>NC_134486.1:242678806-243311306 GCF_040206685.1 Ascaphus truei
AAAGTGTTAAATTGCAGACATTTATACATATACAATAGATAAATATAATAAGTTTATAACAAATGACTACATTAACATCCATGAGTATGTGACGATGGGGAGGATTTGGCCCGGGATTAAAGGGGTTACACCCCAATAGGCCACCCCCTGAGCTCACCAGGAAGACAAGGGGTTAACTGGGCTGAGGTCCAGACCTGTGATTTAACCCTTGTAATAACCTGAAAATGTGTATTCCTCTGTTTCCCTGTATTATTGTTATATCAGTGTCTGCATCACACACACACTAGGATTCATCCGGGAGTACAAGGGTTAATAGTTCTTTAATGATTATAGCCCTTTGTGTAATTTTCCCGCCTTTTCAGGCACCATTTTGCAGGGTCCCATAGGCCGCCATTGGGGCTCCATGTGTTTCAATGGCGAATCTTGCTGTTTGGGTCCTGTTTCCTGTGAAGACCAGCAGATGGCGTCCGAGAGGAGGAGCGGCGGTTTCCCATTGTAAGTCAATGGGCCCATTGACTTCAATGGTGAATCCTCGAAGGAGCTTTCCAGGAACGAGTTGGCTGCCGACCAAACTGCAAAACCGCAAAGCGGATACATTTTCAATGAGAGCTTTGATCACTTAGCAGTCAAGTTCAACGACAAGTGGCGTGGGAATAAACAGTTCTAGAGCACATAGAAATAAAATTATTTTTGCCCCTAGTTCCTAGACCTCCCCCCACTCGACCACAACCGGGTCCCCGTATCCTGGACCCCCGATAAGGGTCGAACCGAGAAGAGCGGGTCTCACCATAGGTTCCAATGGCGGTGGCAGAAACAGCTCAAGAAAACGGCTAAGTGTCAAAAGCTGAAATTTGGGAATCCATAGCTCCGGTACCGGAGGGTCCAGAAGATCAGGGTTTGGGGTACCTGTAGTCACTGCTCCGGCATCGCTGCAGAACCATCCTTGACCCTCTTGGACCACCCGACGGAGTATGGACCCCCTTGAAAGTTCGGGACTTTTCCCATAGACTCCAATGGCGGCCAATCTCCATTGACCGGCTATGCCGGAAAACCCCCATTGACTTCAACGGGGACGTCGCCCCATTGAAAGTCTATGCCGGCGGATTCCCATAGCCACCAACGGCGGAGGTTTGCCATTGAAAGTCTATGGCGGCGGAGCCCGTTGTTTTCAATGGGGATTTAGTGAAAAACCGTGATTTAATTTACAGCGGAGTTTTTTGTATTAAAATTGGAAACGGTTTAAGGTGTATTTGTGTAACTCCGGTTCCGAAGGTCGTAGCAAGTCGCAAATTGGACCATAGGGTGTCCCAGTTCCGACATTGAGAACTGGGAAGTTTGGACCTGCTGGACCCAACGGAACTGGATATTTTAATATGTTTGTGTTGTATCTTTAATGCTATGTCCCAAAGCAGGGATAAAACCCAGAGGAAATTCCTTTGCATACCAGGGTAGCATATGGCAAAAAAGGATTTTGTCACCTCCACTGTTTACATGAGGGCGGAGATTACTCAAACCAGAGCAGTCTTTAAGTGTCCCATTTAACACCTTACAACAAAGAATATCCTGCCAGGAATCCAATCTGGTAGACTAGCTGGCATTCCTGATGCAGATGAGGGGCTACAGAAATGAGGCCCCAGAGTTCTAATGCGCATGTACCAACTAGCAGGGGGGCATGGATCAAAATGTGTTCCCACGTTAATGAGTAGCTAGAGGTAATTGAAGACCAATCACCTGTACTTAATGCTAAGGATAGGGTTACAAAAGATATATAAATCGTGGTAAGCCCTATCCCCTTTGTCTTTTGTCTTCTGATATCATCTGAATTGTTACTTGATCGCTGAGAGAAATGCTATGCAATGTCTTGGGATGATGAAGAGTGCTGTATGAACTGCCAGTCCAGATGTGACTGTTTCATCATTTCCATCTTTAAGTAAGTGTCCATATTTTGCCTGTTATTTGTATAATCTGTTGTGTTCACCTTTATCAAGGAATAAATTATATTTTATCATATCTAAGCCTCGTCCCAGTTCAACTCAGTTATATATTATTTGGTGTAAATTGTAGCCTGTCATAAGCTATCGTCACAGAGTACACATTATTGCCGGAGTCATTATGAACTCATTATAATTGTGTTTAAATCAAATGTTAGAACTGTTACAGTATCTGTAACACACACACACACTTCATTGTTTAACATTCAACATATGAAAACAATGTACGTGTCGCCGACATGTGACGTGGGTACGTGGTCATGTCCCAATGAGTCCTGACAACGTTTACCAATGCGCCGCACCCCCCACCCGATGTGCACGCGTGACACAGTATTGGCTGTGACCGTAGCTTATTGTTACGGTCAGTGCAGTCTGTCATGCGCGCACGCCGGTAGGGTGGTGCCTGCACAGCGCTGTAGGCCAATGTTCATTCAGTGTTAGGGGTGTTTGCGTGATTTTCATGGTGCGTGAACATGACCTCAAGCATCTTGTTTACGCTCATTGGGTGAGCGTCTGGTTTGGCTGTGGACACGCGGCAGTTGTCAACGTTCATATATCTACGTCTGTATAAGTGCATTTGTTTCTCTTCCATATATGTAGCTTACGCGATCATCTGCGTACTACTAGCAGCAGCATGGAGGGACATGTCTTGTACGCACAGCGTACACATCGTCTTGCGCATGCGCTAATACTTAGTCCACAGATTAGTGACGTGCGCGCGCAACACACGTTATGCACGCACATTATTATGTATCCAGGACCCGGAACTCACATATCAGTAGTAATGCGAACATCGGCATTTTAAACATACAATTCTTCTGGCTGATTAGATTTATCCTTGCTGTTGAAACATATATGTAACTTCTGCGTGTAAGGAATCCGCTCCGTGGTTTACTGGTTGCCTTACCTTGCAGACAAGTGCAGTCCTGGAGCACCTCTCCTGATGTTTGCTGCAGCCTGGATTCACTCACCAAAGCAATACACACTCCCTCTGGTATCTACTGCAGCTGTGCAGCCTATCACTGCAACCTAGACTTGCATTCATTCATTGGAGCAGTACCTTCACACCCTCCTCCGGGGATTGGCCCGCTGGCCTTTAAGTATTGTCTTCCCATAATGCTCCCTGCCGAGCATAGTCCTTCCTGGATGTCACTATCTGTTCTGCCACAAGCCCTCGCTTGTTCCTGTCCCTCATGCTGAAGCGGAGTATTCTCCTTGTTGTCTGCAGCTCCAGGTTTCCTAAGGCCGGCTGCTATATTCACGCAGCGGTCTGCTCCAGTCTCCTGTGTTGTAGCTGAGTACTCTTCTTGTTCACTTCAGCTCCTTGTTCCTGGGACCGGCTGCTATATTCACGCAGCGGTTCACTCCTGTTCTCCTGTGCTGAAGCAGAGGTTTAGTCCCTGCTTCCTTCAGCCTCCTGGATTCCTGCACTGAAGCGGAGGTTTCGTCCCGGCGTCCTTCAGTCTCCTGGATTCCTGCACAGTAGCGGAGGTTTCCCTGTGTATCTTCAGCTTCCTGGTTCCTGGGGCCTACTCTTTCCCTAATCTAGAGAGGCCGTGTCCTGGTTCCTGCGCTGAGACAGAGGATTCCCTAGCCCGCTCAGGACTCTTGCGCTGTAGCACTGGTGCACCCGTGCAGCAAAGCGGTGTGCTACTCTGGTCTGCTTACCATCTCCTGTGACCAGCACCATGGGCCATGGCCGTCGCTCGCGCAGAGCCCAACCCCGCGCTCCTAAGCTGAAGCGGGGTTCTCCTGACTACATGTTGCCGAACTCTTGCCTGAACAATGTTTATCCTGATGTCTCCTGTCCTGACCCTGGCTTCTACAACGACGACGCTGTCTTCTCCAATCCTGATCCTGCGACATATGACTACGAACTGCGCAATCCGGATCAGCCTGCGCGGTCTCAGGTCGGTGCTTTTACAACCCCACCTCAGCCTCGCGGTCCGGTCCTGGTTTGTGGCGAGCAGAACCCTGACAGTATGCTCGGCCGCACAAACTCGGACCGCCCTGTGGTGAGGGTTGGTAAGTTTCTGTCGTAAAGCCTGTCCCAGCCTGTAAACCAGTCCCAGTGTGAATACCAGTTTCTATGTGAGATAATACCCCTGATTGAAGATCTGATTGTGTTTGTAGGTTTAACCCCTTTGCAAAACAAATGCCGTAATGATCTCATGATGAAGGTTTACCGCCTCCGGGACTTAAAACAATCGCTGGCCGCTTGTATTTGCTTTCCTGGTTACCCTTTAACTTGGGAAAATGTGTACCCTTTAGAATTGGACGACGCCCAAAAGGAACTCTCTTCCCTGGCCTTGTCTTTAGACATTTATATAGCAAAAGAGGACCCTCTCCTCATGTTGGCTGATGCCCAAAAAACACTCCATATCCTTTCCATGACATTGGACATTTGCATAAAGGAACAGGATCCTCCCCTCGCCAGCTTCGCTGCCGCTTGGCTGTATCCCTGGTCTACCACGGATCCTTGCCCTGAGTGTATGGCCGGGTTCCCTGACGCCAATGATATGTTTTCGTTAACCCCTGCCGATCAGTCCTGTGAGGTTCCCCTGGAGAATACATATGTTGCTCTACCCAGCACTAATGTTCTTGTATCAGAGAATAAGTTCATTAGTTCTCCTATTTCTAGCTCAGAAGTCCTTTCTCTAGGTCTTGAGGGTTTTCCAGCTTTAACCCCTGCCGAGCAGTCCTGTGAGGTTCCCCTGGAGAATACATATGTTTCACTAGCCAACACTAAGGTTCTACTATCAGAGAATAAGTCCCTTTGTTCCCCTATTTCTAACTCCGAATCTGTCACTCCAGCTCTTGAGGGTTTTCCAGCTTTAAACTCTGCTAGGCAGTCCTGTGCGCTTTCCCCGTCAGAGAAAGAATCCCTAAGTTCTGTTCCCAGGGTTATTTCTGTATTAACCCCTGTGGGGCAGCTCTCTGAGTTTCCTTTGGTAAATCCCTGTTCTCTGCCAGCCATGGTCACGCCCCTAGCTTCAGACGAGAGATTCCTGGTCTCTCCTAATACAGAGAGATTACCTATGTTTTACTCTCAGGCATTGTCTGCATTAACCCCTGTAAATTCTTGCTGCCTCCAAGTTAATGCCTTCGTTTTAGCCTCAGAGAATGAGTCCACAAGTCAGACAGCAGAGGTTGCATTGAGGGATTCCCATAACCGTACGGAGTCCCTAGATATTCTTTGCTATAAATCCCCTGCTTCAGCTCAAGTTTCCGCAGTTTCGTCTCCGGAGACTTCGGCTAAAGTTCTGGTTCCTGATAAATGTATTCAGGAGTCAGGTTTTTCCCTAAGCTTGCTCGCAGAGTTCCTTCTCCCGGGTGTTTCGCTGAACCAGCCTGTCGCCCACATAGCGGTGATCCCTGCTTCAGCGCATAGTTCCCACATTATGGAGTCTGCAGTAATTTCTGGTTTCCCAGACATTCCTTACCAAATACCTACTTCAGAGACCAGTACAGTTATGATTCACCCCCGTGTACTGTCTGAGTTCTCCTCCTCTTTAAGCTTAGGGTTAAAAGCATACAGTAGTCTGTATGTCCCTACTGGGGTTCATATTATGTTCCCAGGAATGTTTGCTGACGCACGGTTTTCTCCCAAAAGTGACGCTTTTTTATATAGATTACTAAAAAGCTTGCACACTGTTTCCCTTTTCGCTGAATTGTGTCTTTCTAGTTTTGAGACTCTGAGAGGTAATGATTCTCCTTCTGATTCTGAAGCTCTTCCTACAAGGAGTATCCTGATTGGGGGTCCCCCTGATTTCTCTGTCCAGGCTAATTCTCCAGGGATCAGCATATCTGTGGTCACTTCCTTAGTACTGTCTGAGGTCACCATGCATATATTACAAGTCCTGAGGTTTAAATCTGAGCTATTTAGCTGTCCTGCCTTTGCTGAAACCCAGTCCCTCAGTACTGTGTCTAAATATGTCCCAGCAAACATGGGGTTACTCTGGGAAGAAATTAAAGCTCCTGTCTTAAAGGGTATTTTTTCTCACATGTCCAGCAAATCTAGAACCTCAGTAATTGTTTCTAAGTCACTTATCAATACATCTGATTTTTCTCTAATCAAACCCAGACACCCTCACTATCGGTTAGGAGTCCTGTGATCAGAGATTTTGCACTAGAAAACACACCAATTCATGTTTTTGTCAGGTTAGGTACCCCTGTGGTTAGGGCCATTGCAGTTTCGGAAAAGACTTCTTGTACTCCTAAGGTGCCTGTCATTAAGAGTTTTCATAGTTCATACTTGCTGCTTGTTGATTCTCAAGGCCCTGTCACTGAGGTACAGACTTCAGCTTCTGATGTTAGCTTCCCTCCCACCACTATCCTGGCTCTGCCTTTTTCTCAAGCTACTGATTTGAAGATCCCAAGGACTATTCCTGATTCACTGACAATACTATCTGCCAATGAAGATTTCCCAGTATTGGAGAGCTCTACTGTTGTTTGCTTCTCTGCTCCTGCTAAACCATGGTTTTGTCCCTCGGACAAAACCGGTTGCCCCTGTTATTTCCTCTCAGTTGGAAATACTCTGTACGTATCCCAAGATTTCGGTCCCTATGCCGGGTTTACTGCTTGCCTTGTCATCTTCCATACCAATATCGGGAGATGCTTCCAACCAGCCTATACCATTACTAACCATTACCTGGGAGCCTTCTAGAGGAAAAAATTCTCGCAAATTTCAACATGCAGTGGTCAGCCAAGACTTTTTCTGTTACAAAGTTCCTCCTGGTGTATTCGATCAACTATCAGGGCCGCTGAGCCTAGATTCAGGTTCCTTTATTAAAGACTGGGCTTCCTGTAGGGGTTCTTCTGCCGTTTCTGCTCTGGAACCCTCTGGTTCTTCACAGCCCTGGATTTCCAAGTCATTTTGCGGGGCGAGCCATGTACCAAGGATGTTTCTTCTACCACTCTTATTTCCTAGAACTGTACTCACCAAGGAACTGCTAGTTTACGGATCCCCTTTCCACCTAAAGAACTTTAGGAACAATTCGATGTCTCCGAGACCCATGGATGGTCCTGTCTGGCCGCTGTTTTCACCGTGGGGTGGGGGTACACTAAGGAGTAACCACGAGTCTCTGGACCACGACTCTACCCCCAATCCTAGACGGTTCAGCAACAATTCCCGGTCCCCCAACTCTATGTGTGCTCATGTTCGCCCGGAGGTCTCGCGTGAAGGGGGGGGTACTGTAAGGAATCCGCTCCGTGGTTTACTGGTTGCCTTACCTTGCAGACAAGTGCAGTCCTGGAGCACCTCTCCTGATGTTTGCTGCAGCCTGGATTCACTCACCAAAGCAATACACACTCCCTCTGGTATCTACTGCAGCTGTGCAGCCTATCACTGCAACCTAGACTTGCATTCATTCATTGGAGCAGTACCTTCACACCCTCCTCCGGGGATTGGCCCGCTGGCCTTTAAGTATTGTCTTCCCATAATGCTCCCTGCCGAGCATAGTCCTTCCTGGATGTCACTATCTGTTCTGCCACAAGCCCTCGCTTGTTCCTGTCCCTCATGCTGAAGCGGAGTATTCTCCTTGTTGTCTGCAGCTCCAGGTTTCCTAAGGCCGGCTGCTATATTCACGCAGCGGTCTGCTCCAGTCTCCTGTGTTGTAGCTGAGTACTCTTCTTGTTCACTTCAGCTCCTTGTTCCTGGGACCGGCTGCTATATTCACGCAGCGGTTCACTCCTGTTCTCCTGTGCTGAAGCAGAGGTTTCGTCCCTGCTTCCTTCAGCCTCCTGGATTCCTGCACTGAAGCGGAGGTTTCGTCCCGGCGTCCTTCAGTCTCCTGGATTCCTGCACAGTAGCGGAGGTTTCCCTGTGTATCTTCAGCTTCCTGGTTCCTGGGGCCTACTCTTTCCCTAATCTAGAGAGGCCGTGTCCTGATTCCTGCGCTGAGAAAGAGGATTCCCTAGCCCGCTCAGGACTCTTGCGCTGTAGCACTGGTGCACCCGTGCAGCAAAGCGGTGTGCTACTCTGGTCTGCTTACCATCTCCTGTGACCAGCACCATGGGCCATGGCCGTCGCTCGCGCAGAGCCCAACCCCGCACTCCTAAGCTGAAGCGGGGTTCTCCTGACTACATGTTGCCGAACTCTTGCCTGAACAATGTTTATCCTGATGTCTCCTGTCCTGACCCTGGCTTCTACAACGACGACGCTGTCTTCTCCAATCCTGATCCTGCGACATATGACTACGAACTGCGCAATCCGGATCAGCCTGCGCGGTCTCAGGTCGGTGCTTTTACAACCCCACCTCAGCCTCGCGGTCCGGTCCTGGTTTGTGGCGAGCAGAACCCTGACACTGCGTGAATATCGCCAATCATACTGCACTGACACACTTTATTCGAGCAAATACCCAGTATGTACCTGGCAGATACCTGGAATGCGCTGCTCCTCACCTCTGACAAGCCCCGTTGCGTTTGCCTTCCCAGCCTGGGTTCATGCCTGGCTGACGGGCGGCTGATCTGTTAAATGATAATGATTAGGATTTAATAGGCTGCAATGCTTCGCGTGTCTACCAGATGGTATAAATTCATGAATTGTAATGCAGTATATATATATATATATATACTATGCAGTATTGCAGCCAGCGGGAATAAAATGCTTCAATCCCTGCCTGGAAAATAACCCAATGCACTCGGGCAGAAAACAGTCACAAACCTCAATACACCCGGGTATACCCGAATTCGTGGGACTAGCCGAGCTCGAATAAAGTGTGTCGCCAGTGTATTCAGATGTGTTAAGCGTTATGATGATGAAAGATAGATACATGTGCAGTGTTTCAACATCATGTGTTTGCTCTACAGTATTTCGCAGATGTCGGTTATGAATACATGGGACCAATGTCTGATTTGAGATGGACCCATCATAATATTACCTGAGTGTGACGCGTCTAGACAATCAATTATAATCAATATATAACAATGCTTGAAAACAATTTTGCGCTGATTACGCCTATACAATTTATGTAGGCTTGTGTGGAATTTTTTTAAATATGCACTTAATTCTCATGATTATGTTGATAACCAATAAACATTAAAATTATATTTACATTTGTCTTTAATATTTGATAACATAATAAGTATTGTAATGTCATGTGTTATGTTCAAGCAACATTATCACTATTGAAACAAAAACATCTACTATATATTCTAATCTGTTATGTTAAATGTAAAATCATCTAAATGTAACATTATAACTCGTAAACATTGTATATTTCAAAGTACACAATAACAATAGTGACCTTATTTATAAAAACATGTGGTGGAAATCTAATATTATCACCTACATTGTAGTGCAAACCTAACATGCATTAGGTCATTAATGTTATGTAGACATGATTAACACATTAACATTTGTGTTTACATTTAAATGACACGATGAACAATAGTTTAGTGTTATTATTACACGTTAAACATATACATAGCTAAGTGAATGCTAGGATGTTAAAACTCAATAATGTATGTAAATATTAATTGCTTTAGAAATACATGCATTACACATAAACACAGAAACACAGAAACACAGAAACACAGAAACACAGAAACACACACACACACACAAACACATGCAATTTGAATGAAATGTGTACGTAGCAACATTTGAACTTCATTAATGTTACTATGTTTACAGTTGTTATAAAGGATGATGATCATTATTCATAAGTCGATGAAATAAACATGTTCTTGATAACATTATCATTGTGTTTACGAAGCAATCAAAATATGTGAATAGAGACTACAATACTTTGGAATGGTGGAAACATTTATAACAAACTCAGATGTTCGTCAAATCAACACACATCTTTAAGTTCTAAATACACATGTGACAAAGTCTTCATGAAGATGAAGATGAAGAGAGAGAAGAACTAATGACATACATTGCAATGGTAATGATGTTTGGCACATGTTGGTTCTTGGATACAAACATGCATTGAGTGTTACCATCGCTCATGTGCATGAATTGATGTAGTCAACTCATAATCATGAAAGGTTCTCTAATGTAGTTAATAACATTTCAAGACACTATCCAATAACCCAAACATCAATACAACCACACGGACACAATACACGAAGGACATATTGCCAAGCTCACAACTTCTTCATCAAGTAATGCTTAAATCCTATCACAATACCTGTCGCGATGTTTGGCCCTCTTATTACAGATGTTAAGTTAAAGAAATTCCATGAGCAGTCATTGGAGTAATATGACTGAAAAATAAAATTGAGCAAAAAAATATTAATAATTTTAATCACATGTTAATTCAGCTTACTCCAAAACATATGTTATACTTAACAATGTGATATAAAAAACGACAAGATATATGAACATTGTGAGCTCAAATACACAATATGCTACACATCATTGTCACACACATGTCACACTCCAAGTGAAAATTTGTATATGAAAAGATAGCAGTAACTATTGGCTATCAACATATTTAAAATGTATTTAATGCATAAACAAAAAAACATGTGACAGACAATATAGATTTGCTATACATTATTCCCTCAGGTAAACACACAACTGTTTAGTGGTAACAATTTTAATCCAACCTGTTGATGAATGACATACCGGTGCCACATGTAATTGTCCACACAGCAGAGAAGAGAAAGGTGGGAGTACGATATGCATCCATTTCCTATGTGAATGATATTTGGACACATGTATTTCTCAGAAAAATGAATGAATACATATATGTAGTACAATGAACATATAGGTAGTTGCTTACATGTAAAATATGTGTTGATCACATTACGACGTGTCTCCACACCACAGGCTGTTTGCTCACTGTCACCTGCTACATTGACGGGATGCTCCTCCTCCAAGCCCTGACGTATATCGCTTTCCATATTATGGTGGAGTGCCAGATTGTGCAAAATGCAGCAAGCAATAACTATATCTGACACTTTCTCAGGGTTGTATTGGAGTGCCCCACCAGTTCGATCTAAGCACCTGAATCTTGTTTTGAGCAGGCCAAATGTCCGCTCAATGACTGATCTTGTAGATATGTGGGCTACATTATACCGGTCCTCTGCTTCAGATTGAGGGTTAGGCACTGGTGTCAAAAGCCAAGGCCTAATTCCGTATTCTGAGTCACCTATAATCCATCGTGCAGAAACATTACACAATGTGTAAACATTATTACATGCAACATTTTAAAAATACACAATTGTGGTTTGTTAACACTTCATAATATGTACTCACCTACCAGCCAACCAGCTCCAAAATAACCTTGTTCAAAAGCATGGAAAACTGATGAGTTTCTCAAGATAGAAGAATCGTGGCTGGAACCAGGGAATCTGGCTACCACATGCATAATCTTCATCGTGGCATCGCATACCACCTGGACATTCAGGGAATGGTAGTGCTTACGATTGCGGTAAGCATGCTCATTCTGACTAGGCGGAATCAAGGCAACATGTGTGCAATCGATTGCACCCATCACACATGGTATTCCGGCTATGGTATAAAAGCCATTTCTCCCTTCGAGCCAGTCTGTCTGCTCTGTAGGAAAATGAATATAATTCCTAGCGCGTCTATTCAGTGCACATAGAAACTGGGTAAAGGCCCGCGAGAATGACGATTGCGAGACCCCGCCCACTATGCCCACAGTTCTCTGGAATGATGCGAAAGCAAGATAATGTAATGAGCACAGCATTTTAACAAGACCAGGGACTGCACGACCTCTGGCTGTCACACTCTCTAAATCTACGCGTATCTCTTCATAAAGAGATAAGATTGCTGCTGAACTCAAACGATAATGACTGATGATCTCCTCCTCACTCATCCCATCTAAAATCGTTCGCTCCCTGTACACACGTGGATGAGGCACCACTTCTCTCCTCTCTCTTCTCCTCTCGTCTCCTTGTCCTCTCCCTCTCCCTCTCCACTCCACTCCCCTGTCCCTGTCCCTGTCCTCTCCTGGCCCTCGGACATCCTGCCCCTCTGCTATCCTCTCCTCCAATAGAATTCTCCGCCTTCTCATAAACAATCGTAGCATCTTCTGGTCTGTAGCTGTCAATGTGCAGGTAATTGCCCTCCTTTAAATACCTATGTGATGATGTCACGTGACTTGATTATGTGCAAGCTGTCAAATAAACATATAGCACTTGTGAACTCCCAAAGTGTATCCAGTACAAATAATACGGATTAATTGTGTGTGTTCATCAGGCAATGATGATATTTGACTATGATGTGACGTTAAGCTTTATAATAATAATTAATACAAAGTCTTTATGGAATGTTAAATGCATATACCACTTATTTACACAACACTCAGTAATCTCATTTGGATGCAACCATGAAATAAACGTTTACAAACAATGTTGCAACATGTAGAAGTTTGCATGGTATTGTCACATGTTCACATGAACTAATTATAATGTGCATATGCATCATTAAAAGGCATCTGGAGGGAGACTTCCGGTGACGTCACAGCCGATGGTCTGCTAGTGAGAGAGCTCCCGGCGCCCTCGCTATTAAAATTAACAGAATAAGCTTTTTCCCCACCCCAAACTCCCCGAATTTGGACCCCACACCGAGATCAAACACCGGAGAGATGACAGGGAAGGCGCAAAAAAAGAGCCAGTACCCCATCACCAAGTTCTTCCCCCTGGCACAGCACCTGGCTGATATCAGCCCCGATGGGCAAGATGGCGCCGAGGAAGAACTAGAGCACGAGGCGCGCAGCGGCCGGCAGAGCCCGATCGACACAGATCCCCCCGTCTTAAATAAATAATTTTTTGACTCCCTTATCACGAGAATGAGGAGGGGGGTCCAAGAGGACACGGAAAAAGCCCTTCAAATTATACGCGTCGAGGTGGAAGCGCTGACGGAGCGGACAGAGGACTTAGAGGTGAAAATGGAGGGAATTACAAATGAGCAAGCAGAGACCCACGAAGAAGTACTAAGATGCGGGGATGCGATCCGCGACATGCAAAGCAAGCTCGAGGACCTGGAAAATAGGGATCGGAGGCAGAACATTCGCCTCAAAAATATCCCTGAAGACATCACACACGAGGAACTTCAACCTTACCTCCGCAGACTCTTCCTACAGCTTGTCCCCGACCTATCAGACCATGATTTACACACCGACCGAGCCCACAGAGCCCTGGGCCCAAAGTCAACAGACCCCAACCGTCACAGAGATGTGGTGCTTAGAATGCACGCTTACTCTGCAAAGGAACACATCATGATGGCTGCCAGGGATTTACGCTCCGTGTCAATGAACGGTGTGCAAATCCAGCTTTTCAATGACCTCTCCCAACTAACAATAAATAAAAGAAATGCGATGCATCCACTTACCTCCCACCTCAAAGACCAAGGGGTTAAATACCGCTGGGGGTTCCCCTTCAAGTTAGTGGTGCTCCGCAATGGCAACCACCACACAGTGTCTGCCCCTGAAGATGCAAAGGACTTCCTAAAAGCATTAGGGGTCCCCCTCCCTCCACAGAAGAACAACCGCCCCCGCACGGATGCGACGTTGGAGACGGCCCCCCAAGAAACTCCCCGAGCATCGGAGAGACTGGCTAGTCAGCGACTCCGGTGAATCCAGATGTCCCTGCTGCCTGCTGGAACTCAAAAAATCTCAAAAAATCACAGACATCCCACGCAGACCCAGAGGCCCTAAAGACCGAAGCAGATAACTGCCACCAAAACCCTCAACGAATGAGAGTCCCCATGGGCCCTGCAGGCCCCAACACAGCTGCCCACAAGCCTTCGTCCCCCCCTCCCATACCCTGCCCCCCCTCCTTCTTCTCCCCCCCCCCCTTCCCTCTGCTCCCCCCATCCTCCTCCCCTCTCCCCCCCCTCCACCGCTATTCCCCCCCCTACCCCTCCCCTCCCTCGCCCCCTACCCCCCCTTCAAACACAAGTATACTGTCTACTTACCTTCCCATTCCCCCCCGATGCCAAGAGAACCGAAGCTGCACCCGCGGAGTTCCAGGCACCAGCGCAGAGCAACAGCACCCGCGCCACTCCCCAAGCTCCACAGAAGCCGTCCTCTCGCGATCTCTATGAACGAGACTACCACCCGGGCCCCAACTCAAGGAGGCCCAACTCCGGGACCGGAGAACCAGGGACTCTCCTTACAGGCACCTCCTTCCAGGGACAGTTGCCTGAACCCCCCCCCCTCCCCACACCAGTCCCTCTCCTCCCTCCTCCCCCCCGCCATCCCTCCTCAACCCCCCTGCCCCATTCCCCCCCTCGACCCCCACCCCCCCACCCAAACCAGAGGACCCAGCTTACTTACCCCCACGTTTCCCCCCGATACCAAGAGAACTGAAGCTGCACCCGCGGAGTTCCAGGCACCAGCGTAGAGCAACAGCACCCACGCCACTCCCCAAGCTCCACAGAAGCCATCCTCTCGCGATCTCTATGAACGAGACTATCACCCGGGCCCCAACTCGAGGAGGCCCGACTCCGGGACCGGAGAACCAGGGACTCTCCTAACAGGCACCTCCTTCCAGGGACAGCTGCCGGACCCCCCCCCTCCCCACACCGGTCCCTCTCCTCCCACCTCCCCCCCCCGCCATCCCTCCTCAACCCCCCCTACCCCATCCCCCCCCTGGACCCCCACCCCCCCACCCAAACCAGAGGACCCAGCTTACTTACCCCCACGTTTCCCCCCGATGCCAAGGGAACCAAAGCTGCACCCGCGGAGACCCAGGCACCAGAGAAGAGGAACAGCATCCGCGCTGCTCCACAAGCCCTCTCTCCGCATTCCCGACAGACAAGAACTCCTCATGACCCCCAACCCGGGGAGGACCAACTCCGAGACCGGAGATCCAGGGACTCTCCTAATAGACACAACTATACAAGGACTGCTGCCGGAGGCCCCCTCCCCCCCCCCTTCCACAACAGTCAGGTTGTATGAAAGAACATTGACCCCCCCCCTACTCCCTAATAATAAAATGTGATGTACCCCATTATCCCCCAAGGAAAGCCCCATTAGCAATATACAAACCGCATATGTCTAAATAAGGTATAAATATACAGTTTAAGCATTGTCCAGGGTTAAGAAGGAGCTCTCCTCAGGAATATCCCCCAAACACTAAAGAATGTTATAAATAATATGTCCCCCTCCCCCCCCTCCTTCCCCCCTCTCCCCCCTCCTTCCCCCCCCCTCCCTCCTTCCCCCCCTCCCCCCCTCCCCCCCTCCCCCCTTTCCAACCAGACCAAAGACCTTGTTAGCTGACTCTCCATAAGAACCCACTCCCCCAATCTCGCTCCAAGGTGTTCCCCCCTCCCTCCCCCCCCAGGGTATATCTGTTATGCATAACCAACCTGTTTCGCTCTATCTCAATGTATGCACCAATATTGATTGTATAGAAGACAACCACAATGTTTAGGCGATACCTTGGCCTAGGAAAAGGACTCCTCCCGAGAGCAATGTTTTAACCAGCTAATGATGATGTAAATACTGTGTGCCCCCCCTTTCCCCCCCCCCTCCCCCCTCTTCCCCCCCACCCCCCACCTCCCCCCCCCTCTCCCCCCCCTCTTCCCACCACCCATCCCCCACCTCCCCCCCAGCCCCCCCTCTCCCCCCCCATCCACCCCCCATCCCCCTCCCTTCCCTCCTATCTTCCCCCTCCCCCCCATCCCCCCCTACTTCCCCCCCTCCCCCATCCCCCCTTCTCCATCCCCCCTCTCCCTCCACCTCCCCCCTCCCCCCTCCCCTTTCCTCCCCATCCCACTACCCCCCCACTCCTCCCCCCCCTACTATCCTCATCCTCCCCTCCCCCCCACCCTCCCCCCCATCCCCCTCTCCACCCCCCCCCCAACTAACCCAAAGTCTACATAAGTTGGCTACTCCTAAGAACCCCCTCCTAAGTCTGAACTGTTCTATGCACAACCACCCTAGTTCACTCTATATCAATGCACGATCCATTATCCAATAGAAGTCAATTACAATGTTTAAGTGATACTCAGGCCTTGGAAAAGGGCTCCTCCTGAGAGTAACGTTGGTCTACCAATGAAAGGTGTAAATATCGGGTGCCTTCCTCCCCACCTCCCCTCCTCCTCCCCTCCCTCCCCCCCCCCTCTCCCTCCCCCCTCCCCTCCCTCCCCCCTCCCCCCTCCCGTCCCTCCCCTCCCCCTCCCCTCTCCCTCCCCCCCCTCACCCCCTCTCCCCCCCTCCCCCCCTCTCCCCCCCTCCCCCCTCTCCCCCCCCCTCTCTCTCCCCCCGGAAACCATAAAGAGTACTCAAATAAAAATCCATCGTAAGGGGGAAAAATAACGATTGTAAGGGATGTAAAGATAAAAAATGGAAGAAGACGAAGGAGAGTAAGCCCACCAAAGGCCCTAGACAAACCCTCTCACTTAGGGTCCCCCCCCCCTCTGCCCGCAACTTAGCGGGGGCGCCGGACCTTGCTTGCTAGCTGCGATCTGTGAGTGACGCCCCGAAAGGTCTCCCAGGGGTCTTTTTGTACCCCATCCCCTTGACACCAGAATGTCAAGAGGAATCTTTTTTGGGCTCCAGGACAGCCCACCTTCTTTCTTGTACTTTTGTGTCCTCCCCCCCTCCCACCCTCCTTTTCCTCCACCCTACCCCCCCTATGACCCTCCCCCAGTGTCTTCCTCTGGAACAACAGAAACTCCCCCCGCATATACACATTAAGGCCCAAGCTAAACCTGACATGGGAATAACTCAGGGACAGGGGTTCATCCCTGAGACCCCCCCCCCACTAATGGCGTCAATTAAGATCATTTCCCTAAATGTTAAGGGCCTTAATTCAATCCGCAAACGCAAATTAGCCCTCCAAGAATTTAAAAAACTAAAGGAGACATAATTTGTATCCAAGAAACCCACTTTAATAACACAGACCCGACCAACACATTTAAACACACATATCCCCAAGCGTTTTTTGCATCCTCCCCCAACAAAAAAAGAGGGGTGGCTATACTGATTAAAAACAATACCCCATTTGCCCCAACACAAGTAACTAAAGATCCGGAGGGACGATATATACTCCTCAAAGGTACGCTATCAGGCTCCCCCATAGCCATCCTCAACATCTACGCCCCAAACGCAAACCAAACCCAATTCCTCCAGAATGTTCTTAGTACCCTTGACCAACCGACGCTCTCCTCCCTTCTCCTCGTCGGTGACGCAAATATGGATCTAAACCCAGACCAAGATAGAGCGGGCCAGACTGCGGCCCCATACTCTATCCAACTACAGAAAAAAGCCCAAAAGTTCCAGGATATTCTTAGAGAGTATTCGTTAACAGATATCTGGCGGACCCAGCACGTGGGCCAGAGGTACTACTCTTTCTATTCAGCCCCCCATCAGTCTTACTCGCGGATCGATTATTTTCTAGGCACCTACAATGTACTCCAGGCATCCTCCCACTCCGACATAGGCCCAATAACCTGGTCCGACCATGCCCCTATCATACTCACCCTCTCTCTGCCTTTCGTCAAAACATCAGTATATAACTGGAAACTCAGCGACTCGCTTCTCAATGACCCACAAACGATCAAGACGATTAAGCAAAAACTACACACCTTTTTCCAACTAAACAAAGGCTCAGTCCCTGCAGCAGCAATGCTCTGGGAAGCGCACAAAGCCACCATAAGAGGGGAACTCATATCACTAGCCTCCTATAAGAAAAAAATAAAACAAAAAGCCCAGAAAGAACTTACTGAAAAAATCTTAACGCTAGAGCAATTACATAAACAATCCCTATCGAAAAAGGTGTTTAGAACCCTTGAGAAAGCGAGATCCGATCTAAAAACACTCCAGCTTGACGAGGTAGAGAGAGCCCTGAAATGGACCAAACAGCGGTTCTATGATAGGGGTAACAAAGCGGACAAATTTCTGGCCTCGAAATTAAGAGGCATTAGAACAAAGGCCCAGATTACAAAGATCAGAACCAAAAACGGTCAAATCTCGTATAACGAGAAAAACATCGTGCGCGAGTTTGCAGAGTTCTACACGGACCTCTACAACCTCCACCCCACCAGCCAATCAAACGATAATGATAAGAGCACCTCCGACTATTTAACCCAATGCAACCTCCCGTCCCTCTCACAAGAAGAACTTGAGTTCTTAAACCAGAGAATAACCCAAGAAGAGCTAGATAATGCAATATCCTCACTCAAAATAGCCAAGACACCCGGACCGGATGGATTCTCAAACGGTTACTATAAAAAATTAGCAGAATCCCTGTCCCCCTACCTCCTAGAAATGTTTAACTCCTTTCTACAGGGAGAACAGATCCCAGGCACTATGTCAGCAGCCAATTTGGCCATCATACATAAAGAGGGCAGAGACCCACTCCAATGCGGCAGCTACCGCCCAATATCCCTGCTAAACACTGACCTCAAGCTTTTCAGTAAAATTCTAGCAAACAGACTGAACCCTATTCTCCCAAGGCTAATTCATATAGACCAGGTGGGATTTGTGTCAGGAAGACAGGCCTCTGACAACACCCGCAAAATTATTGATATTATAGACCACGTGCACCTCAAACAGTCCCAGGCCTTGATACTCAGCCTCGACGCGGAGAAGGCCTTTGACCGGATCAAATGGTCCTTCCTTGACCAGACGATGCGCCAATTCGGCTTCTCCGGCCCATTCCTTGATGGAGTCCGAGTCCTCTATACTAACCCCACGGCCTTACTAAAACTCCAGGGTGGCCGATCCAACCCAATAAAAATCCAAAACGGTACCAGACAAGGCTGCCCTCTTTCCCCTTTACTCTTCGCCCTGTCCATAGAGCCCCTAGCCGCCAGAATCAGAACTGAACCAACAGTAAAAGGAATCTTAGTCGGAGACAGGGAGTATAAAATCTCCCTGTTCACCGACGATATTATCCTTACCCTATCAGATCCCCTCACTTCCCTCCCCAACCTAGAAAAACTATTAGACCAATTTGGCCGCCTCTCAGACTACAAAGTAAACACAGACAAGTCAGAGGCCCTCAATATCTCTCTACTGAATCCCATATGGACAACCCTACAAAATAAATTTAAGTATAAATGGAATAGCTCCCATATCAAGTATTTAGGGATTAAAATAGCAAGCTCGTATGGCTCACTATACCAAACCAACTACCCTCCCCTTTTCCGTCAGATCATAAGAGATCTCGAGACCTGGCAGACCCACCAAATATCCTGGTTCGGCAGAATAATATCCACCAAAATGAATATCCTCCCCCGTTTGCTTTATTATTTTCAGACCCTCCCTGTCCCCATTCCACTAGCAGATCTGAGGAATATCCAGACCCACATTCTGCATTTCATCTGGCAACAACGAAGAGCCAGGGTCCCACGGTCGGTACTTTTAGCGTCGAGGACGAGAGGGGGTCTGGGGGCGCCGGATGTAGTCCGATACTACCAATCAGCCCAGCTGAGGCAGGCGGTGGTTTGGAACAACCCCCCGACCTCTAATTGCTGGTTGGAGATAGAGACGCACCACGCGTCCCCGACCCCCCTCTCAGCCCTACTATGGACCCACGGCCACAAAGGTAAGAAGCCCATGAGACTCAGCCTTGGAGCAATGAGATGCACGTGGTCGACATGGTTGAAAACCAAAGGGAAATATGGCCTAGCTTCAACCCCCTCTCAATTGACCCCCTTATTCGGGAACACGAATTTCCCTCCCGGTTGTTCCCGACCCCAATTCAGCCAATTTCAAGGCCTAAACATCAGAGTGGTTGCGGACTTACTGGAAAACGACGAGGTCATGCCCCTCCGGGAACTACGAATCAAATTAACGTCCCCTGATCTCCCTATATTCCAATACCTACAGATTCGGCACTTCCTAAGAACCCAATCCCCTAGTCTAAAATTCCCGCCGCGCTCCAGATTTGAGACCCTCTGCCTCAGAGGCGAGTACCAAAGAGGCCTCATCTCTGAGATATACAAAACACTAGAGGTGGCCCAGCCCTCCCCTAATCATTCATATATGCAAAGGTGGAGCGAGGACCTGAACACCAATATAGACATTGAGGACTGGGAGGATATCTGGGAGGCAGCTACCAAAACTTCAATTTGTTCCGTCACAAAAGAAAATATTTACAAAATATTATTTCACTGGTACCTGACCCCGAGTAGACTGAGCCAAATCTACCCAGGCACCCCCGACGAATGCTGGAGGGGATGTGGTCAAAGGGGGGACATGTCCCACATTTGGTGGACATGCCCGGAGATCCAAAAATTCTGGACCCGGATCCAGGGCCTTCTGACCGAGACCCTGGATGTAGAGATACCCCTGGACCCCCTGACCTACGTGCTGGGAAAACCAGTCGACGACCTTCCCACCCCTATAGCTAGACTCACGGCAGCGATCCTAACGGCCGCCAGATGCTGCGTAGCAGCGGCTTGGAAGAAAATCAAAGCCCCTTCTAGAAGAACGGTAATCACTAGGATAGATGGAATTATGGGTATGGAAAGACTAACGGCAATGCTGAAACAAAAAATGCCGCAATTTTACTCAACCTGACAACCCTGGCCAGGATCAGGCGCCCTGACTATCACATAAACTTTACCGCAGGACTAACCCCCCGACCTCCGAACCCCAAAGCTCCCCACCACCGCCCTCCCTCCCCCCTCTCCCTTCTCTTCGTCCAAGTCGTTCCCAACTATCCACCCCTCCTTCGTCATCCCCTCTCTTTTTCACCACTGAAAATGGGAAAATAGACTATTGTGTGTCATCAACTCCTCCCATGCTATGTACATGTACCGCGCCGTACTCCTGTGTTAGCTCGTTTACCAATGTCTGTAACATGTACCAATGCGCTGTCTGACACCAATAAAGGAAAAATATTTAAAAAAAAAAAAAAAGGCATCTGGAGATTTGCAATTGATTATGTTAAAATATTCGAAAAATTAGGTCATATTATAGATCTGTGTAGCACTTAACATGAAATAATTACACTGCATTGTGTAAAATGTCATCATGCAATGTTATTGATTGTGCAATTTTTGACGTCATCAAAAGAGGGATGTCACAAACAACATGTAAACATTACGAATAACAGCTATATCTTAGTTGGATCATGCGTTAACCATTAAAAGCATTATATAATGTATACCAACATTAATAAACGTATGATCGGTGCTATGTGTCAAATCTTTCACATCATATAATCAAAACCAGGACACCAAACTAACATGTTTCAGATGATGTGAACTGTTCCTTTAAGAGTTTACTATAGGACTTTCCCTTGACACAGCATAACATAAACAGTCATGTGACACGCAAAACATAATAACATTCACAAGTAAGATGTTCTGCCAATAATGAACGTAAGTAGTGACACGATGAAGTGAATAACATCGACACTGTAATGGCAAGTAAAGTTTTATTTGAAGCAATAGCACGTAAACACTCCTATAAAGTTATGTCTCCACTCCATTGACTCCATAGATGCTGAGATGAGCTATTTTTTTAAGTGCCGTCCCGCCAACCTTGCCGATCCTTCTCCCCACCAACCCGCCAACTTTAGTTGGCGGGACGAATTGGCGAAAATTTCTCTTTTCGAGAGTGCCGACCAGCACCGACAAGCACCGATAAGCTGATCGGGGCTACTAGAATACAGCCGATTTGAAAAAGTGGCGAAAGATGCTGAAAAGTGGCTTATCGGCACCCGGCTGCCGATAATTTTTATCGGGAACAAAAAATGCCGATTTTGGCCACTTATCGGCGCT
Organism: Ascaphus truei; assembly: GCF_040206685.1. NCBI lineage: Eukaryota > Metazoa > Chordata > Amphibia > Anura > Ascaphidae > Ascaphus > Ascaphus truei. The sequence goes on from NC_134486.1 coordinate 242,700,461, forward strand.
TACTGAATCGGAAAGGCTTTTTTGGCGATAAAATGGCGATAAAATGCTTTTCGGCGCTTAGTGCATGAGGCCCTTAGTCAGATATTACCTCGCAGCACAACAGAAGCAGGCTGTAGTTTAGAATTGCGACCCAGCCTCGGCCTGTTGGCTCGCAATAGAGTCACATTATGCAAAGCCCCACTCCATCCAAGTGGCACTATGGACCACAGGAGGAAGAAGGAGTGGACCACAGAGGTTCGACCTCGGAGCAATGAGATGCACGTGGGACGCATGGCTTAAAAGCAAAGGGAAGTATGATCTGTTAGCTTCCCCCTCCCAGCTCACCCCAATCTTTGGAACCCCAACTTCCCGCCAGGGTGCTACCAAAGACAATTTGACCAATTCCAGGGTCTCAATATTAGGATGGTTGCCGATCTGCTGCAGAAGAGAGAGATCCAAACTTTCCAGGCATTAAAGGACAAATTCCAGATCCAATACCTTCATCTGTTCAAGTACTTACAAGTTAGATACATCCTACTCTCACTGTCCCCAACCTTCAAATCCCCCCCGCTGAAACCTTATGTATTAAAAACACCTACCAGAGAGGCCTGATATCTGAGATATATAAAGGAACGGAACCGACATCAGACCCACCAAACCACCGTTACATGCAAAAATGGTCGGAGGAACAAGGTCTTCCAATAGACCTGGAGGACTGGGAGGATATCTGGGAGCAAGCTCCTAAAACTTCAATTTGCACGACAATAAAAGAAAACATCTATAAAATTATATTCCAGTGGTACCTGACCCCAGCTAGGCTGAGCCAGGTCTACCCTGGCACACTGGACCTGTGCTGGAGGGGATGTGGTCAAAAGGGGGACATGGCCCACATTTGGTGGTCATGTCCGGAGATTCAGAGGTACTTGACCATGATCCAGACGCTTATCTACGAGATCACAGGACTCCCCATTCCCCTGGACCCTCTGACCATGGTGCTGAGCAAACCCATCGAAGATCTCCCCCCACTAATGTCACGGCCGATCACGGCCATACTGACAGCGGCCAGATGCTCTATAGCGGCAGCCTGGAAACAGATTAAGGCCCCCTCGAGAACCGCAGATGAAAATTGAGGGCCGGTAGATAATCATGAATAATGCACATTGATAATAATATTAATTAATAATATATAGTATATAATAATATATATATAATAATATAGTTTTTTCTGTCTTTATCTTCTTCCTCATTCTGTGTACAGTACAGTAGTTCATTGAGAGAGGAGAGGCTTTGTGTACATCATGACTGCAGTTTAGATACTGTACACTTAACTGTACAAACAGTTCTCAAAATTTACATGATACCCCCCTCTCCCCAAGTTCATCCTTTTTTTCAGAAAAGACAAGAAAACAAAAAATTAGTGCAGTTATGTGCATACTGTATTATGGCATTGTGTGCTGTATCGTACTGTCAAACTAGTCTATACTGGAACTACTGTATACTGTGTCTACTGTTAAATACTTTGTAACCAGATGGCTGGTGCTGCTCTCTCTGGAAAGAACAAAATTGAGCAGTTAGGTGCATACTGTATTATGGTTCCCAAAAAAGGAGTCCGGGCTCATCCGTTGTCTTCAAGGGGTTTCTTAGAGTAGATTTCTTGTCCCGCAGCTCCTTCACTCTCCGGCGATCAGCTGGGCCAAACGTCACTCAAGATATACAAAAAAGTTGGAGCGCAGAGAAGAAGAAAAAATGGATATTAAACAATCATCACTCTATTTAGTACACTGTATATTTAAAACTTACAATTAAGTATAGCTGCGTGCACGATGGGGATCCCACGTTCATCCGTTGTATACGCCGTCACTACCCCTGCCCAGACTGTCCTCTCCAACTGCAGATTCCCACAGAGTTCCTGAACCGGAACCGGAAGTCTAACCACTATAGAATGGTAGGCAGGCTCTTTCGTGAGATGGCAAAAGCTGGCGGGGGTGACGTAGGGAAACAATACCGGGTACCCCTATCGTGCTGGTATCACTCTCCTAAGGAAACGTGTATAACATATAACTGAGCAACCCCTCAACGCGTTTCGCGCATACTAGCGCTTCATCAGGAGTTATTGGGGCATATCAGGAGGCGGCCTTATATAAGCCACCACCCCCTGATTGCCCCTAACACAAAAAACATGTGTGTACTTGCTACAGAAAGTTCCTAATGATATTGTGACTGTGGACATACGAAAACACATAATAAGATCAAGAGATTACAATAAATTTAACCCTTCAAATATTTGTTTAAAAATCTGTAAGATGTTTTAAAATTCCTAAAAAGCAATAAGATTACTCAAATTAGCATATAATATTTAACCCTACTTTAAACACACTTATTCAAAATTCAACTTCAAATAGTTATTACCCAAAACAATAAAGTTAAATAATATTGCTACCAACAATTAATACAATCTATAGTTAATATAATCCTAATCTTCACCGTTGCATAAATATATAAAAAAACTATCTTATTTTAAATTAGTACTTATTAATAAATAGCTGTAATTTACTAAAATATCTCCTTAAGAACATATTAAAACTTGTTATTTTGTTCCCTATACTACACATAAATGAATTGCCAAATTTGGGTTAAAAATCTATATATATATACCATCTGAGGAAGGGGTTACAGTAAGTTCTATAATTTCATTTAGGCCACCAGGTATTTTACTTTTTAATGTGTATACAGTATCTAGTATTGTTCTCTTTGGAGTAACTTTAATTCCCTATTGTATAATCTCCAGGCCTCTAAAACGTAAACCTTTTGTTTCCCCATTATGGTACTCTAGAAAATGTAATGCCAGATTATGTACTTTTTTACCTTGTTCAACATTACGTTTGGCATTCTTTATACCATTTATGCACTTTATACCACTTTACACAATAAGTGTAAATATATACACAGATGGTATATATATATAGATTTTTAACCCAAATTTGGCAATTCATTTATGTGTAGTATAGGGAACAAAATAACAAGTTTTAATATGTTCTTAAGGAGATATTTTAGTAAATTACAGCTATTTATTAATAAGTACTAATTTAAAATAAGATAGTTTTTTTATACCAATTCGCACTTTCAGGGGTCGGATGGTCTTCCCAGCATAGCATTTCTTGCATGGGCAATCAATGATATAAACTATAAAACTGGTTTGACAGGTGATAAAATGTTTTATTTTATGATGTAGCCCTGTCTGCTAATCATTAAAGACCTTGTCTGGAGACATGTATTGGCACATCACACATTTTCCACCCCTAAAATTGCCCATCGGTTTACTTAAAAAATTGGCTTTCCTATCAACTTGAATCTTGGATCCCTTTAAAAAATTTGGGGGCTAAAATGCTTTTTAAATGTTGTGCCTTTCTAAAAACTACCTTGGGTTTGTCGGCTAACTTATTGTGTAAAATGGGGTCCATTAGTAAAATATCCCAATGTTTATAAATCAACTTCCTTATCTTAGATTCCTGTTTAGTAAAATCGGCAATGAAGATTGGTGTGGGGTTATTTTTGACAGGTGCTACTTTCTTTTTAGGTACTAATAATGTATTTCTCGGTCTACTTTGACTTTTGATAAAGGATTCTTGTATCATATCTTGGTCATAACCTTTATCTATAAACCTCTGCCTTAAAATATTTGATTGGTCATCACAGTCTTTTTGGTCGGAGCAATTTCTACGTATCCTTAGAAATTGTCCATAAGGAATATTGTTGAGCCAATTGGCAGAATGATTACTTGAATAATCTAAATATTGGCATCCACCTTTTTAAAAAAGGTTTTCGTAATGATTTGGTGATCTACTGCTTTTAAATTCAGATCCAAGAAATTAATTTCTGTAGAATCAATTTCTCCTCTCAGGACTATATTCCGATCATTTCTGTTTAGGAATGCAATAAATTATTCTAGTGATTCCTTTGGTCCAGACCAAATTATTAGGATATCATCTATGTACCTACCATAATAGATCAAGTGTTGACAAAATCCATTATTTATCCACACATAATCTTCCTCCCATTGACCCATAAAAAGGCCCACATAATTGGGGGCAAAACGGGTGCCCATCGCTGTGCCATTGATTTGAATATAATATTCACCCTCAAACAAGAAATAGTTATGTTGCAGAATAAATAAAATACTATCTACAATAAAGTCCTGCTGGGTGCTTGATAGAATGTTTTGTTGGTACAGATAATGGGCTACCGCCTTAATCCCCAAGCTATGTTTAATGCAGGTATATAGGGAACTGACATACAGTGTGGCCCAAATGAAATGATCTTCCCAGACAATCCTATCTAGAGAATTAAGCACATCTATACTATCTTTTATATAAGATGGGAGGGCCAAGGTCAAAGGAGACAAAAAAGTATCCACATATTGTGACAAATTGGCAGTTATAGAATTTATACCGGATACAATCGGTCGTCCTGGGGGATTAGTCAATGTTTTGTGAATTTTCGGGATGTGGTACAATATCGGTACTCGGGATGTTGATTAAAAACAAATCTAAATTCTTGTGAATTTAATATACCTCTAAGTTTTGCATCCGTCAGAAATCCCTCCAATAATGCCAAATATTCGTTAGTTGGATCTGTCCTTAATTTACAATAAGAAGTTTCATCCTTAAGGAGTCGGTGTGCTTCACCTATATAATCATCACGATTTTGTAGCACTGCACCACCCCCTTTATCCGCTTGTCGAATTATCAATTCCCCATTTAAATTCAAACTTTTTATCGCTTCTCTCTCATTGCGGGTAAGATTATCATGAACCATATAGTATCTATTGTTGCTACACAAACTTCTAATGTCTTGCTCCACTAGTTTGCTAAAAAACTCTATATATGGTCCTTTGGACTCATAGGGATAAAAGACAGATTTTGGTTTTAAACCTGTGTGTACAGTATTTTTATCCAAATTGCTTTCCTCATACAGATTCAAAAGATTCTGGTAAGAACTATCAACTTCCAAAGAACTATCATCCATAGATAATTGGGCATATGATTCATTTGGAAACATATTGGATCCATTCTCATAAATATTATTATTTTCAAATAGATCAATCCATTCACCTGGGATATTATTCCCTGGTAATACAGTTATATCCTGGTCAGATACCAATTCTCCTTGGTTAGACCTGGACTCTTCCCTATGCCCATTATCCCCACCATCACTATAGACTTGTGTTTTAGCATACTGTAGTGCCTTTTTAATGTCAATTTCCTTACACATTTTTGCAAATCAACATATAGATTGAACTCATTAGGCCTATTGACCGAGGAAAAAGCTAACCCTTTTTGAAGGACACTAAATTGGGATGCTGAAAGTTTGAAACTTGATAGGTTATAAATCCCATTGTCTTTTAGCATGTCTTCTGTGACAATGATATCTGCAGGCTGATGCGTCCCTTTGTTCCTCTTACCCCCACTGCCCCTAACTCCTCTTTTTTCCTTCCTCCTCTTAGCCAAGGCAATAGACCCGGAGACTTGGTGGGCAATAATTGTTTGGGTATCGCCCCCATCTCTAAATGAATGGGATCCCCTTCCTAAAAAAGGAATTGTGGTTGAAGCCAAGGGTAGAGAAGGGAAAGAAGCAGGGGGAGGCATAGAATGTGCCCCTAATGTACCAATTGGGCCTGGCTCTGAAACCTCCTCAACCAATTCACCCAACACCTGAAAAGCATTAGATGTAGGTATTGGTGGATCGGGTATTAACCGACTGTTCACTGCATGAGTCCCCCCTCGTCTATCCATTGTCCTCCAATGAACATTATTAATCTGCAATGGGCCTATATTATTCCATGATGGATTGATATCTATAAGATTTAATTCCTGAGGTATAACTAGATTCTGTCCAACCAAAGATTCTTTATTATTATTTGTTACAGCAAAAAACTCCTTATATGTATCGTCCTGAATACCTGTTGCACTAGTATTAGGGTTCTTAGCCCAATTGTACTGTTTATAATTTAAATAATCCACCTTGTCCCTTATGTATTTAATCTTTTTATTATTCATTTGATTGGCCTCATATTCATCTATTCTCTTTTCTAATTCTTCTTCAAATTTAATCATATCATCCGGGTCAATTATAGAAACTATATTAGCCCTAATATTAGTAATCTTATTGTGTAATTTTCCTAAAGCCACCTCCCGTTCTTCAATGAGTAATTCTAACATTTTAAATGAACACTCATCCATTATATTATGCCACTTACTAAGGAACAAAACATCTTCACGGCCATTTGTGGGTAATTTTAACAACCTTAACCCCCTGGGTATTCTCTGAACTTTTACTGATAGCTCTAAACTAAACTTATCCCACCACAATTTGGTCTCTGTGGCCATGTATTTTTCTAGGGTGAGACATAACTGATTGACATCTAGGGTGGGACTAATAATCTCAGGATCAGAGTCATCCTGAAAGAAAGACTCTGCCTGCTCTCTCCGTGCAAAACTATTTTCAAATTCTTGAGCCATAGCTATACTCATATTGCAGGTATTTTAATGACTAGCAACGCCCCTCCTCAATTCCTATTTGTAACTACCAATTAATTAATAAATTTGGTTGTAACCGCTAGGAACCATAAAATCCTAAAATACACTTATTACCAAATATACTAACACAACACAAAACTTGTCACAATATCATCAAATGCTATACCAAATCGTGTCTATTCCATGAATTGAAATATGTCAATACCGTGTACCAACCCTTATTTACCCCCCACACAATAGTAGGGGCAAGGTACAAATGAACTGTTAACTCTATAGATAGTCCAGAAAAAAAAAAGATAGCTGCAAAGTCTCGAAAATGATCAAAAAAAGTACCACAGTTCCCAAAAAAGGAGGCCGCGCTCATCCGTTGTCTTCAAGGTATTTCTTAGAGTAGATTTCTTCTCCCGCAGCTCCTTCAATCTCCGGTGATCAGCCGGGCCAAACGTCACTCAAGATTTACAAAAAAGTTGGAGCGCAGAGAAGAAGAAAAAATGGATATTAAACAATCATCACTTTATTTAGTACACTGTATATTAAAAACTTACAATTAAGTATAGCTGCGTGCACGATAGGTTCAGGAACTCTGTGGGAATCTGCAGTTGGAGAGGACAGTCTGGGAAGGGGTAGTGACGGCGTATACACTGGCGACACACTTTATTCGAGCTCGGCTAGTCCCACGAATTTGGGTATACCCGGGTGTATTGAGGTTTGTGACTGTTTTCTGCCCGAGTGCATTGGGTTATTTTCCAGGCAGGGATTAAAGCATTTTATTCCCGCTGGCTGCAATACTGCACAGTATATATATATATACTGCATTATAATTCATGAATTTATGCCATCTGGTAGACACGCGAAGCATTGCAGCCTATTAAATCCTAATCATTATCATTTAACAGATCAGCCGCCCGTCAGCCAGGCATGAACCCAGGCTGGGAAGGCAAACGCAACGGGGCTTGTCAGAGGTGAGGAGCGGCGCATTCCAGGTATCTGCCAGGTACATACTGGGTATTTGCTCGAATAAAGTGTGTCGGTGCAGTACAACGGATGGACGTGGGATCCCCATCGTGCTCGCAGCTATACTTAATTGTAAGTTTTTAATATATAGTGTACTAAATAAAGTGATGATTGTTTAATATCCATTTTTTCTTCTTCTCTGCGCTCCAACTTTTTTGTAAATCTTGCATACTATATTATGGCATTGTGTACTGTATAGCTACTCCTATTTGGACAACAGTATGCAGTTCGTACTGTCAAACTAGTCTATACTGGAACTACTGTATACTGTGACTACTGTTAAATACTTTGTAACCAGATGGCTGGTGCTGCTCACTCTGGAAAGAAAAAAATTGAGCCGTTAGGTGCATACTGTATTATGGCATTGTGTACTGTATAGCTACTCCATATTGGACAACAGTATGCAGTTAGTACTGTCAAACTAGTCTACACAGGCGGCACACTTTATTTGAGTGTGGCTCATTCCGCAAGCCGGGATATGTCCCGGCTTGCGAGCCGCACTCCCTCGGCGTGCCGCGCATCACCGATGCGCGGTCACGCGTCATCGGGTGCCTGTGCCGCCTGTACGCGTGCCCAGGGCGTGCGCCAGGTTACTGTCACGGCTGAGACCGGGCAAATGCTCAAATAAACTCGGCCGCGACAGTATACTGGAACTACTGTATACTGTGACTACTGTTAAATACTTTGAAACCAGATGGCTGGTGCTGCTCTCTCTGGAAAGAAATAATTGAGCAGTTAGGTGCATACTATATTATGGCATTGTGTACTGTATAGCTACTCAATATTAGAAACAGTATGCAGTTAGTACTGTCAAACTAGTCTATACTGGAACTACTGTATACTGTCACTACTGTTAAATACTGTGAATACTGTTAAAAATGGCTGGTGCTGCTCTCTCAGGGAAAAAAAAATCTGTGCCAAACTTACCTGTATCATACTGTACTTACAATACTACAGTACTGTACTATACCATACTACCTTCCTGATGCTTGCTCATTACGCCCGATCACAATGGGCAACACAGTCGCAATATGGTCAATATATTTATTGCATAGTTCCACGCTGAGTACATCTTTCCAAAAACTCAGTATGCCTTGCGCCAACTCATCCTTTTCGGAGGGTTTCACAACTTTTCGGATATGGTCCTTCAGCTGATGCCAGACTATTTCGATATGATTGAAGTCTGGCGATCTGTCATTGGAGGGGGAACAATTAGTTAAAGAGATACAGTACGGGGGGCTTCCGGTGACGTCACGAGACATGGCCGCGTTCTAGGAGACTCCCGTGGACCCCGGAGCATAACTACAGGAATAGGCACTTTTCCCCTGACCTTTCCGGACCCAGCTCCGGCGCACTGCAGAGCCCCTGACAGCCTGATTCGGGCGATCCGACGGGCAGCTCGGGGAGACCCCCCTGTGAGGCGCGGGCCCGACGGCGAGAAGGGGCGACGTGGCACTGTGAGCCCCGTGAGGTCTGAAGCCGGGGAATCGGAGGCAGAAGGGGACGGAGCTCCCCCTGCTCCTGCAGTGAAAGGTACGCTCGCAGCAGCCTCCCGCGGCGCGAGCGGTGAAGGAGGAATAAATAAATAAATAAATCCAAGATCGGGGGAGCTGGGAGGGGGGGGAGCGCTGGGAGGAGGTGAGCGCTGGGAGGAGGTGAGCGCAGGTGTAGTGACTGAGAGGGAGATGCGGCCATCTTAGAGGGACCCCACACGGAGGTACCAACAACCCACAAAGTGCAGTAATAACAAAGTCCCTGCCTAGGGAAGAATTCCCACTGCTACCAGAAGCACTAAGTCTCACACTAATGCAGCTGCCCTGACACAACACCACAGAATAAATAAATAAATAACTTTGCCCCCATAAGGACCCCCAGGTGCCTGCACCGTCCTTACGTCTCGCCCCCCCTGGACCACCACCTTTCCTCTAACGCTTACGGCTCCAAGCAAACATTCCTAGAAGGGGGAACACCGCGACAATGCAGTCGCGTCAGAAAAAAGCCTCAACTCCGGCGGTAACTAAATACTTTCCGCCGACGCAGAGAAGCCCAGGCGCAACGCCTGACAACCAAGACAGCGCTAACGCACGCGGCTCCCCCACCTCTGCAAGCGACCGACACGGCCGTGGAGAGGTAATAACAAAAGAATACCTTGAGGATTTTATGACATCCCTCCACAACAAACTCCATTCCTCACTGCAACAGGATCTCAAGACTGCCGTCACGGAGCTCAAGGGGGAGATATCAGGCCTGACCGAGAGAACCACAGAGCTCGAGACAAAACAGGGAGAGACTCTACAGAGGTTAATGGAGGCCGAAGACGAAGTATTTCAGCTGGGGGAAGAAGTGGCGGGCCTAAAAGACGCGATAGAAGACCAGGAGAACAGGGACAGGAGACAGAACCTGCGGATCCGCAACGTCCCTGAGACTGTTCTCCCCGATCTCATCCGGCCGTACCTACTGGAACTCTTCTCCTCCCTGTGTGGAGATGTGGAACCCAGAGACATGGAGATAGATTGGGCCCACCGAGCCCTTGGTCCCAGGTCGGAGGATCCGAATAGAAGAAGAGACCTGATTGTAAAATTCCACAGCTACACCACCAAGGAACGAATCCTGACAGCTTGCCGAGAAAAAGGAGACATTACCTTCCAAGAGGAAAGAATACAAATCTACAGCGACCTGTCCAAAATCACCGTTAACAGGCGAAAGGAACTCAAACCTTTAACGCTGCTCCTGCGAGAAAGTGGTGTCCGCTACAGGTGGGGATTTCCATTTAGATTAACGGCCAGCAAAAATGGGAAATTCTTAACCCTGAGGCGCCCGGAGGAGATGGCGGCGTTCGCAAGAGCACTAGGCCTCACTCCCCCGCCCTCTTGGGGATCAGAGGAGAGTCCAAGCCGAGATGCTGAAGAGGAGGGCGGGCCTAGCCGCCCCTCCCGCAGAACCGCTGCTCCAACCCAAGCGCAGGCAAAAAGAAAGTAAAGGAATACCCAAACTAACCTCCTTATTCCCAGTTGGCCGTTGCCGTAGATCTATCCCAGCACTGAGCGGATGCAACCGCCTGCAGTGATCACTGAAGAGGAGACGCAGATACGCCTGCTAGCGGCCGTCTACCCCGTGGAGTTCACCTGAACGTCGAAATAAAATCCCCGGCAGCACAGTCGGCCCACCTACATCATGGAGTGAGATCACTTGAAAGACAGCACGCCCCTGAGAGCCGAACTCACGCATGAGGACCACTCCGCTGAGTGCACCTCGACGACGCACCCAGTACCCAGATCTCATTGGAGACCCACCTGCACCACCATAAAAGACCTACACGAGCGGTCCAAGGAGCGGAGCCGAAGGGGGGACGCCAGTTGCGGCTTTTGGGTGGGGAGGGGGGCGGGGATCCCGGGGGGGGGGCTTGCCTGAGGCCGAGGGGGCCCCCTCGCTTATGGAGAACTGACGAGAGGAAGCCGTGGCGCTGGCTGCAGAGAGCCGTCCCCGTTCCTGGAAACGGTCTGTGGGGGGGGCGGGGGGATGGGATCCGGACGGGGCCTGTCTCCATGGTCTACGCAGAAGGACTGTCGACTACTCATATGTTACAGGTGTATCTGGCCCCCCCTGCCTATGGTTGGGTCCCGCCTCCCCTTTCCCCCCCGCCCCTCCCTTTCCCCCCCCCTCCCCCCCCTCCTCCCCTCACCCTCCCTTCCCCCCCTCCACTCCCTCCCTCTCCCCTCCCTCTCCCCTCCCTCCCCTCCCCTCCCTCCCCCCCTCCCCTCCTCCCCTCCCTCCCCCTTCCTCCCCTCCCTCCCCCTTCCTCCCCTCCTCCTCCCCCCCCCTCCCCTCCCTCCCCCTTCCTCCCCTCCTCCTCCCCCCCCTCCCCCTCTCCTCTCCCCTCCCTCCCCCCTCCTCCCCTCCTTTCCCCCCTCCCCCCTCACCCCCCCTCCTTCCTTTCCCCCCCCTCCCCCTCTCCCCCCCTACCCCCTCTCCCCCCCCCACCCCCTCCCCCTACCCCCCTCCCCCTCCTCCCCTCCTTTCCCCCCTCCCCCCTCACCCCCCCTCCTTCCTTTCCCCCCCCTACCCCCTCTCTCCCCCCCCTACCCCCTCCCCCCCTCCTTCCTTTCCCCCCCCTACCCCTCTCCCCCCCTACCCCCTCTCCCCCCCCCCCACCCCCTCCCCCTCCCCCCCTCCCCCTCCTCCTGCCTCTCCCCCCCCTCCCCCTACCCCCCCACCCTTCCTTTCCCCCCCCCCTACCCCCTCTCCCCCCCCCTACCCCCTCTCCCCCCCCCCTACCCCCTCTCCCCCCCCCCTACCCCCTCCCTCCCCCCTACCCCCCCTCTTTTTCCCTCCCCCTCCTCCTGCCTCTCCCCCCCCCTCCCCCTACCCCCCCACCCTTCCTTCCCCCCCCCTACCCCCTCTCCCCCCCCCCTACCCCCTCTCCCCCCCTTACCCCCTCCCTCCCCCCTACCCCCCCTCTTTTTCCCTCCCCCCTCTCCTCCCCCCTCACCCCCCTCCCCTCCTGCCGCAAACAAGAGTTCGACTAAGTACTAAAGACAGCCCTCCTCTGCCGACAAATCGGCCCCACAGAATAGGCACTGTATAAGATAGCTGTGTGTTCAATATGGCTTATGCTTGTTAGAGTTAAAAAGTTAAATAAGATGTTATTGTCGAAACGTTTTATCCAGAGGGAATCATTATAACTGATTTGTCATGCTGGGAAACTAACGCTTGCGTTACCTGAATGTGCGTTTATGCAAAAGATCATCTGCTCCACTCGACCATTACAGACTACCCCTATCCTACTATGGAGCACCTGTCCTTCCCCCCCTCCCCCTTCTCCCCTCTCCTCCCCCCCTCCCCCCCCCCATCCCCCCCCTCTTCCCTCCTCCCCTCCCTCCCCCCTCCTCCCCCCCCTCCCCCCTCCTCCCCCCCCTCCCCCCTCCGCCCCTCCCTCCCCCCTCCGCCCCTCCTCCTCCCCTCCCCCCCTCCCCCCTCCCCTTCCTCCCCCCCTCTTCCCTCCTCCCTCTCCCCTCCGCCCCGCCCTCCCCCCTCCCCCCTCCGCCCCTCTCCCCCCTCCCTTCTCCTCCCCCCTCTCATCTCCCCCTCGCCCCCTCTCCCCTCCCCCCTCTCCCCTCCCCCCCTCTCCCCTCCCCTCCCCCCTCCCTTCCCCCCTCCTCCTCCCCTCCTTCCTCCCTCCCCCCCTCCTCCTCCCCTCCTTCCTCCCTCCTCCCACCCCCCCCTCCTTCCTCTCCCCCCCCCTCCCCCTCCCCCCCTCCTCCTTCCTCCCCTCCCCCCTCTCCCCCCCCTACCCCCTACCCTCTCCTCCCCCCCTCCCTCCCCCCCCCTCTTTTTCCCTCCCCCCTCTCCTCCCCCCTCACCCCCCTCCCCTCCTGCCGCAAACAAGAGTTCGGCTAAGAGATCTACAGACAGCCCTCCTCTGCCGGCAAATCAGCCCCACAGAATAGGCACTGTATAAGATAGCTGTGTGTTCATTATGGCTTATGCTTGTTAGAGTTAAAAAGTTAAATAGGATGTTATTGTCGAAACGTTTATCCAGAGGGAATCGTTATAACTGATCAGTCATGTGGGGAAACTAACGCCTGCGTTACCTGAATGTATGCTTATGTAAAAGATCATCTGTCCCACTCGATCATCATAGGCCACTCCGGCCCCACTATGAGGCACCCTCCCCCCGCCCCCCCCCCCCCCCTCTGTCTCTACCCTTCTCCCTGTTGGCTATATACACATAGGGAAAAGGATTTTGAAAAAACCATTAAGGGGTCCACACCCTCCTGGACGAGCCAGTCTGTACTCCCGGGTCTACCCCCCAAGGACCCTAAGTCCGAATGCCGGTATGCAATTCCGGCTACACCCCATTGGGGGCGCCCACAGGCCCCCATCCTTTTTCTCTCTGCCTGCTGGTGCTGTCCCAGCAGTCCTTTACCCTTCCCGTCCACCCTATCCCCCACCACCCCCCCGACACCGCTGACCCAGGTCCAGACAACAGGTCACCCTCTTCCGCCAGAGATGTTCTTTCCTATCCCGCAGGCACAGTAATCGGTCACGGTCCCCCGGTTGGGAAAGGGGTGATCCGCAAAGGCCCCTCCAGAGATAACAAAAATGGCTAACCAGGCCCCAATCAAAGTTATCTCCCTTAACGTTAAAGGACTACAGAGCCATAGGAAGAGAAAACTAGCCCTCCAGGAGATGAAAAGATCCCAAGGAGATATCATCTTTCTCCAGGAGACACACTTCACAGACCACGAGCTGCCTAAAATATTTAATAATACATTCCCGCTGGGCTATTATTCCTCGTTCAGTAGCAAGAAACGAGGGGTAGCCATTTTAATCCGCCAGGGAACCCCATTCAATTTTGTCAAAAAAGTTTCAGACCCAGGGGGTAGATTTCTTGTGGTATATGGCTCACTAGCAGGCACGGCGATCGCCCTGGTCAACCTCTATGCACCAAACGAGAACCAAGCAGAGTTCTTGAAAACAGTCCTAAACACAATTGACCCTACCTACCTATCCTCATTGATAGTGGGGGGAGACCTAAACATGGCCTTAAACCCACAGGAGGATAAGACACTCCCTTTTGACCGCCCACACACGGTACTATCCCTAAAGATGGGAACAGCATTTAGAGCAATTATCAAAGATTTTTCCCTAGTGGACGTTTGGAGATCCCAACATCAGGGCCAAAGGGACTATACCTTTTACTCCGCACCCCACCAGACCTATTCTCGCATTGACTACCTCTTTACAACCAAGAATGTCTTGGAGGCCTCCCAAAAAACGGATATAGGCCCGATCACATGGTCGGATCATGCCCCTATCTCTTTAACTCTCTCAGTTCCATTCACAAAGTCGAGCGCATTTAACTGGAAACTAAACGATTCATTATTGAATCACCCGGAAATAGAGAGAGAAATCAAGTCAGCCCTATCAGAGTACTTCAGGAACAACTCAGGTTCAGTCCCATCCTCAGCGGTACTATGGGAAGCCCATAAGGCAACCATCAGAGGTACTTTTATCTCCATAGCATCCCATAGGAAAAAAACTAAGGCAAAACTACTCAAAGACTTGACAGAGAAAATAATCAAACTAGAACAGCAACACAAATCCAACCCCTCGGGGAAAATATACAAAACCTTAACTACCGCCAGAAACGAGTTGAAAAAGATCCAACTCGAGGATGTCGAAAAAGCCCTTCGATGGACTAACCAGAGATACTATGATAAGGGCAACAAAGCTGACAGACTATTGGCCAGTAAATTAAGAGGGGTACAAAAGAGGTCCCAAATAACTGCGATCAAGAACAGGTCAGGTCACATATTATATAATGACAGACACATTGCGGAGGAATTCACCAAATTTTATACCAAATTATACAACCTCAGAACTCAAGAGGAAAATAATAGAGCATCAAGGCTTACGGCAGTTTCAAACTATTTAGATAGCTGCAACCTCCCATCCTTAACAGAGAAGGAGAACGAGACACTGAATGGGAAAATTACAAAAGAGGAATTGGCAGACGCGGTAAAAGCTCTAAAACTATCCAAAGCCCCCGGCCCTGATGGATTCACAAACGCCTACTACAAGAGGTTTCTCCCGTCCCTATCTCCTTACCTGCTGGACTTGTTCAACTCCTTTATGGAAGGTGACCCCATACCAGCATCAATGTCATTGGCTAACCTAGCAATAATCCATAAAGAGGGGAGAGACCCAATGCAATGTGGGAGTTACCGCCCCATATCGCTGTTGAACAACGACCTTAAGCTATACAGCAAAATACTAGCGAACAGATTAAACCCCATTCTACCCAGACTAATCCATAACGACCAAGTGGGATTTGTCTCAGGCCGCCAGGCCTCGGACAACACCCGCAAAATTATAAATATAATAGATCACATTAACCTTACAAACACCAAGGCAGTTCTCCTGAGCTTGGACGCAGAGAAGGCGTTTGACAGAATCAATTGGCTATTCCTAGACAAGACCTTACAAAAATTTGGTTTCAGGGATTCATTCCTAGAGGGGGTCCGAGCACTGTACCAAAATCCATCAGCAGCAATCAAACTCCCGGGAGGTACAGCGCAAAGATTTACAATAACAAATGGTACAAGGCAGGGCTGTCCCTTATCCCCTCTTCTCTTTGCCCTGACAATCGAACCCCTGGCGGCCAAAATACGCGAGAGCACAAATATCCAGGGCGTACCAATTGGCGATACAAATTACAAAATCTCGCTCTTTGCCGACGACATAATACTGTCCCTAACTCACCCCCAAACATCGCTCCCCAATCTTCATAAAGAATTGGTGGAGTTCGGCAAAATTTCGGACTACAAAATTAATAATGACAAATCAGAAGCCCTAAACTTAAATGTATCAGAATCGGAAATCAACTTACTAAAACTGAACTTTAATTATAGATGGAGTTCCTCATACATTAAATATCTGGGAGTGAATGTATCAGGTAACTACCAGTCATTGTACAAATATAATTACCCGGCTTTATTCGGGAAAATCAAAAAAGACCTGGACAAATGGGAAGATTACCAGATCTCATGGATCGGAAGGATGATCTCAGTAAAAATGAATATACTCCCCAGATTGCTATACTATTTCCAGACACTCCCGATCCATGTTCCCAGCCCTGAACTTAAAAACATCCAGAATAGAATGTTTAATTTTATCTGGAAGGGCAAAAGGCCCAGGGTTGCCAGATTGGTCCTCCTGACGCCAAGAGAAAGAGGGGGCCTGGGTGTCCCAGATATCACAAAGTATTATTTAGCGGCCCAATTGAGGCAAGCCGTAGTGTGGAACGCAGACCCGGGTCTCTATTGCTGGCGAGATATTGAATCCCACTACGTAAAAACGCCTTCTCTGCAGGCCCACCTTTGGTGCATAGACAAGGGGGATAGACCACCCCGTAGGTTCGACCTTGGTGCCACCAGACACACCTGGGAAGTTTGGCGGAAATGCAGATCAAAGTTTAAACTAACTGCTCCGGGCTCGCTGCTTATTCCGATCCACAACAATCCTCATTTCCCCCCAGGATGTGAACCAAAACAATTCGACTACTTCCATCTGAAGGGGGTTAGGGTGGTCGCCGACCTATTGAGCGATGGAAGGCTGCTGAACTTCCAAGAATTACGAACAAAACACGAGGCCCCAGAATTGAGTCCATTTAAGTATCTCCAAATTAGACATTATCTCCAAAAATTGTCCCCAAAATTTGAGTATCCTCCCCTCACCAACTTTGAGAGGCTCTGCCGAACTTGTACACATCAAAAAGCATTCATCTCTAACATATACGCTGGTATGGAGAGATCAGCAGGCCCCTCCACTCATGACTACATGTCCAAGTGGGAGGCGGAACTGAGTATAGATATAGATAGAGAAGACTGGGAGGATATATGGGACGCTGCTTCAGGAACTTCCATCTGTACCACGACAAAAGAGAATATCTACAAAATCATGTTCCACTGGTATCTTACCCCAGTTAGATTAAAGCAAATCTACCCCCTGGCCTCAGATCTATGTTGGAGAGGCTGTGGACAGAGAGGAGACATGGCCCACATTTGGTGGTCATGCCCAAAAATCCAAACATTTTGGCTTTCTATTCAAATTTTAATCCGAGAGGTAACTAGCCTCACATTAGACCCAGATCCACTGACCTTCCTCCTGGGCAGGCCAATAGAGGAAATTGACCGCCCGGTAGGAAAATTAATCTCCTCCATCCTTACCGCGGCTAGGTGTGCTGTGGCATTCTCCTGGAAAAAGATCTCTCCCCCCTCCATTCAGGCAGTTAAGAGAAGAATAGATGATGTAATGCTCATGGAACGTCTGACGGCGTTTCTCAAACGCAAGACTGCAAGTCACTACAAAATTTGGGAACCCTGGGAGATTCACTGACACCCAAGAGAATCTGATAGAAGAAATGATGACCATTCAAACCTCAGCCTGAAGGACGCTAGGGTCGGCGGGGTGGGGGAGGCTCACCCCTCACCCCCCCCATCTCTATACCCACCCCCCCCCTTCCCCTCTATCCCCCCCCTCTCTTTTTCAGACCTCTCGCTCCCCCGGTCACCCGGTGACCCAGAGGTCGCGCCACTCTTGGCGGTACACCCCCCCCCCCTCCAACATGGAAAATTTGAAAATCAGAGTGTATTAGGAAATTGAGATGTGATATATGCCTGTAAATTTGCCTGTTTCCTAATAAAAATGTTAAAAAAAAAAAAAAATGTCATTCAGGGTTTTTTTTTTAAAATGCTTTTCTCAAAGTACAGAACTGATTTATTTAAAATAAAAAAATAAAAAAACACAGATGTAGGATATTGTTTGGTTTGCAGCTTTAATATACAAATCATCTCTAAATAAGGAAAGCATGCAGTAACAATTCCACATTTTCAGTAATATCCTTAAGGCAATACTATCCAGTTTTTAGAAAATGTGCAGCGGTGGCCACTTTTAGTAATTGCTAAAAAAAAAAACTACATTCAATTAAATCTAAAACTGCCGGTGAATTGCTATGAAATATTTAATCAGAATGAGAATGGAGAATAAATGGGCAATTTGTAAACTAAAAGTATTTACCGAACTGACTAAACGAAGACTGCGGCTTTTGATCAAAGTTGCCAATCTCATTGCTTTCCTCTTCTGCTTATGGTATTTGAGATTGGCAGAGAAAAAAAAGTGCCAAGGTTGGACGCAGCATAATGAAATAAGCCCATGTTATTGGAGATGTTTGAAAGCCAATCCCCAATCTTCCTAGAAATTAAACATCCATGGGGTCATTGTGGACCAGCGATAAAGCCAACTAATGTAACTGCATTGGCATCTGTGCCCTAACTCCCAGCATTAACATAAATATAAGGATGTGATTTAAACATGGCACTGCAATTTAGATTTTATTTGCGTATTAGTAAAGCAGTTATACATCCTATGCGGGAAGGGGTTATTTGTAAATGTCACATTACTAAATTGACGTAGGTTTTCGTTTATTTGATGGATTGGGGAATGGAAATTAATGGATGTATGGCAATTTGAAACCAAGCTTTAAAATGAATGGGAACAGGCTCCTTGTTGGTCATATAGATACCGTACCTTCCTACTTTGTGAAAAAGGACCACTGCTTGCTTTGCTTACTCAAGTCTACTAATCTGAAATATGTAATCCAATTTCCCTTAGCTGTAACTTCTCAGACATAACATTTAACTTCAGCTGGCACTCCCTGGAGCAATGGAAGCATTTCCTGTTTAAAAATTATGTTGTAGGCTCTAAGATAAAAATGTAAGGCATAGTATAGAGTTGTTCACTCCTTTTGCTTTGTACCTTTAAAAAAAACAAACCCTGAGGCCATGTTATTTTTTACTTTACTGCCAAATAGTAAAGATCTTTATTTATATCGCACTTCTCAGATTTTCTTTTCTGTCGCATCTTGCGTCCAGCTGAAATAGTAGCACGTTAAAAACAAGTTGTAGATAGAAAATGTACATGTCCTCCTGGGACTCATTTTGGACAACATTACATACTCCGTTACTTGTCATTCTAATGTCACGCCTTGCTTTGTGTTTTATTTTATTCTTATTTACTTTTCTACATTATTCTGTATTTTATCTTTTCTTCTGCTATATTACAGATGTAGCCATTGTTGTTGTACCCGCTGTCCAGGAAATATGGGGAGCGCAGGTGTATGCAAAATAGAAAACATACAAAATATAGTGCAATATGTTAACACAGTGAACATAGGGTGAGTCTTGAATTCTGTGAAATGCGTACTCACAAATTTCCAGTCAGGTTCTTAAGGCATGAAAACCTTTTAAACCATGAAGGTGACCTGACTCCAGAAGTGCACCATAGATTGCAACAGAGACCAAAAGACAACCCACTACAAATTTTATTGGGACACGCCTATTACTGGTTGGAAATTTGTGAGTACGCATTGCACAGAATTCAAGACTCACCCTATGTTCACTGTGTTAACATATTGCACTATATTTTGTATGTTTTCTATTTTGCATACACATGCGCTCACCATATTTCCTGGACTGCTACGTGTGGGATTGAGTGAATCCAATCCTTTAAGGGTTTGAGCAGCGAAGTATCACTTTGATTATTATATCACTATTTAATATATATTTTTTTCACTTGCACTTATTATAGAGTGTTATTTTATGCATTTCATCTAAGCGCTCATCTAGTACCACATTCTGTGCACATTGTTGTACCCGCTGACAAGTGAGTGAAATAGCACGGTAGTCCTGCCCCTTCTCCCACACTTCTAATTCAAAACAATTGCTGCTGGTCCTTCTGCAATGCGCAAGTGGGTGTAATAACATTAAGCTACATCTGTATTTTAAGGCATCTTAATGTCTGCTCTGTTCTCTCTCCACTTCTTCCTGTTTACAGTAATTTATATTTTCTAATTGTGTTGTACTCACCAAGCACTTTGTGAAGCAAGCACAAACTAAAACATAATAGAATGGTTATTCTGCCGCTGATTAATTTCTTCACTGTTCGTCTGACCTGATTTAATAATATGACTATGAGATATAGTCATAGCCGTGGGAGGGGCCCGGTTGGCTTATTCCAGAGGGTGGACTCGTCCAACCAATAGTTGGGTGCAACTTCTGTGATTGGTTGACTTGGCACAAACGGGCCCTGCCCCCTCCCTCCCCCACCACACACACTAGACATAAATAATGATTGATATATACAGTATATTGTATATTTATGCAATTTAGATTTGAATTGTAGAGTCCTTCTTTACAAACAGAACAGTGGGGGTTTAGCATTATAAGTAAAGAGTGTACAGTAAATAAAAATACCAGTTGTGGTGCATTTGCATGTCGCAGACAGGTCTGCAACCCCTTCGCGAACAGCGCTTCCATGGCAGCCTGGGATTCTGGGTAATGACATGCAAATGAGCAGTGTCACTCTTTACTTATCCATTTTAAAATGGAGCCCCATAAACCTATGCCTGCCGGATTACACAGTTTTTCAGCACAGCCTGGGTTACAGAAGTGCACAACCAGTAAATCCCACTCTTGGAGGTTAAATAAAAAGTAGACGTTCTCAGTGCTACTAAAATCCCCACCATACGACATGTACTCACATCTTGTGCTTGTTTTCTGGGGAATTCCATACACTGATATATTGTCAGATTGGAGGTTTTAATCTCTCCATCCATGTTAGCAATAGGAATGAAGATGTAAACGTTTGTGTTGATTTACTTCTTACGTTGGGAAATATATTTGTGTGAACAATTATCCCTGACTGTCTGCCAGGTATATTCCAGTTCCTACTTGCAGTAAAACAGCATTTTAGAGCAGACATTTCCAGGGTGGGTGAGTTAGGTAGCGTCTTTGTTGCATCAAATTAAGCCAATTTTCATTTGGCATTGTGACATTTCTGTAGAACAACATTACTTGGGCATTTTTTTTATTTAAATGTTTAAAAGCTGTCTATTTGCTTAATTATGTAAGGATTATATAAAAATAACCTCTTGCTTTTGTGCTCCCAGCATTATTAGCACTGGAAGACCATTGAAATATGTTCTTTCCTTCATGATGCTGGCAGCTGTCCTTAGGAGCAAGGTTAGCATAGAGGACGTACTGTGATCAACACCGATCAAAACCAATTTTTAACTGCACATGCTTGTAATCTGAAAAAAAAAAAAAAATGTTAGAAATTATACTGTGAGAAAATGGCATTGTTTTTGGAGGGAAATAAAGCTGATATTAACTACTTTCATTTGTTGTTTTTTTTTACCGTCCCCCCCCCCCCCTCTCTCTAAGGTTTTAGCTTTCAATATGTGCTAAAGAACATGTTGATACACACCATTACTTTATCATTCAGTCATTTTTCAAAACGTGTGCAGAGTCACATCATATGGCAGATTTGATTGGTAGAATCACAAATGTCATTATTTTTAATTCATATTGCAGGTTTATAGAGAATTTACCAACTTTATTTGAAAAAATAAAGTCCAGTGCCACTTGTGGCAGGAGATCCACATCCTGTCTAGTCTGTTTGTCTCTTTTTGAAGCAGAGCAAGGGCTTTACGATCTGCTGGCCCCATCTAAGTTTACTCTTAAGTCCTCATTTACTGTATGGTTCTCTCTCGATACTAAAGGGCTCTGTAGAAAAACACTTAGACACCAGCTACATTTTGAACCACTGACCACAATGACCACACTGATGAAGTGCCAGGCTGGCCGGAATGTGTTCTGAAGAAAGTTCAAGATGTCCTGCGTGTGTGTGTGTGTGTGTGTGTGTGTGTGTGTGTGTGTGTGTGTGTGTGTGTGTACAAATGTGAGTCTACACATATGTAGCAACAGTGAACAGACAGGGGTGATGCAGGAGTGCAAATGTACTGTATGTGCTAGACGCCATCACACTTTCAGACTAAGCTAGCAGTTGCATACAAAGCAGGAACACATGAGACTCCTCACCATGTGTTAGAAAACAAATACATCTTGTTTTAACCATATTCTTAACATCAGTGTGCAAAAATGCATAGAATATACTCTTGGGGATCCATGTAAAATAACACCAGACAGCTCAACACGTTTCTCCTGTAGAGCTTTGTCATGGGCTAGTATCTTCTAAACAGCAGCCCTTCCCCTATTAAACAGCAAGGTGAAAGGTCACATAGCACCATAATCACTCCTTTTCAAGAGAAAAGGTATTTAACCCACACACACTGAAACAATTTACCACTGTAGGTGTGGGAAAATACTAGAATATAAGTCAACACAAACCTATATACCAATAACTGTAAAGAAAATAGAAAGAATTTTGTTATGATTTTGTAAAATAAACGAACCACAAAGATACTTCATACTCCATTTCATTATTTAAACTATTCGTGTTTAGTGCTAAAAATAATAATTTTTAACCTCTAGCTTTTGACTTTACCATGGCAAAGTTTAGATTGCATTGGGCTCTGATGTCCTGGGCACTTACAATTTCAACTGCTCATATTTCGGATTTTACAAATAAATTGTAAACGTGCATGATGAGATTTTTTTTTAAAGTAAATATAAAAATATATATTTTTTAAAATAGGCATAGCGCAGACCACTGCTTTAATGTGACTATGTGTACCAATATATATATATATATATATTTTAAATACTTAGTAGTATTAATATTATTATTTAGATATACAGAAGGAATTATGAATAATAAAAAAAAAATCAAGAGTATGGATACATATACCATGAAGCAGAGATCACTTAGAGTAAGTGTGGCTTTAGAAAAATCCCAACTCGGCCAGGAAATATAACATATTAAAAATATACAAAAGAAGTTCCATAAAAGAAATAAAAAGATACAAGGTCAGAGAAAAGACGCCATGTCTACATCAAGATTGAGTCCAAGAGGTTGAAGCGTTTTCAATTTGTGAATCCAATACGATTCTCTCTTGCGTAATTGGAGTAGTCCGTCACCTTCTCTAATATCGGAGGAAACCTGTTCAATGCCCTTTATCTCCAAATCTGCAGTATGTGTTAGAGCATTCAGAAAAATGTTTGGAAAGGCCGTGTTTTATAAATCCAGCTTGAATGTTACGTCTGTGTTTTAAAACACTTGTTTTTAATCGTCTTGTCGTACGGCCCAAATATTATTTGTCACAGGGGCATTTGATTAGATACACAAAAAATTGAGTATTGCATTAAGTTCTTGATCACTTTTTCAGTTTGGGATGACATGAAAGTTTTATTATTTGTAATAACCATGAATATACAAGTGATGCATCTTTTTTGGCTGCATCTGATGCAGGTTTTGGATTGACTCAATTGTGCTCCTTGTTCTTACTGCTACAGTATTTCATAATAGTGTGGGGACTAGATGAGTTTTTTTTTTATTTCTATTTTTCATATAGATGATACTAGCAAATGTTGGTAAGGAGGACCCCAACAGTCTTCTTCTGTGAAATAACACTTTTATCAGTATTATTGCCTGTAGTCTGTGATTCTTCACGTTTTATAGAAGGGTACTTCCATCAAAATTAGTCATTTTTTCCTACTCCACAGTATGGTCATTGTATTTCCTATCTAAAAACATACTCTTAAGTTCCTGTGATTTTGGTTTGAAAGTCTGGGATTTTAGAACAATTTCTTCAGAAGTGTTGGAATTGGAACTTATTCCCCATAGCTGTTCCACATACTTACAAATACAAATCCCCCTAGAAATAAACTGGAACCAAGTACTTCTGATCTTAGTAGGGTATGTAAAGCATAGATGGTTTTTGATGATGATGCACTCTCCTGATGTGAGGACCAAATGTTGGATTTTTTTTTATTGTAACAAACTTTTTATTCTTCACTTCTTTTAGTGCTTCAGCCCTTGCAAATTAGCACATTCTGCTTTGCCATAACTTAACTAAGTATGGTAAAACCTATCCTTGCTTAATTTTTGCGTAGCCAGTATTACCAACCCCACACTGATGAGACCCATTGAGGTCAAAACGGCTGTCTGTGGGTGGGTTTACTGGCTATGCATCTTAACCCTGGATGTGCTCAAAGCTGTGACCATGCAGCAAGCTTAAGCCTATAGGGAACCGTGTTGAAGCAAAAGGTGACACTGTGCTCAAAATCAACACCATACGATCAGAAAGAAATATGTTACATAGTAGATGAAGCAAGAGAGACCGTCTGGTAACTCCAGGTATACACACCAATAAGCTTAATAAGCCTGGTAAAAGTGGAGCATATAGAAACAAGCCTGAAGGGTGTAGTACTGTGTGCAGTCCCGTCCCAGTGTATGGTGATCGGCTGCAGTTGCACAGCAAAACGGATGGAGTGAGTACTCACGATAGCCCGTCCACTTTTCCTGGCTTGATGTTCACTTCCAACAGTGAATGACGTCCTTCCGTTGCGCGGCCACGATCCGGATGTAAAGAAGAAGAAGAAAGATCGATGCCACCGCAGCTCCTATTAAGGTCAGACTCACCAGGTAGAATAATACCTGGTGAGTCTGACCTTAATAGGAGCTGCGGTGGCATCGATCTTTCTTCTTGTTTACATAGTAGATGAGGTTGAAAAAAGACATACGTCCATCAAGTTCAACCTATGCTAAATTTAGACAACAGATACTTTATCCTATATCTATACTTCCTTATTGATCCAGAGGAAGGCAAACAAAAAAACCCAGTGTTATATCATCCAAAGATATCTCATAAGGGGAAAAATAAATTCCTTCCTGACTCCAAGAATTGGCAATCGGATTAATCCCTGGATCAGCATCCTTCCCATGTATATTTATTTGGTATATCCCTCTTTACCTTTCCCTTCTAAAAATATGTCCAACCTTTTTTTGAACAAATTCATTGTATCAGCCATCACAGTCTCCATGGGTAATGAATTCCACATTTTAACTGTCCTTAGTGTAAAGAACCCTTTCCTTTGTTGCTGCCCTTGGGATGAATAGTTCTTTTGAAAGCTCCCTGTACTGTCCCCGAATATGAGTATATATAGTTATCATATCCCCTCTT
This sequence comes from Ascaphus truei, assembly GCF_040206685.1. Taxonomy (NCBI): domain Eukaryota; kingdom Metazoa; phylum Chordata; class Amphibia; order Anura; family Ascaphidae; genus Ascaphus; species Ascaphus truei. The sequence continues at coordinate 242,725,475 of NC_134486.1, forward strand.
AAACGCCTCTTTTGTAATGTAAATAAATCTAATTTAGCTAGCTTCTCCTCGTAAATTAGATAGTCCATCCCTTTTATTCATTTGGTGGCTCTTCTCTGCACTCTCTAGTTCCATTATGTATTTTCTAAGGAGTGGCTCCCAAAATTGTACTCCATTTTCAAGGTGTGGTCTTACTAATGCTTTATAAAGGGGCATAATTATGTATACTTCCCTTTCATCCATTGCCTGTTTAATGCAAGATAAGATCTCGTTTGCCTTTGCAGCTTCTGCTTGACTTTGGGCACTATTGCTAAGCCTGCTGTCTACAAGCACTCCTAAATCCTTCTCCAACAAGGATTCCCCCAATTTATCCCCCTTTAATTTGTAAGTCGCCTGTCTATTCTTGCTTCCAAATGCATAACCTTACATTTATCTGTATTAAATCTCATCTGCCATTTACCTGCCCAAGTTTCCAGTCTCCCCAAGTCCTTCTGGAGAGAAATTACATCCTGCTCTGATTCTATTACCTTACACAATTTAGTATCAGCAAAGATGGAGGCTTTGCTCTCAATGCCAACCTCAATGTGCTTGATTAACAAGTTAAAAAGCAGGGGTCCCAGTACCGATCCCTGAGGTACTCCACTCACGACCCTAGCCCAACCTGAAAAAGTTACATCAACCAGTCTTCAATCCAGGTGCATATATTTTTACTGAGTCCAATTTGCTTTATTTTGTACACCAACCTTTTGTGTGGAACCGTATCAAAAGCCTTTGCAAAATCTAAGCAGATCACATCAACTGCATTACCCTGGTCTAAATTCCTACTTACCGCCTCAAAGAAACAAATAAGGTTAGTTTGGCATGATCTATCCTTCATAAATCCATGCTGATTATTACTAATAATTGTGTTTTCCATTAGGTATTCCTGAATATTATCCCGTATTAAACCTTCAAGTAGTTTCCCCACTATTGAAGTCAGGCTTACAGGTCTGTAATTCCCTGGTTGTGATCTAGCTCCCTTTTTAAATATAGGCACCACATCTGCTTTATGCCAATCTTGTGGTACTGAGCCTGTGGAAATGGAGCCCATGAATATTAAATGTAATGTTTAGGTTATTACTGAACTTAACTCCTTGAACTCTTGGATGTATGCCATCGGGGCCAGGTGCCCTTATTTACTTTCATTTTTTTCTAGCGGTCTATGAACTTCTTTCTCAGTTAACCAATTGTTCATAAATATGGAGGTTGTGGCTTCCTCCTGCTGCACAACAATTGAAATTGATTCTTTTCTTGTAAACACAGAGGCAACAAATTTGTTTAATACCTCTGCCATTTCCTTATCTCCAATAATCTGCCTGCCCATCTCACACTGAAAGGGTCCTATATTTTCTTCTAATTTTTTTGTTAAGGTACTAAAATAACTTTTTAGTGTTGATCTTGTTTTCTATTGCAATCCTTTTTTCATTTTCCATTTTTGCCAATTTGATTGCACTTTTGCATTTTTTTTACATTGTTTATAATTCAGATACAATGTCTCCGTCCCTTCTGATTTAAAGAATCTAAACGCATTCCTCCTCTTGTTCATTTCCTCCCCTACCTGTTTATTTAGCCACATTGGTTTTGACTTATTTCTTTTATACTTATTACCCAAGGGTATACACTGATACGTGTGCTTTTCTGACAATGTTTTAAAGACTGCCCATTTATCTTCTACATTTTTCTTTGCAAAAGCATCATCCAAATGTATTACTTGTAGATTAGTCCTCAGTTTATTAAAATCTGCATTTCTAAAGTTTAAGGTCTTTGTTGAACCCAAGAAATCTGTTTTTTGATCATTTATTTCAAATGAGACCATGTTATGATCACTGTTACCCAAATATTCCAGGACTTGAATATTTGCTATTTACTTTATTTCCAGGACTTTACATTTTTTTATATTACCAAATCCAGTATTGCCCCATTCCTTGTTGGTTCCTCAATACTTTGGGTCATATAATTGTCTTTATGCACCTCCAAAAAACTATTTCCTTTTGCTGTAATACTAATCTCATTGCCCCAGTCTATGTCTGGATAATTAAAATCACCCATTATGCAGACATGACCTAGTTTTGATGCCTTCTCCATTTGTAAAAGTATTTTAGCTTCCTCAATCTCACCGATATGTGGTGGTTTATTACATAACCCAACAAATATTTTCTTTATACTTTTACCTCCCCTGCTAATTCCTATCCACAAGGTCTCTACATTTTCATAATTCCCTTCATAAACATCATCCCTTATAATAGGTTTTAGATCCGGTTTAACATATAAACATACTCCACCACCTCTTCTATTTGCTCGATCCTTCCGATAAAGGGAATAACCCTCTAAATTAACTGCCCAGTCATGAGTTTCATCCCACCATGCTTCAGTAATGCCTATTATATCATACTGCTCCCTTGTAGCTATTAATTCAAGCTTCCCCATTTCATCTGTCAGGCTTCTTGCATTAGCAACGATAGAAGAAAAATCGCTCCAGGGCACACACAATTAATTCTGGTGTTCTTTAGCTTGTCAAAAAGAACTGGGGTCCCAAAATGTAGTGAAAATTGGACAAATTTATTAATGCATACACAAAAGATGAACAAAAATCCTCCCACGCGTTTCACGCAAAGTCAGCGCTTTATCAAAAAGAAAGTGCATTTTTGCGTGGGAGGATTTTTGTTCATCTAGTTTCATCCTGAAAATGGAGATGGCAATGGAGCGCCAGGCCACGCCCCCCCGGCGGTTCAGCCAATGAGGGCGAACCTGCCGGGTGACGTCTTGGCCGTGCCCCTGTCACGCCCCCCCCCCTGCCACGCCCCCCCTGTCTTTCTCCCTTCAGCTCCCTGCAGACCGGGGAATTCAGCTGCACGCGCTGCCAGCCTTGAGGGCACGTGTGCAGCGGAGGCACTAGGGCCGCAACCTTAGGCTGCGTCCAGGGCCAGTGCTTAGGCGCTGACCCGTGCTGAGGCGCGCTGACGCTTCTCAGTGAGCCCCTGCAGCCACAATGAGAGCGGCTTTAGCAGGCGCAAGCGTGCGGAAGCGTAGGTCTTTTTCAAAAGATAGATTTTCGCGCTCACGGGAGCGCAGGGCCGGTCACGTAAGCGGTTCGTCCAATGAGAACCAGCTCCGTGACGTCACAGCCCCCCCCCCCCCCCCCCGCCTGACACGCCCCCGGACGGCGCGCGGACCAAGGCCAGGGAAAGCACCCGCTTTCCCTCAGCCTCCGCACGCAGCCTTAGTGTCTTACAAGACTGTTTTATATAGTCCCCCTGATCCCGGTGAGGATCTTCACAGTGTTGTTTCAAGCCGTTTCTGAGCGCACGGCAGCATTCTCTTTGTTGCATTAGCAAGCGTGCATTTCAGTTTTTTTTCAGCCTGTACTATTATCTTATCTGCTCCTTCCTTTCTGCTCCAACTTTGTTTAGTCTTTAGAAGTTTTCTAGTATTATCTGTATTTACTATGAGTGTCTCGCTGCTTGTCAAACTCGCACTTGCCCCCATTCTACCTCTATAACCCCTTGTTAACTCATCTATTCTATTTAATTCGTTATCTGTTTTATTCCCCTCCCCCCTCCATCCTAGTTTAAAATCTCCTCCAACCTTTTTAGCATTCTCCCCCCAAGCACAGAAGATCCCTCTTCATTGAGGTGCAATTTGTCCCTAGAATAAAGATGGCACCTCTCAGACAAGGAGTCCCAGTGCCCTAAAAACCCAAAACCCTCCTTCTTACACCACTTTCTTAGCCATGCATTAACCTCCTTAATCTCAGACTGACTCCCTGCGGTAGCGCATGGCACTGGTAGTATTTCAGAAAGAACTACCTTGGAGGTCCTTGCCTTAAGCTTTTGGCCTAGATCCCTGAAATCATTTTTAGGACCCTCCATCTTCCTCTAACTTTGTCATTGATGCCAACATGTACCAAAATCGCTGGGTCAATCCCAGCCCCTCCCAACAATCTGTCTACTCGATCCGCAATGTGCCGAACCCGAGCACCCGGGAGACAACAAACTGTTCCGTTCATGCCGTCACGGAACAGATTGCCCTATCTACCTTCCTAATAATGGAGTCCCTTACCACCACAATCTTTCTTTGTATCTGAGCATCCTGAGTCCCCACTGTGCTGGAGGAACTATTCTCCTGGCTGCTAGAGGAATCAGTCTCGCCCAGCCTTGCCATTTCTGCCCTGACACTCCCAATATCTTCACTCAACACGGCAAATCTATTGGGATGAGTCAGCTCAGAACTGACCTGCCTCTCCCTATTGCCCCTGCTTCCCCTTCTAACTGTTACCCAGCTACCTAATTGCTCCTCGCTAACAGCGCCACCATCTGCACCACTAGTCGAAGCAAGGGCCTGCTCAGTGAGCACTAAACCCCTTTCAAGTTTGTCAATGTCCCTCAATATTGCAAGTTTCCTCTTCAGATCAGCAATCTCTGACTCTAAAGAGACCGCCCGCTCACACTTCTCACAGGGGTATGCTCCTTGGAACAGCTGCTCCAAGTGCACATACATGCAAGATGTGCATTGGGTGACATTTTCAATCCTGCTCATTCTAGCAACTATGAAGTTTATAAGTACTAACAATAAACTGTACTTCAATATACTATACCTTGTTTTACCCCTTCCTTGTTCAAACTGCTTGTAGTTCTAACTGCACACTTAATACAACCAGCACTTGAAATCAACCAGTAAAAATAAATGAATATATTTTCAATGTTCATCCCACAAATGTGTGCCTATTTCAAACTATAAATTTACATAAACACGTCTAAAAACCATTAGGGTGAGAGAGGGGTGTCCATATGTTTATTAAAGCCCTTGGGGACAAGTATATTGAGTTAAAAGATCCAAATGGATTATTTTTTTACACAAACTTGAGGCTCTTGCCCCCTGTGATAAGTGGTTCTACACAAGCAAGTCCCATGATACTCCATGAACTACAGTACAATGCTTATTGTGGCTTGCTGAAAAGTGTCTGGAGACACTGATTTATATTATATTGTCTTTCATGACATTATGGCTGTGTTCAAGGAATCTAATCCTCTGTGCACGAGTGGTCCGACCAATGTATTGTAGATCACATGTGCTAGCGAGCATATATACAACATTTGTACTTAGTCAGTTAATAAAATGCTTCATCTTAAAGGACTCCCCATTGGTGAGTGAGCAAAAAACTATCCTTTTTTTGTTGTTGTAAGATGTTGGCAAGTAATGCAGCTTCTCCTACCATAACCAAAATTACCCAAAACATCTGGACACACATGACAGAAACCGAATTGCCTACATGTTTGCTTTTACTGGGTGCTATGATACTTTTGACATTTCGAGCCTTTCTGTTAACTAAGGAGGCCAATTTTGGTATCCTTGGACCTAGATATGGGTCACACAAAAGGACACGCCAATGTTTATTAAGAATCTTCCGTATTGTATGAACTGACTAACTGTACGGTATTTGGGTGGTCCTGATTGGCCATCAACCTTTACATGAAGTCGGACCACGCAAGCATTGTGCATTAGATTCTTCTTACAGAAACTTTTCTGTAAGAAGATCCTTGAGCCACAAATATTTTAAGTTGAATATGAATTTGATTCATTAAGCTAAGGGTACAGGCTGTGCCTGTTGTATAGCCGTAAAGATAAGCCTTTATAGCAACCACAGATTTCAATGCTTCTAGAACTGAACACTTAGAACTGCTCACACTTTATCTGAACTTGTGGGATGACATCTTGCTCAGCAATGATGTTGCACCAGCCTGTGGATTAATACATTCCAACTGATGCAGGTGGTTGACCAATCTAATTTGAAGTTTGATTCCAATGAAGATCTGGGTTCAAGATCAACATTGTATTGCTGCTGGTTACTTGAGCTATGTGTATCTCGGGTATACAAAGTGTTCAAGTTCTTAATGGCATCAAAGGATAATTGACTCCTCAAATTATTTCCTGAAGACGTTTAATGACGGGTTGTATAAAACGGGAGTCGCTTTAATGTAGTTAAAGAAACTGGAGATACAAATCTGACTGATAATTGTAAAATATTTTTGAATTCAAAGAACCCAAGCTAAGAGATACTGTATAAAAAAAACATGTATTTTTGGTGACGCTGTCCAATTTGGCATTAAATATGAAAATGGGTATATTTTTAAATAAATATTCATGAAGCCTGAGGAGAAACAGAGAGGGGATTCTTGTTGGTGCAATATTTGGTTTATACATAATTTGATTCTCTTTAAGGGTTATAGTTACAGCATTAAATATGACAATACAGGCATTTCAGTGAAAAACAAGTGGATTAAGTAAATGTACTGTTGGACTCACAGGATTCTTACTGTATGTTAGTGAATTCAAATTCCACTTCCAGCAGGACAGCCGACAGTGGTTGAGTGGGGTGGAGGTATCCGCTCCCCCCTCACCTCCTCTCACACACTACCCCTCTCTCTCCCTCTTTCCCCTCTCTCCCCGTCTTCCCCCCCCCTCTCTCTCCCTCTTTCCCCTCCCTCTTTCCCCTCTCTCCCATTCTTTCCCTTCTCTCCCTCTTCTTGCCCCACCTCTCTCTCTCCTCCCTCTCTCCTCTTTCCCTCTCTCTCTCTCCTTTCCCCCCTCTCTCCTCTCTTCTTCCTTTCTCTTCTTTCCCCCCTCTCTCTTTCAGCTTTTTCTCTCCTCCATTCTCCTCCAACCCCTTCTCCTTTTTTTTCTCACCCCACCTATCTTTCCCCCTCATTCACTTTGCCTCCCCCCCCCTCGGGCGCCTTAGCTTTAGAGCAGGGGTGTATGGTTCGTCCTACCCAGTGCCGCAACGGTGGCCACCTAGGCAGTCAAAAATAAGATGGGCCAATCTTCCGGGTTTGGATCGCAGGGGCAGGCCTCCCTCTGCTGCCACACTCGGGAGAAATGTCCCTGCTCTACCCCCTTCGGCGGAACAGTAAATTAGCAGAACCGAATAGGTACTGAATCTGGATAGAAAATACAAATTGGTATTTATATTTTAATACGTCAAAAAATAAATACTTGGGTGATCTTCATGAACAGTTTAACATTTCAAGCCTTTCACTGACCCTTCCCCCCCCCCCCCCCCGAATTCTGAAGGTGGTTGAAGAATGAGATTTACCCGCCTTGTCTAGTAACACTTTTTAGGAACATTTGCACCTGGGAACATGTGTATATTTTTATTTCTACCTATATTCAAAAACTCTTGTGAGCTGGAATTCATTTTGACTGGATTTTTCTACCTTGTCCAGCACTGGAAATACTATACTCGGATAATTGATAAGTAAATTGAATGACGCAAGACAAGCACGCAAATGAGGTTGGTTACCCTGGCATACATTTTAGCTCTCGTAATCTTTATCGTCAAGGGAAGAAATGATGGGGTAGTAACGTAGCTTCTGAGAGGTGATATGAAGTAGAAAGAAAGAAAACATCAGGAATGTAGGAATTAAAAGTCCCCAGAGTAAGACCAAGATACTTTACAGTACTGGCTAAACATCAAGTGTTTACCTTTCAGTATGAAAATCCTTCAGCAAGCCAGTTTGGCCATCACTTTGTGTATTTTGTAAAAAAGCTGCCAGAGTTTATAATATAGCAAATGTCTCGCCTGCGAGATGAAATTTTGCTCATGTATACTCACTAGAAAAACAGAAGCAATCCATGCTCAAAGCATCCTTTTAAAAGGCTTTTGGCAGCTCGAAAACTGAAGGCTAGTATGGTGTGCGATAATCCTGTTTTTTGTTTTCTACGAATAACTGGAGATTTCCTCAGCTGCAGAACAGAAGGTCTATTCAGGAACTCTAAGTCCACCTGTTGTAACTGTAATGGTGTTATTTGCTTTTTTTTAATTTTATTAGGAAACCTGAGGCCTCTTGTATTCTGCAACATCTTTCAAAAGAGCTCTTTGAATTACAGTGTGCGGCCTCAGACACTGCAGTCCATTTAAACTTTCAGTTACTAGACCGGTCAGGGCAGTTCACCCATCAACTTCTCGAGGGACAACGGCCATGGGGATTGAGCTTCTCTTTAATACTGTGGTGCTTAAGATTTCTAAAACCAGTCTTCTAATGCAGGGGTGCGCAAACTTTCCCTGCTGTGCCCCCCTGCCTGCTTCACTCCCTGCTCGCGCCCCCTAACCACCCCCCCACCTTACCTTCTCTTTGGCTCTCCGGCATGAAATGATGCAGCGGGGTTGACGCCGCTTTGCCATTGCGATGCGTCGCCGAAGGTAAGTGAAGTGGCAGAGGCCTCACGCGATCCCCCGGCATTAACTTAAATGCCTTGGGGGAAGAGCGCGGGGCCTCTGCAACCGCCGCGCCCCACCCCCCTGAATAATCTTGCGCCCCCCAGTTTGCACACCGCTGTTCTAATGTTATTGCATTCCATTGTGACCAATGTTGCTCTTCAGCATTTCAGGGGCATAAATGTAGCTTTTCCCCCCTCTTATATACATATGCAGTGCTCACATATTCTACCGTCATATTATATTTTCAATTCTTTGTTTACACTTGATAAGTTAAGTCCTGTAATAAATGTACATTTTCCAAACCTCCTCCAATGCACCAAAGGCATACATTTACACAAACACGTACTGTAGCAACAAGTGACTCTGAAAGGTGCACATTTATTGGAGAAAATGTTAAAATAGAGATTTCACATGGAGATATTTGAAGTGTAAAATGCGTATGGAGCCATTTTATTAAGCTATCTTTTGTAATATGACATCTTTTGGTGCTTTAAGACACCTTATTTCCCATTCAATGGGCTGTAACATGTCTTTCAGAGCTGGGACATGTCGTGAGGCAGAAGACTGCTTCTAAATATGGGCCATAGTGTATGTTTTTGTGGGGCAGCAGATCAACTGCTACAGCAAAATAACAGATATCTAGTACATTTGTTGGAAAATTCATAAGTGCTCTTCTACCATAAGACTCCATGGCATTTTCTAAGGTGCTTAGGATAATGAGCACTCTTAATGTGAGAGCTCAAGAAATGAATGATACCTGCAGCGTAGTCTTCCACTAACGTGTTATTTGATCAAAATATCAATACAACAACGCAAAGCGCTCTTACTGAGAAGATACAGACGTTGTATCACCAATGTGTAACATGACCTGTTGCATACAACTGAGTCGTCACAGTTTACTTGTGTAAAATAAATAGTATTCAAACCACTACAATTTTTTTAATGGCATGTAATGCAGTATTTTATATGTGACACTGTCCACAGAAAATCGAGGTTTGGCCAGTGGAATGTTCCACAATCATTTTTACTTTGTTTTGCTTGTGGAGAACCCATCAGCCGCTGGTAACAAAGGGGTTTAGCAGGATCCGTGTTTTAATGTTGGGCAGCTTTTTTTACTTTGACCTGACTGTGACAAATCCATATTACCCATTGTTTTGTTGTTTGTTTTGAGTTTACAAACCAGGGTTTGTGCAATGGACAGTTTACGCTTAAGTCATACTTTCCCTTATGCTCCATTTGGAAAGAAAAAGGGTTTCTAGATAAATTGAGATGGTGCTTTAGGGGTAAAAAGGAGTTGATATACAGTGTGGATCTTCTCAAATAAAAATCAGTGGTGGGTGCTTGTACTGCACTGGGATTACCAAAATCCCTTTAAGTTACATGTGAGAATTAAAAAAGGAAAGCTGCATCACCACGTATTCAAAATTGGCAAAAGTAATAAAAAGTTTATTACTTGCTGTCACGTTCTGTATGGCACACCTGTGAGCACGTGACTTGCATATGGTACAAATGTTACTACACAGCTAACTAGCTGATGCACTTTCTGCAATGGTCCCTCAAATTAATAATCTCTCCCCTCACTCCGTCCACTATACCGTCTGTCACAAGCAGCACACTTGTGACATTCAACCAGGATTAATAAAGATGGCTAAACTAGCAAACTCGCCTTTCTCCTGCACAAGGTACTTCAAATTAGTTAATATTTATCTCTCTCGAATGCAATAATACCCGCTGCCACCACCCAAGAAATATGCAAATAAAATATGTATCCATCTGCCAGAGTTAAGGTTCCTGTTTATTAAAGAACACACACAAAACTCACACACATCTGTTGTAGCAAAATGTACTTCACTCTATACAAAGCGAGCAAACCGTTAATTCAGAGCACAAAGTATTACTTATTAAAGTTTTGTTTTAATATATTTAAAAATTGCAGTGCTTAGGTTACAGAAAGAGGTTATGACAAGAACATACTTATAATAAATGCAGACCAATTTCTTAAAATAAAAGTGTAATACAGAAACGGAAATCCCTACACAGTACGTTACTATATATCATAGGTTTTTCCCAGAAAGGTCACTGAAGTAGAAGCAAATTCACGTGTTCTGATCCCAAAACGCACCCCTGTTGAATTCTGATTTTCATATTACCATGGTGAAGCTTACAGTATATAGTACTATTTCTTCCCAATTGAAAAAACATAAGCCCACCCCTGTCGTAAATCAGCTACATGGTTGACATTTACGACTTGTAAGAAAAAAATAACCTTTCTTTACGTTTTGAAGTCTAACTCAATATATAAAATACCTAATATCTTAATTTATCTAATACTTAGACACCATCTTCACTGTTGCATCTGTGTTCCTAAAATATATGTCTGCATCTAAAATGTGACTAACATCCAACAGACTAACAGGAGAAACAGATATGTCTTTACACCTCTTACTCATGAAGTGTGTGGTATGATTTTGATTTGTCTAATCGCAACGGTGACAGATATCTATTTGTTGCTCATATGAATTGCTGTCGGGCCCATAATTTCTTATTTAATATAGCCCTCCAACGAAGTGGTGACCTGTTTGTCAAATCTCTCTGGGATGCACAGGGGATATTTCAAGAATATTAAGTATTTCTTGTAGGCTGACAGCCCAGGATCTGGCTATCGTCTGTAGCCTTCCACACTATAAATGTTTCACTTTTAGTGGGTCATCAGTAATTGCCTCTCAAGTAAGCCATCTTTGAGACCAGCTCAGACACAGGAAGGGTCTTAACCTGTCATAAAAATAATTTTTTGTATTTTTAACACAATTTTTAACCAACCCCTGAAGTACCAGATTGATTAAAATACGTAATATCCCCGCCATTGTCATTAAAATTGCATTCAGGGCCGCGGGTAGATTTCCCGGGGCCCAGGACTAGGCGTGGGAAGTGGCAGGCAGCAGCTGGAGAGAGTCGGGAGACGGGGCCCAGCGGCAGCAACCGGAGGCCTGGCAGCTGGGCGCAGAAGTTGGGTTGGGCCCCCCACAGCCTCCGGACCCGGGACACTCGGGCTCTTTCCCCCCTGTCGGCGGCTCTACTTACATTACATAGTATCCAATGTTTCCACACCTCGCTTCGAGCTCTGAGAGAGGGGTCCAATTGTTGGAACTATGTAATATAAATGTAATAAATGTTAGTGTTTTTAAAATTTGAAGTGATGCTGCGTTATTTTTCATTTCTCTTTTCACGAGACAAAAACATTATTAAAATATACAGGTATACTGCTTCTGTTATGGTAAAAAAGCTTGAGAAAAGGACATTTTGTGGCATGGAGACATTGCTCAAATTTTATTGTTTGTATCTTATTATGTGTTAAATTTATCTATATCAATCTATATATTCACTAATTAATAAATAAAAGAAAGGCTTGTTCCATAACACAGAAGATGTTTTGTTTCGTGGAGTGCCCTTGGTTATGTTGTTGTATTTTGTGTGTGCTCATGTTCTCTGATACCTCATGGAATGGTCTGTTCATTTCAGAGTGGATAATCTGTAATGTGTTTCTGAATTTGCTCATTCATTTTATGTCATGCTTTGTAGAGTAATAATGGCTTGTGCCATCAAATATGAGTCACTAAACTTTTCAATCTCTTGCGCAAAATGTTCCTGGCCGTACTGCCACTGACCGGGTCAACATAGAGTTTTGTGCTCTAGATCACAAAATCATTTGTTTTAAGTGGTCATTTTGTTCAGTATTTTTGAGACAGAATTTAAGTGATGTTTTCAAACTGGTTAATTTGTATCTTTGATATAAATAAATACTGTACAAGATTAAAACGAGCTATATTGCTGGCTCTCCGAGCCATATGTCTGGTAGAAATTGACATGATAATCACATTTTGATGTGCGGCTCAACATCGATATGAGCAACCAACAACTAATATAACATAATTAATCTGTTATGAATGTCACCTACACACATTTGACACTCACTGTACCTTTTTAGTTGTTTCCAAGCTTGACATAGCTGCGCTGTATATTATCTTGTTAATTAATAAACAGTTAGAAAATGCACATAAGAAAAACATAACTGCATACTGCATTTCTTTTTTGCGAGTACCTGCATAATACGACTTTTTCCTCCAATGTTTTTTTTAATGTGCTTTCTGCGTCATAAGAAATTTTAATTTTAAAGGTTTTTTTAAGGAAGCAGCTTGTGTATTTGGATACTTACTAGTTGAAGTAAACTTATGGTTATCTATGCTTTTCTTGCAGCTGAAGAAGCAGTTGGGGGACTGTGACTCCATTACTCAGGAAATTGTTGGCAGTGCCCATGTGGAGAATTATGCACTGAAAATGTTCCTATATGCAGACAATGAGGACAGAGCTGGGAGGTTTCATAAGTAAGTATCCCATAAAATACATATACATTGAATACTCCCATTAGCTGTTGATGGATCCTGATGAGTACAACAGATCGTATTGATTTCTATCAGGTCTGGGGTCCTCTAAATAGCTGTTAGTGCAGCAGAAGAGGACCGAAGATGCAAATTCTGTGGGGAAGGTCATGGGACCAGGCAATCACTGGATACAATTGGTGCACTGCTGGAGAGAGAACAGGGCTCAAAAATGAGTGTGCTAGAGCCTGTTTCAGAAGAGGAAGGGGATGTTACTATGTAAATGATTTGCTATAGAAACAAAAAGTGCTTGTTACATTATAATTCTCTAAAAAGTAATTTTTAAAATGCAACAAGTATTTTCTAATAGTACAGAACTAATTTATTAAAAAAAAAAAAACATTGTAGGATATTGATTGGTCTGCTATCTGTACAAAATGTATTATTTGAATGTGCACAGTTTCATCCCTGGTACCATTGTGCTTCACTGGTCCTTGAAATGTAGCAGTGGTGTGTGCTCAAACACTTCCAATAAATGTTATGTCTGTCTAAAAATAGTTTATTTTTAAATGCGCAGTCCCTGTGCTAGATTCTTTTTAATTTCTTTTTCATGGAGAGGAAGTAGGGTGTCCCCAAAACTAAACCGCATTAATTTCACCGCTGCGTACCCCCGGTTCCCGAGAGACATACCTGGATAGGTAGTGCCAGTACTGTCCCTTACAGGGGAAACCAACACAATGGCGGTTTCAATCTCCAGCGCTACTTGGGCCTATAGGAAGCCACAACTTCAGCCGACCTACCGTCTTTACCGGTATGTAACCCGTCTTCATTTACATGTCAAAAAAAGGGTAAGGAGGAGGCAGACCGCACCTTTAATCTCAAGCAAAGGGAATGGCGCCTCTGCACCACTTATTGCCATGTCAGTTTGTGGTTGTAAATTGTACACACCAAAAAAAATGTAAACAATAATCAAATTACCTAATTTTGCCAAAAACATTACTTCATCTCCACTAGAAGGAAGTGACTGGGAGCTAAAAAAGCTTTTCTAATAGCCGTAGTTCTCAATGTAATCATTGTGTAAGTGAATCAGGCAGGTTCAGTCCCCAGAATTTCTAAGATGAAAGCTGGTTTTTTTCCCCCTCCCTATCTACCAAAGAGTTGCACATGATTTTTAAACAACTACAGAACACACATTTGATTGTGGTCAGATTACTGATCACATTACGCTTGCAGCTTGAGAGTCGACTACCACACACTGGCACATTTTTTGCTCTATTTTTCAGCAAATTGTGAATTTATCCCCGGGCGCCAAATTGAAACATTCTGGCCAACGCTTAGCACGTCTGTGCTTGTGCATCGGAGTCTTGTACTTTATACTTCAACACAACCAGCGGCTTAACTGTTTTTAATTACTCTCCTGTGCTTGCCTTCTGTCTGTACAATGCCCAGATATTTATGCGAGCAGTACTGTTTTATAGAACTATGCTTGCAGGTCAAACATCTGGAGCTGGTGAATACCGGAGGAAAGGAAATGGTATACAATATCAATTACCATACATCTTTGTCTAAACAGCTGCTTACCACCACCACATGCGTGTGGTCTCTACATTTTTATTAGGAATTTTCTATTTATTGTTTTTTAATAAAAATCAACACCACAATCCGTGATGACAAAATAATATTGATTTTATGTCTTGTCTGTGTGTCTTTATACCGACTATAGGGATACCTGTAGTGACTTTTACAAGTCTGTTATATATGAAGATAAGAGAATAAAACAAAAAGTTACAACTGCAAAAATTAAGGGATGAGGAATATTTGCATATACAAAGATGTAGCTTTAGTTGTTTCCCCCCAAACATTCTTTTTAACACAAATACATACGGTGGTGTGTGTATTTAGCAGGAGTGAGTATTATGGTATGGTTGTGCTATTTTGTTAGACGTAACAATCTCTCCAATTAAAGGAGCAGTAGCTTTTATAAAACAATGTGTTTCCCCTCGAGTTTGAAGCAAGGGGTCTTCGGAGTTGACCCGCGTTAATTTCAGCTATGGCGTCCCCCTGCTACCTGAGATACTTGTAAAGGTGCTTCCGGTATCTCTGTTAAGTTTAATGCTCCCGTGTCACGCAGACCAATAGTAAGCCGTGAGGCATGATGTCACGGGACCATTAAACCGCCATATTGGGTGCCCAGCCGGAGCTGCGACCGGGAGCACCTTCTCGGGTAAGTACTGTATCTCATGAAGCAGGGGGTGCCCTAAGCTGAAATTAACATGGTTCAACTCAGAAGAACCCTTGCTTCCCACCTAGTAAAAAAAAGCTCCTTTAACAGAGAACAGCTGCAAGGTTTTGTAATGTTGTTATTTGACACCTGTTAGGTTACGTTCAATCTGTGCAGAATTTTGGTACAGGGATACGGTGGCAGGGCAACAGTTTCACATGCTTGGTGGTCAAGCCCTGCAATGGAGGAATGCTGCTTATAACCATATTGACTTTCTAATTAGGGTGACCAGATGTCCTGGTTTAGCCGGGACGGTCCCGGTTTTTAGGACTCTGCCCTGACTTTTTGGGGTGCTGTCCCGGTTTTTCAATCCCCTTGGCTGCACATGTGTGATCAACACTTGCCAGCTGCTTGTGCGCACCCGCGGTCGGCAAACGCTCTTTGCACGTGCGTGACATTTATCCCGTTTTTTGCCGAGACAAATATGGGCACCCTTTTTCTAATAGGTATGTCTCCGATGTGCACTTTATTGCTTGAGCGTCGCGGTTTGGGGCTTATATGCTCTCGAACATAAACAAGTTACACATTCAGTTTTCTGTATTGCAGCAACGAGAATGACTCCTGTCATAGACTAAAGTTTGGGAGTCTATAACCATGCAGAAATATTACCCAAAACCCCTTATCGATTTTCTTTCCATTCAATTTATTATATTATATAGCCTAGTATAAAATATACTAGGTTGAAGAAACCAAAGTACAGAGGCAATGTAATAACAAAAACATTTTTTAAGTAACTCGAGATACGGTAAACAATTAATCACTACGCTAGTTAATGTGTTGCTGGTAAGTCAGGGCAAAAACAACTATTTCTGATTGTGCAGAATTTCTTTGGAATTTTCAAGAGTTATTGTGGAATTTTCTCTTTGATATTTGCAGATTTTCACAATATATTGGTGGATTTATTGATTTGCTACAAATGGAAATAATGAAGTACATAAAAACCTTTAACTTGAAATCCAGAAGGATTTTTTTTTTTTCAATGCATAAAAAATTCAAAACATCCAAAGTTCGAAATTCTGTTAGTGAAATTATTTCCAACTGTGCAGACGTCTATATGCAAAGCAACAGGGTCAGACACCTGTCACGTTTAATGAAATGTTTTGTGTTTTTCCTTTCAGAAATATGATCAAGTCTTTCTATACAGCTAGTCTTCTGCTCGACGCAATGACAGTGTTTGGAGAGCTCACCGACGAGGTAAACCGCGTAATGTTCATTTGGGGGGGGGAGGGGTGGAGGGGCAAAAGACGATGGCCAATTCCCTATTTAGTGTAAGAGGAGAAATAAAAGGTGAAGGCATCTTACTGTGTACGTTTTGAGTTGGTCACACTGTGCCAATGACGACACAATTGTAAAACACTAAAGAGAAACCTATACAGGCATACCCCGGTTTAAGGACACTCACTTTAAGTACACTCGCGAGTAAGTACATATCGCTCAATAGGCAAACGGCATCTCACGCATACGCCTGTCAGCATGTCCTGAACAGCAATATCGGCTCCCTACCTGTACCGAAGCTGTGCGCAAGCGGGGAGACGTTACACGTGTTATTTACATCAGTTATGCATGTATATGACGATTGCAGTACAGTACATGCATCGATAAGTGGGGAAAGGTAGTGCTTCATTTTAAGTACATTTTCGCTTTACATACATGCTCCGGTCCCATTGCGTACGTTAATGCGGGGTATGCCTGTACACCCTTTTATTTAAAAAAAAAAAAAAAAATGTTTTTGTTTCTGGTTTGTCACAAATTGTATAAACTGTTTTATGATTGTGGATTAAAATGCTCTGACTCACTAGAAATATTTGGCGACACTTAACACAATTCTTGGTAGTGTTACATAACCTTACAGCCCTATACTGTATTGCAGGGGTGCGCAAAATTTTTGGCGTGTGTCCCCCTGCCTGGGAGCCCAAGTGTTCGCACTCCCCCTCGGTTAGATCCTGGCGTCAAATGATGTCGCGGGTCATGTGACACTGCAGCGTTATTTGCCGCGCGTTGTCATGGTGACGCGTTACCAAAGACCCGGCTTGCAGCAGGTAAGGGAGTTAGAGGCCTCACGCCTCCCCTGGCATTTAATTTAAATGCCTTGGGGAAGGGCGTGGGGCCTCTAACCGTCGCGCCCCTATCCCCCCCCCCCAGTTTGCGCACCACTGCTGTATAGTACAGTGTTTTTCAACAAGGGGTTTCTAGGAACCCTTGGGTTCCCATCAATCCCGAAAGGGTTCCCTGCAATTTTCTGGTCATTTGAAAATTGTATCAAATACAGAAGAGTTTTCAATGCATCTGTTACCAGAAACACTATTAGAGAAGGTTTGGGTTTCTTACAATGCATTGGATCTCAGACTCTATTAGAGAGGGTTGGGTTTCCTTACAATTATAATGCATCTGATCTCCAAAGTGCTATTAGAGAGGGTTGGGGTCCACAGAATATAAAAATATAATTATAGGGATCCTTATCCAAAAATGTTTTAAAAACCACTGGTACCTATAGATATGTGCCATGCACCAAGGTTATTAATTAAACAGGTTAGGTACACAAGAATGAAAGCAATTTAGGTTCAGCAGTATACGTGACAGAAAGTTAGTTCCAGCAATATGCTTGCTCTCTGTAGATTGACGTTTTCAAGAGATCCCCTACCAGAAAGTGCAAAACATCTTGTAAATAAGCTTATAATAAGCTTACTTTTGATTGAAGCTCTGTATAAGCGTTCTCTGGCACTGTACAGGATTGGGAAGTTTTGTTTAAATCACTGAGGGCCTGCAAATATTGGACTCGTTTAAAATAAATGTTCATATAAAATAGAAACTTACTGGATTCTTTTGCAATAAAGGATCTGATCCGAATGAGAGTAAAAATAAAAGCAATTTGTTAAAAAAAAACAAAAAAAAAAATAGAATGGGGTTGAGAAGTTATATCAATAAAAATCCATTAGATTTTGAGACCTGAAATGCCTCTATCTATTTTTTTTTAATTTTGCATTTTTTTTAAATATCATATAAAGGGCTTCTTTTCTCTCAAACTACAACTGCGTTTAGTCACGGCACAATTATCTGCTGAGCAACCTTCTGCTTTGAATGGAAATCTCAAAACATTAACACCCATTAAATGACACGGATTAGTTACATGTAATTTTTTTTAATAAGTTGATATTATAATATGAACCGATTATATAGAGGATTCTTTGCACAAGTTTATGTATGGCTTAGTTTTTTTCACTTGTATGGTCCTTCTTAATAATGAGGACAGACAGTTTCACTAATAAATTTCACATCAGGGACATTACGAGTCCTGTGTTATGCAGTCCATGTGTTTTGCTCTGTCCTGTCGCTTCGTATGGTCTGCTTTCAAGCTGGCAATGACCTGTGGACAATGGTCCATTGAGTTGCCTGTATCCTCAAAAGGACATTTATGGTAGCTTCAAGCTGGTTGGACGGGCAGAGTTACATACGAGTCTAGTTACAAGGACTTTGCTCACATTGTAAAACAAGGCAAAACAATGAGGCTTCTGATGTCCGTTTTGGATAAATTACCCTTTTGATGACTTTGTCAGTGATGACGAGCTCAGAAGTAAGGTCCTGCAGGGAAAATAAACTTTTAACACAAAATATCACTTTTTTCAGCTGTGGATTCATACAGTAAGTTGCTATTATTAGGCCTTCTTCCTCAAATAGGCAATGTGGTGAAATAATATATCGGTGTGGGGTGCAATAAGGAAAGGCTTCTTTGAGTAGCACCAGGGCCGCAGACAGCTTTCCCGGGGCCCAGGACTAAAGTTTCCACCGGGGCTCCCCACCCACGTGCTGATGGCCTTGCGAGAACACACCCCTCCCCCCCCTTTGTTTCTCTTACACTCCCCTCTTCTAACGCACATCCTCGCTCTCTCTCCCCCCTCCATCATCCTTTCTTTCCCCCCCCCCTCTGTCTCATTCTCCCCTTCTCCCTCTTACAGCCCTCTCTCAAACTTCTCGCTCCTCCTGTATTTCTCTACCACTCAATAGCCACCCTCCCCAAATACACACACACACACACACACACACACACACACACACACACACACACACACACACACACACACACACACACACACACACACACACACACACACACACACACACACACACACACACACACACAATAAACCCCCTCCCAAATAGACACACACACACAATACACCCCCTCCCAAATACAGACACACACACGATAAACCCCCTCCCAAATACACACACACACACGATAAACCCCCTCCCAAATACACACACACACAATAACCCTTGAGAGCTCTTGACATTTTGTATCACTGAAATATCTCAGACAAGGTGGTCTATCGTAGCGAAGAAATTCAAAGCTTCAAACTGTTTAAATTCTTTAAAAAACAGATCTTCTCAGAAACCCCTATCAAAAAAAATGATTTGTGTATAGATTGTGCTGTATTGGGGACAGTGCTAGAATATGGGTTATGAGGGATTCTATGTTTTTTTACTCCACATTTCCTATTTAAAAGCTGGATTATTTGTTGTATTTTAGTTATAAATTTGGTCTCGGGTCACATTTATTTAAACATCTCAACATTTCGGCTCACTCTGGGACCTCTGTCAAGACGTCTTGAGAGAGGTCCCAGAGTGAGCTGAAAAGTTGAGATGTTTAAATAAATGTGATATTTTCTCTCTAAGACCTTGTGTGCCTGCTTCCTATTACCCCTTTATACTTCCCTGCACTGCAGTCTGCACTGAGGCAGTTAATTTAACTTTCGTGCGTAGTAAGCAGCACATAGGATTGTTACAGACACAGTCCCTGCTCAGATGAGCTTACAATCTATGTTTTTGGTGCCCAAGGTGCAGGGAGATAAAGTAACTTGCCCAAGATCACAAGGAGCTGACACCGGGAATTGAACCAGGTCCCCCCCGCTTCAAATTGTATCATTGTTTAAAATTCAGTGTCGTTCCTCACTGAGCTTCTTCTCCTTATTATTATTATTATTATTTATATATATTATATAATAATATTATTTATGTATAATACATTTTATAAAGGGTAATAAAGATTCCTAATGCTTTTTAACATTTTTCTAATTTCCTTGTTTTGTTAAAACTACATGGGTGAGAAAAAGCAATTGAAACCCTGTTGAGAGGGGAAGAACATCTCTATTAAAATCTATTTAGTACTGGCCTACTGAGTACAACAACTCGCTTTCTCCAGACCTTTGACCTTGGCCATTTCCTAGCACGTCTCACATTTCTGACATGTGGTTTTCATTTGATCTTTCTATGTCATATCTGTCTCTGAATTGCTGTTTGGTTGTAAAACCATTATTTTAACAGAATTTGTCTACTAAAACAATTCCATCTCGGGTTAGGAACTACAATATTTTATTTAACAAAATAAGCAATATTTTATTATAAAAGCAGATGACTTTATGAAACAGATAATGTTACCTTTGATATTACAGGGAAAAGGGAGACCAAAAAGCGCACCAGCACAAATGGAGCAGGAAGAACCCAGGACAAAAAAATGATTAAAAGGGCACTTTAATGTGGCAAAAGACCCATCTAATGCATTTCGAACGTCGCAGCGTTCTTTTTCAAGGAAAAAGAACGCTGCGACGTTCGAAATGCATTGGATGGGTCTTTTGCCACATTAAAGTGCCCTTTTAATCATTTTTTTGTCCTGGGTTCTTCCTGCTCCATTTGTGCTGGTGCGCTTTTTGGTCTCCCTTTTCCCTGTATTGCATTGAGTAGCTGCACAGCCTGCCTGCCTGCCCTACCAGGATGTGAGTACTTGTATATTTTTCAGGGGAACCTGCCAATGAGACTGATGGTGAGTGGGTTGCACCACACACCACCTGTCTTCAGGAGGATAGTACCCATTATATGACACAATAGGTACTATATCAATTGTTAGTACCCTGGTACAGTGGTCTGACTTATTATCATTTTGAGATATACCTGCATTTGAGCGCTTCAGCTATTTTCCATACCTTTGATATTAAGCTAAATGACTGCCGGTTAATATTTTTATTCTAAAAGTGGTTTCCTGTATTGATTTATTTAGCTGAAATCTTCAGAGCAATTCCATTATCTATTGTCTGCCATTGGTTTATTCATACTCACAAGTAATTCTACTTTATACTATTTTAGTTTAGTATGTAACCAGCATCATAACCCACAAGGAATCCATATTACCTTAGATTCCTGTCAAACAGAAGCATATTATTCCTAAAACCAAAATGTTTTGATAAAGCAGCTTTGCCGCAGGCACAACCTTTTTGGCAGCAGCCAAGAGATAATAGAATCAATGATACATCAGAAGTGTATATTATTTTATTATGGTAGCTGTACATTTGTCTTGGCCATGCTTCACAACTGAATTGGCCTCTCATGGCTTAAAGAGCTTTACAGTGATGTTTTTCTACGGGGATAACACGAGTTAGGATTAAAGAGTCATTGCAGGTTTGTGCCACAAAAAAGTGAAACTATACCTTTTTATAACTACAGAAATATTTTCTTTTCCCGTTTTGATTGGGAGAATTAGTCAATTTAAACCCCCCCCTTTGAAAGGCGCAGCCGCAAAGAACCTTCTATTAACTTTTAATCCTTCATTTTCTTGGGCGAAATATTCCAGGACCCCATGGCCACTTTTTGGTATGGTGAGCAGCGGGTTAGTGCACATTCAATAATGCCTCCACTTCCATTCAAGTGACCGGGGGGTTCATGTGTTATCAACTGCATCACCCCTCTCACCATATTAGAGAGACCATAAACAGACTTCAGTGTTATATCTCAAACTTTTAAGACGTACAATGTACCTGTGGCTTGTGCCCGTGTCTATTTAGGGGACTTGAAATGTTATGCAAGTCATGGATTCTTCTACTTCTGTCGCTAGTGGAATGTAGATTGAATTTCAGAGGACAGAATCCCTATATATATGCACTCTGTACTGAGATATAAATATTGGTATAAGTAATGAATACTTTTAATTCAATTTAAAATTAAAAATAAATAATGATTGGTGGGGACAGAAAATGGCCAATCATGTGGACATGGACAATGACAAACATAAAGAAATATAACAAGTTTAGAGCTGTATTATACTCGGCTGCAGATGCAGCGGCCGTTATTCGAACAAATCTCGAAATGGAATTTCGTGATATACCCGAGATTCTCACGGGTTGCGCCGCGGCAGACTAATGGCCCCCCGGAGTAACACAGCAGGGGTCCCTGCAGTGTAAAACCTACGGGGTCTGCCTTTATGTAATAGACACGCAGTAAGAGGCTGAATCAGTCACTCTAACTGCGCGCCTCTCACAGGCAATCGCAGGGTTTTTATTAAAATTCTAACATTACAGTAATGTAGCAGGGGGTCTCCAGAGCTGAACCGCATTGGTTTCAGGTCTGGGGACCCCCTACTTCCGAGATACAGGCCCCGTTATGGGGTGCCGGTATCCCTATGTTAAAATCCTGTGGGTCACATGACCGTGGGATCTAAACAAAGCAGAGGGATACCGGCACCCCATACTGGGGGGGCCTGTATCTCGGGAAGTAAGGGGTCCCTAGGCTGAATTCAGCTTTGTTCAACTCGTGACCCCCTGCTCCACTATGTGACTCGCTTCGGATGACGAGGTATACAGCGCTTGATATGTTTGAATAACGGCCGCTGCATCTGTAGCTGGCATCACAAAATAAAGGGGAAGCCCAGCTAGCTACCCCTAAAACTGTGTAAACTGGCTGGCTAAACAATGTGTATTTCAGCCAAATGTATTTAATGTCTAGAGTGAGAATGTAAAATAACGTACATGTAAATATATTGTCAGTAAAGCACTTCACTATTAGCAATTCCCCCATTTTAGTGAACCAGCATTGTTCTGTGATACAATTTGGGTGTCAGCCCTGTAAAGTGTAAATTGTGTTAAGTGATTGTAAGTATAATTTCTATGGATGGAGAGTCAGCAATTCACTTAACCGAGCTGTTCCTTAGAAATGATCGGGACAAAGGTGGGGGACGGCTGAGGTGTCAAGACTTGGGCTGCGCTTATAGTGCTGGCTATGGCAACTGCAACGTCGCGCAGCACCGTAGCAAGTACAGATGCAGCCACCAGTATTAGAACACTTACCTGGGAGATTCTGGGGCAGTCTTACAGTAAATGCCTCAATTTCTGTGAGATTCTTAATGGCCCATCGGATTAACACAGCAGGGGTCCCTGCAGTCCCATTCAAACTGAATGTGACTGCAGGGGACCCCCCGCTGTGTTAATCTGATGGGCCATTAAGAATCTCACAGAAATGTTGGGGAAATGTTGCAGCATTTACTGTGAGATTGCCCCAGAATTTCACAGACAAGAGTTCTACTACTGGTGGCTGCATCTTTACATGCAGTCCGTCGTGGGTGCGACCTCGTCGGCGCTTCAGAGCGACGGAGCGGTTGCGATCGCCGGTAGCCAAAGGATTTTTGCTTTTTTTGGCGATCGCCACGTGACGTCAGCGGCACGTGAATGGTTCATCCAATGAGGGTGAACCGCTCGTGGCCACGACCACCTGTCGCCCTCTCTTGTCTCCTGCACTATCAGCAGGAATCGCATTTACAACGGCGACGGCTGATGTCATGTGGTGAGTGGTGAAAGGCAGCCGATCAGATCTGGGAATAGGGCTCTCAGCGGAGTAGAGCCCATTGTATTCCACAGACTCTGAATCGCCTACCCAGCGTTAGGTAAGAGGACTGGCTAATGGAATCAGTTGCCGGGTCTGAGCCCTGCAGGCGCTGTTTGAATTTCCCACTCTCCAAGCTGTCTCATCCTCATGGGGGCGTTCTTGAGTACCTAAGCCCACCCCCCTCCTATGATTCGCGCAGCCGGGCGAGCCTCCGTTGATCCCTCGTCTGGGATTGGCTGTTGCTGGCTGGTTCACGCTGTGATTGGCTGCCGGCTCCTCTCAATGTTAAAGATGGCTGATGGCAGCTATCTAAGGAGCCGGCTTGTCACAGCGCAGGGAGATGAGAAATCAGAGAGACTTGTGGAGCTTCGTGTTAGTGGGATTCTGAGAGAGATCCTATGTGCTTGACAGACCTACAACTGTCGGCAGATTCAAAGTTGCTATTGAACAAATAGCCCTTTGAATTCCTGGAGAAGAAGCAGACAGGGTAAACCTACTGAAGCAGGTACCTATACCTAGTCGAGGCTAGAGACTTCCCACAGATCCCCAGTGGGCGAGTATGTCATTTCTGTGTATTTTTTCTATCTGGTGGTTCTGCCAGAATAAACTCTGTTTATTCAATTACTTTGTCCTGTGCTTGGTGATACTGATCTCGGAAGGTTTTTTGTGTTAAAGGTACTGGTTTCCCGTGACAAATGTAACTAGCATAAATTGCAGCGTTAAGAAGTCCGTAGGGGGTCCACTTGTTAAACAGCTAGAAATATGGCAGGGGCGTGCGGCAATATGTATTTTCCCTGTTTAAAGGTAACGCAGTGTGGTGACCCTGTAAAAGTCAGTTGGATCAGTGTTTTACGTTTAATAATTAGTATATCAGAGCATAAGTGTACTGATTCATCATCAGAACTGTAACCGTCAAAAAAAGATATATATTACGGTCAAGGCGATAAGGTAAATGAGGAGGACTAATATACAAGCTCTAATACACTTCATACTCAAAAGGCTTGGATATACGGTATACAGCATATCTATCCTTACCTACAGTAGAATGAGGTACAGTGTCTAAAAATGCACCGTATCATATATCCCAAGCCTGATCAGGTCTGTATTGGTACCAAAATGTACGTACTATTGGAGTTGAGGTACCGTATTATGTAGTGCACCATATCGTGGGTAATGTCCCTGATCTGAAAAGTCTTGCGCTGAGGGGCATTTGTGATGTGACTCGCTGATTGTGTAGTTTGAAGATATACTGAATGTTAATGAGAAAGAAAGAGAGGCACGTTGTACGCTGTCAGAACGTATCATTTATACAGCTTCAAGGAAAAGGGATGTCCGCATAATTGGCCATTTTCTGCCCCCACCAATCATCGTTTATTTTAAATTTTAAATTAAATTAAATTATTTTATACTAAATCCGATAGCCATTACTTATACCAATATTAATATCTCAGTATAGAGTGCATATCTATAGGGATTCTGTCCTTCCCTGAAATTCAATAAATACGTTTATCCCTCCTTGCACCGTACTTCACCACTGACCAAGGTTGACGCAAGAGATTTCTCTTTTCCCCTCCCTACTCATATTGTCTAGTGGAATGTAGAGCACAATCAGTACTGCTGGTTAATGAGGAAATCTGCTCCAGCATCTGCTCAAATACACGGAATTCTATGTACAAAAGGATATAGCTGTCTGTTTTCCCATAACTTTCACACTACACATGCATGTCTGGGGTGGGGGTGCCTATCCTGTATGGCCCACTAAAGGTGCCAGATGGGTTGCATGTGCTGATATAGTCTCGAGATAAGGGCAGACGTGGGAATAAAATTTGGCCCCTGTGACAAGTTTCTAAATGTGAGTCTTTCACAGCTAGCTTCAAATGCATTCTCTGGAGGGTTCATGGGGCATGGCTAAGAAAGTATTCAACCTAAGAGTTACAAATCTGTAAACATGTCACAAAGGGGGATGTTCTGACATGACACACACCACATGTTTAACAGATACTGGGTGACAGACATTCATTTGTCGCTCAGGTTTAGGATTAAGGCGGTAATGTTTGGTCTCGTTGCGTCTGCCATGAGCGCCTGAATGTATTGATGTGACACGTGTGTGTAAGTATTAGTTTAGGAAAGTTATGAGCGGGTATCTACTGAAGGTTGAGTTTAAACGTTATTTTGTAGTTGTTTTTTTACTCTGTGGTAAAACTGTCAATCTCACCGTTGATTTACGACAGAGGATGGGTTTATGTTGTTTCAATGGGAAAAATACTACATTAGAGAGCAAGGTTTTATGACAAATTAGTTTTCAACAAAGGTGTATTTGGGACTAAATACGTGATATCTCATTTTCCTGCGCCAGTGACCTCTCTGAGAGAGAACATAGGACATTTGGGTAACGTACTGTATAGGGATTTCTATTTGATGTTATCCTTTTATTTTGACTGTTCTGCATCTATTGTAATTGTATGTTCTTGGAATACTTTTTTCCTGTAATCTAAGCACTGTTTTTTGGGCTACCCCTTGCTGTATGCTTTCTCCTCTTGTTTTTGTCGGTTGGCATAGACTAAGCTTTTGGTGACTTATGGAAGGACTTTTGGTGGACAAATAACTTACACAGCAAACGTGCGATAAAAATGTGTCTGGCTCAGCTTTTTGTTCTTCTGTTTCTAAGCTTGGGAACACTTCCCCAGATATTAGATGTGATAATCCTCTATAGCTATCACTCTACAATAGATATACTGTAAGCTGTGCTGCTACCAATCTGTGTATCGGGGCATGTTTAATGCTAAGGCCCCAGTCACTGCGTGCACACGTGCGAAGGAGTGCGTGGTGGCGCGTGCACCAGTTTCAGACTGTGGTCTGGGACGCACACATCCAGAGAAGAGCAGGAGATCACGATGGGGGGCGGGGGGGACCTGGCGGGGGTGCGGCTATGACTTCACACGGCTGGTTCGCCCTCATTGGCTGAACCACTGCCGTGATGTGGCCATCGCTCGGCTGCTGAGCCAAAAGACAAAATGCTTCTCTTTTGGGAAAGCTGGTAGCGCACCGCACTTTCTGCAGGCATGTGCAAGTAGTAACTGGGGCTGGCCCCATAGAGGGCCTTATCTTGTTGCGCGAGCAGTGGGGACGAGGCCTAAGAGACATGCACAGCTTTAGTCATGTCATCTTGGCAGGAAGTGCTACCTCTTTGTGTCCCGATCATAATACTATGTCAAAATGGAAAATTAATAGTGTTATTCTTGCCTGTTATATTTCCAATTGAACTTGCGGTAACACATTTTGCCAGCTTTTTGCATTTAGTCAAATTTATTGCCAAAAAATTTGACTACAGAAAATAGATATCACAATGGAGATCTTTATCCATTGCTGTGTTAATACATTTCACTTTTTCAATTTGATGGTGTCTAAAAATAAACCAAGTTTTTTTTTTTTTCACTTTTGTTTTCCATTTGAACATTTAGATACAGATGTAGCAAGGCTTGCGTCAGGGACAGTTTGCCGCAGTTGACCTGTGTGTGTGTGTGTGTGTATATGTATGTATTGTGTGTATGTATATACATATGGTATACCAAATGTTAATTATGACACCTGTAGACAATAGATATAGTCCAGCAAAATTGTAACAGAAAGCGTACTAACAATTAATATACTGTTGTCATGACAGCCATTAATACGTTACAATATCGCTTGCATTCCAATTAATTTACATCTCGTGCAAGTGTTCCTGCTCTGCTATGTTTATTTGTCTCTTCGTTGTTCACAAAACCTGATTTCCAGGCAGGTTGCAAATTGGGACAGGTTTGATAATCAATTGATTCATGACTAAATATATTGAAATATAGTTTTTGTTGTGTGTTAAATGTTATGGGTAGTAATTTGCACTGTAATTTATTTTTAAGAACGTTCAGCACAGGAAGTATGCAAGATGGAAGGCAACATACATTCACAATTGTCTCAAGAATGGTGAGACTCCGGAGTCTGGGCCTATAGGATTCGATGGAGAATATGGTATGTTACTTTTTGTTGTTTTTGTGTACGGTATTCCATTAGGGGGAAAAAACAAAACAATTTTGCTATAAATTGTGAACGGAAATTTCCCAGGAAAATTTTGAGTCTGGGCATCCACAGTGACTAGAGAATCCTTCCTGAGGCCACTCCCTCAGCCAACACTGGGAACTACTTGAAGAAAAGTAGGGGCTTCTTTCACTATTCTTCTCAGCAGAGAACTGCCTAGGGTGAACACCCAAAATGTTTCGCTAGTTGAAATTTTTGTGTTTTTACTCGTTCTTCCTTCATTTCTTTTTCTTTTTTTTTTTTTTAATCAATAAAGCAATTTTGTTATTATACTGTTAATATATGATACTAGCTGAGAGACCCGGCGTTGCCCGGGATGTAAATGCGTAATAGGTAGTATTATTTCTAAATCGTGGAACAATAGGTGAGTATTTGTTGTAAAGGTTGGGAAAAGGGGAGCGGAGGGCGGGGGGAAAAGGGGAGCGGAGGGCAGGGGGAAAGGGGAGCGGAGGGGGGGGGAAAGGGGAGCGGAGGGGGGGGAGAAAGGGGAGCGGAGGGGGGGGGGAATGGGAGGGTTTAAAGGGGAGCGGAGGGGGGGGGAAAGGGGAGCGGAGGGGGGGGGAAAGGGGAGCAGAGGGGGGGGGAAAGGGGAGCGGAGGGGGGGGGGGAAAGGGGAGCGGAGGGGGGGTGGGAAAGGGGAGCGGAGGGGGGGGGGAAGGGGAGCGGAGGGGGGGGAAAGGGGAGCGGAGGGGGGGGGAAAGGGGAGAGGGGGGGGGAAAGGAGAGCGGGGGGGGGAGAAAGGGGAGCGGGGGGGGGGAGAAAGGGGAGCGGGGGGGGGGGAGAAAGGGGAGCAGGGGGGGGGGAAGGGGAGTGGGGGGGGGGGAAGGGGAGTGGGGGGGGGGGAAAGGGGAGTGGGGGACGGGGTGGAGAGCAGTGGGCATATGTATTGTCATAATTTATGTATGTGCATGTCCGTCCCCCCCCCCCCCCCCTCCGTGCGTCCGTCCCCCTGCTGGTTCGGCTGGTGGCCCCCCCCCCGTTCCCCGTGATTCGGTCCCCCCCCTCCCCGTGACACCCCCCCCCCCCCGTTCCCTGTTACTCGCGGCTCGCCCCCCCTGTTCCCTGTGACTCGCCCTCCCCCCCCCCCCCCCCGGCGCCCGCTTTGTCCCCCGATGTGCCGTCCGGCTGAGTGAGGCGTGCAGGCGGCGGCAGGAAGCGCCCTGTGTGGGCCTGATTCGCGAGGGTCCGGCTGAGTGAGGCGTGCAGGTGGCGGCAGGAAGCGCCCTGTGTGGGCCTGAGGCGCGAGGGTCCGGCTGAGTGAGGCGTGCAGGCGGCGGCAGGAAGCGCCCTGTGCGCCTAAAATAGGAGAGTTACTGGCGCCATAAGCTGAGACGGGACGCGCAGTGCTGTGACTTACCTGAGGGGGAGGTAGCGTCGGGGAGGTAAGGGAGCGGCTGGGGTAGGAGGGCCGCGCTTCCCGTCCGGAGCCGGTGCAGGGCGGCGCACGTGATGGAGGGGGGTGGTGGTGTGTGTGTGTGTGTGTGTCTGTGTGTGTGTCCCGTCACTCAGCCTCAGGCCAATGAGAGGTGTGCGGGGACGGGCGGCCCAAGGGACCAATGAGATTTCCCCTAGGGACACCGGACATCCAGACATCCAGACAGGCAGGAAGGCATACAGTGCTTTCACTAATATAGTATAAGATGGGTCAATTGTTTTGTGATATACTAGATGTTTATGCACACATTTGTACATCCATTGGTTAGACTTAGTACTTGATGTTACGGGGGTAACTACAGTAGGTTTAGAAAACACTGATCACCATCATTATTTTTTTTATTGCTGCTGCTACTAATATTATTCGTCAGTGAATCAACTGAAAACAGAGCGATATACTAGAGTGACTTGACTAAGATTACACCCGGTGAGATGACTGAGGCGGGAAAAGAAATACTGTTCCTAAACTGGATACAAACTTACCGTTTTTCCTCGATTGTAAGACACCTTCGATTGTAAGACGCACCATCGATTTGGCCCTTACAATCGAGGAAAATTACTTTTTCACTTAGCATGTTTCAGGAGAGGTCCCATGTCAGCGGAGGATGAAGCGAGCGGCAATGACAGGAGAGGTCCCACGTCTGCAGATGGTTGAAGATGGACAGTGGGTGGGTGTGCTGCAGCAGGACTGGTCCAAAGTCTGCAGGTGAATGAACATGAGAAGACAGCGGGCGTGCGGTGGGGTGCAGCGGCAGGAGATCATAATAGCAGGAGAGCTGAGCAGGAGCAGAGCAGCACAGGGGAAAGGCTTGGGTGGTGCACACTGTAACCTGAAGTCAGACACAGGTCAACTTCTGGTGTTACAGTGTGCACCTTCCAAGCCATGCCGCTCTGCTCCTGCTATTATGATCTATTAGCCGCCTCCGCCACCGCATGCCCGCTGTCTTCTTATCTTCATTCACCTGCAGACTTGGGACCTGTCCTGCCGCCGCTACCGCACTCCCGCCCACTGTCCATCTTCAACCATCTGCAGACGTGGGACCTTTCCTGTCGCCGCCGCACACTTTGTCCTCCGCTGACATGTGACCTCTCCTGAAACATGTTAAGTGAAAAGAGGGGGCTAGTACTGTAGACACTTGAAAAAATTTTTTTTAATACAACAATTCTAAGACGCACCCCGATTTCACACATGTGAAAATCGAAAAAAAGGTGCGTCTTAGAATTGAGGAAATAGGGTAATTGCACTGCAGTACTTTCCACTGGAAATTGGATAAAGATAAATACTGACTTTTTTTTTTTATTTAAATCCCCCAAAGTAGCAAAATGTTCCAGGTCTTAAGAGTTTGGGCTACAATCTGATTCTGCTAGAGGTTCTTTTCTCTCCCTTCATCTTTTATTTGCAGACTTTGGCAATCTTGTACACACTTTGGGAATGTCTGCCCAATACCTGGTACCAATACCTGATGGTACAGTGAGAAGGACACTACCGCAGCAGTGCTGCACACCGTGGTGGATTACATCTATAAGATACAGTTCTGGGCCTCACAATTTGACGGGACTCCAAATACGAAGATTTTTTTTCAATTTCAAATACCTTTAATATATTAGAGGGGCCCTGTACATCAGAAGTGTTTATTCACGCTAAAAATACTTAAGAATAAATTCAATAGTGGTGTGAATCTTTAGTAACAAAAGTTGGATGTACATTAAAAGCAACCTATGTCATGTAAAGAAAAGACAGACAACAATGACTCAACATTTCGCAGGAGAACATAATGGTTTAGTTGGTTCTTTCCTTCGACTTCATATCCACAGTCCCCGTTTTGTTTACGTTCTAAGAATGAACTCTCTCCACCTTTCAATTGCGAGGAGTACTCAAAACACTTTACGATAGTTACTGACTATTTTTTTGTAGGGGCCTCATTTGTATCATAGGTAAGGGCCTTGAAAAGTCTTAATCTGGCACTGGACAAGGAGATCTTAAAATTAGCAGACACACAAGGTATATTTTAAAAACAAGCAACACAGACTGGTGCTTCAACAATTACCCAGCAGTTTTTCCCCCCTAGCTCATGTGCTGAATACACTTCTGTGTCCTCAGAGGTGGCTCATTAAATCTGAAGGTTTCTCATGTTGTGTAGTTTCCAGGCAGAGTTACTGAACTTTTGTTTTATGCCCCACTAATGTTTCTGTGGTTACAACAATCATCTAATTGACAGACAGAAATAAGAAACCCATACAAAGATTGAATGTCAACTATCCTTTAACTCTGTTACAAACATATATTCAGTTTGATGAGAGACACACAGTGGTGATTTAAGTGTTCATTTATAGAAACCACGAAGATCAACATTACGATCTCCGAAATGAAAACTGAAAGCATATTATGGTTTATGTCGGTTTTCTTTTTTTGAATATATAGTTTTTTAAAGAACAGATGGATTAAACACAGTGGTGGCTGTCCGTTCTAAATACTAAACATCTGAAGTCTGTGCCATGTTATTCTAGTCATCAAATAAACAGAGAAAAACTCATAGTTTTTCCTGTCCACGGAAATCTTTAGTAAAAGGTGGAAAGATGTTACTTCATGGCTGTTGTACAGGCCTTGAATGCTCATGTTGAATATGTATTAGTCTTAATCAGCAAGGTATCTCCTACTATTGAACTACTTATTTTTTCACATATCAAAACAGTATTTGTCATAACAGTTGTAGCCCCCTTTCCCTATGCCTAAGGGAACTACGTGTGCTGCTATACCTGTTTGCTCACAGGAGGCCTTCGTCTCTGGGAGCCTGGGGTGAGCTCTTTCTCCTTGCGTGCAGTGCCTCCACCTATGAGGGATTCCAGCGTTGACAGAATGATGCCTCACATGAACCAATACACAGTAAAAAATAATACACCACACAAAGTATATACAGGCATAGCCCGCATTAACGTACGCAATGGGTCCAGAGCATGTATGTAAAGCGAAAATGTACTTAAAGTGAAGCACTACCCTTTTCCCCATTTATCGATGCATGTACTGTACTGCAATCGTCATATACGTGCTTAACTGATGTAAATAACCCATTTGTAACAGGCTCTATAGTCTCAGGGCTTGCGCACAGCTTCGGTACAGGTAGGGACCCAGTATTGCTGTTCAAGACGTGCTGACAGGCGCATGCGTGCGCTGCCGTTTGCTTATTGGGTGATATGTAGAAAAAAGAAAACTGGCGCACAGCCAAAGGAGTGAGTCACCAAGGTATAATTGAAGAATGATCCTTTATTAATCCATAAAACAAACGGAGGTTAGCACCCTCCTACGCGTTTCGTGTACGCCAGTACACTTTATCAAGGAGTGTGTTACATTGTGAACCAAGAGACCATCCCCATGAGGAATACATAGGGGCTTCATTGTTAGCCCTATCTTCAGGGATCTTCTGGCCCCACAGAGGATTATATATCTTCATTATCCCACTAGCCCTATTCTCTGTAACTATTTGCATTTTATGATTGAGATGGATCCAGCGCTGGAGCGCATTAATCACTAACTATCTCTATTGGGTGATATGTCCTTACTCGCGAGTGTACTTAAAGTGAGTGTCCTCAAACCGGGGTATGCCTGTAACTAAGCTTTACTGTACACACATACTAACACATATTACATATAACAACTGTACCCACAGTATAACCCCAGTGACCCAACACTTGGGGGTTCCCCCAAAGTACTGAGGGTTCTGTGGCACCAATACCCCTGGTGTCCTGTCCCAGCAAGTTCCACCCAAATGTGAGGTAGCGCTACCCCCTGTGGATGTAGGTTCACGTTGGGTACCTGCCTGGGTACTTCAGCACCCAGGTGCTGCTTGTCGCGATGGGTTGGAGCAGGTCCCATGTAGCGGGGCCTCCAACACAAATCTCCTTTCTCATAAGGGTCCTGATCCTCCTTCCTCGCAGTGCGAGCTCCAGCCAGAAGGTCTCACACAATGTCTCAGGGTCCTGTGGCCTGGTCCCAGGCTGCAGTGTGCCGTGTGGCCGTCCGGTCACCAGCACAGTACTAATATCACTAATGGGAAGAGTCCCTATCTAGGGCTTTCCCTGCAACACTCCTCTCACTTGGCTCAGAGCCTAACTGGGGCCTAGGGGCAAAGTCTAGGCTTAGCCCAGGAAGCTACTGCTCCCTGTACACTACCTGTCTCCTCGGTGCCTCTGTCAGAACTGACCCGCGCGATCCCTGCATGCGGAGGATATCCTGTCACTCTTTACTACGCGAATCCCATTAGCTGGGGCAACCCCACATGGGCAGTCCTTCCCTCTGGGGATTCTGGCACATGTAGTCCCGCGGCTGCATATGGGGAGCTAACCTAAGATGGCAGCCGCACTCCTTACTCTGTGCA
Organism: Ascaphus truei; assembly: GCF_040206685.1. NCBI lineage: Eukaryota > Metazoa > Chordata > Amphibia > Anura > Ascaphidae > Ascaphus > Ascaphus truei. The sequence goes on from NC_134486.1 coordinate 242,758,895, forward strand.
TGCGCTCCTCGCCGCTCCAGGCATGCGCAACTCACAAGATTGCCTCCCCCACTTCCCGATCGTGCGGAGCTCCAGAGAACCACGGACCAACTCTCGCGCACCGGAGGCAGAGTACACAGTGTTGAACCTTCTGTTGCACTGTCCTAGTTAACCCTTCACGTTTTGAAAAAGGCCTCTTCTACTCCAAGCCATGACACTGATCTTCCCTAAAAACTAGGGCATTCACTGGACATTATTAGGACTCTGTAATTACTAAGTCAAGGCTGTCCTCTCATTTTTGTTTACAAAACAGTCATTAAATGTCACCCTCTTGATTTCGTTTCTGCATAATTCTATGTTGTCTTGGCTGCACTCCGTTCAACTTCATGAACTAGAAATATATCATCCATAAAACGTTACTGCTATTTTTTGTCTGCTCTTAAGCAATACAGAATGATCCATTTTGAAAAACAAAACGTTTATTTTTGTTTTTAAATTGTGAAGCATTTCATACTCTAGATCCCTTTAGAGTATGTTTTTCGTTGTTCTCAACTGGGGAAAAAAACTAGCTGCCATTTTCTCAGTAAAAAATTATGCTTTTGCTGTTTTTGGTATTCAGCGTGTGTGGGGGGAGAGTGAAAGGGTGCAGAATGGGATTTTTTGTGTGTTTTTTAAAGTTCCATATCTTTCTCAAAATAGTAGATTTGTCACTGTCCAAGCTGCAGACTTGCTTCTGCAAAACGTTTTTTAAATCCTCGTCAATAGTAATATCTTTGCAGCTCCTGTTGTGATTGTCCTCCGTTTGAATAACATCCAGGATTTATTTATTTTTATGTACAGTTTGCTTGATTAATTGTACAGTATAGCTAATAACCTTACTTAAGGTGGTTACAAAACAGATACCATTACCACAATGTCTAGTGCTTAGGTAGATGTGATTGTGAAGGTAGAGAAGTGGTAGGGAGCAGGCATATTTTAATTGTACAGTATGTACTGCTGGTATAAATCTAGAAAATAATGTTTGGAGGAACTGCTTTCAATTATGAGATGTTGCAACACACGTTCATCCTCATATTTATTCCTATCCCTCTTGCAGGGAATTTGCTTTAGAAAGTGACTCATTGTAAAAAATAAATGTCTGTGTGTAGCTGGATATAGATAGGTGTATGTATGTATGTATGTATGTATGTATGTATGTATGTATGTATGTATAAATGTGTGTGTATTTATATATGTATTGATACAACCATGAATTCCGCATTGTATCTGAAAATTCTAGAGGAGCAAAAATGGGTCATGCATCAAGACAAGCAGATCTGCAAAAGAAGACATTCTGCATTTAGAATGGCTTAGTCAAAGTCCGGACATAAACCCAATCAAAATATTGTGGCCGGACCTGAAGTGAGCTGTCCATGCAAGGAAACTCTCAAATGTCAGTTAGTTGAAGCAGTTCTGTAAGGAGGAATGGGCCAAACTTCCTCAAAACCGATTTGAGAGACTGACCAGCAGTTAAAGGAAACGCTTAGGCCTCAGACATAGTACAAGCGCATGACTTTGCGCACGCCTGTGCTTGCCGAGATCTGTGGCCTGCAGTTTTGCGCGATGGGTGGGGGGAGGGAGGGCGCATGCCTGTGACGTCACGTAAGCTTTTCACCCTAATTGGCTGAACTGCGCAGGTGACCAGGCCGTCGTGTGGCAAAAACAAACAAGTTTGTCTCGCCACGCATTGGTCGCCTCGCCACTCACGTGCGCACTATGCACATGCGCATTGGCCTTCCTTTGTTTGTATTTAATGCGTGCGACGTTGCTCGTGCCATAGCAACCACTATGGACGCAGCCTCAGTTGAAGTTATTGCTGCTCAAGGGGTACTGAATATAATGGTTCACATACTTTTTCACACATGGATATTGAATGTTTAATCATTTATGGATAAATAAATGTTTGTTTGCCGTCTATAATTCATCTGGGGTTCCCCCTCCCCTTCCTCGGTCCCCCGACTGTTGAAGCCTATATAGTTGGTCACGAGTTTGAGTTCTGGGGGTTGGGGGCCTGGTTGGTGGGGAGGGCCGGTTGTGCCTGTGGCTGGACTGTTTTCCCTGGGCCCACGTCGGGGTTGGACCGAACTACCGGGTCAGATCGAGCGGTTTCCGGCTCTCGCGGGTCTGAACTGGGACCTGGGTCCAATCCGTGAGCGGACTGCCGAAGCCTCGAGAGACTCGGTCTTGGACTCAATCACACAGGTTTGATCTCCATTAATGGGTTTATAAGTCCAGGCCTATCAGGTCATTCAGGACCAGGTGATTAGTGGAGAAGCGATCCATTATAGTACAGTGGGGTGAAAAAGAAAGTACACCCTCTTTGAATTCTATGGTTTTCCATGTCAGGACATAATAATGATCATCTGTTCCTTAGCAGGTCTTTAAATTAGGTAAATACAACCTCAGATGAACAACAACACATGACATATTACACCGTGTCATGATTTATTTAACAAAAATAAAGCCAAAATGGAGAAGCTATGTGTGAAAAACTAAGTTTACCTTATGATTCAATAGCTTGTTGAACCAACTTTAGTAGCAATAGCTTGAAGTAATCGTTTTTTGTATGACTTTATCAGTCTCTCACATCATTGTGGAGGAATTTTGGCCCACTATTCTTTAAAATGTTGCTTCAGTTCATTGAGGTTTGTGGGCATTTGTTTATGCACAGCTCTCTTAAGGTCCAGCCACAGCATTTCAATCAGGTTGAGGTCTGGACTTTGACTGGGCCATTGCAACACTTTCATTCTTTTCTTTTTCAGCCATTCTGTTGTAGATTTGCTGGTGTGCTTGGGATCATTGTCCTGTTGCATGACCCAATTTCAGCCAAGCTTTAGCTGTCTGACAGATGTCCTCACATTTGACTCTAGAATACTTTGGTATACAGAGGAGTTCATGGTCGACTCAATGACTGCAAGATTCCCAGGTTCTCTGGCTGCAAACCAAGCACAAATCATCACCCCTTCACCACCGTGCTTGACAGTTGGTATGAGGTGTTTGTGCTGATTTGCTGTGTTTGGTTTTCGCCAAACGTGGCGCTGTGCATTATGGCCAAACATCTCCACTTTTGTCTCGTTTGTTCAAAGGACATTGTTCCTGAAGTCTTGTGGATTGTTCAGATGCAACTTTGCAAACCTAGGCCGTGCTGCCATGTTCTTTTTAGAGAGAAGAAGCTTTCTCCTGGCATGCCTTCCAAACAAACCATACTTGTTCAGTCTTTTACTAATTGTACTGTCATGAACTTTAACAGTGACATTTAACATGCTAACTGAGGCCTGTAGAGTCTGAGATTTAACACTTTGTTTTTGTGCAATTTCTTTGAGCATTGCACGGTCTGACCTTGGGATGAATTTGCTGGGACGTCCACTCCTGGGAAGATTGGCAACTGTCTTGAATGTTTTCCACTTTTAAATAATCTTTCTCACTGTACAATGATGGACTTTAAATTGTTTGAAAATGGCCTTATAACCCTTCCCAGATTAATGGGCAGCAACACTTGCTTCTCTAAGATCATTGCTGATGTCTTTCCTCCTTGGCATTGTGATAACACACACCTGAATGCTCCAGACCAGCAAACTGGTAAAACTTCGGCTTTTATAGAGGTGGTCACACTTGCTGATCAATTAATCAAGGGCATTTGATTAGCAGCGCCTGTCTGCTACTTAGCATCTTAATTCCTATGGAAGCAGTAACGGTGTACTTAGTTTTTCACAAATGGCTTCTCCATTTTGGCGTTATTTTTGTTAAATAAATCATGACACGGTGTAATATGTCATGTGTTGTTGTTCATCTGAGGTTGTATTTACCTAATTTTAAGACCTGCTAAGGAACAGATGATTGTTATTATGTCCTGATATGTAAAACCATAGAATTCAAAGAGGGTGTACTTTCTTTTTCACACCACTATATATTGTATTTGCTGTTCATATTTACGATTGTTTTTTTGAAAGTTTGACGGGGCTAATTGGAGTCCCATCAGGGCGTGTTGCCAACCTGGCCCACAAAGCTTCATAATTAGCTCACTGGAACAATATGGGAGGAACAGACTTTTCCCAAATATTGCTAGAAGTGGCCTTAGAGTTATACTATATACTTCCCTCATCCCCTTCCCTTACTCGCTTCTCTCCCCTCCCCCTTTGTCCCCCCTCTCCTCCATCCCCCCTCTCCCTCCTCTCTTCCTCCCTCCCTCTTTCCTTCCCCTCCCCCTTTTTACCTTCTCCCCTCCCTCCCCCCATGACCATCTATATAAATATATCAATACAGGTTGGGTGCTCGGTACGCTACGCCACATGACGCACAATACTCACATACAGGGCAAGCATTTCTGAGCTTTCTCAGCTGAGTAACCCACTCCCCAATCAAAGCCAATTTGGTATCACTGCTTTTGCTATGTACTATTAGGCATAAGCATACCTTACTATATACCTTGGCTATCTATCATCTCCTCAATCCCTCTCGCCACAGTACATTATATGTAGTTAATATTATCACTTTATGTTAAGAACTTATTTTACTCTATTTACCTATTAAATGTTAAGCTTTAATGCCTAGGAGTGCACTTCCAAATGAGCTTCTAGTTGCTAAGTGGTGGCAATAAATATGTCTTCACTTCTCAGCTGTAGTTAATTCTAGTATATTCAGCTCATTAGTTGCACCCACCATCAATCTTGACGGCTCAGGCACTATCATATTACTATCACATTATTTGATTTAGTGAGCATTATATTCCCTTTTTGTTTTTCATTCGGAGATATGAACATGGTTTTCAATCCCCGAAGTGGATAAGTCGACTACCCCGGGCCAAACACACACGATTCATATCCAAAAAATTGCAAAAAGAAATTAGAGACCTAATAAAATAATTTCCCTAACAGATATATAGAGGGTGCAGCACCAAGGCCAGCGAGATTATACTTTATATTCAACCCACATCAGACCTATTCAAGAATAGATTACCTAATCACTACTAAAAATATTTTTCACGCCTCTTCTCGCTCAGATATTGGCCCAATTACGTGGTCAGACCATGCGCCAATTGACCTGACTCACTCTCCCCTTTGTCAAAAATAATTCTTTCCACTGGAGGCTAAATGACTCCCTATTAAACCACCCTGAAATAGAAAACAAAATTAAACCATCTCTGAATGAGTACTTTAATATAAACAAGGGCTCTGTCTTGTCTCCTGTGATGCTTTGGGAAGCACACAAGGCAACGATTAGAGGTGACCATCTCCATCGCCTTCCACAGGAAAAAAAAATTTGAATTTCTATAAAGATCTAATTGATAAAATCGACAAATCTGGAACAGCTACACAAAATTAATCCGTCAATTTTTTATAAATCCCTCTCCGTAGCCAGAGTAGCACTGAGACAGATTTAATTAGAGGATGTGGAAAAGCCCTTGAAATGGCCCAAGCAATGGTGATATGACAAGGGAAACAAAGCTGATAGACTCCTAGCTAGCAAACTCAGGGGGGTGCAGGTCGGGTCACAAATATCCACGATTAGAGGTAAAAATGGCATTATCACCTATAACGACAAGGAAATCGCCCAAGAATTTACTCAATTCTATACAAAACTATACAATTTGAACTCTTCGAAGGAGAAATTCCAGTCCTGAAACTCAGAGGCTGTTTCTAAATACCTGGAGAATTGTAACCTAACCCAATTAGCCAAGACTGAGTGTCACTCTAAATGTTAAGATCACCCAGGCGGAGCTATCAGATGCAGTTAAGTCATTAAAAGCAGCCAAGACCCCAGGACCTGATGATGGGTTCACTAATGTTTATTATTAAAAAATTCCTTGCGAACGTTTCCTTATATTTGCTGGAGATGTTCAATTCATTTCTGGAAGGGAAGCCAATCCCAACCACTATGTCCTCCGCCAACCTGGCTATTATATATAAAGAGGGTCGTGACCCTATGCAGTGTAGCAGTTACCGTCCAATATCCAGCTTAATACTGATCTCAAAATATATAGTAAAATTCCGGCAAATAGGAATAAAGTCCCATTTTGCCAAGATTAATTCATATTGAGAAGGTGGGATTAGTTTCCGGAAAGCAAGCCTCGGACAACACCTGAAAAATAATAGATATTGTGGACCATGTGCATCTCACTGGGACCAAGGCTGTTCTTTTGAGCTTCGATGCGGAGAAGGCGTTTGACAGAATAGATTGGGTATTCCTGGACAGAACAATGCACAAATGTGGCTTTAAGGGTCCCTTCCTAGAAGGAGTCAGAGTACTATATCAGAACCCAACGGCTTTGGGTAAGCTTCCAGAGAATGACCTGGACTTGATTCAAATCAGAAATGGAACAAGGCAAGGTTGCCATTGTCCCCTCTCCTCTTCGCCTTGTCGATTTGAACCCTAGCCTCAAATATTAGAGCAAATATTCAGGGCATCACATTGGGAAAATAAATTACAAATCTCTCTATTTGAAGACGATATTATTTTAACATTGGCCAACACTCAAACGTCCCTACCCAATCTACAATGTGTATTAACAGAATTAGGGAAAATATCAGGCTACAAAAGTAATAATGATAAATCAGAGGCCCTAAATTTGAATTTCCCAGCCCCGGAGATTAATCTATTACAACTAAATTTTAATTATAGATGGAGTTCCTCTCACATTAAATATTTGGGAGTAAATGTGACCAGGCATTATAACTCCCTCTCTCAATGTAATTATCTGCCCCTATTTGACAGGATCAAAAAAAATTTATCGAACTGGGATAGGTTTCGGATATCGTGGATCGGGAGAATAGTATCGGTCATGATGAGTATATTCCCCAGGTTATTACATTATTTTCAGAACCTCCCGATCCGGATACCCGGATCTGAACTAGAAACTCTGCAAAACAGAATATTCCAATTCATTTGGCAGGGCAAAAGTCCTAGGACGGCAAGGTCAGTTATGCTGGTCTCAAGAGCAAGAGGGGGTATGGGAGTTCCAGACATATTGAAATATTACCAAACTGCTCAATTGCGACAGGTAATAGTATGGAACGCTGACCAAAAATTGTGTTGTTGGCTGGCCATAGAATCCCAATATTGAAGGGCGGCCTCTCTGCCAATGTCACTCTGGGCTCCTGATAAACGTGAACCAAGTATAAAAATGTTTTAGCTGGGATCAATGAGATGCACCTGGGACGTCTGGAACAAAACTAAAGACAAATTTAAACTTCACCTTCGTCCCAGCTCACTCCGCTTTTCGATAATCCTAATTTCCCTCCAGGCTGCGACTCTAAACAATTTGACCAATTCAAAGTTAAAAATATCAGGACAATAGCAGATCTGCTACACAAAAGGAAGCTTCTTAACTTCCAAGAGCTTTGGAGTAAATATGACGCACCAGATGTTTAAATATCTCCAAATCAGGCACTTTTTGTATAAAGTCTCTCAAACTCGAGTTTCCTGAACTCTCAAGTTTCGAATCACTTTGCAGGGGAGGAACCTATCAGAAGGGCCTGATCACGAGAATATATATGGGTATGGAAGCTTTGGTTAATACTCCCGACCACAATTACATGCTCAAATGGGCGGCAGATCTAAATTTAGTTATTGATAGAGATGACTAGGAGGACATCTGGGAATTTGCAGCAAAAACCTCCATATGTACTACCACTAAAGAAAATATTTATAAGATTCTATTTCATTGGTATCTTACGCCAAGTAGGCTGAAAAAAATCTATCCTGAGATGTCTGACTTGTGTTGGAGGGCTTGTGGACAGAAGGGGGATATGGTCCACATCTGGTGGACATGCCATGCTATTCAGAAATATTGGCTCACCATCCAAACTATTATTAAAGACACAACAGAGCTATCTATCCCTATTGACCCACTGAACTTCCTAATCGCAAAACAGTGGAAGATATCAGTCGCCCTCCAAGACGTTTTATTTCATTTATACTGACTCCCGCCAGGTGCGCTATCGTTGCCTACTGAAGAGACTAGCGTCCCCACCCCTCCCCCCTTCTAGACAAACAGTAGAGAAAAGAATACATGAGGTGATGATTATGGAAAAGATGACAGCTTTTTTTGAGCATCAACGGACGAATTCTATAGAACCTGGGACCCATGGTTAGAGAGTTGAGTCGTGATAGTGACGATTGGAACTGAAGGATCGGGATAACCGGATTTGAGTATATTGGTCTGGGGAACCTAATTCTGAGGATGGTGGACACTAGGAAAACCATGACAAAATAGAACTGGCCTGTAAGGGCCCACAAACTGTCTTAATTACAGAGGTGGACGTTGGGAATTGGGGTCTCACTCCTCCCCCCCCCCCCCTCCACAGTTACTTTTACTTCTAATTATTTTATGTTCTCAACACAATATTGAACAGTACCAGTCGGTTTTCTTTTTACCAACTGAATTATCGTTTGTATACTTAAATGTGCGGGTATAATCTGGTCAGATTTTGTATAATATTCCACAACCGCAGTATTATTTTAGCATATGTATTTGTATGAGCCTACTACCATACTTTCCGATGTGTGTTCTGCTGAAAACTCTAATCTAATAAAAATATTTGAAACAAAAAGTATCATGTTTTTGTGACATTTGTTTGATCAGGTTATCTTTATCTATTAGGATTTCGATTAAGAAATAATAACATTTTAGGTTTGAAATACTGTATGTGAAAATACCATGTGGTTCACAAACGTTTTCTCATATCTATCTATATCCCCATGTCAGTTCCAAATACATGCTTTGCATTGTTAGGGTAAGGGATAAACTGGGTTTTAACAAAGCATAAATTAAAACATCTGCAGGGTGTGTGCGCAGCATTTGGCTGCCTTATTGCATGTTTGAGCTGCTTAACACATTCAGACTAATTGAAGCACAACCAAAAGTGGTTCAATTATCCCAAGGAAAAGAGAGCATGAGAAACAAACACAAAGGCTCTCTTGTCAGGAAACAAAATGCAGAGTTTAGGATTTAAGAAATGTTTTAATAAAACATATTAAATAAAATGCCACAACTACCACCAGGAGCTATAATTCCTCACTTTCCATGCCACATATTGTTCATCTTTGCCAATATAACTCATTGCCGATTTACTATGAGAAATACAGTAATTAATGACAATTAAGAACGCGCACAATATACAGTACTTCTAGTCCTGTCATTGATATACTTTACACACCGATATCACCAATTCTAATTTATATTGTTTACAAAAGTAAAACCTTTCATTGTGCTACTTTAAAAAAAAAAATTTTTTTTTATTATATCCCCAATGTAGTTTGTTGCATCAAACAATGTAGACTCTGCAATTTAGGTTTTGTGTTAATAACAATACATTTCAGTAACAAGGCTTTTTTTAATCAGTGGCTCTGCCTGTTGTTCAAATGTGTGTTGTCTGCAGGAAACTTAAGTCTGTTTTTATGTTGAAAGCACAAGAATATTTACTCTAGCTTTGGACAAACCACCAGGTATGTGTAGTGCAGAAGGCCCAGTAAACGTAATAGGAGCTATTCATCATGGTCTCCCTGCTGCAAATGGGGGTAAAGCCAATGCAAAATGCAGTCCCAACTGTATCAAGGAAACTGAATCCTATTAGAAGCAATAGCACAATTCTGGTACAGTTTCATTTATCGTGCTGTTTTGAAGTTTAGACATTTGACTTAAAAAAATAAGTTCCCAAACCCATTGATCTAGGATAATCTGTTGAATAGGTGAACAATGCTTAAATTGAATGCCCAGTTGAGACCCTAAATGGGGGCAAGAACAGATGATGGTAAGACATTAGTATTTTTTGCTTTGCCCACTTTACAGAGCCATTATTGTATTCTATTTATCATTATCGGCTTGCCATTTCCATGTGTAAGTAAAGGAGTGGGAGTGGTGATGGAGAGCACATATTGAAATATCCCAAAGTCTGTGCATGGCATGTCCCCTATTACCACGTTTTTCTCTCCAAAGTGCTATTCCCCATGTGCTTCATGAAAAACACACTGTAACTCGAGTGAATGTTCTTATAGTCGTGTGTGTGTGTGTGTTTTCCTGCCCTTATTTTATAGAGGAGGCTAATCCATGGAAAACCAAATAGAAAGGCACAGTTTAGCCTTTCTGAGAGGTCAGCAGCGGGTACGGTACTCGCTCATCTATCCAACTTTTTTGAAAAACTGATGTAGACCAATGTAAACATAATGTATTTTTAGTGCCACTGGAACAAACTGCAGTATGCCCAAAGAATCAGTTTAAAAAAAAAATCTGCAATGTCCCAAAAAAGATGGATCATGTTGAATGAAAAGAGACCGAACACAAAGTACTGTTTGTTTTTCACCTCCTACTGTACATTAAAATGGTTGAAAAACGGGAGGGAAGAAAGTAAATCTGTTATTTATTCTTCTTAATATAACTGCTGCTGACAAAAAAAAAAAAAAAAAAAAATGTAAAGTATGCCAGATGTGTGTGGACAAGCTGCTCTAGAACTAGAAATGAAAGATTCATTTTTTTTTGTTTTTTTTTGTACTCATTAAAAAAACAACTGGTAATACAGGACAGGCAGTCTTTCCTCAAAAATATTATGCTGCCATAGAGATCCCAAATAGAATCAGTGGTTTCTCAGTAATGCCACAGTCTTTAAAGCAGGTGAACACAGTTGGGATCGAATCCCTTCTTTGTAAACTTGTACCTCTCTCTGCTGCAGGCACCAAGGTTTGTCTACTGATAGTGTGTGTAACTAATTCTTTGTTAATAAAATGAATTATCTGACATTACTCGATTTATTTTTATTCCCTCAAAGGGCATCAATTAGTGATATGCGCTCCAACATATAGATCCAATCTTGATATAAATCCTTAAATGAGATGCAGAAAATAGGTACTGGGGCTAGTGACTCCTTGATAAAGGGTGGATTGCCCGAAACGCGTATGAGGGTACCTACCTCCGTTTTTTAACTATGGATTAATAAAGGACTTCACATATTTTTATCAGTCTTTTGATGTGGGACCCACTCTGCTCAGAGCTGTGCGTTGGAGTGTTTTTCCTTGGGCCTCAAAGGGCATCATTCAAGTGACGAGGGATCTGTTTCAATATGCCTAGCTTTCAATCTACTGTCTTCCTGGCCAAAGTAATATTGTTTCAAAGACTTGAGAGAATGGTGATAAATAATATATATCTTAACGATCACTGAGTTGAATAAAGTAATTTGCCGTTCTCTGTGGGAAAAAAAAGTCTTCCCCCCCCCCTAATAGTCATTTTAACCATGGTGAAATAACCATTTACAGTTGATCGAATTTAGACAATACGTATTTTTTACAATATTTTATTTCCATTGAAGCATATATTTGCGAAAGCTAAAACACATTTTGAGCTATTGAAAGAAGATGTATAATTACAGCCGGGGCATTCATCCAATGGGAATCCATCCCGTTATTTGCTGTTTGGCCATCAGATGTCAACAATGCTAATTGTTTTCAGCTGACCAGCTGTGCAATAGGTATGTGAATGTATTTTTTTTAAGTTAGCAATAAATACAATTTGGCAAGATATATGTATGGAAGAAATTTATTTTGTCTGAAGAGCTGTGCCTGTTCCACGATTGCCTTATTTTCACATTGAAATGAGTATCCTGTCCTCAGACTGAGCAATTTTACATCTGTTACATAAGTTATTTGTTTGTTGGGATATTTGTGAATTCATGTTTAAAATTCATGTTTACAGGCAGAGTTGAACATATAGCTTGAATTTATTTTATATTCTGATTAACTATGTAGAGTGTTAAAATGGTATGCATGTTTTTCATACATTTGAGAACATAACTTTATAAAAATATAAATAAAAACAAAAAAAAATGTCAATACATAATCATTTGACATAACCCGTTAGGCAGGTACCATAGAGCTTTGACAAACTTCCAGCGCGTCTTGGGTCGTTAGGAACTTTTAATGAGAAAAGAGGCTAAGTTTCAGGCATCAAAAACTGATTTGTAAATTCTTTGGATAAGACTTCATTGTGACTGCATTGTCCTAACGTGCACAGTATTGTTTGTTATCTCAATACAGTAATACATCATAAGAATAATATTATTGTCGAAGATAACATGTTCATTGTTCACTTGCATATTAAGTCACCTCAGCAGAACAAGGTAAAAGAAAACATTAAATACACAGCCTGAATTATTTTTGCAGTGTATTATTGTTAAGTATCTCGGGGAGCAGGGAACCCCCGGACCTGAAATGAATGTGGTTTAGCTCCAGAGACCCTGGCTTCAAACCTATTAAAGAAGAAAAAAAAAGGAAAAAAACATGTTCTGCTCTAACCGATATCGCTCTCTGTATTTACTACGCCATTACATTCTGTCCTGTAATTCCTCTCGCTATCTATTTGCATGTACATTGGCGGCCGCTTTTATTCTTCTGCGGGCTTTTCCCCGCGATTTAAAAAATCGCGGGATGATGCGGCCCGTTCACGGCCGTTTCCCAGCCGTTTTGTGCGCATGCGGGCATTGCCATTGTTTAGCGCTAAGCGCGCCATTGTTTAGCGCTAAGCGCTTTTTTTGTCTAGCGCTATCAGCTGTTATCAGCGGTTTTCGGGCCGCACGGAGAAGGCCCGTGACCATCGGCAAACATGCCCGAAAATTTTCGGGTGTGTTTTAGGATAAACGTGGTCGCAGCAGTATTCTTTGCAAAACAAAAAACAATTTCATATTTATATTTCTACCTACAAACAAATGCAGTATTTCCTCCTTTAACCACACGGGAAAGAAACATTAAAGAAGTATAAAGCTCTTAACAAAGTGCTACAAAAAAACCTGTCTAGTCAGAGCCGCGATGCCCTTTTTTTTCTTCTTGATGGTCTTGGTTAAATGGTGATGAAGCAGGTTTGCTTTCTGGCACAAAGAGAAGTGCTGTTGGCTATAGCTCCCCCAGAAAAACATATACATTCTGATTTGGCAAGCACATATATAAGTAGAGAAGATTAAGGGGGCTCAAAATATACAGCAAGAAATGTGCTGCTGGAGATCGGAGAGAAGAGAAATGGAAAATGAATCGCGGGGATAATGTTTTGATACATACAGCGTTATGATTGTTCTCATCCTCGTTTGTGTGCGCGTTAGTCCATTTACAGTACGAAATAGAACGTAGAAGTATTGCAATATGATTCATCTGAAGTGTATGGTTATTGGAGTGGAATTAGATTCCATCGAAGACTACTGTTGAAACATACAGTACAAGAAGTACATAAACGGGGCCGTCAAGCCATAGACAGACAGTAAATATTAACACATTCAAGGATAGATAACTAGGCAAGAGAAGCAAGTGGAAAAGAATGTCAAACAGGAAAGATTGGGCACATTTGGTGAAGAGTTAAAAGGACCCATTTTTTTTGTTGCTTAAAACTCCCTTTATGGTTGATTCTGAACAAAACTTATGTTTGTATTCATTGAAAAAGGAAATGTTTAGGTCAAAATAATGTAGTTATCTGTACGTAAAGACATTGTCTGAAGTCACACATAAGGTTTAAACTGATTGATCTGGAAATAAATTCTTACTTTATTCTCCGTTCACTTCCCTCGTAAAGACTAATCCTCTAAATCTAATTTTTGTGTCTTCACAAGTATCAGGTTTTCTTTCATAGTCGTATATCGATTTAGGTAAATGTGTTTCCAATAAGAGTATTCCTAATTGGAGTCTTAAAAATGATTACATGTTCAGTTTTACTTTGAAGTGCAACTTCCTGTTCTGAAGGGTTTAGGTTAAATGCGGATGATGAAGTCATTTTTGAATAGTAACAATGCAGAAATGGGCCATTTCATAAAGAAATAGACACTGAGTAAGAACATCCACATACATGAATTTTGATTACATAATTGACATTATTCTTCATGACCAAAATTCCATTTGGGAGTAATTAAAATGCCCCAGATGGCTGGAGATGATGCTTTAGGAATAACGGTCTTCTGGAGTAGATTATTTAAACATAAATATGCACAACTTTGCTAAAGTTTATGGGAATAGTATAATTCTAACCAGCATTGCCTTGCTAATTTACAAAACAAATGAGGAAAAAACAACAATAGAAGGTTAGGGTCCCCTAAATGCGGGATTCTGGTCTATTGTTGATGCAACATGAGAAAATACTGATTTGCCTTCAAGTCTAATACATCTCATTAATACAAAAGGAAAATCAGCAAAGAATAACTTAAAAGGCCCCTATTTGTTCTATAGTTAATAGGTCTAAACCACAGGAGACACATATAATCGTACTTTTGTTACTGAATGATTTCATAATGGAGAGTAATAAAGTAAACGTTTTAACCAACCTACTGTAATATGGAGCAAGTCCACAGTGCATGAGGATTGAGCATTTTAACGTGACACTTGCCTAAGAACTTGTTAAAGGTTCTGTGTTACTTGTCAGAAAAAGTGAAATAATGGTGCATTTTGTGGACCAATGAGCAGTTTAATTGCTGTGTTTGTGTTACCACGGGATGTACCAATTGTGATTGGATAAGATCTCGATTACTGGCTAAGGTGAGCATAATTACTGCAATCGTGGTTCACAAAGAACTAAGATTGTGGTTACAACACTATTTCTGATTTTTCTTAAGGAATTTCCCAATAGTTCAGAAGACCGCAACATGGAAAATAGAAAATGCCACATCAGCCAAATCTCTGTATTTGAAGGTAAAGCTAGAAGTTTGAGTATACTTTGACATTGGAGGCAATGTTTTTCTGTGCATTGAATGTATGTAACAAAGCTCATATTCTAATTTGGATGAATATTGTCACCAGTGTAACAAATTACCCACTGAACGCACTGTTACTCTAAAAATCAGTTACTTGGGAAGGCCATTAATGCCCATTTTTGTTTGATTAAATACTGATTTAGGTATGGAGACTAACGTCTTTGGGGGAGGGGGGTGTCACGGTAACTTATGACAGGATATAATAAACACCAAATATCTGGGTTGAACTGAACGAGGCTTAGATATGATAAAATATAATTTATTCCTTGAAGAAGGTGAACACAATAGATTATACAAATAACAGACAAAATATAGCACTTACTTAAAGGTTAGGACAAGAAAGCCATCAGGATACAGGATGGGCCATTTCTTCCATAATTCAGGTTCAGATGTGGACATCACGACAATGCACGAAGAACATGAAGACAATTGAGTAAGGGCGGACTCTGACTTATATACCATTTCAACCCTTTACTCTTAACCCTAGGCGCCGAGTTGGCTAGAAAAATCTCTTTGAGGTAGATTTTGGCTTCCCCTGTAAGTGTGAAGTACCACACTTAAAAACACTCAGCTCCTTTGTTCCTGCCCCTAGCATAAACAATCAGGGCATTTAACTTTTGATCACCGGGCTATGCTAAGTCTTTCAGGATGCCCTTCCTGCCCTATTAGCATAGCAGATGAGGTCTGCATTTTCAGAGCAGATCCAAAATCCAATATACACTTTAATATTTTCACTTATTAATAAGTTCTGTTCTGGTGGGTCCAGTGGGTCGAAATCTGCCAGATATTAAAGCCTACAGTGACCCTACATATTGGCCAAATTTCAACTCTCTGTGACCTCCAGAACCGGAGATACAGAAATGCACTTTAATACATTTTTTTAAAATACAGGATTCGTCCCTTTAAAAATGAATCTCTGCTTTTCACTCTTTCCCCATTGAAATCAACGGGGTCCGCCGCCATAGCGTTGAATGGCGGGCTCCGCCGTTGACGTCAATGGGATTTCCCGCCATAGGCTTTCAATGGGGAAACGCCGCCATTGAAGCCTATGGAAAAAACACAAATCTTTACATTCCTCCACACTCCGTCTGGTTGGTCGGAGGGGGCTGGGAAGGGTCATGCATTAAAGCCGGAACCTTGGCTACATGCCACCCAAATCCCATCCCCCTGGTCATTCCAGAACCGGAGATATGGACTTACATTTTTCATCATTTTACACTTAGTCGTTTTTACGCCACGCGGCTTTTCCCCATTGGAATCAATGGCCGGCGCCGCCATAGACAATGCATGGCGCACGCCGCCATTAGATTCAATGGGACCTCCGCTCCGCCATTGAAGTCAATGGCGCGATCCTCCTTCTCCGCTTGACCCCTTACGGGGATCTCTCATTCCTGGACCCGGTGTGGATCGTGTATGGGGGTTCCTAGGAGCTAGGGGCAAAAAGAACTTTATTCCCAGGGGCTTTAGAACCTAAGATTCCCACGCCAATTGTCTTTGAACTTGACCAAAGTGATTAAACTCTTTTCAAAGACATTGTATCCGCTTTTGCGGTCTGCGGTTTGGATGGTTGTCAACCTTTTCCTTGAGGCCGGCGTTGAGGAATCTCCATTGAAGTCAATGAGCCCATTGACTTACAATGGGAAACCGCCGCTCCTCCTCTCGGACGCCACCTGCTGGTCGTCGCTGGAAAACAGGTCCAAAACCGCTACTTCTGCCATTAGAATGCATGGAGGCTCAATGGCGAACTATGGACGACTGCAAAATGGAGCCTGAAAAGGCGGGGAAAGTGAACAAAGGGCTATAATCACTAAATTAACATTAACCCCTTCCCTCCCGCATCAACCCTAGTGTATGTGTGAGTGCAAACACCAGGATAACACAATACATTTATACAGGGGGATAAACATTTGGATACTGCAGCAAGGCAAAAACACATTACTGGACGTCAGTCCAGTTAACCCCTTGCTTCCCAGGTGAGAGTAGAGGGTGGCCAAATGGGGGGTAACTCCTTTAATCCCGGGCCAAATCCTCTCTCATGACAGGGGGATTGTACAAAGTTAGGCAATACGGTAAATACAAGGGAGAGGGACAGAAAGCTTTCAGAATCCCCCGCATATGTGGAATAGGTATCTGATGGGATAGAATTGTATTCAATATAGACACGTGTTGTCCAATGGTGTTGAGCACAAAAAAGGTCGTAATGAAAATATTGTTTTTATGTAATATAGATCATCCAGAGTTAAAAAAAAAAAAAAAAAAAAAAATGGTTAGTCATGGGTGATACTTACTGTATATCGGCTAAATTAAATTTATAGACATGTTATGACCATTTAGGTATCTACTTCTGGTCATGTGTTGAAACATAAATAGCATTTCAGAGAAATAAAAGCCCCTGGGATATTTGGATAGAGGGCAAAACACTTCTGCATAGTATCAGGCTGCAGAGGTAGGGCAGCAAGGATATTGGCACACTTGACATTTTCCATTTCAAGTAAAAAATATATATATATTTTTTCTGTTATTCAAAGCTTTGGCCTCATCAGTTACCAGACCATAAAATGCATAATTACTAGAAAATGAATTTGTTTCTATGAATCGCTGTGTGATTAGTTTACAAAATGACATTTTGGAGAGGCCCATGAATATGGTCAACACAGTTAGAGTTGAAACAGTGAGAACTAATGAGAGCATGATTCTTTTTCTGTTCTGTTCTCATGGTTCTTTACATGATGGAGAACTTACAATTTATTGAAAAATATTAATTAGGGTAAAAGTTCCCTTGAGTGGGCATTGGAAAATGAAGTGATCTCCCTTCTGTTTCCTCTTAAATGTTCTCAATCGGTACTTTGCACATCATGGCCAGCGTGGCTAAACCTAACTTGAATTAGGTTAAACAGATTAAAAATTGTTCAGGAATTCATTTATCGAAGTCTCCCTGTTGCAAAACTGAGGCAAAAAAAAAAGGAATTTATATTAATAAAACAAATGTTAAAAAAAACAGCTATGGGACTTTTTCTTCCAATTACATCTGGTGCAGTTTTTGCATTGGTTTTTGCTCCAGCTTTTCAGCCAAGAGAGTTTGACAAATAGAGGTAACCAGAAATGGCTATTTTTTTATATAGTTAAAGACAATGTGGAGATTGCTTATAGAGATGTGCACAACTTTCGCATGAGGTTGCGAACAATACAACGTGTCCTTTTTAACACGCAAAACAATCCACGGCTGAGTCAGAATTCAAAGCCATTCTCCAAGCATTAAATGAATGTGTGTTGCAATTTAGTTTAATATGCCAACATGCAAAATTCTCTAAAACACTGGATTCGCTTAATGCGAGACTATAAATAGGGTACATACACACACCCCATATTTTGCTCACTGTCTGGCGATTTTTCACTCAAACATGTGTATCACGGGAGCGTGTGCAGGGTTATAATATACACAAATGAACTGGGTTGAATTGAATGCGACTTGGATATAATAAAGAAAGTTTATTCCTTGAAAAAGGTGAACACACAAAATATACAAATAACACACAGTATATGAACACTTAGGGTTGGGACAATGAAGCAATCAGGATCTGGATTGGCAATTCATTCAGGCATCAGGTAGCAAGTAGATGTTGTAACGAAGACAAAACGAAGACAATGGGCATAGGGCTTACACTCGTATTTATGGGGTTTCAGCCCTATCCCTTAACATTGGGTGCCAGGTATTGGTTGCCAATTACCTCCACCCAATTACCCCTTGCCACCTCACGTGGGAAGCAAGGTAATACCTGCCCACAGGAGTGGGCATGATTCTAATCAGGAGCTCATTTCCCTAGCCCCACTCCCAAAAGAGTGGCATCTCCTAGTCTGCCTTTTGGGTACCTTGACAGGAAAACCTTTGTCTCAAGGTGTACAACACAACACTTTACACAAGTACCCATATCCTGCTCTTCTTTGTCCTAGAAAACTCAATCCAGGGCGGTGAGCCTTTCATACATGGGTTTCCCTCAGACATCCTGACGCCCTGTGGCAATTAACATTCCTTCTGGGCCAGTGGCTTTCACGAGCTTGGAAATATCAGGGATGCAGAGTAACATTTTAATATTAAACATATATTAAAATAATCCGTTCTGTGGGTCTGAGCGGGCTGAAATTTGCCAGGTCCTCATGCCGGAGGACCCTTGCCATAGTGGCCATATATCAACCTTCCACGACCCCCAGAACCGGAGATACCAAAACCAAGTTAAAATCCCCTATTAACTTTAATGCAGGATTCTCCACTATAGGCTAAAAGAAATCACTGCATTTCACTCTTCCATTGAAATCAATGGGCTCCACCGCTTTAGGTTTTTAATGGAGCAACTCCGCCATTGAAGTCAATGGGAAAACCACATTTTTCACAGTTACCCATACTCCGTCCGGTTGATCAAAGAGGGCTGGAAATTGCCATGCAGTCAAGCCGGAGCAGTGACTACATGCTGCCCAAATCCCAGCCCTCTGGTACTTTCGGAACCGGAGTTATGGGTTTTCACTTTATACGTTTTTGGACTTAGCCGTTTCAAAGCCACGCAGCTTTCCTCCATTGGAATCAATAGGGCCGGCGCCGCCATAGGAAATGCATGGGCCGGCGCCGGCATAGGATTCAATGGGACCTCTGCTATCATTGGAGTCAATGGTAGGACCCTCATGGCTGGCGCGACCCTTTCTCGCCACCATTAATTGTCGGACCCGGTTGAGGTCGAGTGAGGGAGTTCCTAGGGTCTAGGGGCAAAAATAATTTTATTCCGGGATGCCCTAGAACACAAGTTTCCCACTCCAATTGGACGTGAACTTGACCGAGGCATGATCAAAGCTCTTTTCAGGCATTGTTTCCGCTATTGCGGTTCTGCTGTCTGGCTGGCTGCCAGCCCGTTCCTGGAGGTCCGAGTCGAGGAATCCCCATTGAAATGCATTACTCCATTCACTTTCAATGGGGAAACGCTGCTCCTCCTCTCGGACGCCACCTGCTGGTCTTCTGTGATATTGGGTCCAAATCGCCGGAATCTCCATAGGGTTACATGGGGCTTCAATGGCAACCTATGGAGAGACTGCAAAATGGAGCCTGCAAAGGCGGGAAATGGGACAAAAGGCAATAAACATGTAAATGCAATTAACCCTTTCTCTCCCGACTTGATCCCAGTGTATGTGGTTGCTGCATACACTGTAAAGGTAAAAACACCAATAATTGTACCCATATACATTTCTATCAAATAGAACACAGTTTGCCCTGAAGTAGGGGAATAAAAATACATGAATTCCCAATAAATGTGGGAATAGGATAACCAAGGGACATACCTTTTGGTTGTGAAGCAGGGGAACATATGTATTATAAGTACATTTCGGGTTAACTTCTCACTTCCCAGACGGTGGAAGGGGGTGCTAATGGGATGACCCCTTTATTACTCGCTTGGCACCCCTCCCCCGTCACACTGTGAAATTGCGACATTAGCCATTATTTCATAAACAATTTTATTTGGTAAAATAAAAAAATGCTTAACATTATGTGAATGCATTTTGGACAGTTTTGCACTTCTCTACCTGCAGGTGAGGATGGCGAATTTCAGTGATTTAAACTAAAATGATTGATTTCTAGTGGACAGGCCCATATTGTATTATAAGAATTTTTGGTACATACAGTATTTATTTTCTGTTATACAAAGGACTTTTCTTTTTTTTGTAATCTAACATTTTATAGATACAATAACCAAATGTCTGAAGCTTTCTGTTTTTGTGTTTTGTTTTTATAAGCCACCTCCCCTCCTGTGTCAACATCATCATTTATTTATTTGTACTCTTCCTTTCTTCTTTTTTCTTTACTTTTATGCACACCCTGGAGTTCTCTTGTTTTTGTTCATTTTACAATAACAAGTTTTACTTTGGTACATGTGAACTGATGAACTTTGCCTTAATTGATTAATGACAGCTGCTGGGATGCATGTGTGCAACTCCAATTGAGGAGAGATTGCTGTGCCCTCCACCTCTTACTTTCTATTTGTAATAGCAGAAGATTTCCGAGGTTTGTATATCTGCACCTGAAAATACAGAGTTCACATTGATTGATTGTGGCTTTAAGGAATGTTACTATTGAGTAAAACATGCATCATACAAAACACTTACGAAAAACTCCTTAGTACAGCGTTTCCCAAACGGGGTTCTGCGGAACCCTGGGGTTCCATGGAGCAGTCCCAGAGGTTCCACCTACGGACGGGCCGCCTGCACTCACGGTGCCGGATTTTCCCCTCAAAAAAGCAGTCTGTCTGTAGCTGCAATTTCTCAATCAGGCATTAGGTGGCACTGTGCTGCACAGCTCATGCAGCACCTACTCTGTCTTGCTGCATGCAGCGTTATAAGGTGTGTGTGTCAGTGTGTGAGAGAGACATGGGCAGAGGGGGGGTGAAAGAGAGACATGGGCAGTGGGGGATGAAAGAGACATGGGGGTGTGAGACATATTGGGGGAGAGTGAGAGACACTGGGGGGGGAGAGTGATAGAGATACTGGGGGGATGAAGTGACACACTGGGTGGAGGGAGAGAGAGACACTGAGGTGATTGAGAGATACACTGGTTAGAAGGAGGGAGAGACACTGGGGGAGGGAGTGAGAGACACACTGGGGGGGGGAGGTGAGAGAGACACACTGGAGGGAAGGGAGTGAGACACTGGTGAGGGAGAGTGATAGACATTGGGGGAGGGAGGGAGAGATACTGGGAGATAGGGAGTGAGAGACACACTGGGGGGAAGGGAGAGCGACACTGGGGGGAGGGAGCGGTGGGTGTCTTTTAAAAATGTATTGGGGCAGTGGCGGTCTTTTAAAAATGATCTTGAACCAAAAAAATGTTTCGCCTGCGGCGCATTTCTCTCTCTTTTTTTTTTTTTTATGTGCTATGCTAAAAATATTTAAGGGGTTCCATTCTGTTTTACAAAATATAAAAGGGTTCCACGGCTAAATTTAATTGGGGAACACTGCCTTAGTATATGCTCTTTCTGTAGAGTTGTAATGCTTACTTGGAACATGGTTATTCAGCAGTAACAAAAAAGTAGCAAAACATCCAAAATCCTAGGCTTTCTCTTTTTTTAATTTATCCGTTCTGTAGTATTAGATAATAAGGACTGCATTTTTTTCCCAGCTACTGTCATTTTTAGTAATGCTCATCCTATAGCAACCATTTAGAAAGTCAAATCCAGTTCCCCTTTTGAAGCAGGTTCTCACACCCACCTTTTTGAGCTCTGCTCTTTGGCAACAAAGTATCACAAACCGATCTGTTGCAGTGTTCCCAGCAGCAGACTGTCTAGTGCTCAGCTGAAATCTGTAACAATAATGTGTTACACTTGGTAATAGAATGTTACATTGCAGCTGTAGCATTTCACAGAATGCAGCACAGAGTATTAACATTTCAATAGCCCCACAAGGCAGGATATTAGTCGATCAATCACAGGAGAATGGATTGATCTGCAGCTCAGGTAATTATTTCTCATTAAAGCTGCTCACATGCTGCATATAGTTAAAAAAGAAAAGAAAAAAAAGATGCACTACTGCTGTTTTAAAAACGTATTACTAGCTAGACAAAAATGTATAAAATACAATGACGGGTTTAAAGCTCATTAGCTTTACAGTCTAAATTAATAAATAGTTTACTGAATGAAATACTGTAAAGTGTGTATTTACTTATCTCAAAATACACCTATTTCAACATAACTAGTGGAACAATATTTTTAAAGAAACATCATTAGAGAAAAATAAACTCTTAAGGAACACTATATGGGATGATTCACAAATCATATCACAAATGGTTTTGTTTCGCATAATTTAATATTATGAGGAATTTATGTTTGGCGGTTTAGAAAGCCAAAGCAGAACAGTATTATTCAGTTACACATTGCATCACAAAGACAAAGCACAAGAGGGGCTATGGGTGTTGAACACTTTGGCATGTTTTAGGTACACACACAGTTCTCTTAACGCTGTTCTTTTCTGTGATGGATTATTACTGTTCTTCCATGTTAGCTCTGGGGATGCAACGCTATCCACTGGAATTTTTCTAGCATTAGACCTTTTCGTTTCGGATCAAGGACAGTTTTCTCTATAAATATTATCTAGGGAGTTACTGTTTCCCATTTCAACATTGGCATTTTCCCACTCAATGTTTTCAAGAAAGCACATTATGCCATAGACAAAAATGTCATGCCTCAGCTGCAACTGCTCATATTCCAACCATCAGCCAGCTTGTAACGCTTGACTAGCATGAACATTTTACAAGTGATTTCTAAGTATGCCCACGATGCTATAATTTCTATTATGGATATGTAAGCTGCTCAATTGCCGGAGAGGCCCGCAGAGCATTTAATTGGACAATACAAACAGGCCTGCCCTAGCATTTTAATAGGATTCGACATTCTGTTGTCGATTTTGTTATTATTGTGAACCCTGTAGCAACTTCGTTAAATCTCTTTTTAACGTCCATCTCTAAATGCAAAGGTGGTACAGTACAGGCATACCCCGGTTTAAGGACACTCACTTTAAGTACACTCACGAGTAAGTACATATCGCCCAATAGGCAAACGGCAGCTCACGCATGCGCCTGTCAGCACGTCCTGAACAGCAATACCGGCTCCCTACCTGTACCAAAGCTGTGTGCAAGCGGGGAGACTATAGAGCCTGTTACACATGCGTTATTTACATCAGTTATGCACGTATATGACGATTGCAGTACAGTACATGCATCGATAAGTGGGAAAAAGGTCGTGCTTCACTTTAAGTACATTTTCGCTTTACATACATGCTCCGGTCCCATTGCGTATGTTAATGCGGGGTATGCCTGTACTTGTAGCTCACATCATATCACAACCAAAAATTGAAAAGCTGCACTCTTTCAGTCATGGTCTGTAGTTTCCGTACAAGGAATAGATGAAGGAAGTCAGTTGGTTGTATTAAAAACACCATTTAATCCTGGGAGCATGTAGCACAATACATTTCGGGCTCCAAACAGCCGTTTTTAAATGTTTTTTTTTTTTTTTTTGTTTTGTTTTTTAAGCTGATCATTGAAAAATGTACATTACATGGTGTGGTTCTGCAGGACAGATTGGCTGCTGGGCTACTTTCAAGAGCCTTTTTTCTGCTTACCCTACTCTTAGCATTGGGTTGTTGGAGGTGGGTTTTTAAAACCTCACGTGTCTTTTCTTCCTTTGTAATATGATTTCATCTCTGAAACGCTCTCATGTTGGCCCTTTAAAAGTTTCATCACTACCTACAACAAATCGCTACTAGAAGTTTGCACTAGAGGGACAGTCTGTCGTGTTCTTTGCGGATAGGTTACTCACAATGATGTACAGCGGTAGAAAAGTATACCACGCTAAAATCAATGCCCACAAATAAGACCGTACTGTATATTATTCAGTGTTCTTATTTGCTTTCTCCACTGCTGCACTGAAAGTTAGTTGAACAATCTGGATATAAATATAAAATTGAAACCATGAATTGCTATTTAGCCAAAGTTGATAATTTTGTTACATTGCACAGAAAATGCTTTGTATATAACCGTTCTTGGGCTTTTTCAATAACGATTTGTGTAACGGATAAAATGACAATATTTTCGGTGTATGCGAGATGTTGAATGTCTGTATTCAGACCACCATGTGAGATTCTTTCGAAAATGAGGGTGAATATTCAATAAAAATATATTTAAAAAGACAAAAAAAAAAAAATGTTGTAACCCAGGCTATGAACAATCATCACTCAATTCCTTCAATTGTATATACAGGCATACCCCATTTTAAGTACATCCGTTTTACGTACACTCGCAAGTACGTACATTTTTTTTAAAATTGCACCATACCCCCTGTGTACGTACGCGTGCTTCGCGATTACGGACACCAGGGGGCGGCGTGCTCCGGCGGTGTGTCCTCTCTTCCTCTCCCCGACTTTTCCATTCCCCGGCTCCCACAGCTCTTCCTTTCCCCGGCGCATCCTCTCCCCGGCTCTTCCGATCATCCCCCCTATCCCGGGCTCTTCCGATCACCACCCCCCTCTCCCCGGCTCATCCGATCACCCCCCCCCCCCCCTCTCATCGGCTCTTCCGATCACCCCCCGCCTCTCCCCGGCTCTTCCGATCACCCCTCTCCCCGGCTCTTCCAATCACCCCCCCCCCCCCGGCTCTTCTGATCACCTCCCCGGCTCTAGCGTGCGTGTGCCGCCGCTTACTGCCATGCTTCCGCCGCCCGCAACCTGCACGCTGCTTGAGGCAGGGGAAGAAAGGTCAGGAGGGACATGCAGGGGGGTGTGTGATGTGAGGGACATGGGGGGGGGGGGTGATGTGAGGGACATGGGGGGGGGTGATGTGAGGGACATGGGGGGGGTGATGTGAGGGACATGCAGGGTGGGGATGATGTGAGGGACATGCAGGGAGGGGGGGGGTGATGTGAGGGACATGCAGGGAGGGGGGGTGATATGAGGGAGATGCAGGGGAGGGTGATATGAGGGGTGCTGGAGGAGATATGATGATGATAAAAATATGTAGGGGGGTCTTATAAAAATGTATTGGGGGGTCTTTTAAAAATGTATTGAGGCGGTGGGGGTATTTTAAAAATGTATTGGCGTGGGCATTTTTAATATGTATTGGCGGGGTGGGGTTACATGTATTTAGAGGGATGGTTTTTTTTGGTATGTATTTTGTGGGGGCACTAGTAAGAAAAAATCAGCTGACATTAAAGATTTTCTTTCATAAAGCCTACTGTATTTATTTTGGTTACAAATTACATCAGTTATGCATGTATATGATGTTTGCAGTACAGTAGATGCATCGTAAAGTGGAAAAAAAGTAGTGCTTCACTTTAAGTACATTTTCACTTTACATACATGCTCCGGTCCCATTGCGTATGTTAAAGCGGGGTATGCCTGTACATATAGAAAATGTATGTATAGTAGTCGAAAGTGGTTTGCATGGGAATAAAAAATAGTGCATTTATGTTTTTAAATATAGAAAAGCATTCTCACAGGAAATAATATCAGTATTTTAATACTTTACAACCTGGAAAGCACAATTGAGTGTGGGGTGTCACTATCCTGGGCACACTGTGTAAAAAAAGATAATTGAAAAAAAAAAATATTTTATGGGGTACAGTATACATATCACTACGAATCACTAGTTCGTTATACATAAGACTTTTTCTGACTGAACTTCAGTTTTTGATTATTGGTTTGTACTCTGCTATACAATCTTACTGTGTACACTGGTCAAATACCACTTCTGTGTGGGTTACCTAAAAAAGATGCAGAACCTGCAAATGTTCTCTTAATCTGTTATTTTAAGGATTCAGGAAACACAAAATAGCTATTGGGCAGTAACAGTTTGGCTCAGCTGTGTTTATCTATTTACCAGGTAGCATACATGGCTATTTTGTTACCAATTATGGCTCATGAACACTATTTTACCATCTTTTTTCCTCCTTCCCTTCCCCTTTTCCCTTCCCCTTTAGAAAAGCGTTGTATCATAATAAATGTTGATTATATCATACTGTATGTTATCAGCATTACCACTGTGGGCGTAGTTTTATTGTTTTGTCCAATGATACCAGTAACATCTGTAGTTCTAAGGAAATAAAGACTAATTTGACTACACTAAATCACCATAGTGATTTAATAATTAACCATAAATTAACTTAAAACGCACCCTTTTATATTTGTAGCCTGATCCCCTTGGGCTACTAATTCTCTGGCCCATCTAGCACTGTAAGTCCCAGTAAAGAGTTGGCAGTGTTGGGAGCAAATCATGCAGGACCTGGTTGAATTGTTTTATGTTACCTAATAAAGTTCAGGAGTTGCCTGGTATTACAAGGGGGGCCTATGACTGATAGGAGGCCGGCTTACAAGCAACTCCCCTGGGAAGGAGGGGGTTCCCCTCTAGAGGTTAGAGCAAGGGTGCGCAAACTATTTATTTATTTTTTTGCTGCGCCCTCCTGCTCTCCTCCATTGTTGCCCCTACCCTACCTTACCGTGTGTGACGCCGCGTTACCATGGCAACCGTGACGTCACATGACCCCGTTGCCATGGTCACACGTCCTGAAGCTGGCTGAATCTCGGTAAGTAGAGGTTGCAGAGGCTTTGCGCGATCCCCTGGCATTTAATTTAAATCCCTTGGTGAAGAGCGTGGGACCTCTGCAACCGCCCCCCCCCCCCCACAAAATTCTCACGACCCCCAGTTTGCGCACTGCTGGGTTCATGTAAGGGTTCTGGGAGTTAGTTCTGTGCTGATTTCCTTCGTGGATGAACCATGAGGGAGGCTTTCCTGGAAAGGAGTGAGGCCCCTGTTAGGGGATAAGGTATGCTGAGGAGGGCTGCTCAGGGCCTCAAACCCGGGGTACTGCCATCAGGGAATGGAACCTGTAATGCTGTACTGAACCAAATAAACCCCAGTTATATAATCTTTGGTGTGATGTTTGAAGTGTGAGCACATTAATAAATGCATACAGTTTCAGATGACTGGCCCCTGTTGTTATCGTCAGTTAGTTTGATGTGACACAATCATATTATTGTGGTTAGTGTTTGTTACTCATGTAATAGCCATTCTCACACATAGTAGTTAATTTGTCCAATTGTTACATGTATCTGATGGATTGATTTGACATCACCAACATACTGTAGGAAAGGGGTTTGGTAAGTATGGGTCAAAAGAAAGGAGATACTACTGTATATATACACAAGTGAACTACCGGTACATACAAATTAAAATAATCCAAGTAGGGCAGACGCCTAAACTAAATTATATATTGAAGAGTACCTAAGATTACATACCAAATGTTTGTTACTCTCCGATATTACTTTGTGCAGACAAATATCAACTTGATTTCTCTTTTTATATCTATGTTCCCTCTCATTAGTATAATGTTAGGAGGAGAAGGCTGATTATTAGGAAAGTAGACTATTGATAGACGTGTAGAAGCAAACCGTTAGTTTTCTAGTATTTGTCTTGTGCAATCACAAGCTACGCAACAATAATACTTTCAATTTGTTCACTCATTTGCAACCCTCCCAAAAGAATTTAGGCTGAGGGAAGACTTTCTTTGTTTTTCTTTGTGTGTGTGTGTGTGTGTGTGTGTGTGTGTGTGTGTGTGTGTGTGTGTGTGTGTGTGTGTGTGTGTGTGTGTGTGTGTGTGTGTGTGTTTTCTAACATCTGTAGCTCTTGAAAGTAATTTGAGTGAAACATGCGTATTTTTCTTCTGAAGATGTGGTCTCACTCGCTGTATGCCACTGTGAGCTGCAGTAGCTTGCAATGCTTTCGTAGAATGGACATTTCACAAGTGATATTGAAGTATGCCAACAATACTGTAACTTCTATTAGGGATATGTCAAATCCAAATGATTATTTGTCATTTATTTGTGACGCGCCAACATATTCCGCAGCGCGGAACAATGAGGTACAGAGTTATGTTCCTTAACAAAATAAAACAGATACAGGCAGTTGAGGACAAACATGCAGAAACAGATACAAAGAGGTAGTGACGGCCTTGTTAGTGAGAGCTAACACTCTAGAGGAAATGCTAAATGCTAAAATGTTGATAAAAGAAGGTAAGGTGGCTGCTCATTATACGATAAGGTAGGGCTCAGGTTAAAATAGGGCCCAGTCTGACAGCTGAAGCCATTAGGGTTTTTTTTTTAAGGATAGAGAGATGTTACGTAGGGTGGAGATGGGTCCAGCCGCACACCTGGTCACAATTTTGGTTGGAAGGGGAGGGGAGTTGGATGTTAGTATGGCAAGTAGGCTTCCTTGAGAAAGGTTAGTCTTCAGGGTGTTTTTGAACATCTGAAAGCTGGGGATGAATCTGATGGTTCCTGGTAGGGAATTCCAGAGACGTGTCTTCTCACCTCCTTTAGAAATGTATTGCGTCATAATACATTTTTCTATATCATATGTCGACTTTACCATTTAATTTTGGGAAAGCTCTGATTCTCTGCACGCTGTTATCGCTTTGTCCAATAATACAGGTCACCTTTGTGTCATTGGACCGGTCCTCTTCTTAAAAGCAATTTAAGTGGAAAATGCATTCTTTTCTTAGGAAGATGTAGTCACATTAACACTACATGCCACTGTGAGCCGCTATCAGCTTATTAAGCAAATTTAACATTTTTATAACTTTCTCTGTAAGCATATGTTGAACCTACTTGTATGGCCTTTATGATTTTCTGTGCCTGTGACTTCTCCACATTGATCTAGAAGCTTGTATGGACTTTGTCTATTTATTTCCTGGTGTTTTTACTCTTCTGCATACTTCTTGGCTGTGTTACCTTTGTGGGAAAAGCTTGTACCAACTGAGCATGTGAAACGGAATTGTATGTTAAATACAACTGCTAGTGAAAGTGGTACTACTTTCTTCAGACCAATTTATAAAATGTAAACAAAAAAAATGTTAATGAGGAAAACATGTTATGTATTTTACAAGGCTTTGAATTGTCTCATTTCCTGATTAGCATCTCACACTATGGAAAAAAAAAGTTTTCGTATATGATAAAGATTAATGGCAAAGAACACAACCAATGTTCTACCTTGTTTTATTCACGCCTCTAGCTGGAGTCCTGTCTTTAAGCAGGAAAAAGTTTAAAAGTAGAAATACTAGAGTAACATTTTCTAACGATGCTTCTGGAAAACCAAATGTAAATGATGAACCAACGTTCTGAATAATAAAAACATTTGAAAATGATCAGAAGAGCCGGGTATTTATCAAGTTTACTGTGTAGTTGGTTGCTGGCTCCAAGTGCTGTTTCGATGTGCAGAATTATTTTATCAGTGAGCCACACACTACCATTATTCACATAATTAAACAAGTATTTGTTGTCATTCTTTGTCGAAATATACAGAATTGTACTGTTAATGAATAGACAGTGGGGATTTTTATTTTTTTAATGTCTGAAAATGGGATTGAATTATTTTTTTTTTCTTTAAAGATTTGATCCTGTTTGTTTTATTACTGAAAATGTAAACACTTGACTCACATTTGTTGGTTAGTAACATCTGGGAAAAGTGCACCTGCAAATGATCACGTTGTTGAGTAGCATTAGGAAAGCTTTCATGGACTCTTTCTCTCTCTTTCTCTTCTCTCTAGGCGAAGACAATGAAGAAGAGGGCACATCATCTAACCAAGGACCGGAACGATCACCGTCAACTTATGGGCCCGGTAGCATGCCAACAACTAACTACACTGGAATTCAGATCCCACCCGGCGCACACGCCCCCGCCAACACACCAGCTGAAGTTCCTCACAACACAGGTAGGGCGTTCCTGTTGTTTTGTTCCCTACCTTACTCGTTTGAATGCATTCAGCTATGTGTATTCATTTTAGAACTGCATTCATTATATAGCAGTAATACAGCAGTGACTATATAAAAACCACAATACCACAACAAATCAGAATGTGTTGTAGTGCATCAAGTGGGCAGAAACTGGAAACAGTGTTTTAGCCATATTACTGTACTTTAAAGCAGCAGTTCTCCCTACTTGTTTTTTTTTTTTTTTTTTTTAACTCCCCTTTTTTACCAGCGCCAGTGATCCTCTGGTCCTGAGATACATACGTGTAAATTTAGCATGTTTCAGTCCACTCCAGGGGAAACAAAATGGCAGGTTATATCTCCTGCATAATGCGGTCCAGAAGAAAGCCGTTGTGGCTACGTATTGGCTCAACTGATGCAGGAAGAACCGATGGGTATGCATCTCGGGAACCAGGGGGGTCAGTAACGATGAAAATAACGCTGTTGAACTCCAGAAACCCCCTTGTTTCCATCCTGGTAAAAGGAAAAAGGAGGGTTCATTAGGGATAAATGGAGACACAGCGATGGGTAGAGATTATTACCATTTTTACTTGTAACCCTCCCTTCCCTGCTTCCTAGGGAGGTTGCATCGGTGTGGTGCTTATATGGCGACTTCACAATGGTTTACCTTGACTCAGGGTGCAGGCATTTAGGCAGCTGGGCGATGAAGTAACAAGGTTGTGAAATAATGGGCGCCAAAAACTTTTATAGTACAACCGTCATTTATGCGTGTCCCCAACTGAGGGACCGCTCAGACATATCTTGAAACATTATTCAGAGTGTTATACAAAGACATACATTAATACTTCTTTCATCTGTGCACACTCAACACTTAGATGGAGGTACTCTGACTTAATTGCTTAGGTAGTCGTGTGACCTTGACCCCTTGTCTCTTCGGAACCCTTTAGATAGTTACCTGAGTATTCGAGGCCCCTACGTGAAAACCTGATAGGTCTCATTGTGCTTGACCACAATACCTTGCTGTATGTATTCGAGACCTGCCACTTCCACACAGATTGATGAGGAACTTTAACCCTGATCTGCGGATAGAGCTGATCAGCAGGCACCCGGGGGCCCCTCTTTTCTTGAGCCCATCTATGGCGTGCCGTATTCCTTTTACAGCAACTGTACAGGACTCTTGTTCCGTCTTTAGGGGCTCCTTATTAACATACCGATCTACTCTCCCAGGGGCTCCGTTCCTCTGGACCTCCAGGAACTTGATCTTCCAGAACAGTCCCTAAATACCCCTGCATGATGCATGGATCCCCATGTAAGGAAAATAAGATAATGCGCCCCAAA
Source organism: Ascaphus truei (assembly GCF_040206685.1). Taxonomy (NCBI): domain Eukaryota; kingdom Metazoa; phylum Chordata; class Amphibia; order Anura; family Ascaphidae; genus Ascaphus; species Ascaphus truei. The sequence continues at coordinate 242,790,238 of NC_134486.1, forward strand.
ACAATTATATATATATATATATATATATATATATATATATATATATATATATATAGTGGTCGACAAATCACCCAAAAATCTACTAGCCGAACCAAAAAATCTACTCGTCACCTAGCCCCGACCCTAGCCCTAAAAAAGAGTAAATACATTTCTAGTAAGAACATTCGTTTTTGACATAAATGTATTTATTTTATTACATTATACTACAATTAGTCCTTGTGTGTGTGTGTGTGTCGGATCTAGGGGAGGAAAAAGCCAGATATAAATGACTAGTTTCCTGAACCCCTTAACCAGTGTCTGGATGCCCCCACTTCCCAATATCTAAAGCAGCAATCCCGCCTGGGATCTTTCCTGATCCGCAGTCCCTCGATGTCCAGGTACCTCCATTCCCGCAATGTTATACAGTATGTTGGAGGGGAGGCGTTCCTTACCTGTCTTCTGGGTTAGGGGGGATTCCGATCCCTCCAGTGTGAAGCTTGAGTCAGATCTGGAAGAAAGCAATATAGGTTATTTATTTCGGTGTAGGTATAGGGCAGTTAAGATATATATAGGGTAAATAAGATATCCAGAGTATGAGACAGAGATAGGGAGGGTGACAGAGAGAAAGAGAGAGAGAGAGAGTGTGACAGAGAGAGAGAAGGGGGGAGAGAGAAGGGGGGAGAGAGAGAGAGAGAGAGAGAGAGAGAGAGAGAGGGGAGGAGAGGAGAGAGAGAGGGGAGGAGAGAGAGAGGGGAGGAGAGAGGGGAGGAGAGAGAGAGGGGAGGAGAGAGAGAGGGGAGGAGAGAGAGAGGGGAGGAGAGAGAGAGGGGAGGAGAGAGAGAGGGGAGGAGAGAGAGAGAGGAGAGAGAGAGAGAGGAGAGAGAGAGGGGAGAGGAGAGAGGGGAGAGGAGAGAGGGGAGAGGAGAGAGGGAGAGGGGAGAGAGAGAGAGGGGAGAGGAGAGAGAGAGAGGGGAGAGAGAGAGAGGAGAGAGAGAGAGAGGGGAGAGGAGAGAGAGAGAGGAGAGAGAGAGAGGAGAGAGAGAGAGGAGAGAGAGAGAGGAGAGAGAGAGAGGAGAGAGAGAGATAGAGGGGAGGGGAGGAGAGAGAGAGAGAGAGAGGGGAGGAGAGAGAGAGAGAGAGAGAGAGAGAGAGAGAGAGAGAGAGAGAGAGGGGAGGAGAGAGAGAGAGAGGGGAGGAGAGAGAGAGAGAGGGGAGGAGAGAGAGAGAGAGGGGAGGAGAGAGAGAGAGATAGAGGGGAGGAGAGAGAGAGAGAGAGAGAGGGGAGGAGAGAGAGAGAGAGAGAGAGAGAGAGAGAGAGAGAGAGGGGAGGAGAGAGAGAGAGAGGGGAGGAGAGAGTGGCAGAGAGTGACAGGGTCAGGAGGTGGGTGACTGGGTGACGGTGACTGACTGAGCAGGTGACGGTGGCTGTGTGTGGGCAGGTGGCTGTGGGTGGGCAGGTGACGGTGGCTGTGGGTGTGTGTCTGTACACAGACACAGTCTCGCACACAATCACACTCTCACACAGTCACACTCTCACACATTCACACTCACGCACAGTGACACACAGTCACTCAGTGACACACACACACACACAGTCACTCAGTGAGACACACAGTCAGTGACACACAGTCACTCAGTCACACACACACACACACACGCAGTCACCCACTGTCACTCACACACACACACTCACCCGCATGGCAGGGGGTCTCCGCACGGCAGGTGGTGCCATCGCAGTCACACTCACACAGTCACACACTCTCACAGTCCCACACAGTGACACACAGTCACTCCGACACACACACACACACACAGTCACTCAGTGACACACACATAGTCAGTGACACACACACAGTCAGTGACACACACACAGTCAGTGACACACACACAGTCAGTGACACACACACAGTCAGTGACACACACACCGTCAGTGACACACACACCGTCAGTGACACACACACAGTCAGTCACACGCACACACTCCGTCACACACAGTCAGTCACACACACTCTGTCACACACACACACACACACACTCTGTCACACACACACACTCTGTCACACACACACACACTCTGTCACACACACACACACACACACACTCTGTCACACACACACACACACAGCCTGTCACACACACACACACACACAGTCACTCAGTCACAGACACACACAGTCACTCAGTCATACACACACACAGTCACCCACTGTCACTCGCATACACTCACCCGCATGGCAGGAGGTCTCCGCACGGCAGGTGGTGCCTCCGCAATGCAGGGCGGGGGGGGGGTCGCACATAGCGGGGGACTCCGCACCGCAGCGGGCCCTCCACACGGCAGGAGGACTTCTGCAAGACAGGGGGGGTCGCCGCATGGCAGCTGGGGCCTCGACACGGCAGCGGGCCTTCCGCACGGCAGGGGGGTTCGCCGCACGGCGGTGGGGGCAGGGGTTCGCCGCATGGCAGGGAGGCATGGAAGGGAAGAGAGGAAGGGAGTTTAAGCATGGCAGGGGGGAAGGGAATAGAGGCAGGGAACTGAGGCATGGCAGGGATGGGAATGGAGGCACGAGGCTTACTTACCTTCTTGCTCCTTGCAACAGGATTCAAAGGGAGGGGCCACCGTCACAGCGCGGGCTCACAGTGTTCGAACGCTGGTTAGGGAATGCACTCGCTCCCGGTCTGCAGCTTTCGGTGATCACGTGACATCAAACAGGGAAGTTGTCAGATGGTATAAACACTTGATTTGCTGCTGCTCACAGATAATTATACACCACTTAGCCTCGTTTTCTAAGTGTAATATGCCAAAAGCCATAGAGGCTCTAAAGCACTAGATATAGAGAATAAAAAAAGTTAAAAATAACACTATCAATTCCTACGCTTTTCTTATCAGATACTTCTTCAGGGAATAAAGTTACTTGAAAAAGTGTACATTGAAAAAGAAACTAAAAGCTTTCTGTAGGTAGCATAGAAAATAATTTTAAATATATATATATATATATGTAACGGATTTTCTGACCTGGCTGACCCACCCAATCTCACATTGGCCCCTGTGGTCTAACCAGTCCCCATTACATGGTCGTGTCTGGTGGTGCACCTGTTGGCAACAGGACTCCTGAGTCTCCCGCATGATGTTGTGTGGGGATTGCCAACCCAGACAGGCAGCTGAGGTAGTGTGCATGAGTCCTACCTATATCCAGTGCAGCGCCTCCACCTCATCAGGATCCCTGCGTCTGCGTGGGGATGATTCTGATGAGGAACTCCTCCGTGGTGGTGCCTTCCGCTGGAGAGTAACTTCACACTCACACAGTGGTGTTGTCTTTGAACAGGGCATCTTTATTGTTGCTTGGTGGTATGGGCCAGCTGCCCCTCACAGCTAGCAGCTTAGCCGCTCATTCCTTTGCTGCACTCCATTAGGAAGGTTCCTTCTCCTCTAATAGAGTTGCTCTCCACCTCTCCCCTCAGGGAGATTCACCAGCTTGTCTCTCTGCTTTGAGCTGCACAGCCTCCAGCTATTGCATCAGCCTCTGCAACACTGTTGCAGACCTCTACATGACTCTCCTGAACAGAGTCAAACACCAACAGACTGAACTGCTAACTTTAGGCAGTACTGTGTCTTATATCACCTCTAGAAAACAGACACCCTCTGTGTCACTAAGGGTGGACACAAAGCATGTTGTCACTTCCTTTGGGACATATGACACCTCACCAGGGTTTGAGGGCAAACCTCCATGATTGTTGCTGGCAATCCTGCATACTTACCAGGTTTACTGCCAGCATGAGAAAGAGATATGTACACCAATTTTACACATGGCTACATATATATTTTAATCACATCGCTTATTGCTCCTTTGTAGCATTGGTTTTGAAAAAAGTCAGCTGTTTTTATATAAAGCAATGTTGCATTCAACTTCTACTAATCCTTTGATGTATCTGAGAACACCTTCATTCTGTCTGTTAACAAAGACTCATACTAGTCTGTATCACCACTATATGAGAAACATATTCCTTCCATGCAATGCATACAATATTTCCACTAGTAGAAGGACCTGCAATACTTGGCGTTGGACAAAGTCTGTTAAAGACCACTTTCAATCTTTTTACTACAAATAGGAAATCTGTGCTGGCCTTATCAGTGAAGAAGTAATGCAAACTATTGGTAGCCTCTTTGGCAAAGACTTATTGGCATTCTTGAGTAGAATGTTCACATTGAAAAAGTAACATTAGCACACTAATTATATAATAACGTGTTTCCTTTTTTTAGTCTGTTTATGCTTTGAACCATTTACACTTCTAAATTGTGATGCCAGCAATAATTTTCTGCTTCTTTATCAAAGGGAAATCCTTCAGATATAAAAAAAAGAATACTTCATGTACTCACATAAGCCATATTTGTTTCACTTCTATTGTTAATCAAAACTGCTGCCCGACTGCCTCCCTTATTTTGCACGTAATGTTATTGACTACAGTACATGCTGGTACATTTTACCCTGATTCTGATAATATCATGTGACTTAAGTAGACCATTGTGTAAGAGTTTTCTTTGGTGTAATCCTGTTTTGAAGCATGCATATTTATGATTTGGTTTCATATAGACACTTAATATTACTTTGCCACCTTTTTAACACTCTACCATAATATTTGGGCATCATTTTAGAAAGCATCATAAAGTATTTTTACTAAAAAAACACTAGCAGAGGGATTAAAAAAAAATTAGTGTAAATTAGTGTAAATTAATTTGTTTACAAATAAATAAAATTAGTGGTACTGTGGATTTGTAAATAAAAATACAGTGGCACCCTTTGCTTCCTAGTAACATCACACTAAGACCACCGCTAAAAAAAAATGGGGGTTAAGAGAGATGCAAGTTTTGACTAAAGACTCAAACTGCTTAGATGTTATTTTCAGTTATGACTTAATCTCAACAAGTATGAAATAAAGTGCATTGTAAGCAGCACTGGGGGAGGGGAAGGAGGGGAGTTAATACAGCCACTAGCACTGACAATCTGTGTCATTGTTACAATGTTCCTCTTCATTTCACCAGAATTCTTTGACATTGCATATTACTGTGCACTCATTAGTCGTGGTACTGACTATTTTTAAGAATGGACCTATGTGACCCCCAAAAATAAGTTACCTGTGTGTATCTGCCAATAAAACTAGGTGTGAATAAATCTGTTCAGTTCCATTTATCAAATTAATAATGTGGAATCTGTGATACTCGATTTTAACAGAAACATGACCTTTCTTGTGGATGCAGCAATTAGCAAACGTTTCCATGTTGTCACAGAGATGTGTAGCTTTTCTGGTGGTACGCCAGCACTCCACACACAGGAACGTAGCTTTCTCAGTCGTAGGAAAATGGCTGCTGCTTTTTGCTATAGAAAATATTGCTTATTTGGCCTATTCATTAAATATTTACAGTATTAAATTCATTTGAAAAAGTTAATACATGTACATTTATGTTTAATAGTGCATTGCTTGTCTTTGTTAGATTTTTGTTTATTTGATGTAAACCACAACTGTAACATAGTCGTTCTGGAGTTGAGGCAATGTAAGTAAATTGCTGTAATGGGGTTATTAAAAAGATTGATTAGTTGTGTTGTCGTGGCATGAATCAGATCTTTGCTGCACACTTGGGTCCCAAATATGCGATCACTAAGTTAGAGGTGTCCATACCTCAGGAGTTGTCTCTTATAATTTGTAATATATATGAGATAGTCTGGTTCAACATGTGTTTAGCACGTTGGTGTTCCCTCCAACAGTACCGATCTAGCAGATACTGTACCTATTGTTAAGCGATGTACCTATTAAAAACAAGTTTACCTATTGTACCTGTTTCTGCCTGTATATGATAGACGTCCAAAACTCCACTGCCTGTCTCCCATTGGTTGGAGCTCAGAACCTTCAGCTAATTCAAGCAGCTTGAAGCTCAATGACGGATGTGATTAATGATCAGCGTGTTATAAGGACATCATCATCACTTCTATTTTATGTATATTTAATTTACAAATCCAAAACTACTTTACAAGGGTTTTTTTTGTAACTGGATCTTTGCCTGTAATAAATTGCGTGTGTTACGATGCCTTCGTATGAGGTGCACACATGCTTGTAAGCTCCTTTATCCCACAACTACAATGGAACTGTATTTTCATGTGCCCAGTGTTGGATGTTCTCCATGACTTGTCCTGGTCGCCATCATTTTAACGTCTTCAACCCAGTTTGTAACATTGGCCGAGACCCATAGAGGGATTTAACTTGTACCATCATACGGTATAATAACTACAGACCTACTCCAGAAGTAAGAGGAATACAAGGCCTTAGTTATTTTCTGATAAATTGCTTTCTCTATGTATATATGTTTATTATTTTTATAGTGCCCCCAATGTACTTTTGAGAATTAGTAAAACTGTACAGGGAGATGGTATACACAGTGTCACAAGTGCATTAAATGGGATGTTAAACAATGGGAATCGGGGCATCCCTACCCAACAGAGTTTACAATCCAAATGGAATAATCGGAGACTTACAGAATACAATAGGTGCAGGTGCAGAATAAAACATATTTGAGGGGGAAAGTAAGTGCATCAGGCGTCTGAGGAGTTGCCACAGGCCCAGACTAGCCAAATGCTTAATTGAAGAGGTGAGATTGCAGGCGTGACTTGAAGATGGGTAGGGATTTGGATTGATTCTATGCTGAGGGGGGAGAGATTTACACAGATAGGGAGCCAAAAGGGAGAGAGGAGTCAGACATGAGAGCTATTCCGGTTACCTCATTTAGTCTAGTCTTCACGCAGGGCCTATTTTAGCTGAACTTGAAGTAGGGTTTTAATGTTACAGTACAGAGCCTCAATTTATTTTGTTGCGGACACTTGGCTTTACGTGTCTGCATCCAAGTCAAGGGCCCCTTTGGGCCTCCCTATCACACTATAAACATTAGAGTATTCCTTTTTCAAGAGATGTTGGACTGTAAATGTCACAACACTTCCATCATCATTTAATTTCCCAGCATTTTTGTGAATTTAAAATGGCTACCAACTGGAAGCCGCCAGCAAGCCATTCATTGATGACTTATGAGGTCACAGTTGCTGAATTGGTTGTCAGGAAGGACGCTGCCCAGTGCCTATCCTGGTGTCCTCTTCACAAAATGTTCAACCATGAGTTTGTTGTTGGAACTGGAGAATGTAATTGTGTGTTATATTTGTAACCGTATACTACTCTGAGTCGTAACATCCTGCCATCTTTAATTTCCTGCCAACATCCCAGGTCTTCTCCAGTCCAAGTTTTAATTTGCTGACTGATGCAGCCAGCAAAATTGTAATGCTAGTTAGCGATTAGTGTAGAATTGCTGGGTCAGGATGGAGAGCCATGAGACCTCCCAGCTGGTGTTACACAAAGTAATTTGTCAAAATGCCATACCTTAACTAAACCTCTGCAATTTCTATAGATTTAAAGTTAGAAACTATTTTACTACAGATGTTCTAGAGTTTCCAAAGAAGACTACCTACTACTAATGCAATGAGTTGAAACATCTGTTTTAATAGCTTTAAAATGCAAGAATTACTGTCACACACTCAATGGCACAATGACCATTAGCACTGAATACCATATGTACATTTTGGGCTAATTATTCTGCGGGCAAAGTTGTAAAGTAGACCTGAGAAATGTGTAGACTGACATCTTCAGAAGAAGAATGCGGCTTAAAAATAAATATATTTTTTCAAAGAATCCTAAATCAGACTGTTTGACGCTGCTGCTTACTTGAAAAGTCAAAAGGCTAAACAGGGCAGCAGGGGCTATATTTGTTATTTGTATTATTGGAGTTTTATTTTTAACATCATTTAAAAGGACAATATTCTTACACCTGTGTTTCCGATTGCAGGTGGACACACCATCAACCAACCTACTCCACAGAATATACCTACCATAGACCCATCTTTGTATAATGCTAAATCTCAAGGTAAGAATCAATATGAAGCAGGCATGATGATGACCCATTTGTTGTGCTGTATTAGGATGCTGCAGTGGTTGCATAAAGATGGAATTCGTTTTTTAACTTGCATTTAGTGAAAAATACTTTTTGAACTGTAGACCCCATCTAAAGCAGCAACCCCCCTGGTGTTTTCTTTTTTTTTTTTTTTTTATTCACTTTTCATTTTTATCTCATTTGAACCCCAGGGGTACTTCAAACCGGACCCATGCTCCGGGAACCTCCACTTTCCCCAGATACTTATGGTTTAGTTGTTGGTTTTCCGGCTCTGAAGCAGAGTATCAAAATGAGTTTGGGGAGGGGGGACTTCGCGGCATTCCCAATGGATTACTGCGGGCGCTATGTTTGATGATCCATGAATCCCCTCCGCACTCAAATACACCTTGCAGACACCAGTGTTTTATTAAAAATAGTGTAGCTGTGTTTCGCCCACCCTCTGGGAGATTCCCTGGCTACCAGGTGTGTAGTACTGTTTACCTGCTTTTTCACAGAATCTCTGAGGTTCCACCGTTGTTGTTGGGGAAGACAGGACACGCTTTTGGGGTGCTAGTTTGTTCTTTCTCACTCTTGGTTCAGCGCCTCCATCCCTTACAGGCTTCAGGAGTGCTGGAAGCAGTCCCTGAAGAAGAATTCTTTCATACTCCCCCTGACAGACTGCAAGCCCAGGCAGGAGTATATTTGATAACAGGAACATCATTATTCTTCTCTATTATAGAGTACAGCATGCAGGCAGCACTGCATACTATAAGGTCTCCAGCCTCAGGATGGTGCCAGGACTCAACCCCCAGTCGTCGGTCCTAACTCTTCCCCTACTCCCTGATGGAGCAGGAGGTATGCTACTCACTACCACTCCCCTAAGGGAGGGCATAAAAGGTGACAGAGCCCTGAACACCTCTTATGTGAGACCAGTCTCTCTTAAAGGGAAGAGAAAACTGGCTACATTTAGGAATTGAAGCCCCTTAATACCATGGGGGAGGGTTCAAGGTCTGAGCCCAGGATTGGGCAGAGCACAGGCTTTGTCCACCTCCCCCTGTCACTCAAGGGGGCTGCTCATTGATGGGGAAAACCCTGGATTGGGCCTAACACTGCCTGAACTGATACCAGGACTTGCATGTCAGGCAGGGCAGATTAGTAGCCAAAACAGGCATGGCTACAATTGTAATGGCTTTAATAGCCAACATAAAACAACACCATGTTGTCATTACTATGTTTGATAAAACACTGGTGTCGGCAAAGTGTATTTGTGTGGTGGGGATTCATGGATTTTTTTAATGTTATACGGAGCAGCGGGCACTGCTTTTTCATACTTTCACCATTTGATGTTCATTCCGGAGACGGGACCCTTCAAATTGAATCTGGTGACTGCAGATTGTATAAAACAAGAAACAAAGAAGTCCAGAGCAACATCCTACGTGACAAAAATACACAGTAAAATACCTATATATCTCTTGAAAAAGGGGTAATTTAGTTAACCCTTTGGCCAAAGCGTGTAACCCTGCGAGCCACTTTCAGGACATGACCATAATATCGCAGGTCCTAAACACGAACTGATTAAATCCATATTTACATCTATAATTAGAGGAAGGATGGTCCTGGCATTGAACCTGTCGCAACCACCTTATAGACACATATATACATATATATATATATTGTGTCAATTTTGGGGGGTTTCTGAGAGCTTGCTGGGTATCTGTGTGAGTGCAGATTGTGCCTGAAATTCGTGGATTTGTTAGGGTTAGCGTCTCGGCTCTGGCACACACCCCTGGTTTCAATTCTGTAGAAAAAGATAATATGGACGCATTGCGGTTTTAAAATTTAACTGAACAAGACATACTGTAATGTTTTAGTGTTTCTGCACAATCACAGATGAATTAACTTATTTAGCGCCTATTGGGCCTAGTATGTATTTCAGAAAAATCAGAAAAATTACACCATCCCGTTATCCCTTTAGCAATGAGAGTGCCTGAAATAGGATAATGTGGCGTCTTTGACACATTTAATAAGAAACAATTAGTTGTCATTAAGTTGGTCTTGAATGTAATCATGAAGTCCTCAAGTCAGGAACCTTTCTGCTGACAGCTCATAGGCCAAATCCAGCTCCCGAAGGACCTTGGAGTTGACCTTGAACTGTCTGCCCTTTCTTAATTTAACTGCAGTTTCTCAAACCGCGATGTGCACTTATAACAATGAAACTCACTGTAAGGCTCAGGTAATACAAATGCTACAAAATGTTGAAGCTTGGTAATGAAATGTTTTTATATACAGTCATGTGAAAAAGAAAGTGCACCCTCTTTGAATTCTATGGTTTTACATATCAGGACATAATAACAATCATCTGTTCCTTAGCAGGTCTTAAAATAAGGTAAATACAACCTAGATGAACAACAACACATGACATATTACACCGTGTCATGATTTATTTAACAAAAATAAAGCCAAAATGGAGAAGCTGTGTGCGAAAAACTAAGTGCACCCTTACTGCTTCTATAGGAATTAAGATGCTAAGTAGCAGACAGGTGCTGCTAATCAAATGCCCTTGATTAATTGGTCATCAGCAAATGTGACCACCTCTATAAAAGCCCAAGCTTTAGCAGTTTGCTGGTCTGGAGCATTCAGGTGTGTGTTAACACAATGCCAAGGAGGAAAGACATCAGCAATGATCTTAGAGAAGCAATTGTTGCTGCCCATCAATCTGGGAAGGGTTATAAGGCAATTTCCAAACAATTTAAAGTCTATCATTCTACAGTGAGAAAGATGATTCAAAAGTGGAAAACATTCAAGACAGTTGCCAATCTTCGTAGGAGTGGACGTCCCAGCAAATTCACCCCAAGGTCAGACCGTGCAATGCTCAGAGAAATTGCAAAAAAAAACCAAGAGTTACATCTCAGACTCTACATGCCTCAGTTAGCATGTAAAATGTTAAAGTTCATGACAGTACAATTGGAAAAAGACTGAACAAGTATGGTTTGTTTGGAAGCCTCTTCTCTCTAAAAAGAACATGGCAGCACGGCTTAGGTTTGCAAAGTTGCATCTGAACAAACCACAATACTTCAGGAACAATGTCCTTTGGACAGACGAGACCAAAGTGGAGATGTTTGACCATAATGCACAGCGCCACGTTTGGCGAAAACCAAACACAGCATATCAGCACAAACTCCTCATACCAACTGTCAAGCACGGTGGTGGAGGGGTGATGATTTGGGCTTGTTTTTGCAGCCACAGGACCTGGGATCCTTGCAGTCATTGAGTCGACCATGAACTCCTCTGTATACCAAAGTATGCTAGAGTAAAATGTGAAGCCATCTGTCTGACAGCTAAAACTTGACCGAAATTGGGTCATGCAATAGGACAATGATCCCAAACACACCAGCAAATCTACAATAGAATGGTTGAAAAAGAAAAGAATCAAGGTGTTGCAATGGCCCAGTCAAAGTCCAGACCTCAACCTGATTGAAATGCTGTGGCTGGACCTTAAGAGAGCTGTGCATAAACAAATGCCCACAAACCTCAATGAACTGAAGCAACGTTGTAAAGATGAGTGGGCCAAAATTCCTCCAAACGATGTGAAGACTGATAAAGTCATACAGAAAATGATTACTTCAAGTTATTGCTGCTAAAGGTGATTCTACAAGCTATTGAATCATTAGATGTATTTAGTTTTTTCACACATGGCTTCTCCATTTTGGCTTTATTTTTGTTAAATAAATCATGACACGGTGTAATATGTCATGTGTTGTTTTTCATCTGAGGTTGTATTTACCTAATTTTAAGACCTGCTAAGGAACAGATGCTTGTTATTATGTCCTGATATGTAAAACCATAGAATTCAAAGAGGGTGTACTTTCTTTTTTACTATATATATATATATATATATATATATATATATATATATATATATATATATACACACATGAAATTCAGTCAGCACACTGTAGTTGAAAATGTTGTAATAGCAGATGCTAGTCCCATAGAGAGTAAATATGATACGAACCAATCCAAAGACCAGTAAAGAGACAGCAGACCGCACGGGGTTAATCCAAAAGTCTATATTCACAACATGAAATACACGTAAGCCAACGTTTCGGTCCCACAGAGAGACCTTCCTCAGGGCCGTGCAACCCACAAGTGTAAGTGACCAAACATATATACCCTCACCCATAGTGCAATGCAAACAAAGGGAACCAATCACCAACATGCAATCAGACATAATATGCAACATAGCTGTGCTCCGTGCCCCCTCCCCTATTACCTGAATATCCAAATGATTCATCATGACATAAGAGTAGGCTCTTAAACTGTAAGTGAGAGACACCCTGAGACACTGGTCCCAGAGTCTACTGCCCGTGCGGGGGAACGTCGCGCGCCGCGCATGCGCAGTGGGCCAAAACACATTGACTGCCGGGGCGCCAGCAAGGAGAGTGCGCCGCGCATCACAGCTGTGAGCAGACGCCTCATTAATTCTCCCTGGCAACCAGGGACGCCGGCAGCGCAAATCGCGCATGCGCAGTCTGGAAAACCGCCTCGGTGCACAGTTACCCACACACTGACAGCAATAATGGGCTAAACAGAGTAGTAAAACACAGAGCGTTGAGGTGAACCACAGGGGGACAGATAGAGGTATAGAGCACAAGGAGCGCATAGCATCACCATAGTATATAAGGACAAAGGAAGTGCAAAAGTGCAGAGGGAGTGATGCAACAGAGTATGAGTGACAAACATATAAAAGGCATAATGTAAAACTAAGTCAAAGCAGGGAGACAACTACAGAAAGCAGCTAAGTGAAAGCTCCTCATTTAGGCCACCAGGTGTCATAGTCCTTAGTTCATAAATAAATACACAGTGATGAAAATATGGTGCTCAAGTACATGAAACTATATATTGTTGAAAGGAGAAGAGGCTAACTGGGGAATAATCAATGCTGATAATTAGTACAGACCTATAATGGGGCTCTAGTCACCCTGAAGGTAGGGGTAGGTGCATGAAACACCCTCCTTTACCTCATTGGGCTGGCCTCAGGTAAAGTACTCACAGTAATAAAGCCTCCAGTTGCTGTCTCCAGCGGCGTGCAGCTGTATCCTGGTGAGGGAAGTCCAAAGTAGTATGTGTGCAGCGCACAGCCAAGAAAGGGATGATGAGCAGGTCTGGCAAAAAATCTTTATTTGGGTTCCATAAAAACGGGGGTTACAACCTTCGACGCGTTTCGTGCACCGCAGGCACTTTGTCAAGACGCGTCGAAGGTTGTAACCCCCGTTTTTATGGAACCCAAATAAAGATTTTTTGCCAGACCTGCTCATCATCCCTTTCTTGGCTGTGCGCTGCACACATACTACTTTGGACTTAGTTCATAAATAAGCCTTGCTTCCTGTTTAAGCAAAGTCCTGCCCCTGTCACCCCCATGGCGGGGGACTGGAACCTGCAGAATAGGCATACAACGAAGTGTGGCCAATGTGTGTCTTTTTTCTTTGAAATGTCTAGCCACAGGTAGACACTTCAGATCTATATCAGAGGCATCACTCAGTAGGGCTTTTCTGATGTTTGAACGGTGCATGGCCATGCGTTCTTTCAGCATCCTTACAGTCTTCCCGATGTACAGCAATCCACAAGGACACTTAATAAAGTACACCACGAATTTTGACTCACAGTTCAGTTGTTGTTTGATTTTAATCGATACGCCACTATGCGGGTGATTGTAGCTAGGGCCCAGCTGCATATAGTGGCAGTTGGTGCAGCCATGACAGCGGTACGAACCAGGTTTTTTGGCTAACCAGGTGGTGGGTGTTATAAGCTATATTAAGCCTGTTGCCTTGCAAAAGGTTGGACAGGTTGACAGGGGTGAACTATTGACACCTTCGTCAGGTAGACCGGTGAGCAACAGGCTTAATATAGTCAGTACATTCAGTACTGCTACAAACAGCATTAAGCGTTGCATTCGGGGCAATTGGCGCATCCTGGAGAATGACGAGAGGATTGGTGCATATGCTAGAGAGCCACCCCTATTCTGCTTTCGTCGGGGACCGAACATTGGTGACATGGTCACTGGATCTGATCCAATAGACAAATATGCCACACCCACCACCTGGTTAGCCAAAAAACCTGGTTCGTACCGCTGTCATGGCTGCACCAACTGCCACTATATGCAGCTGGGCCCTAGCTACAATCACCCGCATAGTGGCGTACCGATTAAAATCAAACAACAACTGAACTGTGAGTCAAAATTCGTGGTGTACTTTATTAAGTGTCCTTGTGGATTGCTGTACATCGGGAAGACTGTAAGGATGCTGAAAGAACGCATGGCCATGCACCGTTCAAACATTAGAAAAGCCCTACTGAGTGATGCCTCTGATATAGATCTGAAGTGTCTACCTGTGGCTAGACATTTCAAAGAAAAAAGACACACATTGGCCACACTTCGTTGTATGCCTATTCTGCAGGTTCCAGTCCCCCCCCGTGGGGGTGACAGGGGCAGGACTTTGCTTAAACAGGAAGCAAGGCTTATTTATGAACTAAGGACTATGACACCTGGTGGCCTAAATGAGGAGCTTTCACTTAGCTGCTTTCTGTAGTTGTCTCCCTGCTTTGACTTAGTTTTACATTATGCCTTTTATATGTTTGTCACTCATACTCTGTTGCATCACTCCCTCTGCACTTTTGCACTTCCTTTGTCCTTATATACTATGGTGATGCTATGCGCTCCTTGTGCTCTATACCTCTATCTGTCCCCCTGTGGTTCACCTCAACGCTCTGTGTTTTACTACTCTGTTTAGCCCATTATTGCTGTCAGTGTGTGGGTAACTGTGCACCGAGGCGGTTTTCCAGACTGCGCATGCGCGATTTGCGCTGCCGGCGTCCCTGGTTGCCAGGGAGAATTAATGAGGCGTCTGCTCACAGCTGTGATGCGCGGCGCACTCTCCTTGCTGGCGCCCCGGCAGTCAATGTGTTTTGGCCCACTGCGCATGCGCGGCGCGCGACGTTCCCCCGCACGGGCAGTAGACTCTGGGACCAGTGTCTCAGGGTGTCTCTCTCCTAACAGTTTAAGTGCCTACTCTTATGTCATGATGAATCATTTGGATATTCAGGTAATAGGGGAGGGGGCACGGAGCACAGCTATGTTGCATATTATGTCTGATTGCATGTTGGTGATTGGTTCCCTTTGTTTGCATTGCACTATGGGTGAGGGTATATATGTTTGGTCACTTACACTTGTGGGTTGCACGGCCCTGAGGAAGGTCTCTCTGTGGGACCGAAACGTTGGCTTACGTGTATTTCATGTTGTGAATATAGACTTTTGGATTAACCCCGTGCGATCTGCTGTCTCTTTATTGGTCTTTGGATTGGTTCGTATCATATATATATATATATATATATATATATATATATATATATATATATATATATATATAATCAAAAAATAAATAGATGATACCGTTCTGTGGCTAACGAAATGCTTTTATTTGTGCGAGCTTTCGAGATACACTGATCTCTTCTTCCGGCGATGTTACAATGAATGAAGCAAGCAAAAGCTATACTATAAATAGTGTCTATTGGAATGTTATCTGTGCTGGTCCTTCCCCCGGTGTGGATGTGTTTTATGGCTGGATGTGCCAAAAGGTTCCTGAAAGCAAGTGATGAGTGTGTATGTGCATCAGTGTGAATTAACATGAATGGAGAGCCCACAGTATATACAGTGCTTTACAAAAGGTGTGTGTGGAGTGGGAGCGGATATAAATGGTGTGGGTGGGTGTGGAAATGTGAGAGTTAGTAGTATAACTAAAAGTGTGTGTGGATACTATGTGGTCCCTATTGGTGTATAGGGATGGAAAAACAAGGAGTATAAGTATGTGTGAGAGACAGCTGTGTGTGCATACATATAGCACAGTATGTACAGACATGGCCTATTGCGCTCATGGGAAGAGAGTTCACTTGTCAGTAATGACTCATAAAATTTCGATCTCTGTTTAGGCCACTGCTAAGTGTCCTGAACAGTTGCATAAATTTGTATTCATGCAACCGTCTCTCTTTCGGGGTTTTAAGATTACCTTTAAGTATGGCAACCCTCAGATCGTTCATCTTATGGCCAGAGTAAGAGAAATGTTCGCCAACAGGACTGTCTCTTGTTCCGCGTGTGATGCTGTGGCGGTGCAGGTTCATTCTCTTGTTTAGCCCCTGCCCTGTCTTACCTATGTAGTAGCAGCCCCCTGGGCATTTTATGGGGCTGCTACTACATAGCAGCTTTGGTGGCCATTTTGATTTCACTCCAGTGAGCAAGAATGCTGGTAAGGCCTCGTCCAGGGTAGAAGAGAGCGCGCTGGTGCTCGAGCCCCGTGACGTCAGGCGCTCATGTTGATCGGGCAATTCATGGCCAGGTAGTTGCACACGTAGAGGGGGCGTGCCCGTGACGACGTCACATGAGTGGTTCGCTCTCATTGTCTGAACCGCGCACGTGACCAGGGCAAGCGTGATGAATACAAAACTATTTGTCTCGGCAAGCATTGCGCTTCTGCACGCTCACGTGCACGCGTAGCATGGACCCTACAATTTACTTTTGTTTTGCGAGCGCTCGAGCAAGCTCTCAGCCTGGACGTGGCCTAAGTATCTCGGAAACTAGGGGGGCCTGGAGCTGAAATTCCCTTTATTCAGCTCTACAGGTTCCCATCATGTATGGAAAAAGAAAATAAAAGGTTTTGCAGGGCTTCTCTTTTAAATGTTATCATAAATACAATTATTCATTATTTCATTCATAAGCATGGCTGTGTTATAAACCTGTGTCAAACACGTAAGCTTATTTTGGCCACAATGTTTAACTTGTACAGTACATTAATAATGATTAGATCTTTTGTGTGTTTTCCACACAAAATCAATGTGATATTTAGAATAACGCTATCATTTCCGTCCCTCGTGTGCACTTCTCAGTCCTGTAATAATCCGTTGTGCAGCTGTCCAAAAATGCAAATTTCATCATAAGTGACCTTCTTAGAATCTTACAATAAACATTAACTAGTAAGAGCTGGTATTAATGTGCTCACTCAAACCAGGATCTCATTCTTTTTCTTGAGCTAACATGAACACAACAAAGCATAAAAAGCTAAAATAAATTACTAACGCACTTCAGCTTGTTGGCTGTAAACAGCCCCAGAAATGGTGTATATGGCAGTGTATAAATTGGGAAGGGAGAATAATTATTGGGTGTTTCAAAGTACAGTTTACCATAAAAGCCAGAAAGTCCCAGACAAGTTTAGGAATTCTCACTTTATTGTACTTTTCTCCTTTGCTTCTACTATACATGAACCTCTAGCAGAGTGTGCATCTAACACAGGGGTGGGCAATTACTTTGGCTGGAGGTCCACTTGACAAGCTTCATGGCACATACTTAATGTAGAACAGACATTGTCTGTGGCCCGCAAAACTTACCAAAGCTCCCTTCCTCGCCAGCTTTTCCCCCACCTGTATCTCCCCTACCTTCCTCTTAACCCCTTCACTTTCTGCTTCCTTTTTCTTTATCTCCCCCCTCCTCTTCCTCACTCTCCACCCCCTCACTTTCCTTCTCCCCCTCATTGTAACTCGCCTTCTCCTCTCCTTCCCCCTCTCAATCTCCTTCTCCCTTCTCTCCACTTACTCTCCTCTCCCTCCCTCTCCTTCGGCCCCTACCTGTGGTGTGAGCGGAGCAGACAGTGGCACAGCTGAAACCCACCCAGGTGGTGATTACAGAATTTGGGCCCGATTTCTGATTGGCCCTAACTTCCGTGATAGACCAGCCTTGTTGGGCTCCAGCCGTGCTGCTGACTCCCCCACCGCCTGCTGCTGCTGCCCGCACCACAGGTAAGTCCGGGAAGCGGGTCTCTACGGGTGGCGAGATGCAGGCAACGTTCTGCAGACTGTATGTGGCCCATGGGCCATACTTTGCCAACCCCTGATTTAACACCTCTCACACAGATTAAATAATACAATGCTTGTGTGGGATTATCGAACAGGCCTTTATAGACATAAAAACCATTAACAGTCTTCTTCTGAAAAATTAAGCACAATAAGACTCTAGTGATGTTTGAATGAAATGCACTGTTAAATCTTGTGTTTTTTATAGGAAGCAAAAGCTAGAAGCACAGGTTTGTAACATTTATAAATGTGGAAATATTCCCAACTAGGCATTCTTTACAAAGATATTTTGACAAATGTTGTAAAATCGAACGGGGTAACTTTAGTGCAATTGATGCCAAAACAAAAGAAAACATTTCCCTGTCAGAAAAAAATAATTCTGTGTGAATATAATCTATAGAAAGCAATACAAATAATTGCATTATCTGATAAGAGGGTGAAACTCCTGATATCCATACAGTATGTGCCACCGTAAGAGAATTTAAAGGGGAAATTATTTTTCAAATTAATGAAATTGCTAAAATATTAACTCTACAGTAACTTACCAAATAAACATATTAAGAGTCATTAACACAAATTAAGCAAGCAGAACGGGCAACTGACCTTCCATTGATGTAGGGAAAGTTGATTTAAAATCCTATTTTATATGTATTATTTGACATAATATTTGCTGAATTTTATGAATAGGATAGACCGTGTAGTGATGTGTCAGCAATTTATTGAATTGGATAGATTTGTATTTTCTCGTACCTACCATATTATTTTTGGGACATATGTAAAGGCTGGAGGAGGACTGAATGGTGGTTTTTTAAATCGGCTTGCAACCAGAAACACTGAAACACCTGGGATTATAATGGCAAGGATCCAGCTGTAATTGGCTAGCTTGTCTGCATTAGAGCAGACAGAAATCCTAGACTGGAATCACTACTTCAATTCCTACCCAACAAATTGATGTTCCCAATAAGTGTGTGTGTGTGTGTGTGTGTGTGTGTGTGTGTGTGTGTGTGTGTTTCTATATACATACATCCATACATACAGTATATACACTGTGTTTAGAAAAAATTGGACCTCTTATTTTTCGTCATAGCTTACAGAAAAATCACTACATTTTCATGAAAATTGGAGCAAGTATATGTCTGTCACAGTAGATTACATTTAAGAATGTTCTATAATCAAATAAATAGTCTTTGGAATTGGTGATGGCACGATGACCCCATCAAGTGCATGGTTACGACATGGTATTTAGCGAAGAAGATGAGCAAGAATTATGGTCCAAAACGCTTACACATAATGTTTCCTGATAACGGATGGCCGCTAGGAGGACTGAGGAGAACTAATTTGCATCATTCATGAGTGGGAGCAGCTGTTTCAACGTGTTATCGATTATGCAATGAGACAGTGGCGTTCTCGTCTTCGGGCGCGTGCTTCAGCAGCAGGAGGAGGACATTTTGAACATACTGGAGCCATACTTTGAACTCAAACTTTATAGTAATCTTAGTATTTCAGATTAGATTATTTATTTTATTTTAAAAAAATTCTAACACGCTACTCACCAAGGAACTCCGTACTAGAGCAATTACAACAATTTAACACATTTATGAGCTACAGAGAAAAACTCCTATTTTTCGTTTAATGAACATGAACCACAGTGTATCTGGTACTTGTTGACATAATACTATGACATCAATTTGATTAACATCCGTTGATTTTTCTACATTGTGCTTCTTATATACTATAATATATAAAAACCCCTTTAAGATGAAAAACGAAAGGGGTCTCTATTTCTGTAACATTGTGTGTGTGTGTGTGTGTGTGTGTGTGTACATATATATATATATATATATATATATATATATATATATATATATATATATATATATATATACACACATATACACATATACACATATACACATATACACATATACACACACACACACATATATATATATATATATATATATATATATATATGTGTGTGTGTGTGTGTGTGTATATATATATATATATATATGTATGTATATGTATATATATATATATATATATATATATATATATATATATATATATATATACACATATACACCCACACACAACGTTTGTGCCAACCACAGCCAGAGAAACGTGCCTTGGTACTTCTGAAACTAAATTAAATAATCAAAGAAAGTTGTTGGGTTTTTTTAAGATTCAGTTTGACAACCCACAAAAAAAGTGAAAGCAACAAATATAGATCAGTGTATGTGTGTGTATGTATGTGTGTATATATATATATATATATATATATATATATATATATATATATATATATATAAACACACACACACACACAGTATAGATATGTATTTTTTGTTTTAATTTGTGTTGATTGTCCTAATTCAATCAGTTGAAAGCTGAATAAAATAATACTTTTTGGAGTCATGTTGATTGGCACTTAGATAGAAATAAAAGGCTTTAAATGTAACAAAACGGCAATTGAGAGCTGGTCCTATAAAAACAAGATTAGTTGCTTCCAGTAAGAGCTGAACTGAAGCCTTGCTTGTTTTACAAAGAATGAGCTTCTCCGTCCTGACTCTCCAGCTCCCAGCAGGGTGTACACTGGCCGCCCTGTTCTAGATGCTTAGAGTATTGCCATATTGGCAATCGCTCTTTGAACGGCCTCATTAATTGAACCATCTTGGAATGTGACCTACAATATAACAGTCTGCTTCAGTGCAGAGCAAGAACATGGTACTTACTCTAGCTTCCTGCGGTGTAGTTGAGATGTGCTGTGCAGTGCTGTTTATAGGTTATACACATCATAGCATGTGCCAGAAATGTTGAAGTGGATCTTTTGAAACTTAGACCCATTTTCAGTATGCTGTGAAGCTGCTTTGCAGTGTTGGTGAAGAGGTCAGCTCTACTCAAATAATTGGAAGTAAAATCTTCTTTGGGGAGAAATACACAACTTAAGAGTTGCAGAGGTGCTGACCTTGTCGTATTTGGCATATTCCCCCCCTCCCCTCTTGCCTATGAGCTTTGTTACCCTGCCAATCAGCTTTGCTCTGTTTGATTGATTGCCAATATTTTTCTATTAAACAGTCTGGCTTTATTCAATTGAAATATTAACATATACAATATAATAAAAGAAAGAGCAATGTTATGGAATCTGTTTGAGTCAGAACAGAAAAACAGCACAAGGATGAAAGAGATTACAAGAACACCAAAGGGAAAGATTTGAATGTAATAATAGCTGTCTTCCCGTAACAATAATCATATTCATTACATATGAAATGACAGAATCTGGAGAAAATTAAATAAATTAAAGGAGACAGCCATACAATGTAAAAACGTTCATATGAATGCATTGCAAGAGTGCAGATCACTGTTCTTTTATTTGTCCTAATCATAAATTCAATCCTTTATATTTGGACAGGGTTCCCCAAGTTCAGTAATCAAGAGTACTCAACAGGAAAGGCTTTCTCTAACTCTTACATTAAATAAGCCTAGCTTTAAATATCAATAAGACAACTTGTGTATGTGTTGCTTTGAAAACATGGCCTTGCTTGCTTTAAAGGACTGAATTCAGGGGAACGCCTGCAGTAGAACAATACCGACAAACAATTCCTGGACATACTGTACAGTACAGCACAAAATGTTAAAGGAAAAATAGACTTCAGTTGTTTCTTGAAGAGCTGGCTCAGGTAGAGCTGCATCAAACATTGAAAGCAATTCTAAAAATAGGAAATGATACACTTAAAGCAGCATTGGAAGCAGCTAGTTTGTAAACAGTCTTTGCAATACCATTTAGTGCGGCTGAAATTTGATAAGCCTAGAGGTTTTTCCATTGCTTACAAAGGCCTTTTTATGACAAAGTCTGAGAGCTTATGGTATTAAACGTTTGATAACATCCCTGCAGGTTTTAGCCATTGTTCCTTTTAACTGTGGACATGGAGTATTTTAGAAACCGTCCTCTATTTTTGGTAATGGAGGATGGATTTCCCCACACAAACATTTAACATACAACGGAACAAATATTTAGTCACAAGACCAATGGGAAACCGCCCCAGGGTGTAATGTTTTATGCATGTGACAGGGTTTCCCCTTGTCTAGTACTGTGCAGGTAGTAACATTTACAATAGAATAAAAGCCTCCTTCATCTGTCACACCTGAAGGCCAAACCTTTCTCAAAGGTATTAGCTTTCTAATTATAAAAGAGAAGCAAACAATGGGAGCATCTATTTTAAAAGTCATTCTGAAACATGAGTGGCACTGAGACAAAACAAGCAGCACACCTTGCCTAGGTGAAGATTAGAATGCTCACGCACCTTGATTGAATGCTGATATAAACAAGCTATATCTGGTGCACACACAGCGTGCTGCATCAAATTAACCTTTAAGGCAGTCCTACTAAAAAAATAGTTGCACTAAAGTAAAACCACCTAGCTCTCTCTCTACACAAGTTAACGTTTGCTTGATAATCTATGACATGCTTGATCGCTATTGCAATGTAGACTCGTTTGCTTAATAATCCAAGATGTGTTTTAATAGTTGTAATGGAAATTAAACAAGTGATAGAAATCATTGTAGTGTGCATCATTTCTAGTTGGGTTTGTAGTTCATCAACGGGGAAATGCAGCAGCAAGTTTCGGTGAATGGCCAAGTGTTGCAATGAATATCTTGGAAAAACTCACAGGGAGTTATGACATTGAGCTTTAAACCAGGTTCACGGCTTCAAAGGCAGTAAACATTACAAATGATCTACTCCTTCATCCCATTGTCACATGTTGTTTTCTTTAGTGATGAAGATCACTTTAAGTAGTTTGCAGTCAGTTGACCACACTGCAAAATTACAGTTATCGTGTATGCAACAGCAATCTTGACAGTGTAAATAAAGCTGTTAGGCAACTACTGTAGCATTTAATAGGACCTACATCTCTTTACTTGCATAGAAAACTCCAAATAGCTCTCAACTCCTGTGTGCCCATCTGGCCAGCGTTCTGCAACAAATGTACAGAAACAAAAACTTTCTTAACACGCTTCCTTTTACACAGAGAGGAGCATATTCAGCAGTACGAAGAGTGCAAATGCATTGATTGGTTTGCCTTGATGCGTTCAATCCCTCTGTGTAGAGCAGCAGTGGCCAACTCCAGTCCTCAAGGGCCACCAACAGATCAGGCTTTAAGGATATACTTGCTTCAGCACAGGTGGCTCAGTTGTTGACTGAGCCACTGATTGAGCCACCTGTGCTGAAGCAGGGATATCCTTAAATCCTGTCTTGTTTGTGGCTCTTGAAGACTGGAGTGGGCCTCTTCTGGTGTAAAGCGTTGACTGCACTTTTGGCCCATATTTGCTAAGCTGTGTCATACCATAAAACATCATACAGCCCGTTCAAGTGAATGAACCTTAAGGTGCCAGAAGGAATAGTATTGCTTCTTGGTTAATTGTTAAAAAAAAAATGGTGTGATTAATAAATAATACTAGTGATTTGTGTTAATTGCCTCCACTCTTCACCACACAATAAAGTAGTATTCCAAGATTTGAATGTGGAGTGTGCTCTTCTGTGCACAGATGACTGTATTTGTGTTTTCTGTCTCAGCAGGTGATGTTCGCTTGACACCCGAAGACTTCGCTAGAGCACAGAAATACTGCAAGTATGCCGGGAGTGCGTTACAATATGAGGACGTGAGCACCGCTGTGCAGAATCTGCAGAAGGCTTTGAAGCTGCTTACTACAGGCAGAGAGTGACGTTGTCACCTGCAGATTCACTGACTGGGCTTCAGGAACATAACTTGATTCACTGAACACAGTTATATGAAAAGTTATCATTTTTGTGAAACATGCCAACAACTATTTAGTCTCCACTTTTTTTTTTCTAAATCCACCAATGACAACCAAAAAAAACCTTATACTACTTTTTATTATCCGAGAAATGGATTTCAACTTCGCATAGCAGTAGGACAGAAAATACTCAAGTGCTTCCATTACTGACCCAGCCTATAAAGTATCATACAGCATTTAAACTGCACACCTTGACGTTCCGGGGGACATTATCTGTGTGAGAAAATGTAAATCAGCACATGCAAGGTATAGTGTTAGCTTCAAAATGTCATTTAAATGAGCACTCCCTTAAGGCTTCAGCTTGCTTCATTACCAACCATTACAGGTAAGCCAGGCTTAATGAGGTACGGAGTCAAGTGATATGCCAAAGCATGTGTTTTACTCATTTTTGTGATGCAAAGAAAAAGTTATCCATGCTCGAGGGTGGACTTGAACATTATTCTTTATAGTCTGTGTTTTCTGCACCTTTTTCAATAGGAGAACCATTGAATTCCCAATCAAATGTTGACGACCATTATGCGTGACTTACATTTGGATACCACTTTGTTTCATGACATTTATTTGGGAACCGATGGCTCTTCTTTTATGGGTTACTATTCTTTTTGCTATTGGATATGTCACAGACCTAAGCTTTCAACATTGTTATGATCTTTCTCTCTCTGTGATGGCGTTAACTATATTATATAAAACCATTGTAAAAGAAGGAGGAAATGGTTTCCCAGTGTGAAACTAAAAATGCATGCCTTTAAAATACATGTTTAATATCATTTTGCATTAGAATTAAATTGAGGTTGACTAATAAAAGATGTGACATGGTCAGCGTGTTGATTTTTTAATTGTAAGCTCTGCTTTATAAAGAATAACATATCAGAACTCGTAGAACAGCTGAAACACTGTATTTACACTTTCAAGAAGTGAACAAAATGTGAAACTGATAAACTATTCTAAAGAAAATAATAATAATGATCTGCATTGGTTCCTAAATGTAGTAACACCACGATTTATAGTCCTAAACGCAGTGGTGGATTTGAAAATCTGCCGCCCCACGGTACAGCTGTGTCGCGTGCCCCTTACCTGCCGCCCCACGGTACAGCTGTGTCGCGTGCCCCTTACCTGCCGCCCCACGGTACAGCTGTGTCGCGTGCCCCTTACCTGCCGCCCCACGGTACAGCTGTGTCGCGTGCCCCTTACCTGCCGCCCCACGGTACAGCTGTGTCGCGTGCCCCTTACCTGCCGCCCCACGGTACAGCTGTGTCGCGTGCCCCTTACCTGCCGCCCCACGGTACAGCTGTGTCGCGTGCCCCTTACCTGCCGCCCCACGGTACAGCTGTGTCGCTTGCCCCTTACCTGCCGCCCCACGGTACAGCTGTGTCGCGTGCCCCTTACCTGCCGCCCCCCTCCTCCTGAGCCGCAGCGTCAAATTACGCAGCGGATGTCACCAAAGTGGCATCACGTTGCCACGTCATGACGTCATTTGACGCTGCAACGACGCTTTCACATGGCAACAAGACGCCGTGTGATGTCACTTGGTGACGGTTCAGGAGGAGGGTGGCAGGTAAGGAGGCGCGCGCCACAGCTAAGTGCTTTCCCATAAAGCCCCAGAACGCTGAAAAAGTATATGGGGGCGGACATTTTTGCCATCCCCAAATTTTGCCTCCCCAGGCCTAATGGGAAATCCGCCACTGCCTATTCGTGTTTGTCCTTGAACCAACATATCCCATACCAACAAAGCGCATAGGAGCAGGGTCGCTCTGTGTATGTGCTGTAGAAGTGTAAGGGGTCCAGGCTTTGGCTGGAACCCGCCCTCACCTGGCTGCTGGGGACATAATAATAATAGCATGTATAGCGCTGCTAGTTTTACATTGCGCTTTACAGAGACATTTTGCAGGCACAGGTCTCTGCCTGTGGAGCTTACAATCTATATTTTTTGGTGCCTGAGGCACAGGGAGATAAGATGACTTGCCCAAGGTCACAAGGAGCCGACACTAGGAAATGAACCAGGTTCCCCTGCTTCACACTCAGTACCAGTCAGTGTCTTTACTCACTGAGCCGCTACTTCTCCCCATTTTGGTTACTGGCAGCCTGCTTTATTGGCTGCACCTGGTCCAGGGCTTAAATAGCAGCCAGTGACTCCAGTCCCCGCCTGAGCATTGTATGTGTTTAGCTGTGTTCCTGCTACACTGGGCTCTAGTTCCTGTTCCCCCCATTCCTGAGCCTTCCGTGTGGCGTGGCTACCCTGTTCATTGGATTTCCCTGTTGCTGACCCAGACCTTGCTGCCTCCTCCTGCCCTGACCTTTTGCCTGTCGCGTGGATTGAGAGATCTCATCTTCCTGATGAGAGACGAGCACCGTCACAAGAAGACATTGAGATAGATACCTCCATCTTTCTATCTTAAACATTTACGCATGATTAATTTTAGCATAAATCTGTTAAAGGAGCAATCCAAGATGGCACATTTTTTGTTGCTTTTTCTTATGTAGCATTGTAGTAGGGGGTGTCCAGAGCCAAACCCATTGATTTCAGCTTCGGGACCCCTACTTCTGGAGATACAGCACATCCGAAGTATGTGCCGGTAGCTGCTCCAGCTGAACAAGTGGGGCTTTAATGTTTATAGCTCCCTCGTCACATTGGCAATAGCAAGCCGCACCAACGACATCATGGCTTCCTAGGTTCCCGTAGGGCCCGAGATCTTTAAACAGCTGACATATTGTGAACCCTGGCAGCTATGAAGAGCTGCTACGGCACCTAATTTGGTAGTAAGTATCGCCGGAAGCAGGGATCCCCGAAGCTGAAATTAACCGGGTTCAGCTCCAGTGACCCCCTGCTTCAAACTTACTGTATATTTAAAAAAAAAAAAAAAAAACATTTGCAGTCTTGGATTGCCTCTTTAAGTCGTTACAATCTCCATATCTCAATCTTAAAGTGCATGTTTCTCTCACCTGTCTGTCTTCAGACTGACATCATCTGTGTAATGATTAATACTCCCATTTGTTCATCCCAAGATTTACCGTGGCTACTAAAGTTATATTTGTCTCTACAGAGATGAATAAGAATGTTAATCATTAGCTCTAAAATGTTTACTGCTGCTTCCAATTAAGAATCAAATTGAACTACATTAATCACTTTAATATGTTTAACAGGTTAAAACTTGGTAATTATACTGTATAAGTCATTTTAAATTAAGCCTGGACATTTTCCATTGTTTTCACTAGTGATTGTCAATCTGGTTTGCTCCACCTCACTAATATATTTTTAGTCTTTTTTTTTTTTATTTCAAATAATTAATTAAGACAACAGGAGACATAACAAGGGAGGGACTAGGGCATCACGATCTGCATTAAAATTCAAAGTAAAGATCAATATTTACAAACTTTGCCAGATAAACATTCTAAAAAAAAAAAAAAAAACTTTTTGTGACGTAAAGGGGTTAACCAGGTTTATAATAAAGGTCAAACCCTGACCTGTGTGTTAGGGTCTTAGAGTGTCAGCTCTGGGACCCAGATGTCAAAAATGTATTAATGCAACAGTATACGGATTTTGCAACATTAAAGAATGATGTGATTTTTGCCGTTGCTGGGATCGGGAGATTTCTAGGCTGTAAGTTGCAGGATGGATTTGGCGGAGAAAGTCTTTGCAGAATGTGTCTATGTAGCAGGGTTCCGGAGTTAGGGGATACCCCAAAAGTTGTATCCGGTGATTGAGTGATATCTTCGGATACAGCTAAGCGCATTACTCCGCCAACCTCGGACCCTGGAAACGTTCTTATGACACGCCGCCAGAGTCCCTGCTGCAGCACCTTCCAGACAAGGTAAACCGATATGGAGGGGTTAAAATATATCTGCCGTTATAGACGGAGTCCTTAGTATAGCAAGAATTCCCCAATATAGCAGAGGTACCCACATACATGCGCAGGTATCCTGAGCCTAGAGTAGGGGTTCAGGAAGATGCTCGAGCTAAGGTTATAAAGCTGAGCCTGTTTGCATTGTTTTAAAAAGTTTAAAAGTATTTTTCTAATTTGTGCCAGGAATGAGGCTAGTGATTTGTAGGGAATATACACTCGCTCCATTCATGATACCAGAATAGGAACTCATAACTTTTAGCACACAGAAGACAGGACACAATATATTTTATTAAATGGGTATAGTTTAATGTGTATATATATTGATAACCTGTAAATGAACTGTGGGATTTCGAAGTCATAGCTACCAGGCTCGGTGCCTATGCGTCTGCGAGGAAGCCAGGACTTGAAAGCCTAAGAGATGCCTGGAGGTGTAAACCCTTTGTTAGCAAGGAGGGCTAACTGTAGCACCGATATCCTCAATTCAAAGGGTCCCTGTTAACTTGCCCAGACAGTGGCATTGAGCCGGTGGGGGGTTTTGAATAGTGAGAGGACAAGATGGCATTTTGTGCACATGCTCTCTCACTATTCTGAAGCCAGAGGCCAGGTTTATAAACCTGGCAAAGTGTGTGAGTGGCCAGGGATGAAATTCTCATGCCATTGGTTGGAAGGCACTTTGTGGGACAGCCTTTTCCGAAGTGTATAAGACAGCTTGTCACCCTCCCAGAACTCTCTGTGCTGTTGTTCTTTCTTGGGTGTTCCATGTGTTTCCAAGTGATTCTAGAAGTCCAATTTGCCATAAGGGCAAGAATATGTCGGACCGGGCCCAGAGACGCCTTGCTTGCGATTGCAAGGAGGAAGGTTGCAGGACTTTTTAAACTGGAATGTTTTCTAAGTGCCCACTTCAGCACTGGACTGTTTTAAAGACTATATTTCAACTAGGAAAGTCAGTTTGTCAACCCCAGACCCCCAGTAAGTGTATATTTTTCTGTCTATTGTAATTCAATGTGTTTTCCTGTTTATATGGAATAAATTACAATTTATGTTACTTATTAGCTTTGCTCAATGATCAGATCCCGGTATAAAGGTGTATTTAGCCTGGTCTCCCGTGACACTTTTACTGTATGATATTTTAAAATGTATTAGCCCAGTGTTTCGCAACCTTTTGATGCTCGCGGCACACTTTCAAGTATTTTTGCTTTGCATCACACTAATATTAAAATGTATTGGTGTGTATGGATATGTGGTTATATCAAGAGTGTGTACTTATGTAACCCAGCCTACCTGGCTTCCTAGGGAAGTTACATCGGTGTGATGTGTACAGTATATGGCTACTATGCATGGTTTAACTTGACATGCGGTGCTGGGATTCAGGCGGCTGGGTAGCGAGGTTGTAAAATAATGTGCGCCAGGAACTTTTATAGCACAACTGTCATTTATTCGTGTCCCCAAACACGGGACCATTCATCCATATATTGACAATGTTGCATTGTATTTTATTTCAGACCTACATGAATACGGTTCTTCCATCAGTGCCCACTCAATACTTAAGTGGAGGTACATATCTTGTTCCTTTACTGTGCTAAGACCCGAGCCCCCTTCCTCATTGGTCTGGGACATATCTTCTCATTCTATCGGTAATACTAGTCCCACTGGGGATCCTAGCGTATCCGATATACGGAACCCAATATCTTGACCTTCATAGTAACTGCTACTTCCATCTCAGCCTGAGAGGAATTTTACATAGTTACATACAGTAGTAGATGAGGTTGAATAAAGACATACGTTGATAAAGTACAACCTATGCTAAATTTAGACAGATATTGTATCCTATATTTGTACTTGCTGTACACTATATTGATCCAGAGGAAGGAAAACAAAAAACCCTAGTGAAATATCATCTAATATTTCCTAAGGGGAAAAATAAATTCCTTCCTGACTCCAAATATTGTATTTCTCCCTGGATCAACAGCCTTCCTATGTTTACTTATTTGGTACTGTACAGTATATCCCTGTATACCTCTGCTTTCTAAAAATATGTCCAACCGTTTTTGAACATATCTATTGTATCTGCCATCAGTCTCCATGGGTCTCCAATGGACCTTACTGTAAACAACCCTTCCCTTTGTTGCTGGTGAAATCTCCTTTCCTCTAACCTTAAGAACCCTGTGTCTTAGTACTGCCCTTGGGATAAATAGTTCATTTGAAAGCTTCTTGTATTGTTCCCGAATATATTTGTATATAGTTATCATATCCCCTCTTAGATGCCTCTTTTCTAATGTAAACAAATGTAATTTAGCTAGCTTCTCATAAGTTAGATTGTCCATCCCCTTTATTCATTTGGGGGCTCTTCTCTGCACCTTTTCTATTCCATAATGTATTTTCTATGGAGTGACTGTACTCCATATTCAAGGTGTGGTCTTACTAATGCTTTATAAAGGGGCATAATTATGTTTACTTCCTTCCATCCATTGCCCGTTTAATGCAAGATAAGATCTTGTTTGCCTTTGCAGCTACTGCATGACTTTGGGCACTATTGCTAAGCCTGCTGTCTACAAGCACTCCTAAATCCTTCTCCATCAAGGACTCCCCAATTTATCCCCATTTAATTTGTAAGTTGCCTGTTTAGTCTTGTTTCACAAATACATAACCTTACATGTATCTTTATTAAACATCATCTGCCATTTACCTGCCTAAGTTTCCAGTCTCTCCAAGTCCTTCTGAAGAGAAATTACACCCTAATCTGATTCTACAACTACCTTACACAATTTAGTGTCATCAGCAAAGATGGAGACTTTGCTCTTTATGCCAACCTCAAGGTCATTAATTAAGCGTTAGAAAGCAGGGGTCCCAATACCGATCCTTGAGGTACTCCACTCACAACTTTAGCCCAACTTGAAAAAGTTCCATTTACGACAACTCTTGTCTATCCTTCAACCAGTAAATGTCAAAGCCGATCCGCCGGGATCCGGGAATCCTCGTTGCTGAGGCCCTCTGTCGCATACCATTTCACTTAGCAACTGGTCTGGACTCCATTAGTCTTCTCTAGGGATCGTAACTAACAAGGTTAATATATAATTGTCTATAACATAATAAAGTAGGTACTCCTTTCCTCATGTCTTCCTGGAACCTAACCTTCTAGAACAGTATCTCATCCTTTAATATCCCTGCATGACGTCTGGATCCCCATGGTGCGTATTTGTGCATTTACAAACGTGTGAACTTTTGCAAACATTTTATGAAATAAGGTAACAAATGGATAAAAAATTGTGAAGCAAGGTTGAAGATATTCGCACATTCCTACGCCTACCTACTCTTCTTTGTAATGATTCATTACGTATCTGACTGTATAGTATAGCATTTAAAGGGAGTGACCATATACCTGTAGTTAGAGTTTCATTTAGGCTTCAAAGGAGTTTGTAAAAACAAACATACAATAATGATAAAAGTCCATCCTTTTATGTCTCACATTCAATGATTGTCAAGCCTGTTCCTGTCTCTCAAACATCACACGGTGTTTATATTCTTGCATCCATCAAGATTGTGCAAGTGAGAGCTATAGGTGTGTCACTTTTCGTTTCCACCCATTAAAATAAAAAGTCTAACATTAAATAAGTGTACTATCAAAAAAAAAAAATGTGTGTGGTGCTCTCAAGACAATACTTAAGCCAGATGAGTAAATAACAGGAAAACAACCCTTGAATGAATATATATATATATAGTGTCTCTAGGAATGTAGCCCGGTAATGACAATCCCACAGACCAGGTAGTAAGGAAATGTCAATGACACCAGCAGGTGACCGGTAGAAGGAACATCCTATGACTATACTATATTGTAATAAGGGCAAAAAGGAACGAACTCACTTGGGAATCTTCATCCACCATAAGCAGCAAGTCCAGTTCAGTTCCAATGTCCAGGGTTGAATGTGCATCCGTAGACAGTACTCAGAATGTAGAACAGGGAAAAAACGAAGCACCAAGTCCAGCTGTAGAATAGCAATAACACCAACAGGGATACGTACCAAAAATAAGCTATTTAATAGGATCCAGGCAAAGTAACAAACACACCTACGCGTTTCGGACCTCTACAGTCCTTTATCAAGGTGAATACAACCATAAGTTATGGAGCGCCATTTATACTCACTTAACAAGCATGTAGCCCAATCGCGGAGCATATCCGCATACGTCACGCGGGTCGCGTAGATGACCTCTGACCCGTGACGTATGGTCGCGTGGTTACGCTGCATAATGCGTGCCCCGGTAGTCGCGCCATGCGCGAAGGAGGTGGAAGAATCACTGCACGCGCATGAGCACATGCACCCGATGCTAGTGCCTCCCACTTCTTGAAAAAATAGCGCATGACGTCACTCCGTCACAGACATGTGACCAAAAAGGTCAAATGCTAAGCGTAGCTAGGCAACCGAGCCCAGTGCGTCCTGGAGTATGTTATACAAAACAAACACATCTTTATTAACATAAACAAAAAAAATATAAAAACACTCCTAATGAGGAAAAGCATAATAATGATAAAACCAATTAAGAAATGAATTAAAAACAATTAGAAGTAACCTATGATAACAGTATTTCAAGATCCTCATAGTTAGGTTGTATGATATTGTAAGGGCATAATGGAGACATCTTATAATAACAAATTGGTATACATAAAGTGTAAGCTCCACAGCCCAGAGAGATGATGAAAACAGAGACCTTCTTTGCAATGTCTACATAATGAATATGATTTATATACATATCTAGAGTTTGACAATCTAATACATATTAAACATATAGTCTATTTAATCACACACAGAAAAAAGTGTCTGCGCAAAGCTAGGTATCAAACAGAAGAGTACCAATATCCCAATCTGAGTTTAAACCATAAGGGATACGTGTTTGTAAAGTAAATATCCAATATAGTTCTCTTCTGTTTAAGATACCTAGTCTATTGCCACCTCTGATCGGATTCGATATATGTTCAATACCCTGAACACACAAATTGTCTGAGTCACCCATGTTACAGTGACTAAAATGTTGAGATACGGGATGACTCAAATCTTTTTTAATAATTAGTCTCAGGTGCTCGAGTATACGGACTTTCAAGTGTCTAACAGTCCTACCAATGTACTGTTTCCCGCAACCGCAACTTAACAAGTATACCACAAAATTGGTATCACAATTGATAAATGAATTCACATAATATTTTTTACCAGTTTTAAAAGAAACTAAATCTTTTTTGATATCCATACAGTATGTTTGCAAATTTTACATTTTGAACATGCATAGTTACCCTTAGGTAATTTCTTGATCACTGATTTGTCTGAAGTGAACAAGCTGCCAGATACAAAGTTCGCAATGGTTTTGGCTTTGCTGAATACTATCTTAGGACCCTCATCGTATATAGTTTTTAATAAAGGATCTGCTGCTAACACTCCCCAATGTTTGTGAATGGATTCTCTAATGTTGTTAGATTGATTGTTATGTTGAGTAACAAAATATGGAAATTGGAAAGATTTTTTGTCTTTCTTACTTTGCACTCTTTTGAGCAAAACAGATCTATCCAAATTTCTCACCTCCCTGAGTGTCTTTTTGAGATTGTTTTTTGGATAACCTCTAGCTTCAAAACGCTCCATCAGCTCCTCGGATTGTTTTGCAAAATCCTCATCATTTGTACAAATTCTTCTTAATCTAATGAGTTGGCTTTTTGGTATTCCTTTTAACAAGGATTTGGGGTGGCAGCTGTCAGCTCGCAAAAATGTGTTGCGTGAATTTTCTTTGCGATACACCGTAGTGATAATTTGTTTGTGCATATTAACTGAAAGAAATAAATCTAGAAAGTGAATATGGTGAGCATTGTGAGTGAAGTGAATTTCAAATTAAACTCATTATTATTTAAATATTCTGTGAATAAAGAAAGAGAATGTGCATCCCCGTGCCAAATAAAAATAAGGTCGTCAATATAACGCCTGTAAAACGTGATAAAGTGTCTATAGGGATTTCTTTCTCCAAACACGTGGACCGACTCCCACCATCCTAGGAATAAATTCGCATAGGATGGGGCAAAGCTGGTACCCATAGCGGTACCACGTGTTTGGAGATAAAAATCCCCATCGAACATAAAGTAATTATGTGTTAACAAAAATTGAATTGCATTAAGAATAAACGTGCTCTGTGCAGGTGAAAGTTCTGTTTTTTGTAAATAAAATCTGACAGCTGCCAGCCCATGCTCATGTATTATCACTGTGTACAATGATGTGATGTCAAGACTAAGCCAAATGAAATTTGTTTCCCATGTGATGGAGTCAAGTTGAATCATAAGATCACCGCTGTCCTTGATATATGATGGCAGTGTTTGCACTATGGCCTGCAGGAAGTGATCAACATATTTGGATACACCATCTCCCAAAGATCCAATACTAGCGACTATTGGCCTCCCAGGTGGGGAGACCAATGTCTTGTGGATCTTTGGGAGATGGTGAAAAATGGGAATGATAGGATAAGGGCAAAACAAGTATTCAAGCTCTTTGTCATCAAGTGCGCCTAGAATGGCTCCCTCATCTAAGAGGTTTCTCAGTTCTTTAATGAATGTTGCTGTGGGGTCTCCTCTAAGTGAGATGTACGATGAACTATCATTAAGTTGTCGAAGTGCTTCAGTTTTGTAATCTGATTTGTTCAGCACAACGATAGCGCCCCCTTTGTCGGCCCCCTTGATGACAAGAAAGTTATTGGCTTTTAATGCATTAATGGCCGATCTTTCGCCATGAGTGAGGTTGTCTGCTCTGTATTGTAATGGTTTAATTGAAAATGTGTAGCCCTATGCTAACATAGATAGATCTCGTTCAATGAGTTGCTCAAACGCAGTTAGGCAGGGCCCTTTCATATGTGACGGATAGAACACCGATTTTTTCCTCAAACCTGAGGATCGTCTACCTAGAAAAGAGGAAGGTATATCATTTGTATCTCTATTTTCATCAACAAGATCTTTCATGTCTTGCCACCCCAAATCCTTGTTAAAAGGAATACCAAAAAGCCAACTCATTAGATTAAGAAGAATTTGTACAAATGATGAGGACTTTGCAAAACAATCCGAGGAGCTGATGGAGCGTTTTGAAGCTAGAGGTTATCCAAAAAACAATCTCAAAAAAGACACTCAGGGAGGTGAGAAATTTGGATAGATCTGTTTTGCTCAAAAGAGTGCAAAGTAAGAAAGACAAAAAATCTTTCCAATTTCCATATTTTGTTACTCAACATAACAATCAATCTAAAAACATTAGAGAATCCATTCATAAACATTGGGGAGTGTTAGCAGCAGATCCTTTATTAAAAACTATATACGACGAGGGTCCTAAGATAGTATTCAGCAAAGCCAAAACCATTGCGACCTTTGTATCTGGCAGCTTGTTCACTTCAGACAAATCAGTGATCAAGAAATTACCTAAGGGTAACTATGCATGTTCAAAATGTAAAATTTGCAAACATACTGTATGGATATCAAAAAAGATTTAGTTTCTTTTAAAACTGGTAAAAAATATTATGTGAATTCATTTATCAATTGTGATACCAATTTTGTGGTATACTTGTTAAGTTGCGGTTGCGGGAAACAGTACATTGGTAGGACTGTTAGACACTTAAAAGTCTGTATACTCGAGCACCTGAGACTAATTATTAAAAAAGATTTGAGTCATCCCGTATCTCAACATTTTAGTCACTGTAACATGGGTGACTCAGACAATTTGTGTGTTCAGGGTATTGAACATATATCGAATCCGATCAGAGGTGGCAATAGACTAGGTATCTTAAACAGAAGAGAACTATATTGGATATTTACTTTACAAACACGTATCCCTTATGGTTTAAACTCAGATTGGGATATTGGTACTCTTCTGTTTGATACCTAGCTTTGCGCAGACACTTTTTTCTGTGTGTGATTAAATAGACTATATGTTAAATATGTATTAGATTGTCAAACTCTAGATATGTATATAAATCATATTCATTATGTAGACATTGCAAAGAAGGTCTCTGTTTTCATCATCTCTCTGGGCTGTGGAGCTTACACTTTATGTATACCAATTTGTTATTATAAGATGTCTCCATTATGCCCTTACAATATCATACAACCTAACTATGAGGATCTTGAAATACTGTTATCATAGGTTACTTCTAATTGTTTTTAATTCATTTCTTAATTGGTTTTGTCATTATTATGCTTTTCCTCATTAAAAGTGTTTTTATATTTTTTTTGTTTATGTTAATAAAGATGTGTTTGTTTTGTATAACATACTCCAGGACGCACTGGGCTCGGTTGCCTAGCTACGCTTAGCATTTGACCTTTTTGGTCACATGTCTGTGACGGAGTGACGTCATGCGCTATTTTTTCAAGAAGTGGGAGGCACTAGCATCGTGTGCATGTGCTCATGCGCGTGCAGTGATTCTCCCACCTCCTTCGCGCATGGCGCGACTACCGGGGCACGCATTATGCAGCGTAACCACGCGACCATACGTCACGGGTCAGAGGTCATCTACGCGACCCGCGTGACGTATGCGGATATGCTCCGCGATTGGGCTACATGCTTGTTAAGTGAGTATAAATGGCGCTCCATAACTTATGGTTGTATTCACCTTGATAAAGGACTGTAGAGGTCCGAAACGCGTAGGTGTGTTTGTTACTTTGCCTGGATCCTATTAAATAGCTTATTTTTGGTACGTATCCCTGTTGGTGTTATTGCTATTCTACAGCTGGACTTGGTGCTTCGTTTTTTCCCTGTTCTACATTAAATAAGTGTAACCTAAACTACAGAACCAGCCAACGCATATACAGATATAGTCAACGTTATCACAACCGTTATCGTGCAGTAAGACAAAACTGTGCTATTTTGTATCTTGCAGCTTCATATATTGAATCGAAAATCACACTATAGAGCTTTCAAACCCACACCAGTGGAAAGGGGTAATCAATGCTATAATGGTGGCTGAATATGTACACCTAAGGGACCACATGTGCCCCTTAGCAAGAAACACATGCGTAAATCTAGGTCTGTTTTTAGAGACTATTGAGATTCTTTCATTTTCTTTTTATACTGTAATACCTAATGATATCTCTAGATGAAATACTGATAAAGGGGGCAATTCCATATAGTCCAAAGTGGCCATTCTTGATATTGTTAGCGAAAAAATCCTTATTGACCTAAATGCGAAAATTGACTGAACTGCAAATTTGGACAATATACGCTAGAGTAAGGCCCTATATGATTTCTAAATATACATTTACAAAAGTAAAATCAGAGTGCTGTATATGTAATAGTGCTTTGGATGTTGCCCTCCTAAGACGGTTCAAGAAATTTGATTATTATTGATATTTCCTTTACTTTTTCTACCCAATCGCACACATAACTATCATTTTCTAGGGTCTTTGGTTCCAGGGAAATATTTATGAAAATTATTTTTGGAGGTCTCTCAAATAGGACCTCTATTGTGAATTTCCTAATATATTCCTTCAAAATGGGCAGTTTTAAAATGACTGCAGTATGACAAACTAATTTATCTATAATCCCTTAAAGCAGCAAAACATGGAAAATACTATTGTTTTTTTTTTAAAATGATTAATCAGTTCTGTTTTATTAGATACTACTTTTTTTTAACTCCTGCCATGTTTAATTTTTTTTTATTGTACAGTGCATTCTTTGGTTGCAACAGCAACCAATTAGAAAGTCATAGTTGCTTCCTCTTTTGATACAGGCTTTGACATGCACCTTTTTGAGCTTTGCCCTTTGACAACAAAGTATCACAAACAGATCTGATGCTGTGTTCCAAACAGCAGAGTCTATATTACTCTGAAAGCTGTAACAATGTGTTACTCTTACAGTAGTAATATAATGTTGCATATCTGCTGCAGCATTTCACAGACTGTAGCCCAAAGTTACAAGGCAGCTATTTCGTTAAGTACACAATCAGGATTTTAGAACAGGAGCACCAGCTTAGGTAAGAATGTTAGAATGATACATTGTCACGTGCTTTACATATAAAAATAAGGTTAACAAAATTGTAGGAGGGGGAAATGTAGTATTGCTGCTTAAAGGCAGAAATCCCCTGTATTCAACCATAAGAAAAATAAATGTCTCCTTTCTTTTTACCGTGGCAGTAATTTTTCTCCTTTATTTAGTAAATAGTAGATAACATTTGATAGCAATTGGACTCAATGCAAAGTAAAATGGCTGCTGCCATCCACACACACAAACTCCTGACGAAGTGACACTACAGCGAAACTCGTTGAGTCCGCCATCTGGTACAGCAGTGCAGTTCAGAGCAGAGGACCGGTGCTGGGAGAAGCGTCATCCACGTCATGGGGTTCCCGGAACCTGGAACCCGGAAGTGACGACAGCGGAAGCGGTGGAGACTTGGAGTGGGTGAGACCGTAACTCATCCTGGGAGTCACGGAGGTATCCTCTTGTAATCGTACAATGTTTTAAACAGATTAGCCTGATGTAAGCCTTCATTTCAGGGGGTCTTTTTCATTGATACATTTTATTATAAGTAGCATCTGCACTGTCCTGGTCTCACTTCTGTCCCTGGGTCCTGCTGGATTGAGAGCGTATCCACCCACGTTTGCCACAGTTTTGGGATATGCCCATTTTACTCTCTTAAATTGTGAGTTAAAACATTGGAGGTTTTCACCCATCTCTAAATCTATTTTATCCTGCAATACTGTTCCATGTCAGTTCTCTTTCTCTCCTTTGGAGACACATCTCCTGCTTCTTTTGGATATCGACTGTGGATGATATTTGAAACATATCCTGATCCAGGGTTTCGAGAGGAAGAGTACAGTATATTGTTATCAAGCATTTTTTTTTTTAAACATTTTCACTGTTTTCACAAATATTATATACCATATTAAATGCACTAGTGATTTATCACTTGTATTGTTTTTACACACTTAGTTTGTGTTTCACTTATTGATCTATTCACTTGAACCTCATTAAGACTTTAAGAAGTTATTCACTTGAATTATTCACACAGATTATTATTAACCACTTTAGAGTGCCACTCTTCGCTCTTGTAGCCACACACACTAAAACAGATTGCCATGGTAAGAACTGATGCCAGTGAAATCATAAACAGAGGAGAAATTAAGATTTTGAAACAATGAAAAGCAAGAAATGGATCAGAACATATACACGCCAGTGCTTATTTTGTAAAGTGTGGATAGTGCCACACGGAAAGGCCCATTCAAGTCAATAGTGCTTTCGGTGCGATCACTCCGGGTCTGCACCATTCACACTTTGCAGAATTTATTGACTGGTTGTTGTGATTTGATTTTTTGATTCGGAGGTGGAGGACCTTTTATTTATTTATTTAGGTTTTTGGGTCCAAAAAGCAGACATCCCCAGGTTCCCGAGATACTTCTCAGTGTAGTTACCAGCTTTCTCCCAGGGCATTTAAATGGCCATGCCTAGGGAGCCACAATCAATGACGCCGCAGTTTCCTATTGGCCTGCGGGACCTGCCAAATGTGGTGGCCACATTTTGAAGGTTAGAAAAACACCAGTAATTACACCTGAGGTGTCTTGGTAACAGTGGGGCCCCGTAGCTGAAAATAACGTGGTTAACTTTAAAGAATCCCCCTATTTACAATGCTGTTAATGCAGGACTGCTACTTGAAACTATGATTTCATTATTAAGGGTTCTAGAAAGTTCTTTTGCATTGTTGTGAATCCAATACAGGTTGCAAAGTGGGACTGGAGCCCTAAGATGCAGCGGTGACATGCAAACGTTTTTTTTAGTGACCACAAATAATAAAACAGCCCCTCCGCCCAATGTTATTATTTAGGAGTATAGCACAGATCACATTTCAAAACAATAACTGACAGCTTGAAAATGCATTTCTGAATTCCAGTCTAACCTGAAATGAGACTCCTTCAGGCTCCTACCATACATAATACAAGGGAGCTCCCCAGTCAGAAGATAATAAGGTTTATTAAGAGGAATCCTAATGAGACTTGCCCAATGTTGTTGTCCGACACATCAAACACATGCATGTTGTTGCCGATACCTGTCTGTATATTGGGAATACTGTTAATATGCAGTGGAAGATTATTTTGCGTGACAATAGACAATTGTAGCTTTCAGTGATAAACTTGCTGCAAATAGAATTTAATAGAGACCGTTTGTGATGTCAATTGCATTTAATACCCTTTGTTAAACTGTTTATTTTTAGGAACGATGCCTGAAGCAGAGTTGCTCTCTGGCCCAAATTATAACCCACACATCTTTTTTTGTTAATCATTGAAGCAGCAGGTATAATGGTTATTTAAAACCAGAGACAGAACATGAAACACAGACAGAGCTCAGTGCTACACATTAACACAGATACACGGTACAGTGCCTATATATACACAGTGGTCGACAAATCACCAAGAAATCTACTCTCCGAACAAAAAAATCTACTCGCCACCTAGTACCACACGTGTGCTGCTTGGGCCAATAGGAGCTCGCCACGATGTTAAATCCACTCGCCCGGGGTGAGCAAATGTATAGGTTTGTCGAACACTGTATATATATCTTTTGAATAGTTTAACCCTTTGGCCAAAGTGTTGTAAGCCCTAGTAAGGTCCTAACACTAAAATAAATTCTTAATAACCTGTACCAGGAAGAATGATTTATAATAAATCTGTCAAAATTAGTTGCATAGTTCTAAGTCTGATTGAAGCTCTTATTAACCTGTACATTACCAGGAAAAGCACGCTGTATTAGATTTGTCGCAATCAAACTGTATGTAGGTTCCCATGAGTTGTATGTTTAGCGGGTAAAATGGTTAATAAATAAAAGCGAACTGAAAACAAAATGATTCTATTCAAATGTCATTTTGATAGAATATTATAATAGTGATATGTTTTTAGAAATCTCGCTTTGCCGGTTTAATATGGAAACTTTCAGCTCAGGTCGTAAATGTTAAACGTGCCCTTTTTGAGATGCTGATAAAGTCGCAGCCGAGTAAGGCTGCACTTATAGTCTACTATGTCGCGTCAAAACAAATGCATTGTCAGCGTTTATAGTGCACGCGACGACAACGGAGCGACAGTGCTACCAAAAATCTGGTAGCCACTGATATTTGATTTTTTTCGGTGACGGTCTCCCCTTGCGGCCAATCAGGAGCTTCTCCGTCCCTCTGTCCTCCCCCTTTTCTGACCCCACTGGCCTTGTAGCCAGCGACGTCGCCTAAACTTTAAATGCAACTTTCGCAAAGGCGACGGGTGACGTCATTGGTCGCGTCGCCATCGCCGGCACTACAAGCGCGGGCTTAAGTTCGGAACAGATTCGCCAAGCATCAAGCAAATGTGCATTGCAAATTCAGTTAATGTATTCATTTAGTATAATTTGATGCATTTTTCTTGTAACCCCTTCCTTTGACTACTAGTTAGTGTAAGGGGTTAATGGGTTAATTGCATGGGATCACTCAGGTTATTCACATCCCCCTTGTGATGCAGGATGATTGCGCAGAAAGCAATAGACTTGTTTGTATGTCGTGACCAGTGATGCCACTATAGGGAGATAGGGTATATATCGCTCCATTTGATATTCTAGAGCCAGGTTTCTCAGATTTCAGACTGAAGCCTCACCGTGAGTCCTGTAAATAGGTTTGTGTTTATTGTTATGTGTTTTAAGGATGTCCTGTCACCATTTATTGTTTTCAGTTAAGGAACGGGCCCTATATACAGCCGCGGCCCCTTTTATTCTCCAACATCTCCAAAAAATTTCGGTTTTTTTTTCCGAATGCCACGCACGTCACCGCACTTCACCACGTTCATGCCGCATTCATACCACATTTATACCACATTCATACCACATTCATGTTGCATTCATGCCGGCATCACCCGTGGTTGATGTGTTTATTGATGTGTTTATTGATAATGGTTCGGATTTAATTGGTTGCAATTCTTCGCGTATCCGCCAGGTGGCAGATATTCATGAATTGTAATGCACATGCGCTTCAGTAATGTGTCGACTTGCAGGTGTTTAAAAAAATACCACAGTGGTCCATTGTAAATAGGCCTTGGTACTGAAGAAGTTACAATAATGTATCAATTTAGGCTTTTCATATTAAAAAATACATGCACAGTGTCTGGTGTTTTATTGTCCTGAGAGTCCCGACATGAGTGCACCTCTGCAGTCCGTGTTCCAAAAACCCGTCAGAACGTACGCTTATTTAATATGGGCCTCGATTAATGCAACAGATGATAAGATGGCAACAGTTGGTCAAATTTATCAGTATTTTATCGAAAAATATGACTTTTACAAATTTTTACCAGATGCTCATGTGTGGAAGCGTGCAATAAGGAAAAAGTTATGTATCGATCCGTGTTTTTTTTGTATTGATACCGGTGTTATTGGAGGATATTGGTGTGTATCACCAGATTTTTCCCGTATCTTTGATCATGGAGACTTCAAAAGGCGAAAGGTCATGTTAAAACCAACTAAGAAACGTCAGTCGCTGGCAAGCAAAGCGCCAGCGACCGCGCCAGCATCCAATAACGGTCCGACCGTCAGTGAAAACCTGGTGATGGCAACCCTTGCTGTCTGTCCCCGCCGGATACCTGCAGCCTGAGCCAGATTTCGCGTACAGATTCCAGCAAGCTTGCATGTACCAAAGCGATTTCCAGTCTCATCCGCTGGCACCTGTCAACTATGTGTATAATCAAGAATACGGGACTGGCAGTGGCTCGGCGCCAGCTGATTGGCACAGTCTATGGTGAGTAATGTTGCCGTATTTTATTCTGTTTTTGAAATATCAATATCAATGCACAGTCAAGCGATTCTCCTGTAAGCAATATCATTGGCTGAGCAGCTTCTACAGTAGATACTGCACAATTGGTGGAAAGCTAGGCGCATGCGCATTGGAACCTTCTTGAAACGCATATGCGTGTCATCACATCTACAGTAGGCGCATGCGCATGTGAACAGGAGA
This sequence comes from Ascaphus truei, assembly GCF_040206685.1. Taxonomy (NCBI): domain Eukaryota; kingdom Metazoa; phylum Chordata; class Amphibia; order Anura; family Ascaphidae; genus Ascaphus; species Ascaphus truei. Next base: position 242,832,682 of record NC_134486.1, read on the forward strand.
TGCCCCCCGAGAAAATTATTGGTGGGACTGACTGTGGGAACTTCTTTAGGGGACTGACTGACCATTGCAGTAAAACTTGTACTTTTGTTTTTCCTCAGAAAAGAAAACTTTGTCATCTTATGCGGAAAACGGCAAATGGAGGGATTACGATGGTTAATATCGCTTTGTGTAACAATGCCTGCACATTGCTGAATCGGATTTAAAACACCACGTACCGGAGTATACAGTTTAGTGGCCGTTGTTATTGATTAGGATAGAATACTGTAACTGAGAGCTTCATAGAAAACCTGAAACAGTATGCTGTTGTTTTCAGACCGTATACAATACTTTTTTATATATGTATATATACTGTATAATAAACCCGAAAAATAAAAAGTATGCATTTATTCTACATGTATTCCAGTACATATGTGTATTCTATACCCATACAGCATGTATTGTTTTAATACTCTTGTGATGTACAGTACTGAGCATGCCTACAGTATACAGTACAGTACTGTACAGTATGCCTGGACAGTACTGTATGTTCTAGAAACACTGTATTTTGTTACAGTATAAAAGGAGACAATGGAACAATTTAAAACAAATCAAAATTTTCTTTTATTGGTGGAGTAAGTACAAAAACATTTATTTACAAATACAATTTAAAAACATTTAAAGTGTACAGCAATTCACAACATTAACAGGTTTATGGATTACTGCTAGTGAAAACATTTATGTACAGAAAGTCAAAACATTTACAGCACAACAGTATGGTGTTAGTAAAAAAACATTTCTTTATTAATACAAGTTAAAACAAGCAACATCTCCTTAATTTAAGTACATAGTCAAAACATTTACAGTAGGATGGTGTACAGTACAGTAAGTCAGGCCTGCACAACTCCAGTCCTCGAGGGCCACAAACAGGCCCGGCCCTCAGGATAATCTTGAAATCCAGGCCTGTTCGCGGCCCTCGAGGACTGGAACCGCGCAGGTCTTGTGTAAGTAAAAACATTTCTTTATTAATATAATTTAAAAACAAGAAACAAGTCTAAAATTAATCAACATTTGAACAGTCACGCAAATTCGATTCCCACCAGATTGTCCTTCCAGGGCCGATGCCGTGTATGACGCAAAATGCCATTAATGGAGTCTCGAACGATTTTCATTAAAGGATCTGAAATTGAAAAATAGCGCCGCAATTCCTCCACAATAGTCCTTCTTAAATTTTCAGGAAGTGCCCTTTTTTCACGATTTCCTTCGTAGTTTACATTTTTGGCCCACCCACAGTACACCAAGTAGGACACGTGGTGCTTAAAAATTAACATGCCATACTTCTGGGGTGAACCAGCACTCATCACCCTATACTTCTCCCTGAGTGCTGGTGGCAACTCGCGCAGGATGATGTCGGGCACCGTATCGATGCAAGCGTATGTAGGTTGGATTCTTGGAGCGGGTGTGCTTCTGGGAGCGGGTGTGCTTGTGGCGGCGGGCGGGGGTAGGTTGTCTGGGAGGAAGCAGTGGTGAAGTTATAGACGCATGCGCAGTATTCATCAGCTATGTAGCTCTCTTCCCAAAGAGGATTACACGCAGGCGCAGAGAGGTGATGCTCGGCTAGGGACGATTAAAAGCACAATGACAAGCTTTAGAAACGGAATGGTTCTGGAGAGGTGTCGATAAGAGGTTGCAATCCTTGAGTGAGCCCTTTGTGTGTCTGCGGGGGAGAGGGGGCTGAAGCTGCATGAAGGATTAGCTGTATTGTAGTTCAAAGACATGACATATTTTCAACAGGCAGGTCATCATAATAATTTGATCCCCACACCCCCAAATACATAAAAACCAAACAAATCAACCATGTGTAGTCAAACGCACAGTGTCGCAGTCAAAAGCTACAGCACAGATTGAATATCGTAATATCAAGATGGTTTAGGCAGGCTTGTGGAGAAAATAAAAATAAAAAATGACAAGAAAATTTTTTTTTGATCACTGACTCTTGAACTTTGCAAGCAAGCAGTGGTGAAGTTATAGACGCATGCGCAGTAATCATCAGCTAGCAAGCAGGAATGTGATTGAAACCAGAAAGACACACATTCAAAGGAATGGTGTGGGAGAGGTGTACTGTACTGTAGATAAGATAAGAAGTTGAAATACTGCAGTGCAGTAAATTAGCCTGTGTGTGTATGCGGGGGCGAGCGAGGGGATAGCGCTGTATATGCCGAAATGTGATACTGTTACAGTACACGCCTATGCATTTCAACAATGTTCAAATGAGACATACAGCACTGCACATGCATGTATAAATATGCAAATTTACAATTGCTGCGCGCGCGCACGCAGACTGTGTACTGACATACTGTAGGTTGAACTGCTAAGTATTAGACTTTGAAGACAACAGCTCGCGAACGCCCCCCTGAGTTTTTAGACGGTATTGCAGTATTGCAGACAGCGCTAATAAAATGCTAATATTACGAGCGCTAAAATACCGGAACATATTCCGGAGAAAAAAAAATACTGCATCTGCCCGCGGTTATCAGAGTTGCGCCGATACGGCCGCATTAGGATAAAGGCAGCCGCAGCTGTAGTTAGAGGCCTAGAAATGGCCTAAGATTTTTCTCTTGCCAGAAGAGGGTAAGTATGTGCTCAGCATTGAGTTCTCAGGGTAGTAGCTCCAGAGCATAATAGAATCTGCCCCACCCGAAGGCCATAAGTAAATTCCTGATCTAAAGTGCATGGGTGAGGTAGTCAGTACATAGTGAGGATACTGATCCCCGAGAACTGTGTATTCCCACCATAAGCCTACTTGAGATGGGGCATTTTTGATTCTATGCGGGAGATTACCAATCTAACTATTGCTAATAGAAACAAGCATAAGAACCTCCCCAGCGTAGGAGAAAGCTACCTGGGGAAATAGCACAGAGTAACCATGTTGTTTGACAGAAATTAATATCTGAAGTGTGTCTGTTCTATGGTGAGTATTACGAACGGCTGTGAATAAAGCTCCTGTTTGTACTATAAAAGTTCCTGGCGCCCATCCTTATTCTATCTGCATATCAACACCCAGCCTGCACGGATCCAGCACCCTGACGAGGTATGTCTGTTTCCAACTCTATGTAAACTCCTATAGAGCAGGCAAGGAGTGTTACCTTGTAAAATCACTAGCTTCTATTATGAAATTCTCTACAATTACAATATTCATTTAATACTGAGTCTAAACAGTGCACTCACCACGCTTTACTCACTGTCTGGCAATATTTAACTGAAAACTTACTAATTTGGTGACATAATTAGCCCTTTGAGTGGCGAAACATTTTTCGGGAATTGAATTTGGGGGAAATAAATACTTAATATTTTGAGAATGCATTTTGGAAAGTTTCGCACATCTTTACCTCTTATATGATAGATTTTATTTTCAGTGTTGTTCTACCAGCTGTATATTATAACTGGGGGTAACCTAACTACATTTTCTTTTTATTAGATGCATGTTATCTCTAAGTGATGATACACATGTATAATCATTTCTGTCACTTGCATTACCCTCATTCTTAAGCACCCTGCAGGATTTATTGATTAACTACAAATTATTGCCCTGAACTGTTGAAAATACTTTAGTTTTAAATGTAACATGCTGTAGGTTGAATTCGATGGCCATGTCTTTCTTTCAACCTCATCTACTATGTAACTATGTATCATCAAATTGATATTTAAACTACAGTTCTCTTTATAACAAATCTGCAATTTGTTAATCTCTATTCCATGGCTGTGAAGAACGTCACTCCATTTATTTCAGTGGGGCTAAAATGTTACCTGAAAATGAAATGCCTTAGTATAGTGAATAGGGGTCTATATCAGAAATGCTGTAGGCATAAAAGTTAATGTTTTACTAGAGGGAAGATAAAAAAAATGTAATGCTTAACGGTACTACAGCTCCTAGGGCACAAGCATCTACTTATCATATGTAGCCGAGCCCCCTTACCTCCGTGGCGGGTGGGGGAGAGTGGCCAGGTTCTAGGGAGCCACCGGAGCTCTGCGGAAGTCCCGGTTTGCGGGGACTGCCATCTTGGTGAGGTGTGCATGCGCAGTAGGAGAGTTGTGGTGGCCATGTGACCGGGTAAACCAGGGGTTAACCCACGCAGGGCTTCAGAAGAGAGTAGGTAGCTGTGTAATGCTAAAAGATGCAATCTGGAATAATCACGGTCAATTCGAATGAATAAATGTGCAATAGTCTCTCCCAGCAACTGGCTCCCCTAAGAGCACTAATAAGTTGAATTAAAGAGACTCACGATTCTTGAAGTTTGTTGCACCGTGTAAGATGATCCTCCGTTTGAAATGCAGTATGAAGAACCGCCAACCCCTCAAGCAACACAATGTCGCGAAGGGCGGTCACATGACCAGCGGTGACTGTGTTGGTAGGAGTCGCATAGACCACAGCCCGGCGTGCTACCAGAAACAGCAATAGACAGGAACTCCTCCCACAGGAGGCAGGAAATGATGCACAGCCGTCGTCGTGAAGAAGTAGAGGGAGGCTGAACCGGTGACTGATAAAACTTTATTGAAAAAGTGTAGTGCTGACGGATCTTCTTCTGACGCGTTTCAGCCCATGAGGCCTTTGTCAAACAATGATCCGTCAATCCAACTGAACCACTTTATATAGCCCGTTCAAACCCAAACACCTGTGGTGCAGCTAAACAGCCGATGGGCCACAGGTGTGGGGTAGAGCATGCCAGTGTCAAAAGACACATATATACACAGTTAAAATGAGTTAAAATTTGAGACCAGATACACATGGAGTAATTGTACAACCTACTTTAATACAATAGAATGTTATAAAGGCTCCTGGTCAACAAATTAAAAAGTTAAAAACATGAATCTCAGCAAATACACTAATGTCAAAACTGAAACATGAAAAATGTATAGCACTATACCTAAATGCATGGCTGGAAACTGAACTGTCAATAATAACATGAATAAAGACATTGCTATATTGCAAAATGAAATGAACATATATACATATATATATTGTGGGGACGTGTATTGTGGGTATTATTATTATTTGTGTATTAGTAAACAGTTGTATTATACCTGTGTGTGTGTGTGTGTGTGTGTGTGTATTACTCATCATTGTATTGGTTCCTGAGAGGGGTTATCCCTAATCAGGTGGAGGCGCTGTACCGAAAAGGGCGAGAGCACACCCCAGGCTCCCAGCGGCATAGGCTTAGGCCTTGTGTGAGCCACAGGCAATTCAGCACGGGTAGTTCCCATAGTCATACGGAAAAGGGGCTACACATAAATGAACTGCGATTTGTTGAACACCGTGCACTTTGCCCATTTAGTAGAATGCTTACTGCTACTTCTCTTTTGAAATGAACTCATACAGTTTCTTAAGATTAGTTGCAATTTGACAGAAATACCTGTGTAACATTTCCTGAGAGGTATCACTGTGTGTGAAAATGCCTGTACAGACCTTTGACCTAAATCTACTTTCTTTGTCTTGCTCCCTTAATGGAGATTTTTTTATTATTTTTTCCATATGCACAAACGAGCAATTTCTCGCCCGACAAGTCCTTTTGGAACCTCGAGCATCGCATTCCTTACTCATCTACAGTGCTACTTATTGACACAGGGATTATGAATGCTACACAGCTTCAACATTTAGAAAAGCTTGAAAGGGATTCATTTGGGGCTCAGTCGTTTCAGTACATTTACGTAATACAGCTGGGTACGGTCTAACCTAAAAATGTACAGAACAAAAAACTAACGTAATCCTAATGCTTTCTATTTAAGGTAGAGGTTGCATACAGTAAGTCATTGGTCAACTTGGACATTTATATCACAAAATAGACTTCTGACATGACAAATATTTTCTGGTCTTTGGTATGATGATGTTTTTTGTTTTTTTCTTGGGTATGAATTTCAATAATGTTCTGTTTATTTGTTTTGGTAACACGTTACTCTTATCAAGGCACGATATAGAAAATTGCACGTATGTGTTATAGTAATGATGATGATTAAACTAAAATATGCTTACATGTGGTTTTACAGAGAAATTCAATTTATTTTGCAAAATGCATGTTTCTAAATTGTACACTTTTTCATATATTTAAAAATCCTGTTCGTCTTGTGCTCCGTGGTTGCAAACAGCCATATTTGCTCGTGGTCACCCGGAGCCCACCCCCTGAGATCTAACATGATGTATGTGGCATGTGTACAATATACTTTTGATATTGTTAATCTTGTAAAGTCCACAGGATGTAGCCAATGTAAATGTATCTAAATCTGATGAAATACATAGATGATATACTATAGGTCACTTATACTGTGCTTTAAAGGCAGTTTTATTTCAAAACACCACTAAAGACAGTGGCGGATTGAAATTTTGCCGCCCATAGGCACTTACCTTTTTGCCACCTGGGCCGCCGCCTCCTGCAGCACCACACACCTGAAGTGTCGCGTCAAATGACGGAGCTTCATCACGTGACGTGTATACATGAAAACAGGACGCCATGTGACCTCATGTTGTCATGGCAATGCGTCGCCATGGGACTCGCAGCATCATTTGATGCCGTGATGCCACAGATAGAGGAGGGCAACCTGAAGGAGAAGGTAAGAGACCTTTACAGAGGCCCCACTCTCTCATGGCAATCAGTGCGGAAGAGAGTGGGGCCTCTGTATATTTGGGGAAAAAAACAGAAAATTTGCTGCTCCTAAAGTTTACCACCCTAGGCCCGGGCATAATGGGAAACGCCACTGACTAAACACCAGATAATCACATAATAACATATGATTTTCAGCATAAAATCCTTTATTGTGCTCCCCGTGTTAGATTGACCCACAGGAGCAAATCTGGAGTGAAACTAAATCCAACTTTCTTTGGTTGTCCAGTGTGAGAGCTTTTTATTTCTCACTAAAATGCTAGTCACTGTGTGTACAGCACATACCACATCTTGTAACAGACCTAAACACTGTTATTCAGAAATTCACGCATTGCTTATAATTCTGTCATCGTTCGTGAGATTCAAAGACAGGAAGTTAAAGTGAGACTGTGCCACAACTACTGACCTTTATTTTGTTACTGTATGTGCTGTGATTAAAGTATTACTTTTATTTTGCCAGAGACTCCCTCTTTCAGAAAAAGTATAATGTAAATATTTCAAGGATACATTTTTTGCTGGGAATTCGTTCTGTCGCACAAACCATCTCTGTTTCTTAATTGGTTGTGTGTACTCTGAGATGTAATGTGTAAACGGACTTTGACCCCTGAGAGAGAATATCCTTTTATACGATCCTACTAAATGGCTGAGAACATTTGGATTTCTTTGTCATTTCTACCGACCATCCATGAGTTCCATAAAAATCCCCCAACAATCTCTACATATAAGTGTAAATGAATCATGAACAGAAATAAATCTTGCTGACTGTCTGCATTGCCAAAGGGAATGTAGAGCTTCTATCGCTCATTCTTTGTTGGGTTCAAAAAAGGACATAATGAAGGCAAGAACTTGTCATGTAATCATTCAAGTTTGGCTTTTTAAACTGAGGAAACAATGATCCTATACATAGTTAACACCAGGGGTGCGCAAACTTCTTGAGCTGCACCCCCCTGCCGCAGCGTTCGCGCCCCCCCCTTTCCAAGGACTCTGCGTCAAATGACGCCGCGGGTCATGTGATGTCACGTGACCCCGCCACGTTATTTGATGCCGCGTTGCCATGGCAACATGTAGCTGATGACCCGGCAGATAGCAGGTAAGGGAGTTACAGAGGCCTCATGCATCCCCCGGCATTAAATTTAAATGCCATGGGGAAGTGCGCAGGGCCTCTGTAACCACCGCGCCCCTTCTAGAAATTCTTGCGCCCCCCAGTTTGTGCACCGCTGTTTTACATCATGCTAAAGTAAGTTAAAAATAAAACCTCATCAGAAACTTCAAGTTACGTAGCTGCGAATGACAGATAAAATGCTGATACACAATGTTAGCTGCTTTCTGTGCTTATTAGAAACTGGGCTCTAAACTGTTAGCAGTGTTACTTGTAACTTTTTGCGGTCAGGCCTGGCTTTGCCAAGGTTTAGATACTGTATCTATAACACATAACACATAATCAATTTGTTTCATGAAAGGGATGTCCTCGCCTGATTGAAACATTTTAAAACATAATTTAATAAAGTCATTACAGCAATTAAACTAATTAAGTTATTGGCTTCAAAAAAAGGAAAAGCTATATATAACAAACAGTAACCAGCACTCATGTAAATACAAAAGATACAGTAAGTGAATGTATTTGAAGACTGACTTTTCCATATCCAATGGAAATTACTGTATAAAGGTAAATGTTGATCTTACTGTACTCCTTTTCAGATGAATTATTTGTTGTACAGTATGCTGATGCTGGCTTTGAAGAATGACCTGGATCCCGCTGCTGCCTTTAGTAGTACTGGGGAAAAAAAGTCTTCCATTGCTGCACTATTAAAAATCTACAGCTGCAGTGGCCGTTATTCTAAAACTTCGCCAGGTGTCCCGCTCGGAATACCCCTGTCATGGCGTGTGATGTTTTCCAACCGTGAGGCGAGTGCAGAAAATGGCATTTTAGAGTTCTGTTTTTTAAACACCTTAAATTGACACAGTAGCTCAGTTCTGTAAACATTGCAATTCATTAATTTCATTGCACCCAAAGAAACAGAATCCATGAAATTAAGCAAAGCAATCACGATAAGTGTGGGTGCCTGGGGCGATTGGCCGCGTCCATGCTGCGTGGAGTACAGCAGAGCACACAAAATCATCGCCGTGACGTTTTACAATAACGGCCGCTGCAGCTGTATGGATTTATGAAGGATAGAACTTGCCAAACTAACCTTATTTGTTTCTTTGAGGAGGCAAGTAGGAATTTAGACCAGGGTAATGCAGTTGATATGGTCTACTTAGATTTTGCAAAGGCTTTTGATACGGTTTCACACGAGAGGTTGGTGTACAAAATAAAGAAAATTGGATAATAATATGTGCACCTGGATTGGAAACTGGTTAAAGGACAGACAACAGAGTGTTGCCATAAATGGAGCTTTTTCACGTTGGGCTAAAGTCGTGAGTGGAGTACCTCAGGGATCGGTACTGGGACCCCTTCTTTTTAACTTGTTTATTAATGGCCTTGAGGTTGGGATCGAGAGCAAAGTCTCCATCTTTGCTGATGATACTAAATTGTTTAAGGTAATAGAATCAGAGCAGGATGTAATTTCTCTTCAGAAGGACTTGGAGAGACTGGAAACGTGTAAAGGTAAATGGCAGATGAGGTTTAATACAGATAAATGTAAGGGTATGCATTTGGGATGCAAGAATAAAAAGGCGACTTACAAATTAAATGGAGATATATTGGGGGAATCCTTGATGGAGAAGGATTTAGGAGTGCTTGTAGACAGCAGGCTTAGCAATAGTGCCCAATGTCATGCAGTAGCTGCAAAGGCAAACAAGATATTATCTTGCATCAAACGGGCAATGGATGGAAGGGAAGTAAACATAATTATGCCCCTTTTACAAAGCACTAGTAAGACCACACCTTGAATATGGAGTACAATTTTGGGCACCAATCCTAAGAAAAGACATTATGGAACTAGAGAGAGTGCAGAGAAGAGCCACCAAATTAATAAAGGGGATGGACATTCTAACTTATGAGGAGAGGCTAGCTAAATTAGATTTATTTACATTAGAAAAGAGGCGTCTAAGAGGGGATATGATAACTATATACAAATATATTCGGGGACAATACAAGGAGCTTTCAAAATTACTATTCATTCCACGGGCAGTACTAAGGACTCGGGCCATCCCTTAAGGTTGGAGGAAAGGAAACAAAGGAAAGGGTTCTTTGCAGTAAGGGCAGTTAAATGTGGAATTCATTACCCATGGAGACTGTGATGGCAGATACAATAGATTTGTTAAAAAAAGGTTGGACATCTTTTTAGATGGGAAAGGTATACAGGGATATACCAAATAAGTATACATGGGAAGGATGTTGATCCAGGGATTAATCCGATTGCCAATTCTTGGAGTCAGGAAGGAATTAATTTTTCCCCTTAATGGGTTTTTTTGTTTGCCTTCCTCTGAATCAATAAGTAAGTATAGATATAGGATAAAGTATCTGTTGTCTAAATTTAGCATAGGTTGAACTTGATGTCTTTCTTCAACCTCATCTACTGTGTAACTATGTATGTATGTCATCACAAGACCATGCACAATGGGAAGGACATTGGCAATTATTGTATTACAACTGAAATCTTGAATAAAGCTGGATAAGAAGTGGGGGAAAAAATCCTTGCAGATCTCTTTACATGCTGCCTGAAGATCAGGAATATTCCAGAACAATGTAGTAATGTAAATGTTATACTCATGACTCAGGCCCTCATTCTCTCCCGTCTCAATTACTGTAACCTCCTGCTGTCCAGCCTTCCTGCCTCTCACCTGTCTAACCTACAATCTATCCTAAACGCTGCTGCCAGAATCACTCTACTCTTTCCTATATCTGACTCGGTGTCTCCCCTGCTGAAATCACTCTTCTGGCTTCCTGTCAAATCTCGCACTCAATTCTCCTCCTCACTTTTAAAGCTTTACACTCTTCTGCCCCTCCTTACATCTCAGCCCTAATTTCTCGCTATGCACCATCCTGACTCTTGCGTTCTGCTCAAGGATGCCTTCTCTCTACCCCTTTTGTATCTAAAGCCCTCTCCCCCCTTAAACCTTTCTCACTGACTGCCCCACACCTCTGGAATGCCTTTCCTCTCAATACCCGACTAGCACCCTCTCTATCCACCTTTAGGACCCCCCTTATAACACACTTGCTTAAAGAAGCATATGAGTAGCACCGTGGCTAATATTATACACATGATAAATAAAGCTTGGCCCCCTGCAGATGCACTTACCAGAATGCCCTCCTACTGTCTCTGTACGTTCTTCCTACCTACCAATTTGATTTCTATAAAGGGTAATAGAACCGCTCATCCATGTATATATGTATATGTATATAAGGAAAAGGCAACAGGTGCTCAGAGGGAAAAAATGACTTATATAGCAGAGTAGATCCCAAGAGGATCAAAAAAGACTCCCTCATATATCGAGCACTCAATGTTGGAGTGCAGTAGTAAGACTCACAGTGGTCTATCGGTTAAATACCATTGATAGGGCAAAATAGGCCTATCATGACCGGAAAGAGCTAGGAAAATAATAAAGTTTTATTCAGATAATTTCAAATAGTCAAGTTAAAAACAAATATAAAACATTCAAACATTAAAAAAAAAAACATTATGAAGGTAAGCAATAAATCAATTAGTATCAATACAATATATAAGGTTAATTGCTATCCACAGACGTCTAATTACAGAATATAGATATTCCAAGACAAGCAGGTAAGTATCCCTTTAAGCCTTTAAAATGAAGAATCACAATGGATGTAGTTTAAGGCAAGGTGGTATCAGAGATATAATTCGTAAACCTTTGTTACCAGATGTATATTCCAGCTCAGGAGTGATATTCGGTCTACCACATAATAATAGATATTTAGCTAATGATATCAGTATTCACACCGTGAGGAAATCATTCAATACTACGTGTGTAAAGGGCTCCGCTCTAAAGGAGAGATAGTGTGTATTATTCTCTACGATCTCAATATACCGCTAGTATAGCATGTGTGCTGCATAGCCATCCAAAAGAGCAGGACGCCCCAACAATGGGCAAGGAATAATAAACGTAATATCGCATTCAATCTGTATCCGTCATGAATACAAGCCTGGCTGGAATCTCTCTGCTGCTGTCTCTACATGCAGACGCTGCCACTTCTGATGACGTCACCTATGACGTCACCACGTCCCGACGACCGTTTCGCGTAGACTGACACGCTTCTTCAAACACTCCTCCCCTTGAAGAAGCGTGTCAGTTACGTGAAACGGTCGTCGTGACCAGCTTTTCTTGCCGGAACTGTATCTTTATTGTGGCCAAGTCTCAGCCCTCTGCGACCCCCAGAACTGGAGATACACAAATGCAGGTTAAAACACTTTTAAAATACAGCATTCTTCCCTTTAAAAATGAATCTCTGCCTTTCCCTCTTTCCCCATTGAAATCAACGGGTTCCGCCGCCATAGGCTTTTAATGGCGCGGCTCCGCCATTGAAGTCAATGGGGTTCCCGGCCATAGACTTTCAATGGGGAGACGCCGCCATTGAAGTCTATGGAAAAAAACTAAAATCTTTACATTTGCCCACACTCCGTCTGGTTGTTCGGAGAGGGCTGGGAATGGCAATGCATTCATGCCGGAACCTTGGCTACATGCCACCCAAATCCCAGCCATCTGGCCCCTCCAGAACCGGAGATATGGACTTACATTTTTCACCATTTCGGACTTAGCCGTTTTAACGCCACGCGGCTTTTCCCCATTGGAATCAATGGCCGGCGCCGCCATAGACAATGCATGGGCGCACGCCGCCATTGGATTCAATGGGACCTCCACTCCGCCATTAAAGTCAATGGCGGGACCCGCTTTCTCCGCTCGACCCTTTACGGGGGTCCCTCATTCCCGGACCCGATGGGGGTCGTGTGTGGGGGTTCCTAGGGGCTAGGGGCAAAAATAATTTTATTCCCAGGTGCCCTAGAACCTAAGATTCCCATGCCAATTGTCATTGAACTTGAACCAAGTGATCAAGCTCTTTTCAAAGACATTGTATCCGCTTTTGCGGTCTGCGGTTTGGATGGATGCCAACCTGTTCCTGGAGATCAGCGTCGAGGAATTCCCATTGAAGTCAATGGCCCCTTTGACTTACAATGGGAAACCACCACTCCTCCTCTCGGACGCCACCTGCTGGTCGTCGCTGGAAAATAGGTCCAAAACCGCTACTTCTGCCATTGGAATGCATGGAGCTTCAATGGCGACTTATGGGACTCTGCAAAATGGTGCCTGAAAAGGCGGGAACATGGAACAAAGAGCTATAAACACTAAGTTACCCTTAACCCTTTACCTCCCGCATCAATCCAAGTGTATGTGTTGGTGCAAACACTGGTACAGAAACAATACATTTTTACAGGGGAATATACATTAGGATGCTGAAGCACGGTAAAAACACATTACTGGACCACAGTCCAGTTAACCCCTTGCTTCCCAGGTGAGAGTAGGGGGGGGTGGCCAAATGGGGTGTAACCCCTTTAATCCCGGGCCAAACCCCCTCTCCCATGACAGGCTTCTCTTCCGAAATGTTACTTTTATGTCTAAAGCATTTATTCCCATGATCTGTTATTTGTATTATTTTGTTGTTATTTATGATTGTCACGTGTATTACATCTGTGAAGCGCTATGTACATTAATGGCGCTATATAAATAAAGTCATACATACATCCACAAGAAGGGAGACAATCAATGCCTTAAAAACTACAGAACAATCAGTCTACTTCCAATTGCTAGATTCCAAACCACAAGGATTTTATGAAGATGTGCCTTAATCAGCTGCAACAGACCCTGAACTTTTCCCAGTCAGGAGACTGAGCAGGATTTTGTAGGGGATTCAACGCAAGTTGTACAAGAAGTGATTTCCTGAAGTAATAAATATTATCTACCACTCGGCTTACGACTTGAAAAAAGTATTTAATTCTGTCTATATCTCAGTGGTTTTAATGGCATTAAGAAGGCAAAGTGTTGAAGAAGCGTACATTGATCATATAAGGTACATTTACTTAGCATGTCCATTAGATTACATGAAAATACAAGCAGCATAAGGATAGCAAGGAAGTGTGGCAGGGAAACACCACGTAACAGAAGCAACACTTGAATTGGAAGGAAAAGGGAATCCAAATCAATGGTGAACACTCGTCATCTATGATTTGCACATACTGTGACATTTATTATTTGTGTCACAAGTCCAGAATAATCAAAAACGAATAGACCATACCGTTCTGTGGCTAACGAAATGCTTTTATTTGTGCGAGCTTTCGAGATACACTGATATCCTCTTCCGGCGATGTTACAATGAATGAAGCCAAAAAAGCAGTGTCCATACATACTGCGCTATACAGGACCGAAACGTTGGACTTATTTGTGCCTGCTTTATGTTTCTAATACAATCTTTTGCAACATATCTTGAGTACTGTTCTTGTCTCCTGGTGGGACATCTGGTTTAATATATATATATATATGACCATGCAGCAAGCTTAAGCCTATAGGGAACCATGTTCAAAATGGTTTTTGAAGCAAAAAGTGGCCCTGTGTGCTCATTTGCATGTCATTTCCCAGAATCCCTTGCTGCAGTGGAAGTGGTGTGTGCTGGGTAATAATGGTGAAAGGCAGGTTTGCAGACATGCCTAAGACATGCAGATGAGCATACAGTTGTATTTACATTTGCATATTTGCTTTGCTGTGGAGGGTTTTTGTCACTTTTTTTTACTCACCTTAACTAAACTCAGTATGGTAAGCCCCATCCTTTAGTTTCTCTGCATACCCAGTTAACCAACCCACATTGATGAGACCCATCAAGGTCGAAACAGCATCTCCTCCAATTCTTATAGGTTTCTATTCTAATTACGTGTATTTTATATATATATTCATTGGTGGTTATACTTGTATCTAGCACGAAGCACTTTCCAGCTGAGTAGGGGCGTTCCAGTTAATTAACATCATTAGATTTTGTATACAAATACCGGACCTTCCCCTTCTCCACACTTCCCTTTGAAAAAGTTACCCGTGAGTGACGAAACGCGTCAGGGAGCGTCATCACGTTGGACGCATTGACATTACGTCATCACTAAGCGCTGGAGTGGACCGATCCATGCGCTAGTGCTACAGATACTTGAGAACACGGAGCCACTTTCTTGGACTCTTATACAGCATTACACATCTACTGGCCCTGGATACCTGCTGGGACGTCGATCCATTCTGCCTTGAGATCGGGATTGCCCCAAGATTATGCAGCAGTAACCGGATGGTGGTGATTATAATCACGCAATGCTTATTTTAACTGTACTTTTGTAAGTGCATTTTTTACCCCCCCTCCTCCCCTTCCCCTCATTAAATTTACAATTTTACGCTATGGGCGTGCGCTCTCTCCTCTTTTTTTTCTCCTATATATATATATATATGTGTGTGTGTGTGTGTGTGTGTGTGTGTGTGTGTGTGTGTGTGTGTGTCCAGGCATTCATTTTTGTACACTTAGCTAGGATAGTAATGTTTAACGCCGCGTACACACAATAAATACACAAAATACAGACGAAATACAAATTACTGGAGGTCTGGGGGTGAAAACTAGGCTCCAATAGGTACGGGGCGCCTGCTTCGGAAGGCTTACCCTGACCGGGATGTCCACCCGGGCTTCCTGGTCCACTTTTTGCCTAAAAACCTTAGCCGCGACCGCTACGTTCTAAAATGAGACCTTGGACCACGCGTCTGACTTGGCCTCAGCTGGGCTGACTTTCCTAGCTCCAAAAATGAAGCCGGCTGCTCTGCTATTTGCAACAGTGCAACTTTGAAAAACCCGCCTTTGATCACCGACCCAAGTCACAGGATCGTTTAGTTCTCTGACTGGGGCATCTCCTTTCATACCTTCCGCTGTTCTATGTTCAGCATGGAAGTAGGAGGAGCTACCAATCAGAGCATAGGAATCCCTCCCACTAGCCAATAGGAATAGGGGCTCATCCTTTGGCTGACATCAGAGGAGGAGGCATACCAAGCTGTCTCAAAAGCGGGTGGGCTGGAAATACGAATTAGCCAATGGGAAATGCGCCTACGAGCTATATCTCCCACAGCTAACACATTGCCACCTGTTGGGCAGGCTCTGCCAGGTCTGGCAGACTCAAAAGGTGTCCCCACAGGGTGCCCTTTGTTCTCCAGACCTGGCAATTCACCCTTCCTCACCCACCAAACGGTTTTACCACCTTTGGACTTCCTCCCTCTTTTGAACTCCAATGTCTTACTACACATCCCGGCACCAATGTGGATGACCCGGGCTGACTGGATAGACATTTATAGTTAATGCACCAAACATGATAAAACATATTTTAATACATAGTATAACTTGGGGAGACCCATACTGGTGAGGGAAATTGTTCTGGGATACCTGGGCTCGAAAACCAGGACTAGCACCCTGGCTTATGATGCTATGTAGCTGCCAGCGACCCACGGTTTTCCGGGGTAACCAGATGGGCTTAAGCTTTAGTGTATAGCCTGGCTACCCCCTACCGTCAAATGCATATATTTCTGTATCTATTTAGTTGTGGACCGGCCGGTCTAGATTTCTGTAAGGATAATCTATCCCCACAGATGTCTTACTAATTTTTAGAGAATCAAATATTTATTCTATAATACATCTTTATATGCAGTGCTCGACAAATCCGGTCGCGACCGGATTTTGCCTGCTGGCGATTGGCTCAAGCAGCACACGTGGTTCTGTTTAATTTCCCCTGCTCGCGCTGAAAAGAAAATCCTCCTACCTGATTGGTGTGACGCGACTTGGCGCGCTACCAATTATTATTTTTTTGGGTGTGCAGCCAGGCTCTATATGAGCCCGCGCATTGAAGCGGCCCTACCTTTTCAATCCTGATCCTGCTTGAGCAAGTAAGTACTCTCCCATGCCACCCTATACCCCCATGCCTCTCCGATGCCCCCCATGCCTCTTTGATGCCTCTCCGATGCCCCCATGCCTCTCCAATGCCCCCCATGCCTCTCCAGTGCCCCCATGCCTCTCCCATGCCCCGCCGATGCTCCCATGCCTCTCCGATGCCCCCCATGCCTCTCCCATGCCCCTCTGATGTCACTGTAGGACACGGTGATCGGGATCTGGAGCGGGACTCCTGGCGCTGGTTTCGCTTACTCTCGCGGATTTGGAGCACTTCCTCACCCACTCTTCCTCCCACGAGTGGCTCCGTTTCTTGTTGTGTTTGGGCCCCCCCTTGTCTCCCATGCCCCCCTTGTCTCCTGTGAGTGAGTGAGAGTATGAGTGTGTGAGTGAATATAGACACCCACCCACATTCAGTCACCTACCCAAGTTTCAGTCACCCACCCCCACTCTCTCTCTCTGTCACCCTCTCTCTCTTTATCATCCTTTCTCTCTTTATCACCCTCTCTCAGTCACCCTCTCTCTCTGTCTCTCTCTGTCTCTCTCTGTCTCTCTGTCACTCTCTCTCTCTGTCACCCTCTCTCTCTAGCACACTCTCTTTCTCTGTCACTATTTCTCTCTCTGTCACTCTCTCTCTGTGTGTCACTCTCTCTCTCTGTGTCACTCTCTCTCTGTCACCCTCTCTCTCTCTCTCTGTCACCCTCTCTCTCTCTGTCACCCCTCTCTCTCGGTCACCCTATCTCTCTCTGTCACTCTCTGTGTCTCTCTCTCGGTCACCCTCTCTCTGTCACCCTCTCTCTCTTTCTCTCTCTCTCTGTGTCACTCTCTCTCTCTCTCTGTCTCACCTCTCTCTCTGTCTCTCTCTCTGTCACTCTCTCTGTCTCTGTCACACCCTCTCTATCTGTGTCACCCACACTCTCTCTGTCTCACACTCTGGATCTGGATATCTTATATACCCTATATATCTTAATTGCCCTATACCTACACCAAAAAAAACCTATATTGTTTTCTTCCAGATCTGACACTCAAGCTTCACACGGGAGACATCGGAATCCCCCCTAACCCAGAAGACAGGTAGGGAACACCTCCCCTCCAGCATATAACATTGTGGGAATGTGGGTACCTGGGCATTGAGGGTCTGCGAATCAGGTAAGATCCCAGGCGGGATTTCTGCTTTAGATATTGTGAAATGGGGGCGTCCAGACACTGGTTAAGGGGTTCAGGAAGCTAGTCATTCACATGTGGCTTTTTTTTCTATATCTGACATTTACACACCTACACACACCTACACACACAAACACACACACACACACACACACACACACACACACACACACACACACACACACACACACATAATTATATAACGAGGACTAATTGTAGTAAAGTATAAATGTAATACAAAAAATAAACTTATGTCAAAAACGAATGTTGTTATTAGTTCTTACTAGGAATTGAAGGGTGTCGGCTGTGGATATGTTGGACCTTTAAGCTCACTTGCTGATGGCAATTATTACTGTTTTTTTAATTGTAAGTGTAGCCAGGTCACCTGATGGCTACTATTCTGCCCTTGGGCTGGCAGTAAACTCTAGTACAATCAGATTGCCAGTAGTTGCTATGGGGTTTTCCTCCTCACTTTGGTACTGCATTTGAGTGACAGCAGGGGGTGGTACATCCTGTTGTAGCTGAGACAACGGGGTGCCCACCTTTTGGTTGTACTTAAGGGCAGGACCGCCCGAAATTTAGTAGTTTGTTCCCCCACTTGAGGAAGGCAGGTCACACAACTGGGAGCCTGAGATTGGGGCCATCTCTTGTGCTCTTCCCTCCGGTGAAAAGTGGGTGTAGACCATACCTCCACTAGGTAGGTGGGGAAGAGCTAGAAGACTGTGGGTGCCCTTTGCCTGTAGTGACGGTCCATGGGCCATCATGGATGGAGGCGCTGCATTTCTAAAGAGATATGTGGGGTATGAACCCCAGAAGCCTGATCCTGTGTCCCCACTACCATCGGAGCCCTCCTATTGCCAGCAGGTATATGCACCATACACCGTAGTAATCGACAAATCCCCTACCGTGTGGGGGAAACACCATTACATAATGGATAGTTATTTTTTTACATTGGAACACATCTTTGGGTACTTATTCCTGGTACACTTTTGTGTCTTTTGTTTCTATTTCTAAGATTGGATAGGTTTATAGAGTTATCTGGAGCGCCTCTTCAGAAGGTGAGAAGTTTTGATTGTGTACAAGTTATCTCGGATGCACGAGCATGGACAGAAATTGTATTCTCAATATAGTAGTTCATATCTGAGGCTCACTGATATTTTATGACTTGCTCAAGGTCAACAGACAGTTGACAGTTGTAGTGCTGACACTGGGTATCCAATTAGTGTTTTAAATAACTGGAAAGATCATTGCTATAATCAGAAAGTTTTTCGGTCATAATTTACATCTGCTTACTTTGGCTACACTCTAAATAAACCAGTAGGTAACCACACTCACATTGTCATCCTACACAGTCCAGGCCTGTCCAGGGTCCTCAAGCATTTAATAGTGCCTACAGCAACAAGTTTGTTGTTGAGTCTACCACACTTCGTAGTAGCTGCGACAGTCCTGCATGTTGCATCTCTGTGGGAAACAGAGGTGCTCTGTGGTGTTATACTGCAACTAAGTAACGTCAGACTCCTAAATTAGAGGTGGTATCATTTCCCACCCCGATTTCCCTGTAATTAAGCCCACAAGTCTTTGACTTTCTCTTTCTCACACCTAGTCTATTGAGACTATGAAGGTTTTGCCAAATGCATGAAGTAATACGAAACATGGTCTTGGCAATGAAGGTTAAAATATATGAAGGCTTCATTAGTATCTTACATCAAGCTTGTTCTGTTGATTCTGGGAGAGAGAAAAAAAACTGTAAACCTGTTTAAATGATCATTTACTTACAGAAAACATTTCACTAGATAATTTCACATGATAGTGAAATTGGTGCTGTTCAAAATCAGTACTATTTGAAGACGGAAAACCAAACAAGATTTAATTTGTTTTTTTAATTATTGCCTTGCAATCCAATAAGACTATTATTATACTTTTTTTTAAACGTATAATCTCAGCATTTTATGTTTGCGTAGAAAAAAAGCAGATCTCTTAAATAATAACATTACAGATTGCACAGTATGAGCACGCTAAGTATCTTTATACAGTTTCAAAATTCAAAAAGTGCACACATTTTAAATAAAATGTAACTTGATGAAGCCACTTATCAGATTTGTTACTGTACTTTCATTTCCTTTAATGTTTTGTAATGCTGAGATTACACGGGCCAAACCCATGGAGACCAATGAAGGTGCACATAGTGCGCGCAACCAAGCGTACGGAGCGACAAACTGCAGAATAGACATGGAATTGTTTTGACGTGCGACAGCTGCGTCATGTGAGCGGTTCAGCCAATGAGGACGAGCCGCTCACGTGAAATCACCGCCACGCCTCCTCCGAGGCCCCCAGCCTGCCGTGGATGTTTCGCGTGCGCGATGTCACGCGGTCGTGCACGCCGCCAGTATAATTGCGGCCTAACACACAGTAACTATCAACGGAATGGTTCCACACAGAGTCAACCAGTTAACCAGTTAACCAGTCAGCAGTGTAGTCATGCTCTAAAGTAATTTATAATGCAGTATGTTTCTTTTCAAAGGTGTAATTGAAAACAATAATGGCAGGGGTTCTCACTATAATAGGAGTATTAAACAAATCATGGCAGACTTGATCTATTATATCATTCACATTCCTGAATGCTGTTATTACTTTATGTCCAAGTAAAATGAGAGTTTTGCAGGCAATGTATCATTGCATACAGTACAAACACAGCTTCCAGTATTTTTGGACCGCAGGCTGCTCTAGCACAGGATTTACATTGACAAAGCCAGGATCATAACGTCAGTCTTGCTCTAATAATGGATAATGGACTGAACCATTACCAATAATAGTCATTAAAATACTACAATAGGTATCGGACGTCGTTTTAAGCAATACACCAATGGTCAGATTTGGAAATTATTTGGGGGGAAATGTTTGCCTTTGCAGGAGTATTTCTTTTTTTTGTGGTGACTGTCAGGCTTCAGACCCTGGATAAATATTTTTTATGGGGGTGGGGGAGGGGGGTAGGGGGGAGGTTAGGGGTCAGGAAAGGGGTGATTGAGTGGGATAATGCTGGATTATGTTTATATATAATATATATTTGAGCATCAGCCCTTTTACAGGATTCTTTTCGGGAGACCCCAGCCCTGAAGATGAGGATCACCTTCATCCTGGCTGATGCAAGTAACCCCATCTTAATGACAGGTTCCCATTGATTGTAAATGTGGCTATATAGGCTCCCATTGAGAGGGCATAGGTAGCCACAGTGTCAATCATTTGGTTTATGTTTCAAATTTATTTTTATTAATTTTTTTATTTTTTTATGAACAAAATGCTTATTATCTAATAGGACTATTGGCCATAAGTCACAAGGGGGGATGTGGAGTAGTTTGTGGGGCGAGAAAGGTGGTAGTGGTGTGGGTGATGGGGGTTGTTGCCCCAGGGGAGGCTGAGTAGGTTTCCTGGGGAGGGAGAGGGCGAAGAGGGTGGTTGTGCCATAAGAAGCCATGGCGAATCGCGTGTTGGGGTGGGTGTTGGCAACGTCCCCTCTGACCTGGATGACGTGTGACACACACTAGCATGCACGCCTGCCTGCACAGTATCCCAAACTAATAGCCTAAATAGAGCTAATACAGAATTATAAAGATCCATATCTATACAAAATCAGCTATAAACATACAGAGATCAAGATAAATCATTTAAGAAATTGTGTTAACACAATAGATTCATTGAATCCAAAAGGAAATTTGTTTTTAAGTTTAAAGATTCAGAATTGCCCCTGTTTGGAGGGAAATAAATCCCTATCACCAGGTGTGATATTAACTGGTATCGAATCTATACACATAAATACTGAGTTTTACATTTAACCAAATATTTGGGAATATCTTTAATGTTTCTCAAATGCTTCAATATATATTTGGATATATATAATCTCAAATATGAGATTTGTTAGCGAAATGCTGGAGAAGTTTTCATCCTCTATTGACTTGCATTGGGTTGTGGGGATTTGTTCGGGGATAAAGTAGAAAAATGCTGCATTTTTCATTGAATTAGATGGGAATCTCTGCCTTAATCGAAGAGGTTTTCCAGCATGCTACATGACACCCCTCAGGAGACCAAACAAAATGGCCCCGTGGCAGTGAAGGGGTTAACGAGTTTGGTTCTGGGCTACTAGAATAGCACATTCAGGTGCACCGTAGCAAGAGCTAAACATCTTCTCTACCTCATAAGAGGAGGACCAACCCGGAGAGAGAATGCATGGGGAAACCCTGCTCGACTGGTTCTAGATCTAGAGAGGGCTGGAAGACACTAATGTGAGCACGGCTCAGAGCATTTAGATGGGGACATAATTCTGCTTCTAGTTTTTGAGTTCTGCAAATATGTCCGTGCTGCCGTACAGGTTGCTCTGAAGAGCGGTTGATTTAAGCCTCTGCTTACCTGGTGTCTGCATCTGAAACACAGCCCAAAAGTCATCCTGTTACAGTGCCTTATAAACAAACGGGAAAAAAAGCCACCACAACATTGGCACTTAATCTACTGCTTCACTTGTATTAACACCTATGTTACCAATTTGCAGCCAAATTTAACACACAAAAATTATAAGCCATTGAAAATCTGGGTTTCTAATGGCATACTAGTTTGACATGTGGATGTAACCAGCCTTGGGCTGCAGAGTAAGCAGGGGCGATTTCTGCCCAGTGGAAATTTGCAGTTGTGCATGCGGGGGCGTGTCTGGGGGTGTGGCGTGACGTCACGGAGCTGGTTCACCCTCACTGGGCGAACCGCTTAAGTGACGTGCCAGCGAGCGGCAGAATCAAATGAACGGGCACGTCCGCGCGCGCACGCTGGACAGTCTCATTGCGATCATGTGTTTGATTGCGTGTCGCATGAGCGCGTAAGCATTTTCAGCTTCAACATGGACGAAGCCTTAATCTCTTTCTGTCTCTGGGCCGCAGACTTTTGATTGTTTGTCCACGGCAACACAAACGGTAAGTCTTACTACATCTATACAACTGCTTAATATGCTGTAATTAGGCAATGTGGCTAGTGTTTATAAACTGTGCAATGCATTGCACTGAAACACCCTGCCGTTGTTTGCAAACTCACAATAATGAGTATATAATGAGTAGTTTATTTCATAGCAAAGCAGATAGTATGATCATACCCCCAAAGTCAAATGAGACTCTCTGCCAAAAGAGTGTCCAAGCAGGCGTTTTATACATTTTTGATTCCTTTGTTCAAAATAGGTTACCAGGCAGAATATACTAACTACTCCTTAATTCTTAAATCAATCATTTTACAGATCATTAAAACTTTGTTAAAACAGCTCTCTATAGGAACCAGGTACTTCTTAATACTAGGAATGTGGGTGTAAACTACAGGCACAGTCGTAAATCTACTGTGAGCGAAACTATCATTTACACCACACACACATTCTTACACACAAATTGGACACTAACAGAACAGACAAAATGGAAACAGAACATCGCCTTCAATCCTTCTCCAGAGACCCCCTATCCCCCCAGTCCATTTCAGTAAAATCAACGGTATATTAATTTCAGCAATATTACTACAGTACATCAACCCATTTACACATGACTTGCATTGCAGCCAGTAGTATGTATAACTCAATATACAATGTTGTCTTGGTATGTACAGTAGTACCCACAACATGTCACTGGTATTACAGTATAATAATAATAATACACTTTTCTTCTCAACAGTTAGGTGTGCCACTGGGTTAGTTTACAATGTTTGGCTTCTGATTGATTTGTGGGACATGGAACAATAAATGAGGCCATAATAAATTACTTTAATTGCAACGACATCCAATAACTTGTCCAGCTATGAATGCAACATACTGTAACAATTCTTAGCATATACTGTATCAATGGGACTTGTCACTTGTCCTGACACATGGCTGCTTTTCCTCCTGCAAAATACAATATTTGCCTGGGAACTTATAAAAATACTCTATATGTTGCCTATTTAAATCACAAGTTAATGCTTTATATAAACCTGTACTGTCAAACATAGACATGATTGAAATGAAGATCCAAAGTCATTAATAGGGCACACGTGGAATGATTTAGATGCATGTCTTCCATAAGAACCCAGGATTAAAACGTCCTTTCCAATTCTCAGTTTAATTTGATGAAACTGGTTCATAGGATATATATATATATATATATATATATATATATATATATATATATATATATATATATATTTATATT
Organism: Ascaphus truei; assembly: GCF_040206685.1. Taxonomy (NCBI): domain Eukaryota; kingdom Metazoa; phylum Chordata; class Amphibia; order Anura; family Ascaphidae; genus Ascaphus; species Ascaphus truei. The sequence continues at coordinate 242,856,582 of NC_134486.1, forward strand.
TAATAGGTGCCATCCTAGCAAGTCGGCCGTAAGGTTTCTGTGAAATATCACCAATTCCCAGACTTCCTCAAATGCAAAGCATGAAGGAAAAAACAAAGGGATTTCTGCAGAACCATTCTAAGGAATTGCGTAGAAAAATCAGCATGGAAACAGTATTAATAACTACTTCTGATCTACAGAGGTGGAAGGTCCTATGTGTAAATGTAACCATCTGAAAATAAAAGGTAAACTTTAATAGTTCTCATTTTATAGAATTATAAATCATTTGGGGCTTTACCTACAAATCTAAAAAAAAATAGTCCATCTGTATCTTACATGAGTACGATTTGTTTTGTAGGCTATTATTTCACCAACATAAAATTATATTTATTCATGTAATATATGTGCTGCTTTGACCATATAAGTTCCTTCTTTAGATGTTTATAGTCTCAAAAGCTAACTTCTAAAACTATCTTTCCAGTGGTCTAGATATGCATTCCCACATACTGTAGCCAAACAACTGTTTGTAAAGAATGTAACATTCAAATTGGCTTCCATAATAAAATCTATCCATGCCAATATCAAACATTTGCCTGCTTTCATTTTTTGGAAATGAATTATAAACCACATATCTTAGGGGCCTATGAATGGTGAAGTGTTTCTCAGAGAGTTTTCTTCGCCCTTAGCAGACAATCTAACATTTTGCACATAAATTTAGGCAGCACTATAGGTCCTCTACTTATGCTGGATGGAGGTTTCAAGCAATTCCTTAGGAAGTCCCCCTAACCAATACAGCTTACCACACACACAAAGCTTTGTTGTAATAAGTACAGCTGGTCTTACAGGGTCCAGAAACATTTTTTTTTTCTCTCCAGAAGCCCAAGTTGTATGGTGCTCCCAAACTTTTGACAACTGTGCACGGGTGCAACTTATGGATTCTTTGGCCAGAAGACCAGTTAAGTCCATTAATGAGTCAATGCTTTGTGCTGCTTCAGTGCTACATGCCATCAAGGGATGTCTTCAGGTGAAGGACTCTCCAAGGATCTCAGTCTGCAAGAAGTCTTCGGTATCACGACGAGCCAGGATGTCCAATGCTTTCTAACTGTAACATCCTATTGTGAAAGAACAGTGTGCTGTGCAAAAGTGCGTTAAAAATGCCCTGACACAAAATCAGGGTGAGGTGCAAAAATGTTCCTAAGGCTTGGGGCAGTGTGTGCTTGGTGCAGTAAGAAAAGCTTAAGAGGATGTGATAAAAATGGGCTAGTGCATGGTGCAAACATAACAATGTAGGTGCACAGTCTAGTCACCTCCCATGTGGACTAAGCCTGGATGCCCTGAATAGTAAAACCATGGACTCAAGCATTCTCAGCCTAGCCAGAGGAACAAGTGCATGCTATGGTACCTGTCCTGATAAGAACAGATACCAAGAAACATGTAGTGTATCTGCTAAAAAGGTACAGTTGGAGGATATGCCTTAGCTCACCCTGTCCTTATTAGAGAACCAATAAGGAGAAGTAGAGGGTGGGGGTGGAGGGCTCTGGCGGCACCAACTATCTTTGAACACACAGTGACACCAAACCAAAGGGAGTATTCAGAGGAAATCAATCCCACCCCCCTCCCAAGTATCAGCGCACCTTGTTTACAAAGTAACTTTAAACATAATTTAAATATACTTAGAGGTATCAGATTTGGGTATAAAAGAAAGCAAGTTCAGTAACCATTTTATACAGACGCAGTAAGACTCACTGTCCCCACACCACGGACGAAAGAAGCAAATGTCTGCGGCGCTAGGGACAGTGTTTGCTGCGATCAAGCTGCCGGAGGGGGGGAGGCAGGGGCAGGGTTCATGACTCTGAATGGGACCCCCACATTAATCCTTTGGGCCGTGACCACCGTGGTTGCAGCACTGAAGACACTTAGCCTTGCTACATCTGTACATGTCACTGGCCTTAGGTCACTTTGGTACTTGGAGGGATTGACCCTTTACAGAAAGTAAGGCTGCGGCCCCAGTGTGTTCTGCAGCGCACGGCTCGGCGTGCGTTGTGCGTACAAGTACCGCCCCTCAATGGGGCTGGGCCCAGTACGTACCTTTGCGTGCATTTGGCAGCCGCACTGCACTACCATTTTTTTCAAAACAGCCAATGAGGGTTAACCAGCCGCGTGAGGTCATGGCACACCCCCCGCAAAAACCCTGCCATGCCCCACTGTCGCAATCTTTGACTCTCCCCACAGACGTCAGATCGCAGTGAAGTGCTGTGCAAACGCTGCCCCCCACCCGCTGGGCGCGCGTGCTACAGTGCGCACTGGGACCACGGCCTAATACAAGTAATCGTCCTCTAGTGTTTGAATGCAGGAATTTACAATCCTTTTTAAAGCAGCAATACGACTTTAAAAAACATTTCTTTCTTTTTATTATTATTTTTATATGTAAAGCATGTGACAATTAATAATTCTACATTCTTACCTAAGCTGGCAATCATTTGGTGCTCCTGTTATAAACCTGTCAAAATCTTGATTGTGTGCCTAACTTAATGGCCATCTTTCCGTTTCAATCAATACTTCAGTCAGTGTAACTCAGCAGCTACAATGTATCATTTTATTACTAAGGTAACATTATCTATTTTTACAGTTTGAAGCTCAAACTACTGGGAACATTTGCAACAAATTATCCCAAACAGGAAAGAGTTGCAAAGATCTTGCACTGTTGGGGAGGTGGGTTAAAACCTACTATAGAAATCAAAGGATGCGTTAAAACTCATTAAAATGGCTTTAACAGTTGAAGAACAAAAGTACATTTAATACTGCAGAATTTTTTTCCTTTTTAAATCCCACATACTGTACTGTTAGATTTTACATATGTTGCTGCTTTAAACAAGGAGGCACTACTTTTTACACACCACTATAGTCTGTAGTATTTTTATGCTGTAAAAATAGAAAGTTGTGTTTAAACCAAATCCCATATACTTTTACAAATTAAAAGGGACATTTGTATGTAAATAACTTACCTTCTGCACCATCCTTCTTTAATCACAGAATCTTTCTAAGCTACATAGAAAGCTAATGCAGCATGTCTTGCCCATCTGTTGCATGATGAACACTATCTGAAGCACACTGTATGTTCTTGTCTTTATTGCTCATGTATTCTACAATGGATGAAGATTTTTCTTACCTGCACAATAACATGTACCACAACTTGCAAAATGTTTCCATGTTCAAAAAGGAGTGAAAAAGTGGCCAACACCTACTGGCCCTGATTCCTGCATTTGACCTACGCTGGAAATGAGGATATCATCTATCCCAGACTGCACATCTCAACACTTAACTATTGCTGTTATGCCGCCTTTACCATTTACAGGCAGTCCTCGTTTTACAACGCTTCGCTTTACAACGAATGGCTTATCCAACGCTATGCAATGCATACCTATATTCATTTTTACAACGCCAAAATGGCTTATCCAACGCTCTTAAGACGCTTTGCAACGTTGTGTAGGTGTATGTATATATATACACACATACACATAAACAACGTTGCAAAGCGTCGTAAGAGCGTATATATATATAATATTATACTATATAATATTATATTATACTATATAATATATTATTTATTATGTTATATTATATATATAATACAGTATATACACTATATAATTTATGTGTGTGCTGCATATCTTATTGCCGGCATAAAATATTTGGTGAATTTTAGTGTTAAAAATGCCTTCAGGATCGGAACCTTTCATTTAAACAGGGTTCCTATGGGAAAACGTGTTTTGCTTTACAACGTTTCGCTATCCAACATCATTTTGAGTAACGCATTGTGCCGGATAACCGAGGACTGCCTGTATATTTGCTGTGACCTCACTTCTTTTCAAATTATGCACTTCCTTCCACCAGCCTCATTTTGTCTCTAACTCTGTTCATATATCTCCATCTGTCATTTCTTCACCACTTCTCAGTTCACATGAACTCCTTTCTTACCTGCACCCTGTCCCTACACAGCTATACCCCTGCAATAAAACACACCCTACAAATCATCCTCACACATCCTCTTTATATCAATGCTTCTACTCCTTGCTTCTGGGGATATCTCCCCCAATCCTGGTTCCTACTTTATTTGTACATGCTCTCTTCTTCGCCTCCCACATGTAACTTCTACTCCTTCTGGTGTCAACCCTTCCAACCTCATACCCATCCCCTGCAACCCTCCCTCCTCTCTCCTTTGCCCTTTCGAATACTCGCTCCCTTTCTAACAAGTTCCTCTCTGTGCATGACTTCTTTCTCTCTCACTCTCTGCTCCTATTTGCTATACTGTCACTGCCCCTTTTATTCTCCAACATCTCCGGTTTGTTTGGGTATTTTTTTTCGAATGCCACGCACTTCACCACGTTCATGCTGCATTCATGCCGAGACAGCGCCAATAGTACTGTAGTTATCAGTGAAAGTTTGTATACAGCATGCCGCCCATAATGTTGCACGCACGCCGCCCATAATGTTACAAGTTGCTTGTGTACCTCTATTACAGACCTCACATAACTGTGAGACTGTAATGTTGAAAACAGTTGAAAACAATTACATAAGCACAGCGCTAATACTGTACAATGCACGCGGCCGCGGCTTTAAATACCGGAACATGCCACATCAAACACTGCATCTGCCCACGGTTTTCAAAGTCGCGCTGAAACAGCCGCAGGCGGCTAAAGGCGCCGCCACTGTATCTGAGATCTGGCTCACTCAGTCTGACTCTGCTCTTGAAGCCGCCCTCTCTTATGGTGGTCTCTCGTTCTCCCACACTCCCCGCCCTGATGGCAGGGGGGAGGCGTGGGGCTCCTGCTCTCCTGTCTCTGCTGTTACTGAATCCTTCCTATTCCCCCCTCTCTTGCTTTCCCTCCTTTGATGCTCACACAGTCCAGATCTTCTCTCCTCTCCCTGTCCATGTGGTGGTCATCTATCGCCCACCTACCTCTACTCATCCCCCTTCTGCCTTTCTCTCTCACTTTGAATCCTGGCTCTCTATCTTTCAATCCTCAGACTCCCCTGTTCTTCTCCTTGGGGACTTCAATTGCCACATTGATGACCCCTCTTCCCTTGGGCTTCCCGCTTTCTCTCTCTAACCTCTTCTTTTGGCCTTCAACAGTGGACTGCAGCCAGCACCCACAAGGATGGCCACTACCTAGACCTGGTTTTCACTAAAAACGTTTCTCTCACTGATTTCTCCATTTCCCCCTTTCCTCTCTCTGACCATCACCTCATCTCATTTTCTCTCTCTCGCTTCTCCCCCTCTCCATCTAGCCCTAGTTTCTGCAGAGACCTGCGCTCTATTAACCTATCAGCTTTTGATTCCACTTTACGCTCCTCCCTCTCCTCTCTCAGTTCTGATTCTGACCCTGACAACCTGTTCAGGAACTACAACTCTGCCTTATCCTCCTCTCTTGATCTACATGCCCCGCTTTCCCTCTGCCCTCCTCACCCTTCTAACCCCAGACCCAAATTCCCACATGTGCATGGTGTGTTCCTCCACTTGTTCCTCTGAATGCTTCTGGATGAAATCTCATACACTCACAGACTTCCTTCACTACAAATTTATGCTGTCCTGTTTCAACTCTGCCCTCTCTCAGGCTAAACAAACCTACTGTACTTTTCTTCACTAATCAACATACACAAGTCTAACCCACGTAGACTCTTCTCTGTCTTTGACTCTCTACTCAGACCACCCTCGGTTGCCTCTTCTTCTTCCTCCATCTCACCTCAGGACTTTGCTGACTATTTTAAGGAAAAGGTGGAATCCATATGTCAAAACATCCCCTCTGTTGCCTCCTCCCATCCCACACCGCTTCCTAACTCTCCTCCTGCCTTCCTTGACTCTTTTTCCACCATCTCTACCACCTGCTCTTTTGATCCCATTCCCTTTCATCTCCTAAAACCTCTTGCTCCTTCTATAGTCCCTACGTTCACACAGATTTTTTTACTCTTCCCTCTACTCTGGTACCTTTCCATCCTCCTTCAAGCATGCAACAGTTATACCATTACTCAAAAACAGCAAGCTTGACCCTACCTGTCCTTCTAACTGTTGACCTGTCTCCCTCCTGCCTTTTGCCTCCAAACTCCTTGAACGTCTTGTATTCTCTCGATTGCTACATTTTCTCAACACCTATTCTCTCCTGGACCCTCTACAATCTGGCTTCTGCACTGCTCACTCCACTGAAACAGCCCTCACTAAAATAACTGATGACCTCCATGCTGCCAAAGACAGCGGTCATTACACTCTGATCATATTACTCGACCTCTCTACAGCATTTGACACCGTGGACCACCCTCTTCTCCTTCACATTCTCCATACTCTTGGTATTCGTAACAAAGCTCTATCCTGGATCTCCTCTTACCTCTCCCATCGTACTTTGTGTCTCTTTTGCTAACACCTCCTCCTCCTATATCGATCTCTCTGTGGGGGTACCCCAGGGCTCTGTCCTGGGACCTCTTTACCCTGTACACACTTTCTCTAGGTGACCTAATCGCATCTCTTGGGTTTAAATATCACCTCTATGCTGACGACACACAAATTTACCTTTCAACCCTTGACCTAACACCTGCTGTACAGACCAAAGTTTCTGAATGTCTCTCTGGAATATCATCCTGGATGGCCACCTGCCGACTTAAACTTAAGATGGCAAAAGCAGAGCTTCTTATACTTCCTCCCAAACCTGACCCTACTACCTCCTTCCACATTACTGTTGGAAGTACCATCATTCACCCAGTAGCCCAAGCCCGCTGCCTAGGGGTCACACTCGACTCCTCTTACATTCGCTCCTCACTTTCAAAACGTTTCTAAAATCTGTCGCTTTTTCCTCTGCAATATAACAAAGATACGCCCTTTCCTCTGTTACTCGACTGCTAAAACTTTGACTCAGGCCCTCATTCTCTCCCGTCTCGATTACTGTAACCTCCTGCTGTCCAGCCTTCCTGCCTCTCACCTGTTTCCCCTACAATCTATCCTAAACGCTGCTGCCAGAATCACTCTACTCTTTCCTAAATCTGTCTCAGTGTCTCCCGTGCTGAAATCACTCTCCTGGCTTCCTATCAATTTTCTCACACTCAATTCTCCTCACTTTTAAAGCTTTACACTCTTCTGCTCCTACTTACATCTTGGCCCTAATTTCTCGCTATACACCATCCCGACTCTTCTGCGTTCTTCTCAAGGATGTCTTCTATCTACCCCTTTTGTATCTAAAGCCCTTTGACGCTTAAACCTTTCTCACTGACTGCCCCGCACCTCAGGAATGCCCTTCCCCTCAATACCCAACTAGCACCCTCTGTATCCACCTTTTAGACCCACCTTAAGGCACACTTGTTTAAAGAAGCATATGAGTAACACCGTGGCTAATACTATACACGAGAGAAACAATCTAAGTGCAGACAATAAAATATGATGTGAATCAATTCACTGGATGTCTTGGCTCGTGTGTGCAGCCTACTCACAAGATGAAAGTAGTATATGGGCAACAACAGGTATCTGGAATGTGCTCAGTCTTCTAACCACAGACGTTGATACACTCCAACTCAGATATCATTGAGGTGGTGAGATGTGAAGACAAAGAAATGTACCCATAGGGCAGATCAATGATACAAAGGTAATTCTTTATAAAGATTCTAAAAATGCGCACTCACAATAAAAGAGTGTTAAAACAGCATATATCACTCATTGGTGATTAGAGTACAGATCGGATACTGCCGTAGCTCACCCCGCCGCCTCCGTTCTGTGTCAGGTGGGCTCACCAGCACTCAGCCATCTGCTGCCTTGTCACTCTCTGCAGCATTGGTAACTCAGCTCCATTGCGGTCTCCAGAGCGTCACGCCACTTCCCGTAAGGCTTCTATGATGGACAGTCACTCGGCACCAATCCTCTCTGCCTCTGGGCGGTCCTACTCTACGCGTCTCGCCAATAGAGTGTTTGGCTTTGTCAGAATTCCCTCCTACTGTCTCTGTGCGTCCTTCCTACATACCAATTAGACTGTAAGTTCCTCGGGGCAGGGACTCCTCTTTCTAAATGTTACTTTTATGTCTGAAGCACTTATTTCCATGATCTGTTATTTGTGTTAATTGTTATTTATATGATTGTTACGAGTATTACTACTGTGAAGCGCAATGTACACTAATGGCGCTATATACATAAAGACATACATACTGTACATTAAGGGTAACTTGAGTTTAAGTGCTACATGAGCATTCACCATTTTCTTTAATTATGATGGACTTTGTTTAATAGCTCATTTTTTATGTTGTATTGATTTAGTGTGTCACAAAAGAATGATGCAAATCACTTACTTAGGAATTCGTTGAAAATTGTTAAGTGCTTTTCAGATTAATTATTTAACTAGACCAGCCATGAATCAGACGGTATTAAATTAATCTTCAGATAAAATGTAAGACATGCACTGACTTATTTAGAGATCGCAACACTTGCAATTCTGGACTTTGAACCGTGTTTCATAACTTTAAAAATTATTTTTCAACAGGCATCAACAAAACAGTTACAGTATACAGTATGGCAAATTAAAAACAAATACCACTTGTGAGCATATTCACAGTTCTGCAACCCTGTCTTCCAGAATTATCTCTTGGCATACAATGCTTCCACTGCAGCCAGGGATTCTGGGTAATGACATGCAAATGAGCACTCAGTGTGTTTCTTTTTGCTTCTTGTCCATTTTAACACGGAGCCCTATTATCGTATGCCAGCCGTATTACACAGCTTTTTCAGCATAGCCTGGATTTAAGAAGTGCATAATCCTACTCACAGACTGCTGTTTTGACCTTTTGGACCTTTTGGATTTCATCAACTTGTGGTTTTATAGAATTTGCAGTGGAAGTTGGTATAACCGGACCAACGAAAACTCTGCCAATCTGAATCACCTCCATTTAACAATATTAATATAATTGCAGTTGCCATATTGGTCCCTGTAACAGGGGACTTATCCCTTATCAGAAAACTTGCCTCTAATCCAGCAGTGTGCTGGTTAATTGACCAGCACCTGGCTGATTGGGGGTTTGTTCGTGAAATGGCTCCTCCTGAGACAGGAAGGGGAGACTCCTGAGCTCACACGTGGGCTGAAACAGGAAGGGACAGATAGGTCTTGAGCAGCTGTATACTGACAGCCAGACAACAAGACAACAAGGGGGAGAACACTTCTAAAACCTGAAAGCTGAATGTGCCTTAGGACAAAAAGGCTACACCAGGAGAGCAGAGAAGGATTTCCCCCTACAGCTACCAGAGAGACAGATAAGACTTTACTTTCTAAGACTGTTGTACATCTGCACATATCAAAATATATGTTTGGGGCTGGGAAACATGCTAATCTAAAGGGAGTTCTGGACTGCATATGTTTAACTAGAAATACTCCCAAGTGGAACTGAAGCTTTGTTTGACCCCTTATTTGCATATGTTGATGATTGTCTTGTGTTAAAGAAGCAGGCACAATAAAAGCCTTATTTAATTTCACCTTAAAACCAATCTCTATTGCGTACCTCTGCACACGTCTCTTACAGCTCCCCCCGAGAGAAAGCTAAATCCTTGCAGACTACAATTTTGTTATTGTAGACAGATGCTGTTGCATTCAGGACCACAGAGATTCATTGCTCAAAGATCTAGACTTTAAGAAGGGTCTGATTTGGTGCAGCAATCTCAAATACAACCACATCTACTGCATGTATTGCATGTACCCCTTTATCTAAATAATTACTTCATCCATCAATGATGACTGTGTGTCTATTTTATCTGGCTCAAAGTATGAGCATGTCCCCATCCTCTCTGTCTTTTCCCCTTTTATTCCCCTTTTTTATTTGTTCTGTTATCAACTAATCGTCATAGTCTGACATGTCTATACAATTTGTACTTCAATATGCAACAATGTTGCCATGTCTCTCTCCTCGGTTTACCACAAGTTGTTCAGATTGTTTCCAGTTACAGTAATACACTGACAATTTAGCATAGTGCAGATTTATTTTTGATACATTACTTTCTATTCATTAAGAACTATGTTACTATTTTTGATTGAATAATAATGTGATTATTTACTGTGTGCAACACATTGCGGGTATATGTACACTGGCCATCTTCACATTTGATTATTTTGCTCCGGTTCAATGCCTAACAATAGTGAGCAGTATTCATTTTGTGTTTGAAGTGCTTATGACGCACTTACTCGCAAATGACTATAAATAAGACGGCCTGTTGTAGTATCCCGACATCCACTTGCCCCTGACGAAGCTCCGCCTGGAGAGAAACGCGTAGGGCGTGGGCGCAGTGACGTGGTGACGTCACATCACATGGTGTAGCTGATTTCGGTTGTACCGGAGCGCCTGCATGCTTGCTGGATGTGCTTGCTTTGCCGGGTCCCATGAGAGACGCAGCTTTCAGGCTACGATCAGCTGAGTATTCCTATATTATCACACAGAGTGTTATGTTGCATGTTACACGTTATTTATCACTAGCTACAGGGACTCCCGAGTAAAATTTGACAGCGATGTTGGAGCTGTGCTGTTTGATTTCAAGCAGCGTTCATATGGTAGTTTAGTTGATTAGGGAATTCCCACATTCACTCTGCAAACATACCTCTGAGATATCATCCATCTAGATGCTGGGGCATTGACATAAGTTAATTAGCTTGATTGCCGGATTTCAGAGTTATGAATTGTGTGTAATACTCTAGATTTATCAACTTGAGCAGGAGGATAGGTTTACACTATATATTATACAGCATTGTGTAATTACATAATCATTACCTATATAATTCAGCAGGAATCAGCTACATCAACACCACGTGTCAGTTTTAACTTTATTTTATTTTTCACCTTATCACCTTTGTGTTTCACTTTATATATTCACAAAAATTAAAAACATTGTGTGGTGTGCACCATAAATGTACATTCTGTGAGTGATCTTGTGATGCGTCACAATCTTCACCCTATTCTTAATACTATTAACTATTGTACAGTACATAGGTAGCACACATTGTTGATATAATCAGATTTAATTAAAATCTTTAAATTAAATTAGTGAGCGGTGTGATATGTCTTCTGTGTTTCCTTACTTAATTTCACCTTAAAACCAGTCTCTATTGCGTACCTCTGCACACGTCTCTTACAGCTCCCCCCGAGAGAACGCTAAATCCTTTGCAGACTACAATTTTGTTATTGTAGACAGATGCTATTGCATTCAGGACCACAGAGATTCATTGCTCAAAGATCTAGACTTTAGGAAGGGTCTGATTTGGTGCTGCAATCTCAAATACAACCACATCTACTGCATGTATTTTGGACAAAACAAAAGTGTCTACAAATCACCAGAACAGGTGACTTTTTTCAAATTCTATATTAATCCAAAGATTCTGAAAATGTAAATGTTGTGTTCTTCTGCTCCGTTGGTGAAAAAATATATGAGATCTACGTATCAACATAAAGAAGTGTGTTTAGACGCACAGCTATGTTTTTTGAAGAACTGTGTCAACCGTGTCTTACATTTGATGCAGTGCGTTAGACTTGCGCCATTTCAAATATGGAGGATTGTTTTGTGTGCAAAAGGAATGGAGCAGAGAGACACAGAATGTGATAGATCTCATTATAATCTGTGCACCATGTAACTCCTACCCAACTCATCCTCCTGACTTTTCCCAAGGTGCTGGGGTAGACAGGACAAAATTGAAGCAAAATGATACATAATTGTAGGGTTAAAATGCTCCAAAATTGCCACTATACATAGACCCCAATGAATAGTGACAACGTCATTGGAATATGATACTTGGAATATAACAATTACAAAGAATATGACAATTCCAGAACTGCATAACGTCATTAAGCAGATTTCCCCCTCCAGTCTATGATTAGAAAACAAAGCGGGAGGAAAGGCTATGTGCAGTACAGTTACAGTACATTGGGATCAAAACATTTTTGGAGAATTAAGTTAATAGGACCTGATTTTTTAGTTTGTCCTTGAAGTACTTATAGCCATTAAAGAGAATTGACTGAATTAATTTTCTCAAAGTATCCTTTTATATCATATTCATGGTTTCATCTTAACTACACAGTGTGATTCATCATATATATAATAAATTAATAAAAGCACTTTTCCTTTTACAAAAACATTAAAAAAAAAAAGCTTTTAACAATAAAAAAAAAATCATCTTAAATTAAGAACTGTTCAGGCAAAGTGTGTTAGTTGTAAGTACCCAGCCCTAAAAAAAATAAAAATAAACCCTAAGGAACCTAGAGACTTAAAACAGCAGTCCACAGTGATGATATATATATATATATATATATATATATATATATATATATATATATATATATATATATATATATATATAAAATATTACATTATATTTATGTGCCTTAGGAGATCTTTCCCTTCCTTTTCCAAAGCTGCCTTTATTTTTTCAATCCTACTGTATGCTTTGTTCATAAGATAATAGCATTTCAAATATTAAAGTGTCCAAAAGGTTAAAATTGAGTTCTCCTAAAGCCCAGTGAAGTCTGAAGTTACCATGGTAACATTGGAAGATAGAGATTAAGAAAATGATGCTGGGGTGGGGGGAAAGGTACTAACATTATAACATTATATGCGTTAAATGGATATAGGCTTTGGGGGGGGGGAGGTACTGCTTTAATATTATTTATCAAGCATGCAACAGTCATACCATTACTCAAAAACAGCAAGCTTGACCCTACCTGTCTTTCTAACTATCGACCTGTCTCCCTCCTGCTTTTGCCTCCAAACTCCTTGAACGTCTTGTATTCTCTCGATTGCTACACTTTCTCAACACCTATTCTGTCCTAGACCCTCTACAATCTGGCTTCCGCACTGCTCACTCTACTGAAACAGCCCTCACTAAAATAACTGACGACCTCCACGCTGCCAAAGACAGAGGTCATTACACTCTGCTCATATTACTCGACCTCTCTGTAGCATTCGACACCATGGACCACCCTCTTCTCCTTCACATTCTCCATACTCTTGGTATTCGGAACAAAGCTTTATCCTGGATCTCCTCTTACCTCTCCCATCGTACCTTCAGTGTCTCTTTTGCTAACACCTCCTCCTCCTCTATTGATCTCTCTGTGGGGGTACCCCAGGGCTTTGTCCTGGGACCCCTTCTCTTTTCTCTCTACACACTCTCTCTAGGTGACCTAATCACATCTTTTGGGTTTAAATATCACCTCTATGCTGACGACACACAAATTTACCTTTCAACCCCTGACCTTACACCTGCTATACAGACCAAACTTTCTGAATGCCTCTCTGGAATATCATCCTGGATGGCCATCCGCCGACTGAAACTTAACATGGCAAAAACAGAGCTCCTTATACTTCCTCCCAAACCTGGCCCTACTACCTCCTTCCACATTGCTATTGGAAATACGATCATTCACCCAGTAGCCCACGCACGCTGCCTAGGGGTTACACTTGATTCCTCACTCTCATTCTCCTCTCATATTCAAAACGTTTCTAAAACTTGTCGCTTTTTCCTCCGCAATATCACAAAGATACGCCCTTTCCTCTGTTACTCAACAGCTAAAACTCTGACTCAGGCCCTCATTCTCTCACGTCTCGATTACTGCAACCTCCTGCTGTCCGGCCTTCCTACCTCTCACCTGTCTCCCCTACAATCTATCCTAAACGCTGCTGCCAGAATCACTCTACTCTTTCCTAAATCTGTCTCCGCATCTCCCCTCCTGAAATCCCTCTCCTGGCTTCCGATTAAATCACGTATCTCACACTCAATTCTCCTGCTCACTTTTAAAGCTTTATATTCTTCTGCCCCTCCTTACATCTCAGCCCTAATTTCTCGCTATGCACCATCCCGAATCTTGCGTTCTTCTCAAGGATGTCTTCTTTCTACCCCCTTTGTATCTAAAGCTCTCTCCCGCCTTAAACCTTTCTCACTTTCTGCCCCACACCTCTGGAATGCCCTTCCCCTCAATACCCGACTAGCACCCTCGCTATACACCTTTAAGACTCACCTTAAGACACATCTGCTTAAAGAAGCATTTGAGTAGCACTGGATAATCATGGACACATGATACATAAAGCTTGGCCCCCTGCAGACGCACTTACCAGAACTCCCTCCTACTGTCTCTGTATGTTCTCCCTACCTACCAATTAGATTGTAAGCTCCTCGGGGCAGGGACTCCTCTTCCTTAATGTTACTTTTATGTCTAAAGCACTTATTCCCATGATCTGTTATTTATATTATCTGTTATTTATTTGATTACCACATGTATTACTACTGTGAAGCGCTATGTACATTTATGGCGCTATATAAATAAAGACATACAATACAATACAATACAATACAATATTGTGGTCTTTCAATTGCATTGTATAGGTATTTGCTATAGATGTACTGTATTAGCTGTTATATTTGTTTGAATGGATTTGCTCTGAAATATCTTGTTACGGATTTGATGCTAAAAACAGATTAGTGGGAACAATAACGGTTGTCGGTCACTACATCTTTATATTCATTTATAAGAACTCAAAACTTAACTGAACTGCACAGATCAAAAATTGAAAGGGCACCTATCTTTAAAACACCAAATTTCTTAAATGTCAAATCTTATGTACAGTATTTAATAAAAACATATTTTCGTTCTTTTACACAATTTATTCTCTTCACAGAAATAATCTCCTGACGAAGCCGTGAACAGTTTCTGGTGCTGGGCGAAACGCGTAGAGGAAACCAGCAGACCTATTTTGGTCTTGGAGGCGACCCGTAGCTGAACCTAACCTGCAGCCGTGACGTCAGAGGATCAGACGGGCGCACAGAGGGAGGCTCCGATCGTGGATACAGTGCCGTGGCATTCAGCCTGATGACCCAGGGAGGCGGTGAGCTGCTCGGGACAACTCCTACTCACAATTTGTGACCAATGCTTTTATTCTATTAGCACATTGTAAGTGCGCATTTTTTACCCATTCATTTTTTATAAAGTTTATATTATTGATCGCACTATGTAGTTTTCTCTCTCTTTATACATGCGGTTTATGCTGACGGAGTATCGATAAGGGGTCCGGTGCCTTTATACCATCAAGGGTGGCAACCCTATTTGCCAACTGCTTATATATACACTTTAGTCCTGTGAGTAGTACAGCTATATGAGCCAAGACACTGCCACATTTATTCACTGATTGCATTACGTCTGCACTTATATTTGTGTATCTTGTTTTGTTTTCTCAACCCATTATATGCTCCCCCTGGATGTTCTGAGATACTTCTAAACTTTGGAACCCGTGAAACAGGTCCCACCAGTGAGGTTTGAGCTGTGGGTTTTTTGGTCATCACTTATACTTATTTTATCATTTACACCAATATTATTATTTATTCACTCCATATATAGTTGTTCGCGCCTTTTTTCACCTATTTACACAAGTACTTTTATGTCTAAAGCACTTATTCCCATGATCTGTTATTTATATTATCTGTTATTTATTTGATTACCACATGTATTACTACTGTGAAGCGCTATGTACATTTATGGCGCTATATAAATAAAGACATACAATACAATACAATACAATACAATATTGTGGTCTTTCAATTGCATTGTATAGGTATTTGCTATAGATGTACTGTATTAGCTGTTATATTTGTTTGAATGGATTTGCTCTGAAATATCTTGTTACGGATTTGATGCTAAAAACAGATTAGTGGGAACAATAACGGTTGTCGGTCACTACATCTTTATATTCATTTATAAGAACTCAAAACTTAACTGAACTGCACAGATCAAAAATTGAAAGGGCACCTATCTTTAAAACACCAAATTTCTTAAATGTCAAATCTTATGTACAGTATTTAATAAAAACATATTTTCGTTCTTTTACACAATTTATTCTCTTCACAGAAATAATTTCCTCTGCTGTTCCTGCTGGGGCACTTTAGACTAACATGTCTATTTATTTATTTTTTTAACATAGATTTTTTTTATTGTAAAATTAGGGGTACAGAAGGGAAAAAGGGTAGGGAAAGTTGTTAAGCATTACAGTACATTGACATTCGTTTATTCACATAGGGAGCTCAACTTACTAAACATTCATATTCGTAATGCTGGGCAAAAAATCGTATACGTCAGTCACTCAGGGGATGGAGGGGGAGGCGGGGGGAGACGGACATCCATAAGGGATAGAACACAACAACTAACGTGGGGCGGGGGGAGGGTAAATTATCACAGTATTCTCGGAATTACATCTCAGCATCTCGTCCCATTCCTATCTCCTGAATCTCCTCTCCGTTTAGATCTTTCAAAGCATCAGCTCAGTTTTACAGCATTGGTAACTCCGGGTCAAGCCCTGTGTCACCCTCCTGTGATAACCATGGTTCCCACACCTAAGCAAATTTATGAGATTTCTCTTGGGTATGGCGTGATCCGCTCCATTTTCAGGATATGCCATATCCTGCGTTTTATGGATAGCAACCCTGGGCTAGTCTGCTTATTCCAGCACGCAGCGATAGAGCGCCTAGCGGCCAGCAAGATATGTAGCATTCATTTATATCTGTGCCTGGGTACGTTGGGAGGGGGTCTGCCTAATAGGGCTAGCCATGGGTTAGGTACCATTGTTGTGTCTCCTAGGGAGTTGATGAAGTCGCCATAGGGGGCTAGAACTGGACAGGGAGGGATCCTCTTTGCCCACAGCCTCGGAAACATAAGTCGGATATACTGCTATTGATAGCATGTAATCTTGTTGGTGTAAGGTATCAGTGACACAGCATTTTATATGTGTTTTCTTTTATGGTCATGCATATGGAACTGGAAGCTGCCGCCTCACATATATCGGACCATACCTAAACCTCCAGGACTTCCCCTATTTCTTCTTCCCATCGCTGCATATAGATAGTCTTTATGGTAAAATCCACATCTACTGCACCGACACACTTTATTCGAGCAAATACCCGGTATGTACCTGGCAGATACCTGGAATGCGCCACTCCTCACCTCTGACAAGCCCCGTTGCGTTTGCCTTCCCAGCCTGGGTTCATGCCTGGCTGATGGGCGGCTGATCTGTTAAATGATAATGATTAGGATTTAATAGGCTGCAATGCTTCGCGTGTCTACCAGATGGCATAAATTCATGAATTGTAATGCAGTATATATATATATACTGTGCATTATTGCAGCCAGCGGGAATAAAATGCTTCAATCCCTGCTTGGAAAATACCTCAATGCACTCGGGCAGAAAACAGTCACAAACCTCAATACACCCGGGTATACCCGAATTCGTGGGACTAGCCAAGCTCGAATAAAGTGTGTCGCCAGTGTAGCAGAAGCTGATAGATGGTTGAGATTAAGCCCCTACCCAAATATCTTGAGGTATATAGCATTTCGAAATAGGTTTCAACCACCGGAGATGTGTTTGTGTGCTTTGTTGTGATAAAATGTTTTAGCTGGAGATATCTGAACACCTCTCCACGCCGTAAATCAGCCTTCTCTTGAAGCTCCGGGAAACCCTTCATTTTTTAATCAGATATCATGTGCTTGATCCTAGTTATGCCACCTCTTTTCCAGGCTGCAAACCCGCCTTCCTCCATCCCCGGGGAAAATTGGGGGTTATTGAAAAGCGGGATCATACTAGAGCTTTTGCTCATAAATCTGTACTTAAATTTAAGCTGGTCCCAGAGTGACATTGAATGCTTAATCATTGGGTTTGCTATTCCTCCTGGCGATCTATCTGGGCTTTCCAGCCACAGCAAAGTGTCTAGATCTTCCGGGGAACTGATATGCTTCTCTATATCAACCCATGCTCTCGTACCCCTTTCTGAGTTCCAGAGGAGTATCTGGCTCAGCTGTGAGGCCTGAAAATATTTTCGGGGATTGGGCAAAGCTAGCCCTCCTAGCTTCGAGGATCTTTGTAGTATTGCATTTAGGATTCTGGATCTTTTTCCTGACCATATGAACCCAGCAATACTGCGCTGTAAACTGTAAATATCTTTCTCTAGGGCCTGGACTGGGAGAGTCCAAAAAAGATACATTATCCTGGGAAGGAGAGTCATTTTGACTGCCGTAATCGTGCCTATCCAGGAGATGCAGTATCTATCCCATTCTTCTAAATCGCTCTTGAGCTTATGAATTTGTTGAGGATAGTCATACTTATAGATTGTATGCACGGATTTTGTAAGACTTACCCCTAGGAATGGTATATAGTTGGTGCGCCATGTAAAGTTAAAATGAATACTCAGACGTTTGATCAGGTCATGGGTCAGATTGATACTTAGAGCTAGTGATTTGGACTGATTTATTTTGAAGCCTGATATACTTCCGAATTGTCCCAGTGCTTGAAAAGGGTTGGGGAGAGTAGTGAGTGGTCTGGAATTCGTCATTAGTATGTCATCCGCGAATAACCCACTTTATGTTCTGTTTTTCCCACCCGCACACCTGACACGTTTGTGTCCAGTCTCAAGGCGGCTGCTAAGGGTTCAATGGAGAGCGCAAACTAGTGGAGAGAGAGGGCAGCCCTGCTGGGTACCATTTGCTATGGGTTTTATGTCAGAGAGGAGCCCTGCATTTCTAATCTGGGCACATAGGGCTTGATACAAGGTCTGTACACCCCTAAGAAAGGCTCCCGTGAAACCCATTTCCGTCAACACCTCAAAGAGATTTCTCAGCATCCAGTGAGAGTAGCATACAGGGGGTCTTTTCTGTTTCAGCTGTGTGTATTAAATTAAGAGTCCTCCGAATATTGTCTGGAGCATGCCTAGCTGGGATAAACCCCACTTGATCGTGGTGAACCAGATAGTACATATATTTTTGTAAGCAGTTAGCTAGAACTTTTGCATATAGTTTGATGTCAGTGTTTGAGCGAAATAGGGCGATAGCTGGCACAATTCGTGGAGTCTTTATCTTTTTTATATATTATAATACAATGGTAGCTGTAGCCATCATCTGAGGGACGGGTTCACCCTTTAGAAATTTATTGAACATCATCCCTAGATATGGGGTAAGAATATTCGAGAATTTCTTATCGTAGGCCCGGAAAAGCCGTCTGGGCCTGGGGCTTTTGATGCCTTCAGTTCCTTAATGGTCTCTATCACCTCTTTTGCAGGGATTGGCTCATTAAGCTCCATGCTATGGTGTGGCTTAAGTTTGGGCAATTGGCAGGCCTCTAGATATTTGTTGGTTTTGTTTGTATCATTTCCCAGGTGGTCCACCTTTTTCCCATCATATACTTTTTGGTAGAAGCTATGGAACTGTTTCATTATCTGTAGTGGTTTTTGGGTCAACGTTCCATCAGCTAGGCGTATTGCCTGTATATTTTACGCCGCAGATATATATTTTAAAGACACCTGGCAAGCATAGTGTGGGCCTTATTGCCTCTTTCATAATATTTTTGGGAGGTCCAGCGTAGAGCCTGTTCTGTGTTAACTGAAAGATATAATTTAGCTCCCCTTGAGTCTGGTGATCTCCAAACATTGACTAATTGGTGTTCCTTCATAAAATCCCTAATGAATTTAGTTTCTGGGGGATTTCTCTGACCTCTCCCAAATTGAGCGGGTCCTGATCTATCTCGTCCGCTATCCATAACTGTATTAAAATCTCCACCTATGATGGTAATAGCAAAAAAGAGAGGGGGGATAGGGAGTGATCTACTAAATCATACTGATTGGAATGTACATACTGTAAATGATATATATTTAAACGATAATTATCAAAAACAATAGGTGCGACTGTGAATTGAAGTGAATCAGGGAAACAAAAGGAGTACAAAGATGTTTGTGCTCCAAAAGAAAATTCACTTATGTGCACACTATGTGAGTGTAAAATGTAACTTTTAATAGGTATACTTAAAACATATATTACCATAACATTAAATGTAATGAACCTTAAAAATAGATTAAATAATATGCACACATGCAGCAGAGTTAGCCTCACATATATATGAGTTCCAGTGGAAAATTATAGCTGAAACCTAGGAGGCTAAACAAAGTGCAAACCAGGTAAGGTGAGTCAGAGTGATCAACAATTGTAATCACTAACACAATACATAATCAGCCAAAAGCTGCAGCAGAGAAGCGGCTACAATAAATCCATGGATTGTAGTGGTAGTGTCAATAGAGCCAACTCTGCCAGCTACACTGTTGTTATATGGCTATGCTTGTGAAAATAAATGCCCAACACTTGCATTCACTAGCACAGTAAGTGATTAATCAGATGTTGCAGCAGGGATAGGGCTACAATGTGTCCATAGACAGTGATAATATCCATAGAGCCAACCCTGCTAGCTACACTGTTTTTATATATACGGTATGCTAGTGAAAATACTGATAATGGCGCACTGTATTAAAACAACCCCACAGCAGGGGTTGGTGACATAGTAACGCGTCCAACTATGGAGCTTCGTCAGGGACAATTTTGCATGGGAGGGGAAGCGGAAGCTATTTAAAATGCTTAGGTCGTCATGGCGACGGACAGACTCATCGCAATAGCACATGCGCAAAGAGCGCCCGCTTAGCTGCTTAAATCACAGAGAATTACCTACATTAACATGCCGATGACATAGTTACTGGATGTCATATTGGTGCTGGGACCTTGGACAGGCATTATGACTGAAAAGATGCATTACGGAGATCGGCGCCAATCACGGGAGGTTACTGCGCATGCGCAGGATAATAGACTCCTTTGTGAACAATGCCATTACTGCGCATGCTCGAATTCGCCCCAGTTGTCTATGCGCATGGCAGGACTGTTGGCTCTTACAGCCACTGAGTCCATGACACAGCGCATGCCTGCACTAATATAATGTATCTTGCTAACTAGGGCTGTATTGCGCATGTGTGAGTAGACGTAATTATTACTCCACATCTCTATGTTGTTATTGCGCATGCCCCATCTCGCCCCAGTTGTCTGTGCACATGACAGGACTATTGGCTGTTACAGCCAGTAAGTCCATGGCACAGCGCATGCTTATACTAACATAATATATCTTGCTAACTAGGGCTGCATTGCGCATGTGTGAGTAAACATGATTATTACTCCACATCTCAATGTTGTTATTGCGCATGCCTAGAGTGATATAAAATTTGGTGCCTTGAGCAAGGTCCCATTGCCCTAAATCTATATTAATGCCACAAACAGCAAGACAGTGAATGAACATAAATAAAGGTGGTGGTGGAAGCAGCATAACCCCTCCAATGGAAACATGTCACAAATACAGTGACAGAAAAATAAAAATAAAACGAAATAAACGCTCAATATTAAACACACAACAGATATAATATCACTAATTGTCATAATGTATGTTGTGTGATTGGTTGTTACACATATCAATAAGCCCATAACATAATGAAAAATGGGCTTATCAGAGAGGTAATATAGTCAATAATTCTCAATAAAATTGAAAGTAATCAAATATATAGCAATATCATGGTTGTGATATCCAAACTCTGTGGTAGAACTACTCTCAGATAAGTCAGCAGAGATGAACATCAGACAAAGATGAATATCATGTATGAATAATAAAGGGTACTGGTGACAGCATGAATGGGTGATCCGGAATGGAGTGGGCAAGACAACTAGCAATCATGGAGATCAGATGAAAGGAGTGAATGTGAATCCTTCATTGAGTCCATATGGACTCCTGGTCTTCAGTTTGTAAATCCACTCAACCTCAATACGTAGTAACATCTGGTCTACGTTTCCACCTCTTGCTGGGCACCTAAGTTGATAGATGCCCATAAACTTGAGGCTGTTAACATCTCCATTATGATAGTGCGTGATGTGTCTGGCTACTGGTGTTTCTGCAGCATGTTTGATTGTATTAATATGTTCGAGTATGCATCTGCGCAATTGCCTTGTAGTCTTGCCCACATACCTTTTCCCACATTTACAAATGAGAAGGTAAATGACGTTAGTTGTTCTACAATTAATAAAACTGTCGACACTAAAACACTGTGTGTTGTCATAGTTTTGGAACGTCTTAGTTGTAATTGCGAATTTACATGCCTTGCACCCCTGACACCGATGCATCCCCTTAATCGGGCTCAGCAAAGTCTCTACTCGGACACGCTGATAATGGCTATGTACAAGTTTGTCACGTAGGTTTTTTGATCTCCTACTAGTGATATTAGGTCTGGGTCCAATAGCTTTAGCCAAATCACCGTCGGAAAGAAGAAGGTGCCAATGGCGGGCAAAGAATCTTTTAATCGCCCACCATCTTTTATTGTAGGTACCGATGCATCTTATGATATTATCCTTCCTTTTAGGTGTATTGGAAGACAAGAGAGAGTCCCTATCACTATGTAATGCTCTGTGATAGGCACGATTAAGTGTCTTCATTTTATACCCACGACTAAGGAATCGATCACGTAGTTCTTGGACTGGAGAATAAATTGCTGAGTAGTCGAACAATTCCTGCGTAAACGCAGGTATTGTCCAGTCGGAATACCTGAAATGAGGCTGGCCGGATGTTGACTTTGTGCCAACAGCAAGCTGTTTGTAGCTGTACTCTTCCTAAACACTTTGGTTTGGATATTCCTGTCACAATCGACATATATATCCAGGTCTAGGAATGTAATTGAGGTGTTGCTAAAAACAGTTGTTAGTCTCAAATTTAGGGTATTCTTGTTTAGAAGCTCAACAAACTCAAGCAAACAGTCTTGTGGGCCGTCCCATAGCAAGAGGATATCATCTATGTATCCGATCCATAATAGGCTATGGTCAGTATACATAGATAGTTCCTCTTTGAACACGTGGACATATTCCCACCAGCCCAGGTACAGATTTGCATATGTAGGGGCACATGCTGTGCCCATTGCTGTACCCTGGGTCTGGTGGTAATAAATCCCATCAAATACAAAGTAGTTGTGAGTAAGCACGAAGCGGAGAAGGTCCAGAATAAACGTGTTATGTCTATTAAATCTACAGTCCTTTGTAATAAGGAAATGATTCACAGCATTGAGACCATTCTCGTGGATAATGGAGGTATACAAAGATTCAACATCTAAACTCACGAGAATGGTCTCAGTGGAGATGTTAACACCGTTTAGTTTTTTAAGGGTGTCTTTTGTGTCTTGCACATAAGATGGTAAGCTTATCACAAAGTCTCTAAGGACCTTGTCCAGATATATGCTGCTCCCTTCAGACAGACAATTATTCCCTGAGACAATAGGGCGGCCTGGGGGTGACTTTAATCTTTTATGTACTTTGGGCAGAGTATAAAATGTCGCCAATGTCGGTGATTTAGGGTACATAAAGTCATATTCTTGTCTGCTTATCATATCCATATCAAGGGCTTCTTGTAGTATAGACAATAAATCTTGTTTATAACTGGAAGTTGGACTGTTCTCCAAGATCTCATAACAATCCCTGTCACTCAATAAACTCTTATTCTCTTTTACATATGCATCGGTATCCTGAATCACGATATTGCCACCCTTATCCGATGGCTTAATCACGAAAGATGTTTCGCACATAAGATCTTTTAATCCCTTTCTTTCCTCCACAGTGAGGTTATTAGTGGATCTACAGCGTTCAGGTACAGCTTCCAGATCCCTTGTGACACAGGAAATAAACAAATCAACTGCTGGACAAATGTTCATAAGGGGGGTAAAATGACTTTTATTCTTGAGATGAGTGAATGGTCCAGTAATATCCGTTTCTGTGGAAACATTTTGTTCCAACAGATGTATTACATCATCAAGATTTTGCTTCTCTTGAGCACTTAGTCCAGCATTTAGTTCAGTATCATTGGCCCTTTTTGAATGAAATGTATGTAATAGTAGTTTCCTACCAAAAAGATTTAAATCTTTCACCCATTCGAACAAATTAAAATCGGAGGTGGGTGAAAAGGAGAGCCCCTTTTTGAGTAATGTATGTTGTTCATCATTGAAAACATGGCTAGAGAGATTGAATATTTGTATAGCATCTGTGAGTCTGGTAGTGTCTACTAGGTGGGTGCCGGAGGATTTTTGTTTCCCCTTAGGCTTCTTTTTTCCCCTACGGGTTTTGCGTTTTGCTGGGCTTGTGCTAAAAAACCGACCTTATTACTTTTGGGGTTCTTCCTGCCACTAGATTGACTTGGTGGTCTTGGGCCTGACTGTTCGCCCTCAGACAAATCAGTCTCAGATGAGGAGTATCCCGAGAAGTTACCCCTTCTCCTAGATCTTGTAGGAAACTTATACACCGTGCCCTGTTCGTAATCGTTGCTATCACGAAGGAACTTGATGTATTTCCTTTCCTTTAAATCTCTCTTAAATTTCTCCATGTTTATTTCTAGCTGACGTTCCATCTCCTCAAATTCCTGTAACTTATTAAACTTGCCAAGATCTTTGAGACTAGTATCTAATTCATTATTAGTCACATCTAAGCGAGCCTTTTCGTGTTCTATCAGCATGGTCATCAGTTCATTTGAGCAGTTTGACAGGGTATCTTCCCATTTTTTAATAAACTCAGTTGAGGCAATATAGTAAGCAGGGCTTAACTTTAGTCTCAACCCACGTGGAATCATACCAGTGTCAAGGTATTTCTGAAGAAGGGGGTAGGATGGTCCGTGGTTCACAGCAACTTCAGCAGCCAACGCATGGATGTCTAAAAAAACTTTATTGATCGCTAGGCCTGGACGAAACATGTTAGAGTGGTTGCCTGATGTTTGCTGCTAGCGATCAATAAAGTTTTTTTAGACATCCATGCGTTGGCTGCTGAAGTTGCTGTGAACCACGGACCATCCTACCCCCTTCTTCCTGTGTCATCATTTCCGGAGGAGCACGCTGACGCCAGCTACACCAGAGGAGGAAGCCGCTGCAGAATTCCCTGCACCAACAGGGACGGCTTTTTCGTGAGTACTCCTAACCTCCACGCGGTATTTCAGGGAGATTATTGAGGCGGTTAGTGCCGGGCTGTGATCTACTTGGGGGCGCCCCTTAGGGAGGTGTCCCCCTGTACCTCTATCCGGCTTACTATTACCCAACTCCCTGTTTTCAATACCGGAGGCTTATTGTTTCATTAATCATTGCTGGGTCTCTCTTCAATCAAGTTGCCATAAAGTGTGTGCACTACCTGTTAGCAGCCTCGGTATACTGGGTAATTCCAAATTCTCTAGCAAGGTATTTCTGTAGACTGGTGAACTCCCACCAGACCTGAGACTGAGTCCGTAACTGTTTGGAAATATTACGAAAGTAATTTACAATATCTTGATCCTTGTCTGATGTGCCTGATGGTGTAGTAGTGAATACATTTTTCGCTTCATCCTGCCAACCTGAGATGTCCATACCACTTGTTAAATACCCAGCCATGATATGTATGAATAAAGGATCAACGCCCAAGAAGGGGCTTATTAAAGATACCCCAGTATAAAGTCAATAGCAAAAAAGAGAGGGGGGATAGGGAGTGATCTACTAAATCATACTGATTGGAATGTACATAAATGATATATATTTAAACGATAATTATCAAAAACAATAGGTGCGACTGTGAATTGAAGTGAATCAGGGAAACAAAAGGAGTACAAAGATGTTTGTGCTCCAAAAGAAAATTCACTTATGTGCACACTATGTGAGTGTAAAATGTAACTTTTAATAGGTATACTTAAAACATATATTACCGTAACACTAAATGTAATGAACCTTAAAAATAGATTAAATAATATGCACACATGCAGCAGAGTTAGCCTCACATATATATATGAGAGTTCCAGTGGAAAATTATAGCTGAAACCTAGGAGGCTAAACAAAGTGCAAACCAGGCAAGGTGAGTCAGAGTGATCAACAATTGTAATCACTAACACAATACATAATCAGCCAAAAGCTGCAGCAGAGAAGCGGCTACAATAAATCCATGGATTGTAGTGGTAGTGTCAATAGAGCCAACTCTGCCAGCTACACTGTTGTTATATGGTTATGCTTGTGAAAAAAAATGCCCAACACTTGCATTCACTAGCACAGTAAGTGATTAATCAGATGTTGCAGCAGGGATAGGGCTACGATGTGTCCATAGACAGTGATAATATCCATAGAGCAAACCCTGCTAGCTACACTGTTTTTATATATACGGCTATGCTAGTGAAAATACTGGTAATGGCGCACTGTATTATAACAACCCCATAGCAGGGGTTGGTGACATAGTAACGCATCCAACGCGCGTTTCCCTCCTACTATGGAGCTTCGTCAGGGACAATTTTGCATGGGAGGGGAAGCTATTTAAATGCTTAGTTCGTTATGGCGACGGACAGACTCATCGCAATAGCGCATGTGCAAAGAGCGCCCGCTTAGCTGCTTAAATCACAGAGAATTACCTACATTAACATGCCGATGACATAGTTACTGGATGTCATATTGGTGCTGGGACCTTGGACAGGCATTATGACGGACAGATGGATTACGGAGATCGGCGCCAATCACGGGAGGTTACTGCGCATGCGCAGGATAATAGACTCCTTTGTGAACAATGCCATTACTGCGCATGCTCGAATTCGCCCCAGTTGTCTCCTGAAATGCGTCTCCTGAATGAATAGCACATCAGTGTCCTCTTTTTTTGTAGTTAGGGAAGGCAAGTTTATGCTTATGTGGGCTTTTGAAGCCTTTTACATTTTGGGAGATTATTTTTAACGCTGCCATAGCATGTGTTTTAGAGATATATATTAATTTTTACCTGAAGAGGACATTGGTATTGTAGACAGCCGGAACCTGGTACGTTGCCCTAGTGTTAGAGTCTAGATGATCCTTGGATCACAAGCAGACATCAGAGTAGACGAAGAGATATACTGCAGTAGCATAGATTTATATAACAACATGCTATATAAATTGGAACAAAATAGGGGGGGGCGCAACACAGTAACGCTATGCTCACACTACTCAGGAGGCCCACCAAACATACAATTTTATTATTAACTTATATATCTATGATGCAGATCTATACAGTCTATTTTAGTTCGCTGTATGCTTGCTGTGCTGTTTCTACATTTATCCGCACCAGTTAAGTTTCGTATCTACCCAAAACATTACCTAATACTCTAGATATAAACTATTAAGCATTAAACCTGTGAAGTAATGTAACTGTAATCCTGCTTAGCCTCGCAACAGTCCATGTATCTAGATGTATCATATATCTTGACCAACATTCCGGATCATCTCCGGTAGCGATAACTGCTACTTCGTCTAGCGGGATGATCATGTTCATTTCAGCAGCCTCAGAGTTCTGTCTACTTTGGACGAGGGTCCGATCTTGCCATTTTATTTCTTGGGCTTACTGTTGTCCAGGGCAGTTGCTTCGTTCCCTCTTTCGCAGATTCGTCCGAGGGTCGCTGAAATGTTGTAGTCTGGATATCCAGTTTCTTCATCAGCTTGTGTGCCTCTGCCATTTCTTTTATGGCATGCTGTTGACCATTTTTGAGCACGATAAGATGGAAAGGAAAACCCCATTTGTATTTCACCTTGTGTTCACGCTAGGTTTCCGTGAGTGCTTTGAGGTTTCTGCGTCTCTGTAGTGTTGCTGGCGATAGATCTGCAAAGATTTGGATCCTGCTTTCTTCCATTTCTATTGCTTCTTTGTTCCTGGCTGCAGTCATGATGGCTTATTTGACATCAAAATAATGTGTAGTCTGAGGATTATATCTTGTGGGCCATCAAGATTGAGCTGTCTCGGACGTATGGCTCTGCGCACTCTGTCAAGAAGCAGCCGCGGCTGGGGGGTATCAGTGCATAATGTGAGGAAGAGTTGGGTCACATAATCTGCGAGATCTATTATTGTTTCTGGTATTCCTCACAGGCGCAGGTTATTTTTGTGCAACATGTTATTTTGATCTTCTTGTTGTTCTGTTAATTCCTCAACCTTTTCCTTAACTCAGAGCAGTTCCTGAGCGAGATTCTCTTGTGTGGCTGCAGCCTCCACCATGTGCATTTATATATCATTGGTACGCTCCTCAAGTCTTCCAATATCTTCTTTCAGCTCTTTCACAACTTTTTGGATCTCAGCTTTGAAAGCATTTGTCAAGCTCGTATATAATTGCTGTGTGTCTTTTTTCATGCAAATTCTTGGGTCCAGGTCTTTTCTGGGTCTGACTCTGGTTGCGCAGACACAGGGTCCCCGTCCAGTTGTGCTCATGTGGTTGTGCGTTTATTTTTAAAGATGTCTGGTACGTCTGTTTTTTTCCCCGTTTTTGGGAGCTGGTTATTCCTCTAGTGTAGCTTTGTATTTTGGGTTTGCTTTAGGAGCTTCTCATTGCGGTGAGACACTCACGTGTGTCCCCTGGGAGCAGCCTCAGGCCATGCCTGCACAGCCCTGTATCACACCCGTGCCCCCTCTCCGTATGCTCTCAGTAGGTGGCAACTAGATTAGGTCAGTAGTCCATAGTCTATAGATTATATTTTGCAGCTAGTTGATTTTAAGTGGTCGCTGTGTTTGTGTGCCCGCTTGCCAAGCACCCTTGTTGTCAGCACAGCATTCAGGGCACAGTGAGGCCAGTTCAATTTTTTATCTCTCCTGATCTGGGTAACATATAAACTTTGTCAGCAGGCACCCAGGTACTGGCAGTTAACAACTTACTTCATGGCATACAATCATTTAGTATTGCTGTGTCTTTTTGTTGCAGTTTGATTTTTAGCTGCTATATGTATATGTGGATATTGTCTAGTGGGGGCCGGCAAGTAATAATAATAGCATGTTCTTGCATAGCGTTGCTAGTTTTTAACGTAGCGCTTTACAGAGACATTTTGCAGGCACAGGTCCCTGCCCCATGGAGCTTACAATCTACGTTTTTGGTGCCTGAGGCACAGCAAGATAAAGTGACTTGCCCAAGGTCACAAGGAGCCGACACTGGGATTTGAACCAGTGCGAGTCAGTGTCTTTACTCACTGAGTAAAGTCACTCCTTTTAGTCACTTATTTATTTCTGCAGTGCCCTAGATGGAGTCAGGCTGTTTCTTTCTTTATATTCTAATATTTTTGTGCTTCAGAGTTTGAATGCTGCTCCCCCGTGAACGGGGTCTCCCGTTCATTGTCACGAGAGACCAGGCAAAATACACCCTTATATCGGGATCTTATCATTGAGCAAAGCCAATAAGTAAAATAAATTGTAATTTATTCCATAGAAACAGGCAAACACACATTGAATTACAATAGACAGAAAAAAATACAATTACTGGGGTTTGGAGTTGACAAACTAACTTTCCTAGTTGAAAAAAAATCTTTACAACAGTCCAGTGCTGAAGTGGGGACATAGAAAACATTCCGGTTTAAAAAGTCCTGCAGCCTTCCGCCATGCAATTGCAGCAAGGTGTCTCTGGGCCCGGTCTGACCCGTTCTTGCTCTTATGGCAAATTGAACTTCTGGAATCCCTTGGGAACACATGGAACCACATAGGAACACATGGAACACCCAAGAAAGATCAACAGCAGAGAGAGAGTTCTGGTTGGGCGACTAGCTGTCTTATACACTTTGGGAAAGGCCGTCCCACAGCTTGCCCTCCAACCAGTGGCGTGGAAATTTCATCCCTAGCCACTCACACACTTTGCCAGGTTTGTGAAGGCTGGCACCTCTGGCTTCAGAACAGGGAGAGGGCATGTGCACAAAACGCAATCTTGCCCACTCATTATTCAAAAACCCCCACTGGCTTAATGCCACTAAGTCTGGGCTAGGCCACATGGCCCCTTTGAGGTGAGGATGTGGATGCTTCACTTAGCCTTTCTTGCTAACAAATGGTTCACACCTCTAGCATCTCTGAGGCTTTCAAGTCCTGGCTTTCTCCCAGACGCATAGGCACCAAGCCTGTAGTCATGACTTCGAAATCCCACAGCTGATTTACAGGTTACCAGTACATATACCTATTAAATATAATTCTTTAATAAAATATACTGTGTCCCGTCTTATGTGTGGTAAAATATATGTCTTTGTTCTGGTGTCAGGGATGGAGTTAGGGTATAATTCCTCTACTGTAACGCTAGGCCTGCCCACAAGCCAGACGAGACCCCGGGACTGAGGTGGAAAGGGTAAAACCACACACCTAGCAGCAAACGGGGGCACGGCCAGAGAGTGGTAGTAGCGTAGGTGGTCTGGGTAACAAGAATGTAAATGATACCGTACTTGACAGCTCCGGCGTAGAAGGGTTAGTTCGCATGCCAAGGGTCGTGGATTGGAGAGGGCAGCGTAATCGATTGTCCGTAAGCCTGGGTCGTGGAGTGGAGAGAGCAGCGCTGTAGTTTGTCTGTGTGCCGTGTCCAAGGGTTGTAGAGGTCTGCAGCGTAGAAGTCCAAAGCAAGGTCCAAAGGGTTCCAGAGAGCAGCATAGTAGAGTTCAAAGCAAGGGTCAAATCCAGGGAGGTCAGCAAAGATTCCAGGGACAGGAGCAGCACTGAAAAGACAAGAGGGCCAGGCAATAGCAGACAGCACCAAGGTACAGAAGCTATGCAGAGCAAATAGGAAATGGAGAAGAGGGATTATATAGGGGGCTGGGACCAATCAGAGAAAGGAGAGTGACGGAGGAGCGGCCTGAAGAGGAACCTAATAGGAGAGCAGAGCGAGGAAGTTTGAAAAAAATGGGAGTGAGGGGAGGAACAGAGGAGTGAGCAAGATAAGGCCCAGATAGAGGAGAGTTGCTGGAGGCAAAGGGAGTGGTCAGAGTAAGGGGAGGAACGGAGGGACGGACAAGGGAAGGGACAGAAAGGGAAGGAGGACCTGATAGGCAAGGCAGATGGGGAAGGGGCGTGTAAGGCATGTACGTGACGTCCGAGGAGGAGGAGCATGGGAAAGGTGCACCGGAGGATCCAGGAGCAGAGAGAAGAAGGGGAGGAGCAGAGGGACGGACAGGGGAAGGGTTAGGTAAGGAGGGAGAAGCGGGGAGGCGGAGCTGACGGGACCCATGCGGCGACACGCAAGGAGCGTGTGCCGCACCAGCGGAGGCGGAGTCAGGCGCCTGGTGCTAACCAATGGCAGCGTGGGCAGGAGGTGCAGGGAAAGCAGCCAGGAGCGGGGAATGGCGCCGGGAGCCTGAATGGCCTGAGAAGAAGGTAAGGATGTGCTGGACGCGGGTATACCTGCTGCGCGAATCCTTACACCTACCCTCACGAGACTCATTCTTTGCACACATTAGAAAAATAACTTTTAAAACGTTTATACACTGCAAACATGCTCAGCTTTATCACCTATCTGGAGCACCCCCTGAACCCATATACTCGGCTCATGGTAACTGGGCATATATTTGGGTTCCTCTGCTATACTGGGGAGCCCCTGTTATACTAAGGACTCCGTGTATACCTGCAGATATCTTTTAACCCCTTAATACCCATTTATCTTGTCTGGACGATGCTGCAGCAGGGATCTTGGCAGTGAGTTGCAAGAACGCTTTTCATGGTAGGGTTTTGACTGGAGCACTGCACTTCAATGTAGCCGGGAATCTAACCTGAATCCGGGGTACATTTGTGGGGCCACCAGTAACTTTTTGGAACCACGCTACAGTAAATAGACGCAATCTAAAAGACGTTTCTCCGTCAAACCTACTCTGAAACTTACAGCCTAGAAATCTCCTGGTCCAGCATCCCAGGAAAGGCAAAACACACAGAAATCTTTAATGTCACCTAATTTGCACACAGTCAAAGTAATGCATTTAAGACATCTGGGTCTAAGAGCTGACACTCTAGGATCCCAAAACAGGGATCAGGGGTAACCAAGTGGGCTTGACCTTTATTGATGAGCCTGGTTAACCCCTTCACCATCACATTCATGCACTAAGACCTCCTTATTTCAGGGGCAGCAGGCATGGGCAATAGAGTATACGGAGGGTGTTCTGTGTTTTTAAATAACCCTGTTACTGTTTTCAGGGGTTTTTCAAGGGCTAGGAGTTTCCCGGCACAGGATTAAGCAGTGAGGCTTTCCCTACCTCTCTGGATTCTTCCCCTACTTCCCAGTCTGCTTTAGCCCACGTTCCGGCCACTGCAGGAGTCCTGTAGCTCTGCTCTTGCTCTCCTGTGGCTTTCTATGTGTCAGCGTGTGTTTTTAAATTACTGCTTTTTTTACCTCAATGCTTCCCGTGATAGGGGGTGACGGTACCGCGGCAAAGTTTAAAGCTCCGGTGTCACATGAGCCAATAGGAAGCCGAACTTGATGACCTCACGGCTTCCTATTAGCCCACAGGAGCCTTGAAACGCAACCATTACGTGAACCCTAGCTAGCTAGCTAGCGAGCCGGAGCGGCTACCGGCACCCCCAACTGAGGTCTGTGTCTCTGAATGCAGGGGGTTCCAGAGCTGAATTAATGGGAGTCAGTGCCGGAAACACCCCGCTTCAATCGTTTGTTAAAAAAAAATAAAACAATAAAATGAAAATAAATAAATAATTGCCCTCTTGGATTGCTGCTTCAATATTAAATAATTTCAAATAGAAATCTCCAATAAAATATAATTTTTTCATTGGGATATTCTTTTACATTTGGTACTGTATGATGATTTGTTCATACCAGTTCACTAACTCACTCCAGGTCTGATAACCTATAAGGACAGGGATAATAAGGGATTTCATACGTAATAAGGACCGTAAAACTCGCCTGCAACACTAGGTTACAATTTTTACAAACCAGATTTCACTCTATATCACAATGTGGTACGCGGTAGATACAACTTTTTTGTTTCATACTAATTAGCGAGTGCATGCAATCGGGGGCTTTTTACCTTGGCCTACTCTCCCTCTTAGGAGTGACCCTCTGGCTCCGATTACCCTTGTTCTCTTGTTTCCAAACACCAACCCTTAGTGCATCCACACACATCCTTTTGAGCTGAGCGGGTGTCTAACCCCTCCCTCCCCCCCCATATTAATGTTTATAAACCAAATTAAAATGGTCAAACAATACTAATACGCGTTCTATTTATAATTAAAAAGCCAGTCATCTTGTGAAACCCATTATTGCGTTAATTTTATAACATTTTTAGTTCTACGTAGAGGATCCATTCTACTTTATACACCAAATAAATTAAGGGGTTAGACTTTGCTAGTGGGTTTCTGTGTTGTGTCTACTTACAGTACTTATTCCTGTTGGACAAAGAAGGAAATGAAACTGCATCAAACTTCAAAGTAACAGGAAGATGAAGCTGCCAGTCGTTGATGGGTTAC
This sequence comes from Ascaphus truei, assembly GCF_040206685.1. NCBI lineage: Eukaryota > Metazoa > Chordata > Amphibia > Anura > Ascaphidae > Ascaphus > Ascaphus truei. The sequence goes on from NC_134486.1 coordinate 242,889,627, forward strand.
TGCTTTGCATTGTGCCTTGTACGTCTTGTATTCATTATATGGCCCCCTTTGATGCCAGGGAGGTCTCAGGGGTTATACAAGTCAGAAATGCTTTTAGTTTGTACAATTCAATTTTAGTTTAATGAAGTTTATTAAAACATGCAGATGCAAAGCACAAGAGATGCTATTCATCAGAGGGCCATATAATTGAGAGACAGTGGTTATGGCATTTACCACGGCATTCACCATGAGCTATTACTACTAGCGCTATGAATTGTTCCACTTTGTAATAGTCCCCCCCCCAGAATATAGCATGCATTATTCCAAAGTGGAATGGCTGATACCATTTGAAAAATAGATATTGTCTGTTTAATATAGATTCCTTTTTTGCTCCAAACAGTAACAAAAAGAGATATCTGTAATTTCTTTCAATATTTTTTTGTGATATAAAAATGGCTGCCATTGCCTCTATATAAATAATTGTTTTGCTTGTAATGATTCAATGCAAAGTTCCAAGGAAAATGTAAATAAAAAGGCATTAAAGCTCATATCTACTAAGAGGTGCTCAAGGCCGCCAACAAAAATTGTTGGGCCCAGGACCAATAGAAGAAGCAAGGCCCCCTCCACTCCCCCCTCCCCCCCGTGCACTGGGTGAGGTGGGGGGAGGAAAGAGCAGGTGGGACAGAAGGAAGGGGTATAAAGCGGGGATGGGCCTGGGGTTAAAAGGGGGTCATGGGCCCGGGGTAGTATAAGGGGTTAATGGGCCTGGGAACGTATAAGGGGCTAATGGGTCCAGAGGGGGGGGGGGGTTTATGGATCTGGGAGCATAGTGGAAATAGGCATATGGGTTTACCGGTGGCCTTCAGATGGGACTGTTGGATAAAGATGGCCGGTGAACAGGAAGGCCCGGCAACAGTAAGCAAAATGAGAGCCTGGAGAATCCACCACAGATGGGCATCAGCCATAAAAGTGAAGTGCCCTTCAGGCCTGCAAGAGGGGCCTGAGAAAGGAGAGGATCCTTCGTGCCTGCGCAGGTGCAGGCAATAAACTGTTTGGTTGCCGGCAAGGGGGCCGAGCCCCTTGACTAACAGCAGTCCCGGCTGCCCCCCCTTCCCTGTTCGTGGCTACCAATATGCCACAAGACCAGTGATGAGGACCGTAAGATCCATTTAAGTAAATGTGCTACAAGATCTTTTCCGGGACTGTAAGGTATTTATAGCATTGTACAGCATTGTATAAACCAACTTTAAACTGAACAATCAGTGATTAAGATCAAATTGATGAGTCAAAAAGAATGAAACCACTGTCTTTGTGTGGTTCTGCTGATTTTGTACATCATTTTTCCAGGCTTAGCTGTACAAGATATGTATTACAGCAAACAAAGCTTTATGGAGACCAAGTATCATAGATAGGAAGCTAAATATGGAACAGGGTGCTCATTTGTATGTCACTACCCAGAATGCTTATCTGCACTTTAAACACTGTACGAGATGTTAACCATTGTGCTTTAACTACTGTATGAGATGTGACAATGGAGTAAATAACAGACAGGTGCAGGTGCACTCAAGACTTCCCTATTTATGCACTTTAATCTAATAATGTCTTAGCATACAAATGGATTTAAAGCATCAATTCTCCTCCCTCTTCCTCTTCTCTGATGTTTGTGGTATTAAAATGTTTTAATCGATTCTGAACTGGGAATGTCTCCAAATGCATAATCAAGGTTGCCCTGCACCAAGGAAAGCACCTACTTCCAGAGATAAATTAATTCCAGTTCCTTTCTCCTCTTATTCAATACCATGATACTTGCAGTAACTTCCATTCACCTGAGTGAAATTTGGTGCATTTTTAACTGTGCGCTTTACCTTGTCGATACTATATGGAATAAGGGCCTTTTTATGGGCAATACAGTACTAACACAGCAGTATCACATTTAGCCAATGGATAATGTTGAATATTTCTGACATCACTGGATGTGTTGGGGGCAATTGAGGGGAAAAAAATGAAATCTTTGTTGTCTTAATAGCGTGTTAGTGTGTAAATATAGTAATGTGAAACTTGGAAGACGTCCAGTCATGGAAGTTGTAATAAAAAGTAGTGGAAAAGGAATTCGGCAGAACGCTTATTAGAAACCACTTTTGAAAGACTGATGGTATATTTATTATATAATGACTACTGAAAGGTTGTATAACCGCATATCCTTTTTGTAAGAAACTTTTTTGTAAACTGTATATATGTGAGGTAATAAGGTGCATGAGGATAAATTGGGAGCACAAAAAGGATATATATAGGACAAATATAGGACAAAACTGTTCTAGCAAAACAAATGTGCTAATATAGCCTATTGTAGGCTTTTGGATCGGTATACTCAGTTAAAAACAAAAATAATAAAAAAAAATTGCTTTAGGTATTACCATCGGTTTCTGAGATATATGGCAATAATCCTTAAGTATACCTTATTCCTGTTACCCTGTATTAAACTTGACTACATGTAGATATACACTACTATAGGGACCTTATGCGCATATATTATAATAGTGTCAACGCTTTGCAATCTCACTTTGTTTAGTGAGATGACTATATTTGTCTCTATTTGAAACAAGTTACTTATACGTGGAATGAGCTACCCATATACCAGTGGAGAACATACACTATATAATCTAAGATAAAGACGCAATTGCGTGACCAATATGTGCAATGTTTCAACATTATATCACATTGTAGCAACATAGGACAAACAGAAAGTGTATGTGTATATTTACAAAAATACACATTTTGCAACAAAAGTCATTTTCCTAATAGCAAACTGAGCCGAAACATACTTACCTTCTACTTACATGTATCGCTGGAAATCACACTGAGATGTTGGAGTGGACTAAAAAATAAACACAGACACACAAATTAATGTGACTAATAGTCTGTAAACTACAAATATAGAGTCTCAAACCCACTCCACCCCTATAGAGGATTCTTTAAACAATTTTTCACTGTAAATATTTCACTGAGTCACTGATTATTATTTTTGGATGTAATAAAATTGTATTATTTTTGTTTTTAACTGAGTATATCGATCCAAAAGCCTACAATAGGCTATATTAGCACATTTGTTTTGCTAGAACAATTTTGTCCTATATTTGTAAAATACAATATAATATAGAGTGCAAATAGGAGGAATCTTTTTTTATCCCATTGGATACTTTTTATATAATGACTAGAAACTAAGAGTTTTTTTATTTTATTATAAATCCATATTTCTTCTACATTCTCTATGGCATAAACTCTATGGCAGGTCAATTCCTCCATCCACTTGAGTTAGGGTAAGAACTTCTCAGACCGCTATAAAAGGGAGCATCATCCATACCATGTCAGTTATTCTTCCCTACCCTAGCTACGGAATAGACCGCTCTCATGCTGCCCTAGTTAGGAGGGGGAAATTACCTAGCTCCCCCTTTAATTTACATCAAGAACTGCTGCTTTCTAGCCACCATTTGATCCAGCGGAGCCATCTATATTGCAACCCTGTGCGCAGAACTGAATGGTGTCCTCCCCTGGTGTGCGTAATGGCAGCGAGAGCTGCATGGTATGACCTGTGAATGTTGTCCTGCGTGTGGTAATGTAACTGCATGGCGCATCTGGTACCAATGTGGTGACGTAATTGTTGGGCATGCTTGGTACCAAAAAGTACTTCCGTTGCACTTCTCGGTCACCAGGGAGCTGTATCTGGACGGCAGGTATTTATTGGAGTACATTTCCCTATTTCTCTTGTTCCCTAGTGGTCATCGGGATGTTAGCTCCTTCTACTATTGCAGAGGACCGGAAAGTTGAGCAGCCTCAGCAGGAAACTCATGTTGCAAAACCTAGGAAGTCTCTAAGTCTAAATATTGTGCAGTGTGATGTCAAGTTACTAGCAACTTACCCCAAGAGGTTTTGTGCAGACTGCATTACGAAAATTGCTGACAAAGAACATTCAGCACAATTCAATATTTTTTCTTTATTGATTGGATGAAAACTTTGCTCATGCATATCAGGTTTGTTGGTGAGGCCAAGGGGGAGTCACTGATCAGTCTTAATAGTGTTGCTCACCAGAGATAAATGCCCGGAATCCGGATTAGTGGAGCGGAAGGTAGACAGGGTCCCAAGGAGCGGGAAGCATGGTTCGCAGTCAGGTCACATGCAAAGGTCCAGAGAAGGCAACAAAGGTTCAAAGTCAGGTCACAAGTGGAAGTCCATGGAAGGCAGGAAGGTCAGGGGGCATTCCGAAGTCGGAAACCAGATAATCCCAAAGCAGTAGAGAAGGCAGGGTAGGGAGCAACACAAGTTAGGTAGAAGGAAAGTTGGGAAGCAAGGAAATAACAGCAAGGTGCCTTCTTATAGGCCAGGGCAATCACTGTAATGATACTCGTCTCTAAACAGGAAGCGACCCACAATGCTGAGGTAGATCACAGAGAGATGCAGTCCTGAATCGATAATCAAATAGTCAGGGTCCCAGGCTGGGATTGAGGCAGGCAGCAGAGGAGCAAGGTGTCTTTACTTTTGCTGCTTTCTCTTCTGTGTTCTCTCCGCTTGTACTTTTCTTCTCCTCTGGTCTGAAGTAAAGCCTCTCAGGTCTTCTCTGCAGGAATGGCTTAAGATGTTGTCCTCAGAGTGAAATGAAATAAAAACAAATATGTAAGGGACAAGACAGAATATATATATAATTCTGGGGTAGACGATTGTATTTAGAACAAAACCGCAGAGGAATACTGCGTCCACTCACACGGGCAAGCGTGAGTGACCTCTGGAGGGAGGTGTCTTTGATGGCACCTCACTGCAGGGCTGTCAAGCGCCCTTCCTGTTTTTCACACTAAACAATAGGGAAAAAGGGTGAAGGGGCAGAGGTAGGTTAAAATATAACCATGTAAAGTTAAAAGGAAACTCACACGGCCATGTGTGGGTGAGGACTGTAATGGGTATCTTTTCTCCCCTCTATGGAACTCCAAATCCAAACCTTCAGCTGAGTGTGTTAGTCACTCAAATAGTGCCTGGTTCACACGGTGGTACACAAGGGTACACGGGTGAAGTAATCTTGATCTTTATTAAACACCAACAGAACAAAAGCCCCAACAAAACATTTAAAAGCACTTAGTCAAAACGACTAAGAGCTGGATAAGCATAAAAACAGCCAGTCTATCAGAAAAAGTTTGTGCAGGATACTCAAGTGCGCAGCTAACTCTCCGCGTCCGGGTGGTGTGCTGCGCTCCTACTTCCTGCTCCTGACGGTGGCTGAAGTAGTAAAAAAGTACTCAGGGATAGTAGCAACGCGTTTCACCCTTCTTGGGCTTCCTCAGGCTCCGTAGCTTGAAAAACAGGAAGGGCGCTTGACAGCCCTGCAGACAACATCTTAAGCCATTCCTGCAGAGAAGACCTGAGAGGCTTTACTTCAGACCAGAGGAGAAGAAAAGTACAAGCGGAGAGAACACAGAAGAGAAAGCAGCAAAAGTAAAGACACCTTGATGTGAAAGCATTTACACAAGGCCGTGTAAGTGTTCACGTTATTTTACACTTTATTTCACATCACAGTCATTAACCATCATAGTGTTTGAAACGTCTGTCTAGTCCCTCAACCTGTGCTCCCCCATTTTTGTTTGTTTTTCTGTACTATCAAGGATCCTGGATAGGTCCTTTTTGGGGTCTTGAGCAGCAGGAAGAGTTTCGGAAGTAGAGGGGACCCTTAAGTACTCTTTAAGGTTGTATTGTTCTATCATAAGAATTATATCACCCTACAACTTATTTCTTTAGGGTAGCGCCCGGGCTTTTTCGTACAGCAGAGGAGCAAGGTTGGGGTCACAGGCAATGGTTGAGGAAGAGATGCAAAGTCGGGTTCACAGACTGGAAACAAGGCAGGGTGAAGATCAACAGGACACAGGAGCCAGACAGGAACAGCCTCTTTATAGGCAGGACACAGTGACCAAGATGGTCCCTGCAACCTCATTGTGGGAGGAAGTGGGTACAATATGGATGTCATGGCTTCAGTGAAGTCGCTGATGGCGAAAATTTCAGAGCGTCTTAGTATTGTCTTTCCAAAGCCTTTGTAGCACTTGCCTGACCTATGCCCGGTGTTTGACCATGAAATTAGAGAATATAAGTATATTGTCATGGTAGACTATGACACAGAGATCCAGGAGGTCCCGAAAGATTTAGTTAATAAAGCCTTGAAATACCATAGAAGCATTGCATAAGCCAAACGGCATGACTTGATATTCGTAATAGCCCTTGTGTTGAAGCAGCTGTTGACAGGATCTTTGTATTGTATTGTATGTCATTATTTATATAGCGCCATTAATGTACATAGCGCTTCACAGCAGTAATACACGTGGTAATCAAATAAATAACAGATAATATAAATAACAGATCATGGGAATAAGTGCTTTAGACATAAAAGTAACATTAAGGAAGAGGAGTCCCTGCCACGAGGAGCTTACAATCTAATTGGTGGGTAGGGAGAACGTACGGAGGGAGTTCTGGTAAGTGCGTCTGCAGGGGGCTAAGCTGTATATCATGTGTCCAGTATTATCCACAGTGCTATTCATATGCTTCTTTAAGCAAGTGTGTCTTAAGTTGGGTCTTAAAGGTGGATAGAGAGGGTGCTAGTCGGTTACTGAGGGGAAGGGCATTCCAGAGGTGTGGGGCAGTCAGTGAAAAAGGTGTAAGGCGGGAGAGGGCTTTAGATACAAAGGGGGTAGAAAGAAGACATCCTTGAGAAGAACGCAAGAGTCTGGATGGTGCATAACGAGAAATTATGGCTGAGATGTAAGGAGGGGCAGAAGAGTGTAAAGCTTTAAAAGTGAGGAGAAGAATGGAGTGTGAGATGCGGGATTTGATCGGAAGCCAGGAGAGGGATTTCATGAGGGGAGATGCTGAGACAGATCTAGGAAAGAGTAGAGTGATTCTGGCAGCAGCGTTAGGATAGATTGTAGGGGAGACAGGTGAGAGGCAGGAAGGCCGGACAGCAGGAGGTTACAGTAATCGAGACGGGAGAGAATGAGGGCCTGAGTCAGAGTTTTAGCAGTCGAGCAACAGAGGAAAGGGCGTATCTTAGTTATATTACGGAGGAAAAAGCGACAGGTTTTAGAAATGTTTTGAATGTGAGGGGCGAATGTGAGAGAGGAGTCGAGTGTGACCCCTAGGCAGCGTGCTTGGGCTACTGGGTGAATGATCGTAGTTCCAACAGTAATGTGGAAGGAGGTAGTAGGGCCAGGTTTGGGAGGAAGTATGAGGAGCTCTGTTTTAGCCATGTTGAGTTTAAGGCGGCGGAGGGCCATCCAGGATGATATAGCAGAGAGACATTGAGAAAATTTGGTTTGTACAGCAGGTGTAAGGTCGGGTGTTGAAAAGTATATTTGTGTGTCTCAGCATAGAGGTGATAATTAAACCCAAGAGATGTTATTAGGTCACCTAGAGAGAGTGTATACAGAGAAAAGAGAAGAGGTCCCAGCACAGAACCCTGGGGTACCCCCACAGAGAGATCAACAGAGGAGGAGGTGTTAGCAGAAGAGACACTGAAAGTACGATGGGAGAGGTAGGATGAGATCCAGGATAGAGCTTTGTTCCGAATACCAAGAGTATGGAGAATGTGAAGGAGAAGAGGGTGGTCCACGGTGTCAAATGCTGCAGAGAGGTCGAGTAATATGATCAGAGTGTAATGACCTCTGTCTTTGGCAGCATGGAGGTCGTCAGTTATTTTAGTGAGGGCTGTTTCCGTGGAGTGAGCAGTGCGGAAGCCAGATTGTAGAGGGTCTAGGAGAGAATAGGTGTTAAGAAAATGGAGCAAGCGAGAGAATACAAGACGTTCAAGGAGTTTAGAGGCAAAAGGCAGGAGGTAGACAGGTCAATAGTTAGAAAGACAGGTAGGGTCAAGTTTGCTGTTTTTGAGTAATGGTATGACTGTTGCATGTTTGAAGGAGGATGGAAAGGTTCCAGAGGAGGAATAGCAGAAATGCATAGAGCAATCCTCCACACTCTCTAGAGTTTCCCAACCTTGCACACACTTCTTTGCAATGCGTTGCCTCCCCGCAAAGAACAGAGAGAGATCGCTGATACTTTTTCTCATCTGACAACTTCATACCAGCTAACTACATGTGTTCTTCAGCTGGCAGTGCCCTGGAGGGGAACTACAAAAGGGGTGTGGGAGGGAATGTGGAAGTTCTATGTGTTCATCTCTAGTATGCAGGTCCATTCGTATACACCGAGCAATGAGATCCTAAAAATTGGTCGGGACATCTCGACAAGTCAGCTAATCTTTCAGATGGGCCCTGTAGCTGGCCCCTAGAGCCAGGTTATTCCAACCCAGTCTTGGAAGCTTTGGTCCAGAAATCAATAATATGGCCCCACAATGCGTGTACCCTGACAGATCCATATATCTCTTATGTTTTCTCCAGCGGCTTCTGCCAACATGTCACCATGGCAATGGGGAGTCATGATGTCAGATGACACATGAGAGAAAAGGTGAGAGAGGGGGCGTGAGTAGGCATTGGGTGCGCAAACAAAAATGTTTGTTTACCCCAGGGCCAGAGGATAATGTAAGGTTGCTCGTCTTTGAACAGGAAGCAACCCACAAGGCTGAGTTAGGATACAGATCACTCACCTGAATTGAGAGATAGAGTCCTGAGTCGAGTGTAGAATAGTCGGCGTCACAGGCGGTGTTCAAGACAGGTGGCAAAGGAGCAAGGCCAGGGTCACAGGCAATGATCGAGGCAGGTGGCAGAGGTTCAAGGTTAGAGTCACAGGCTTGGAAACAAGGTAGGGTAAAGATTAACAGGAACACAGGAGCCAGACAGGAACAAATAGGAACTATGCTATGGCAACATCCTGGAGGAAGTTCTGCCTCTTTATAGACAGGATGTCAGTGACCAAGATGGCCTCTCAGCCTCAGTCTTGGTGGAAGTGGGTAAAGAACTGTCAAGGAACAAGATGGATGTTGTGGCTTCAGTGTGGTTCTGACAGCACCGAAGACTCATAATCACATGCTGCAGTTAGTGCAGCTGACAGACCAGAGGCTGTAGATCAGAAAGCAGGCCTTACTAGTTGAGCCGTGACAATACATTTGTCAGAGTCTTCCTAGACGTTTTGCTTCCAGCCACAGATCCCTTGTCTGTCCACCGGGAGTGCTGCTATTTCTGTCTGCTCTGGGGTTCCTCTGTCTGTCTGTCTCCTCTTATTGGTCCTGTCCTCTGTCCTTATAGTTTCCTGTCCTTCCCTGCCTTTGCTTTGTGTTGTGTTCCCTGAACTTCTCTGCCTCAGTCTGTTCCTTGTTCCTGTACTTGTCCTAGTGAATAAAGGTCATTGCCTGCAATTAAGCTTGTTCCTTGTCTGTTACTTGCCCTGTCCCTACAATTGCCTCTGTCCATGTCATAGCTTCTGTCCCTGTTTCTGTGGATTCCCTGCTGCCAACCTCTGCCTGTGACCCTGACCACGATTCATGCCGCCTTCCCTGAACCCCTGCTTTTGACCCAAACCATGTTTATTGCCACCTGCCCTGGACCCTTGCCTCTGAACCTGATGCCTCGATGCCTGCCCCCTAATGTTCCGGTCACTGAGGTCCTACTTGCACCAGAAGTCTTGACAACATTCCTTCAATAAAATTCAGTCCCAGGGTATTTTTTTAAAAAGCCCAGGTCGCAGACTTCATTGTAACAGCAGGCTGACAGCTTTGTAGATTTTTCGGTGCAGTCAAGTTTTTCGGGGCATGGGGAATGTTCTTTGTCTGAGGAAGAGGCGACTCAAACGGATGTGGCGTACTCAGAATAGACACCATAGACAAGCTTTTTAAAAATATGAGGACAACATTGAATATTGAAGACCCCAGAGAAGAACTATATCAAGGAGATGGTAAAGGTGGAATGGGCATCACTGGATAAGAGAACAGTGATGACTTCAGGAATCCATCAATGTATCTTTTCAATGAGGAAGATTGCAGTGATTGGGGAAGACCGCCAAAAGTGGACAAAGCAATCAGCAAGGCAGCGAGGAACACAATAATTCCACTACAAGATGGATCATCTTTCAAGGATCCTAGGGATCATCTTTCAAGAAGAGTGTAGGTTGCCCTACATAAACATTTGTCTACTGGGGCAATGGCCTGTATTTCTATGACAATCAGAATCTGGATAACTAATCTTGAGGACATAATTGAAGCTGGGACTTATAGGCAGAAGTTATTGTAGGACTTCTCAAATCTAAATCGTTCAATATATTTTTCTTTGACACTTCAATGGATATTATTCATATCGTAGCAAGATCTTTGGCATACTCCGTAGACACAAGGAGGGCGTTATGGATCAAGCCTTAGGCCACGGATACCTCATCTATGAATAGGCTGTTTATCTACTCTATGGAGTATGTTCTTATGTTTTTGGTGAACCACTGTATGATCTAATTTCCAAGATGACCGGAGGAAAAGATCACTTTCTGCCCCATTTGTCTGATTTTCATTGTTTTTCAGGCCTCCAGGGTGAAGTTTCCAGGAGGCAAGGTTCTATAATCCAAGAAGAGCCTATCGTAGGAATTAGGATTCACACCAGCTCTTGGTTTTTTATCGCACCAGACAAGGTACCAGTTAACTTGCCAACAAGAAGCAAAGTTCTCAAAGGGCATTGGACCCCGATCTATAATGTAACATCGGCCAGCGGCAAATTGGCGGGATTTCTTGATCGTTGGGTCCAGACAACAACACACTCCTAAATTCGACAAATCATAGCCATGGGGTATTCCTTGGCGTTCCTAAGGATACCAGGACACCATTTCAGAGAATCGGGTTTCTCAAAAAAATCTACAAAAGTATCTTGTCTTAAAATAGATGTTTCAACACCCATGTGTTGCCCATTGTGATCGCGCGTAATGGGCAAGCATCAGGAAAGTAGTACTGTGCTGTAGTATTGTAAGTACAGTATGATACAGGTAAGTATGGCACAGATTTTTTCTTTCCCAATAGTCAGAGTATACAGTAGTTACAGTTTTTTCTTTATAGAGAGAGCAGCACCAGCCATCAGGTTACAGTACATAGTATTTAACAGTAGTCAGAGTATACAGTAGTTCCAGTATAGACTAGTTTGACAGTACTACAGTAACTGCCTACTAACTGCTCAATTTTTTTCTTTCCAGAGAAAGCAGCACCAGCCATGTACAGTAGTACTACACATCACACAATGCCATAATACAGTACGCACATAACTGCACTAATTTTTTGTTTTCTTGTCGTTTCAGGAAAAAAGGGTGGCCTGGGGGGAGGTGGGGTGTTGTGTCCGGTCTAATCTGTTTGTACAGTCAAATGTACAGTATATAAACAGCAGTAATGATGTACACAAAACCTCTCCTCTCTCAATGAACTACTGTACTGTACACAGAATAAGGAACAAGATGAAGACGGAAAAAATAATATTACTATATATATATATATATATATAATCAAAAAATAAATAGATGATACCGTTCTGTGGCTAACGAAATGCTTTTATTTGTGCGAGCTTTCGAGATACACTGATCTCTTCTTCCGGCGATGTTACAATGAATGAAGCAAAATGTATACTTAAAAACAGTGTCTCTTGGAATGTTATCTGTGCTGTTCCTTCCCCCGGTGTGGATGTGTTTTAACATTCCAAGAGACACTGTTTTTAAGTATACCTTTTGCTTCATTCATTGTAACATCGCCGGAAGAAGAGATCAGTGTATCTCGAAAGCTCGCACAAATAAAAGCATTTCGTTAGCCACAGAACGGTATCATCTATTTATTTTTTGATTATTGAAGCTCGGCTAACACGGTACTGATACCTCTATATATATATATATATATATATATATATATTATATATTACAGTATTATTAAATAATATTCTTATAAATGTGCATTATTCATGTTTCCCCATGTTTTAAAATGTTTTCAAAATGTTTATCCAATTTCAATCTGCCTGAAGAACTTAATAAAGACTGCATATGTATTATTCATGATTATTTTTATATTTGTATTTTTGGTTCCTGATAAAATAAAATAAATATTTATTTACATTCCTGCTAATCATAATCATTGACAACAGCCCCCCCCCCACACCTACAGTACACCAATGAATAAGAATGAATGACAAAACAACATGAATCTGTTAATGTATTTTTTAACTCTCAATTCTCACAATGCTGTGCAAATCAGATTTACATTTCAAAATCGAGAAGGGATTTTCCAAAGCGTTACCGTAAACAAAGCCTCAAAAGGTTGGGGGTGGGGGGGGGGGGGGTGAGTCATGTGCAGTAATCAGCTAGCTTCCATCCCAAAGAGGATTACACGCAGGCGCAGTGAGGTGATGACGCTCGGCTATGGACGGATTAAGAACCCAATGGCAATATTCAGAAAATTAACGACTCTGTGGAGAGAGGGGGTTGGGTGACTCATGCGCAGTAAGCAGCAAGCTCCCATCTCTAAAAGGATTAGAGTACACGCAGGCGCAGTGAGGTGATTGACGCTCGGCTAGGGACGGATTAAAAACACAATGACTAACTAACTTCAGAAAATGAATGACTCTGTGGAGGTGTCTGTCATAAGAGTTTGTGTGTGCGTGGGGAAGGGATGAAGGATTAGTTGTGAGCAGGTCAAAGAAATAACATACTGTAGAGTACAGTAATTTCAAAAGGCAGTTCATCATAATACTGTAATTTGATCCCTACACCCCCCAAATACAGTACATAAAAAGCACACAAATCAACCATGTGCAGGCAAACGCACAGATTTAATATCGTAATATCAAGATTGTTTTTGCAGGCTTGTGGATAAAATAACAGTTAAACAATCATAATTAAAAAAAAATTGGGGGGGCACTCAAGCAAGCAGTGGTGGGTGAAGTTACAGGCGCATGAGCAGGAATAAACTAGCTCCCATCCAAAAGAGGATTACACACAGGCGCATAGAGAGGTGATGCTCTGTGCAAATCTAATTCGAGAAGGGATTTTCCAAAGCGTTGCCGTAAACAAAGCCTCAAAATTCCCATCTCAAAGAGAATTACACGTAGGCGCACTGAGGCTTTGTAGCTCGGCTATGGACGAATTCAGAACACAATGGCAAGATTCAGTAAATTAACGACTCTGTGGAGAGGGGGGGTTGGGTGACTCATGCGCAGGAAGCAGCTCCCATCTCAAAAAGGATTACACACAGGCGCAGTGAGGCTTTGTAGCTCGACTATGGACAGATTAAAAACACAATGGCAAGATTCAGAAAATTAATGACTCCGTGGAATTTCAAATCCTTGAGCTAGCGTTCGGGGGAGGGGGCTACAGGGTACAGCTGCATGAAGTTCAAAGCTAAAGACATACTTTAATTTCAAAAGGCAGTTCATCATAATAATACACCCCAAAATACAGTACGTAAAAAGCACACAAATCAACCATGTGCAGTCAAACGCACAGGGTCGCAGTCAAAAGCTACAGCACAGATTGAATATCGTAATACAGTAAGATGGTTTTTGTAAACTTGTGGAGAAAAAAAAATTACAATGAAAAAAAATAAAAAAAATTTTTTTTGGTCACTCACTCAGGCAAGCAAACAGTGGTGGGCGAAGTTACTGGCGCATTCGCAGTAAATTCCTGCTGTCAAGCAGGAATGTGATTGAAATCAGACACACGTTCAAAGGAATGGTATGGGAGAGATGTACTGCATTGTAGAGAAGATAAGAAGTTGAAATACCCTGCAGTGCAGTTAATTATCCTGAGCGAGGGGAGAGAGCTGTATATGCCAAAATGTGACACTGTTACAGTACAGTACACGCCTATGCGTTTCAATAATTTTCAAACGAGACATACTGAGAGATTCTGTACTGCAGAACAACACTGCAAATGCATGTATACTTTAAATATGCAAATTTAGAATTACTGCGCGCGCACACACAGACTGTGTACTGACGTAGGATGAACCGCAAAGGTATTAGACTTCCAAGACAACAGCTCGCAAACGCCCCCCTGAGTTTTTACACAGCATTGCAGTATTGCAGACAGCGAGAATAAAATGCTAATATCACGAGCGCGAAAATAACGCAGTTCACTCCGGGCGAAAACGACAAAAAATCGCACCTAACCGGGATAATCTGAGAGACGCGGATCTAGCCGACTTAGACTCAGATCTTCCGCCACTGTATGTAGACGGATCAATGATTGGAGAGAACAGCAGTGGATTCCGATTAAATCTTCCAAAGTTCTAGAGAACCACAGCAAAAGGATTCAACAAAAGTCTCTCAAGGGCACAAATGGACTTTGGTCTTTTATCTCCGAACAACTGCACCCTCAGCCGATCGATCGTCATCTGTGTCTTCATCCCGAGGTCTTTGTCATTGACGCAATCTATTCTTGGGGGTCAGACCCAATGCTGAGAGGAAAGCTGCTGATTCTTCGGGGTACCGGATCAAGATCTGTCTGCCATTGTGGTTGACTACAAGGTGAAATGGAAAGGCCCATCGGTTGAGAATACCCTTTTCCTGAAGTACCGTCGTTACTGATCGCAACCCTCTCCTCCTCTCAATTGTCATTCTGGACAGGTCCTGGCAAATCTGGATGGAGCTATTTTCAAATTCAATTGAGCCTCTATTTCTGCAGCCTTTTATAACCCTTTCCTTGGTTGCATATTGGTGGAGCCATAGGACCACATCTCTGGGTCATCAAATCTCAGTCCCAAGGCTCTGTGCGCTCTGTCCATCGTAAGATCGCCATTTAGCAGCTTGGAGAATCTAGGGAGACCCAAATATTTTGGGGATAAAGCTGGGTACAGATGAATATAAAATTAGCTTGTTTGCAGACAATGTGATAGATATCCTAAGTACTGAACACACTACCCAACTTGTACAATGCACTAGATACATTTGAGACAGTTTCAAGCTTCAAAGTTAACAGTAGCTAATTGCAAGCCCTAAATATAAATTCCTTCTCCCCCCAGAAGTAGTCAAACTCACGAGCATCAACTTCAATTTCAAGTGGCAGAAGGAAAAATTGACTTATTTAGGGGTAAAAATTACTTGAAACTACAACACACTATATCAGGCTAACTATAAGACATGATTAAAACATTGAAAAATGAATTGGAAACCTTGTCAAAATACTCAATTTCATGTATGGGAAAGATTTACTCGATTAAAATTACCCTTCTCCCAAACATCCTCAATGTATTTAGAGTCCTCCCAATTAAAGTTAAATATCAATATATAGAGGATCTACAAAAAACACGCCATAAAATTCATTTAGAGTCATTGCAAATCAAGAACTAGGGGAGGTGTTCTCATTCAAACTAAAGCCAGGGGGATTTGTGGTACGCAGCTTTTCGGAATACTTTTGAGCAGCTCAAATTGCCCAGATGGTTCTCTGGCACACCCCACCTAATAAGGTTTGATAGGCAGACATTGAGACCTATTATAATCTCCCAACATCACTAGGAGATATAATGTGGATACCAGGCAACATTGAACCAAAGGAGGAGATATACTCCCCTTGGGTGTTCCCCCCCCCCCACACACTTTGTTCCATGAAAATATGGGATGCTACCGGGGTAAAGAAAGGGCTCACAAAACTAAACACATAACCAAACAATCCCATGATTCCATTTATTTATTTGGAAACCCCATGTTTTTACTAAGCTAGGAGAGGGAAAGCTTTAGCTGGTGGATAGATACAGTAAGAACATCACCAGAATCAGAGACTTGATTGGGGAAGGAGCAGTTAAAATAGCAGTTGGCTATTTAAAAGAGCTACAAAATATACCAAATGCAGAACTTTTCCGATATATACAAATTAGACACTTTACTCAAAGCATATTCCAGAAGAGTTTACCAGACACCAGCACCTATCTAGAAATGGTATGCAGCTACGACCCAGATACTAAGACCCTGATTTCCAGCATATATTAGAATCTGAACCTGGAGGGAAGGTGGCTGGAAGAATCACACATCAGACAATGGGAAGCAGACTTTGGGGGGGTCTAGAGACCATGAGACATGGGAGGATATATGGGAAGCAACCGCATTGGTTTCCATGAACACTGTAATTAAAGAAAGAAGTTATAAGCTACTGTATCAGTGGTATTTGACCTCGTACAAAATGAACAATATATATATATATATATATATATATATATATATATATATATATATATACCGGAATCTCCCCTATGCTTCAGAGTGAGTCAGGAAGGTACAGTTTTACATATCTGGTGGTCCTTTACACAGGTAAAGAAACTATGGAGACAGACCATTTGACTACTAAATAGGATTCTAGGAATTCCAGCGACACCAGACCCATGGGTGACCGTACTAAATGAACCAATTCAGGGTATACCAAATAGAGATTACTCGATTACTACAGTATAACCTCCTGCTGTCCGGCCTTCCTGCCTCTCACCTGTCCCCCTGCAATCTATCCTAAATGCTGTTACCAGAATTAATGTACTCTTTTCTAAATTTGTCTCAACCTCTCCTCTGCTGAAATCCCTTTCCTAGTGTCACGGAGTACTCACCACAAACAAGGCGGGACCGCGAGGCTGAGGTGGGGATATTGATAGCCATCAACCAACAACCGAGCAGACATGTCCGGAGTGCAGAGTGGTAGTCGTGTAGCTGGGTCAGGGTAGGAGATGTAAGATTGGTCGAGGTACTTGCTGTGGTCAAGGAGTGGAGAGATCGCATAGTCGTTGATGCGGTGCCGGGATCCAGGGGTAGAGAGAGTAGATTATTCGAGTCCATAGCCGTGGTCCAGGGGTCAGAGAAGTCAGGAGTCTGGGTGCAAGCTGAGGTCAAAATACACAAAGCGAGACAAGGCAAGACAACAGGAAGCTGGAGGTAAGCACAGAAATTTAAACAAGTTTATGCTCAACCAATTTGCCAAGGGGCTGGCTGAGCATATAAAGCACAAAGAGCCAATTGGGAGGCTGCATGGAGTGAGCATCATAGGTATGCTGTGTACCGATAGGCAGGGGCGGAGTCAGTAGCAGCTGTGGGATAATGGATTGAATTAACCCCTTGAGTGCCTGTGTCCGTGAGATGGCTGCGCGTAGTCCGAACGCACTGTGCGCTGCCCATGTTGTCACGGAGGCGGTCCCTGTGGTGTCTTTCTTCCTAGTGGTGCGGCATCTACGCGGAGGTTGCGGCTGACGTGCTTCACTCGTGACATTGTGGAATGCATCATGGGGCGGATCATGGATAAGATCCTTGCGGTGTCTCCCCTTCTAGTAATGTGGCACCAAGGCACAGGTTGTGGCTGACGTGTGTCGCGAGATGCGTGAAGGGTCGGGGCCTTATACCGATCCTCACACCTAGCTTCCTATCGAATCCCATATTACACACTCAATTCTCCTCCTCACTTTTAAGGCATATTTTTAGCTCCGTGGCTGATACTATACACTTCATACATCAACCATGACTCCATGCAGTCGCACTTACCAGAACACCCTCATTCTGTCTCTGTACGTTCCTCCTACTTACCAATTAGATTTTAAGCTCTTCGGAGCAGGGTCCCCTTTTCCTAAATGTTACTTTTATGTCTGAAGCGCTTCTTCCCATTATGTGTTATTTGTATTATTTGTTATTTATATTATGTCACGTGTATTACTGCTGTAAAGTGCTAGGTACATCAATGGGGCTATATAAATAAAGATATACATAGATACATACATACAAAAGGAGGATAAGATACAAGCGGGCGTGTCCTCAAATTCTAAAAGAAGCCAAAAACAAGTTCTACATATTGCAGGTAAAATCCTTTTAATACCTTTATCATCACTAGGATTACTTATTTGGAGTTGAATGACGCACAAAGCTCAAAACATTTAGCTAAATACAGACTTAAAATGACACATCTAAGTCTGCAAACATACCTGTTGTTAGATTATCCCCGGATCTGTCAGTGGTTGGAAAGCATGTCGAACATTTAACGTACTGAACATTTAACGTACTTAAGAATGAACATATGATAAATTGTTATATAATAAACAGCAGTCAAATGTGTAACTAAAAATGGACAGTGTCCTCAAACATTTCTTAAAACTGGTTTTAAAAACTGTCCATATTTATTTTCATGATTCATGCACTTGTTAATAATAGTATCTGTTGTCTTCTGTCAATAGTCCTTTAATTACAGCTCTAGTGGGATCTTATTCCTTCTACTAGTATCTCCCAGGTCCCAATGTTCTTACATATTATTACTTTGTGCTAACAGTGCTTTCAAAGTTACAATCAACAAAATAGATATCCCTTGGAGAAATGCTGTTAGTAGACCAAAGCACTTGGGAAGTGGACAATCAAAGCAAGGCACTGGGGAGTAAACAATGTGTTTTTTTTGGGCAAGAATGAGAACAATACAGTATATGAAATAGGTCAAGGAGGAGAGTATAGTTATAGTTACATATTAGTAAATATCAATAAGCAAGAATGTCTGGTAATTGGTAAAAGAATACGTGGCAACTGGAATGAATGGCAGTCAATTGGCAGCTGGTAAGATTGCTTAGGTAGGGGGAGGTATTGTCGGGTTATGAGAGGAGGAGGAGTCCTAGTGGTGGTTTTCGGTAGGGTGAGGCATTTTTTTTACGGTGTTTGGTCAAAGTGCTGGTACGTGCTACGATGGGTTAGTGGTAGAATGAAACTTGCTGCTTGTGATGTGAGGATGACGATAGGCTCCTCAGATGTTGGGCAGACGGGATGCACCAGGGAGATAGTTGGGAAATGTAGTTGATAGCAGTGAGCATGATTGTGTGGTGAACTATAAGCTAGTTTACTAATCCGGCGCTCAGAATGGTATGAGCTGCTGAATAATATGCTGTAAACCTCAGTGAGCCTCTCTGTATCCCATATGCAGAGGAGGGGGGGGGGGGGGGGGGAGGAAGAGGAGCCCGTGGAAGAGACATATGTGTGAACAACACTAAGTATAAAGTCTCAAGTCATATGATCCTTAACAACTGGCTTACAAATAAGCACTAGAACAGTTGTACATGAACTCACGATTAGTGTCCCTCTGTGCAAGAAGGTCCTCTATGTCGTGAAGATCCTCCGTCAAATCAGGCACCACACAAGCCACGAAAGATTCCTCATTCCCCGTTTGTGGTCTGCGTCCAGCAGACACTGCAACTTCAGCCGATACAGTAGCCCGGCTTGCTCCTGATGACGCAACCAGCTACAACGCTCCAACAAGTGAAAAATCGGTGCACAGCCAAAAAAGGTAAGCAAGGCTGGAGAATGTGACCGTAGATACTTTATTAAAAGAGCATGACAGTAGCGGTCTGGTGGATCCTCTAACGCATTTCACGCCGAAGCGCTTTGTCAAAGCGCTTCGGCGTTAAATGCGTTAGCGGATCCGCCAGACCTCCACTGTCATGCTCTTTTAATAAGGTATCTACGGTCACATTCTCCAGCCTTGCTTACCTTTTTTGGCTGTGCTCCGATTTTTCACTTGTTGGAGAGTTGAAGCTGATAGCAGGGAGCAGGTCACAGATGATGAATGACAGATGTTTGAAATTGCTGAGATATTTGATTGTAATGTCCATCGCAATGAATCAAAATGTTAAAACTTTATTGTATTTGAGTTGTGTAATGAGAATGACGTTTTCTTGTGTTTTTGATGGCCTAGGTGCATAATGGGTTAACTTTTGTCTTACAAATATGACTCCCCCACCTCCCTAGCTGGGATGCTGGCTGAATGCCCGAGTGTGTTTCCTGATACATTTGTCCAGCACAGAAATATTCCAGACTTTCAATGGCGGCTGAAGCTGGAGCTCTATGCAGCTCTTTGCGCAGTACAAACGTGACTACAGAACAACTATTGACCAGGCATCATCAAGAGATGTAGGAGGTCCCCTGTTACCTTGTGCAGTATCCTGATTGATGCTATATGCTGATTATATCTGAGGCTAAGCAACCAATAAATTGTATTTACTAATAACAACTAGTGTTGGTATTATTCATGTGTGCACTCGTCGCTGAGATCAACAACCCAAATTCAATCTCTTGAATAAGTATTTTCTTGTCAGAACACTTGTCGTGAGTGCATGTGAATAAATTATATTGCATTGGGTTTGGGATTGCTATCATTGTTACAGTAGAGAGCTATTGTTTAACAAAATGTTTAGCAAGATGGATATTTTTGCTAGAAAGGAGGAAAGTGTTCATGCAAAATTACCTAAATGGGCACTTAGTACTGGTCCCTGCATACCTGTGGTTCAGGAACTGACTAAACATGGACTATCTATATACCGTGACATGGTAAAAAAAATTAGATCCATCAGGATATGGAAGGAAAGAGCAGAAGGCAGTAAGCCAAGTGGGTTGGATCATGCTACAGGCAGTGTGCGAATTATTCGCTGTGCTGTCCCTCTGCTACAGTCTGCTTTCCACAAGTGTAATTCTTATCCAGCCATTCTACTGTATCCACTTGGTCCGAACAGATTCCTTGTTATGAAAGCCGCCGCCATCCAGATTCAGTCTGTGACTAGAAAGAAACAGAGATATAACCTCTATCGTACGATGAAAAAAGCATTGCTGGTTATTCAGTGGTGTTTCCGTCTGAATAAATTAATTCGCCGAGAAAGAAGGCGGTCACAGGATACAGTCAGAGCTGATGAGAGCTCCGCCAAGGTTGAGCTGCTGGAAATCAATAATGCTGAGCCAGACACAGACGGTAATGCTAGCAATAAGGAAGCGATAACAGCACAATACCTGGAGAAATGCGTGGTCAAACCTGTGAAAGAAGAGTTTGAGCGCGAAGTCCTCTGTTTGGTTGAGGAGAATAACCCCCTCACTGATTCTTATGAAGAGCCTAATGGACCTGTTGCCGTTTCCGGTGTCATTGCTGTAAAGTCAAGCACTTCGCCGGTCAATAGGCCACCAGAGGAGGGCCACCTCGAGTCGGCCTTCCATTAAAGAGATCCTGTCAAACCTGAAGGACCTCACTGAAGAGGGGGGAGTAATATCAGCACTGTGCCTTGATAAACGAAGCTCTGGTCCTGGGCAGCATCAGTGTATGTCTTCTCCAGATTACTTGACTTGTTCAGCAGGTCACTCACCAACTGTTTTTTTTTCTTTCTCCTGTAATTTTTCTAGCCCCCTTTCCCTACGCGAACTACGCGGGCGACTATGCATGCTGCTGTACTTGTTGCTCACAGGAGGCCAAAGCCTCCACCTTTGGGAGGCTGGGGTGAGCTCTTTCTCCTCATGTGCAGTGCCTCCACCTATGAGGGATCCCAGTGTGGGCGGGATAACCCCTCACAGGAACTTCTGCACAGTAAGGAATAATACACACAATGTAAATAACATAAAGCCCAGCACACACTGTCTATAGATAATAGAACAAATGAAAGGGATAATGCCAAGAAGAAATGAAATGACATTTAATATGTAACACAAACCACCAATATAAGAACCACATCCCCTACATCAAAAATTGATAACATGCAGTAATAAAACATATAACAGGCAAAAACAGAAGGAATAATGGAGGGGGGAGACGGCGTTGAATAAGGTACAAATACAATAGGGTCAAGACAACACATAGGTGGGTACAAACAATGGGGAAGCAGCGGGGGGGGGGGGAGGGGTCAACGTTTCGCTGCTTCCCCATTGTTTGTACCCACCTATGTGTTGTCGTGACCCTATTCTGTTTTTGCCTGTTATATGTTTTATTATTGCATGTTATCAATGTTATCAATCCAAGATGGCCACCACGCACCGGGCACCACTGCGCATGTGCTCCACCTCTGCAATGGGCGCCGCCTGTCCCGGAGTACCGGAGCATCTACCCAATCGTGTGGAGCTCTGGCGGCCTCGGAAAAGCAAGACCGCTTCCCCCCGCACCGGAGGTAAGAAGGGGGGACATGGCTATATCCTCCCCCTGGTTGACAATACAACGACCCCACTTGGGAACAACATATGTACAGGAACTTTATATAATGGAAAATGCATATCATACATACAACTTAACTATAAAATAAGCATCTAAACAATATAAAAAACTTCAGTGAGCACAGTTATTATGGAGGCAAAACGGCTCCGAGATAGCTGCTGAGACTCGAGAGGTGCTCCTATGCCACTCGAGTTGGAGGGCATCTCACTCTCTGACTCCGACAAGTCTCTTCTCTGACATCTTCTTGGGTGGAAAGGTTACCATCAAGTTAAGGCCCTGGTCCTCTCATAAGGTGTGAATCTATAGCTACATGGTCTCTAGTAGGTACAAAACTCAGACTCCTTGGGTTGAGTGGTCGGCTTGTTGAAGCCGCTGGGGAGGATACATGGGGAGCAGGTCCATTATCCTCTGCTTCTTCTGGTGATGGCCACCAGTCTCCGTTTGTGGTGGCATAGGTTCCTTCCAAAGGATCCTGGTTATTTGCCGTTACAGCATCCGGGGGTTCACTGGCCGTCACTACTTGCACGTGGTTCAAGTTCGCTTTCGCCCACTTGAAGAATAGGTAGCTAGTGATTCTGATGCCAGACCCTTACCCTTCCGTCTTCATCTCGGATGCGATATACAGGGAGGCCCAGCATCTGCGATTCCACTACGAAGGGAGCCAGCGGTCCGCTAACTTACTGCACTTTATTCGAGCAAATACCCAGTATGTACCTGGCAGATACCTGGAATGTGCCGCTCCTCACCTCTGACAAGCCCCGTTGCATTTGCCTTCCCAGCCTGGGTTCATGCCTGGCTGACGGGCGGCTGATCTGTTAAATAATAATGATTAGGATTTAATAGGCTGCAATGCTTCGCGTGTCTACCAGATGGCATAAATTCATGAATTGTAATGCAGTATATAAATATATACTGTGCAGTATTGCAGCCAGCAGGAATAAAATGCTTCAATCACTGCCTGGAAAATAACCCAATGTACTCGGGCAGAAAACAGTCACAAACCTCAATACACCCGGGTATACCCGAATTCGTGGGACTAGCCAAGCTCGAATAAAGTGTGTCGCCAGTGTATGCTTCCTTGGTATCCCTAGATTCTGTAGGAGAACTGCGTCTCCGGGTCGAAGTTTCCAATGGCGTACTTTATGGTAATACCTCCGCTTGTTATTTTCATTCAGTTTGGCGGTGGCTTTCTCCACTAACTGATATGAAGGTTATCGTGGAGCCGTCTCACATGCTTGTAGTGCGTCATGTTTGGTACTCCATCGGTGGATACTCGGCAATGAATGTCCACAGTTAGTCGTGCCTCTCTGCCGAACGTCATGAAATAAGGGGTATACCCCGTGGATCCATGCCTGGTCCAATTGTAGGCATGTACCAACGGCTCGACATGCTTACTTCATTCGGCCTTCTTGGAGCCCTTCAGAGTGCCTAGCATATCCAGTAGGGATTCGGTTGAACATTTCCGGCAGGGTGTCTCCTTCAGGGTGGTAGGGAGTTGTGCGAGACTTCTTGATTTTGAGCAGTTTTAGAAGCTCTGTAACTTGCTCTCGAAGTCTCTCCCTTGGTCGGAGTGCATCCGATTAGGTAACCCATAATGGACGAAGTACTTCTCCCACAATACTTTGGCAACTGTGAGAGCTTTCTGGTCTTTGGTAGAGAACAATTGAGCGTATCAGGTGTAATGGTCTGTTAATACCAGGACATTCCCGATACCCTTTGAATCTGCCTCAATGCAGAGGAAATCCATGCAGACTAGGTCCATGGGACCAGAGCTCTTTAAGTGGCCCATTGGGGCTGCGCGTGTAGGTAGTGTTTTTCACTGTTACAAGTGGGTGAGTATTGGTGTAAATAGCGTTAGTGACAACACGTGTATAAATGACAACAATGATCAGTGCAATTTTAAATTAATAGTGACTATTATCATAAGTCCAATATACTTGAAGTCCAGCTGCTGCCTAGTTCTCTTGCTGCTGCTGGTTCTCTTGCAATCAGAATGGGAATCTAGGGTGAGAACAGACCTCTATGGTGCCTGGATAGATAAACCTTATATGAATATTTCTTAATGGGAGCAAGACCCGTTCTTGTGTGGATTCTTCTGGTTCCGTTCCAGTTCTGCAGATTCCTTAACAGTACTGCAGCAGAGCTCACTGACAAAATCCTCATAAATGGGAAACAAAAATACAGGACATGACGCAATAGTGCATTATCTTAAATGATATAGTGGATATGATAATAACACTGATCAGTGATGAGCTTTGCAGCATGATTTAAAAAGACTGTTTTAATATTCCATACGAATGGGTAAAAAAGATCACTACCGCAATCTAAGCATAAAATGGTGCACACATGTGACACCATACACTGAATTCAATATTTTCTTTCCGCTGTGTAAAAAATTGGAATCGTACTTACGAAAAGCTCGTAGGACATGCGCCTTATAGGTAGAACTCTCAGGTGATTCGTTCCCCGACTTGCAGCTTGATATGGCTGCCAGCATCTCTGATCAGCTGTGGGGTCCCGACTGCTTGGACTTGGCTTCTCCCGATGACGTCACTCTCGGCTGCTCCCGGCTACGGGGTAGCACTATTGTGGCATGTCCTGTCTTGTTGTTTCCCATTCTCCTGATGTGCTTTCTGGATTTCGGACTGAAGCAAGATTTTTTAGGTGGCTGCATACATTTCTGATGCCCTCTTCTTGGCCACATGTATGATCGGGTACTCGTCTGAGTCTGACTCCGATTTGTCCACGAGTGGCCTGGAGCTTTCACTTTAAGTCACCATCCCGATGACACCATGTATGTGCCTTGATTTGTTATTCTTAATTGTTTTAATTGGCCTTTTTTTTTTAACTTCTTTGGGCTTGATTGGCTGATCTAAGATTTGTATCGCTTCAGGGGTTAGTTTCTGTATGCTGCTCTTTTATATATTCCACTATGGATGGGTCCTTCTGCACATTGAGTTTTGAGGGTGCTTTAAGATTGTATAGTGAGGAGTAGTATTCCTCAAACCTTTTGCATATTTCCTTTAGGTCAAAGGTTAGGGAATGATCTTTATTTCAATTGTTTTAATAGTTATTCATTTTTTAAGGTTGTATAGGGGGCTATTCACTAAGCAGTGATATGTTGTTTTAAGAACGCAAAGAGCTCTTAGAACGTGATGTTCCGCCGAACGCGATTCCCTAAGCCACGCAAACAGGCACTTTGGGCCTTATTCAGAGAGGGTTCATAAAAAAAAATCGCCAGGGAATTTAAAATGTTTTTTTTTTGGGCGTTGCTATCAGAAAGGCTCGAATACTAGTGATAGCAAAATGCCCAAACACGGGCGAGTTGCTGCCAGCGAGAGCATCGAGCCTCTGAAAAGGCCTGAACCAGCGATTCATTTCTGCTGCAGAGAGAGCTGCTCTGAGAGAGCCGACTCTCCCAGCTGAAATGTCGCCCGAAAATTATTTATTTAAATATCCATTTCTTTAATAGTGTAGAGGTGCAGGGGGTCAAGACACACAGTAATAAAACGTAACTAAACTCCAAAAAAACACACTTCACTAAATACACAGTAGCCAGCTAATCCAATCAATATAATCAATAGCAATATCAACATTGAATTAATTTAACCATTATCCAATCAAAACAATTAATTCGGAAAGCAACTCAAAATGAATAGTAACACTAACCAATGTAAAACAAGAAAAAACACGAAAAAACACAAAAGCGCACCAAGATGAGAGATAGATATTGTATTAGCAACAAATAATAAAATTAGTAACTTACATATAAAATTTCTTTAATAATCCCCGATTCTGGTGTCTATCACAGGAGTAGGGTATCACATAGGAAGTATGAAGGGTAATCTCAGTTCTGAGAGATCAGACCCGCGCGCTGGGGCTGTCTCTGTTCACTCTCCTGTCCTCCACGTGTGGTAGCGTGGTGCAGAGTGTAGCACACATGTGCAGGAACCGGGGCCTTCAATAGGTGTCCTTAGGATGCCTGTTCGTTTTTGATAGCATAGAAACGATCGGAAATAAGCAGGAACGGTACACTTGAGTGTGTACTGGTGGTGGGTAGTAAAACCGCCAGCCACAACAGTCGCGACGCGTTTCGTTTAACAAAGTAAACTTCTTCAGGCAATATCTGGGACACCTGTTTAGGGGTCCTTTATAGGTCTAATTCTGTGCGTCATTGGTTAATACCTAATGGCTGCATGGCCAATCAGGCTCATATACTGATAGGGGCGGGCCACAATAGGAAAACCTCCCTGTTAGTGCATTTAATCCAGTAATGAATTACACTAATTGAGTATATATATAAGTGTAAATAGAAAGGTAAACAGACCTTAAAGGGGAGCCAAAATCATGTGTCCCAAATAGTCAAGTGCAATAAAATATGCATAGTAGTAGCATAAAAAACAAAGTATATGTGCGTACTGGATAACAACATTAATAACATTAAATGACATATAAATAACTTTTAAAATATGGGAAATAGAACAAATGGAAAGGTGGGTGGGGGGAGGGGAAGAATTGAAGAAAAAGTGGGAAAAAAACATCATACCCATATAATAATAATAATAATAATATGGGCATGATAAGCCTCTATAGCACTCAATAGGCACCCTAATAAAAATACAGTAATACACAAGACACACAGTAATAAAACGTAACTAAACTCCAAAAAAACACACCACTAAATACACAGTAGCCAGCTAATCCAATCAATATAATCAATAGCAATATCAACATTGAATTAATTTAACCATTATCCAATCAAAACAATTAATTCGGAAAGCAACTCAAAATGAATAGTAACACTAACCAATGTAAACAATGAATTAATCCTACATTAATTAATGTAACCATTAAAAGACAAATAAATACATTAAAACTATCTCTGAAGTATCCATAAAACACATTAGCTAACATAATATAACATTAAGTACAAGCGAACACCAATCGCAAACCTTTTCTTACATTAACCATAAACAAACAATCACATCCACATCAATAAATGCAATAACAAGCGAGAAATGCCCCCCAAATATTGGCATAATAATGTATTAATCTGTACCCTAAAGAGGTACCGATTAATATATTATCAGTCAATGTGCCTCCCCCCAAAAATAAAAAAACACACCCAAAGATTAAACCTGTAAAAAGAGACATTTACAAACATTGAATATCTTACTTACCATTAGAAGCGGTGGCCCTCCGACTTCCGGGGTAACAGGAAGCTCACGTACCTTGAAGGCCTCCAACAGCATCCGATGCCATCCGCCATCAGGATCCGGCTCAGGTACCCCAATCTTCTTTTTTCTTTCTTTACTCACCGTCTTCTATCTTCATCTGTAACCATTTCTTGTTGTTCTTTATCTTCTTTCTTCATCTGTCAATCCATAAAACCCCATGTTATATCCTAGCCGATGCTATCTCGTCGGCTTCTTGGGCTCAAATGAGGCGTCACGGCCTTAAATATGGCTTGTGACGTCACATTTACCCTCACAATGGTTAACAGCCACCTGATTGGCTGTTAAAACCATATGCAGACTTAAATTATTTTTTTTTGCCGTGACGTCACTTAAAGGGAATGATGCCAGCCAATCAGAATGGCTGTGCTTCATTTACCTTTAACATGACGTCGGTAAATCCAAGATGGCCACTGTGTCACAAGGTATTTTAGCCAATCAGATCGTGGGAACCAATTCCACACGCTGATTGGCTGAAATACCTTGTGACACAGCGGCCATTTTGGATTTACCGACATCATGTTAAAGGTAAATGAAGCACAGCCTTTCTGATTGGCTGGCATCATTCCCTTTAAGTGACGTCATGGCAAATTTTTTTTTTTTACGTCTGCACATGGTTTTAACAGCCAATCAAAAAAACAAAAAAAACAAAACACTTGTGCTGCTTGGGCCAATAGGAGCTCGCCACGGTGTTACATCCACACGCCAGGGGCATGCAGATGTATAGGTTTGTCGAACACTATATATATGTATGTATATATATATATATATATATATATATATATATATATATACCCTATTTCCTCGATTCTAAGACGCCATCGATTCTAAGACGCACCCTTGATTTAATAAAAAAAAATGTGGAAAAAAAAAACCCAATATATTAAATGTGCAGATTTTTTTTTTTTTAAGCAAACAGTAGCATACATTTATCTGCACTAGAGAGAGGCAGACACAGAATGGGGAGAGAGAGAGACATATCGGATGAGCAGAGAGAGAATGGATGGGGGGAGGAAGGAGAGAAAGGAGGGAAGGGGGGGAGAGAAAGGAGGGAAGGGGGGAGAGAAAGGAGGAAAGGGGAGGAGAGAGAAGAAAGGGGGGAAGGGGGGAGAGAAAGGAGGGAAGGGGTGGAGAGAAAGGAGGGAAGGGGGGGAGAGAAAGGAGGGAAGGGGGGGGGAAAGGAGGGAAGGGGGGGAGAAAGGAGGGAAGGGGGGGAGAAAGGGGGGGAGAAAAGAGGGAATGGAGGGATGGGGGTAGAAGGGGATGGGGGTAGAAGGGGATGGGGGAGAAGGGGATGGGGGAGAAGGGAGACAGTGGAGGGGAGGAGGGGAGGGAGACAGTGGAGGGGAGGGAAGGGAGACAGTGGAGGGGAGGGGGGGAGGGAGACAGTGGAGGGGAGGGGGGAGGGAGACAGTGGGGGGGAGGGTGGGAGGGAGACAGTGGAGGGGAGGGTGGGAGGGAGACAGTGGAGGGGAGGGTGGGAGGGAGACAGTGGAGGGGAGGGTGGGAGGGAGACAGTGGAGGGGAGGGTGGGAGGGAGACAGTGGAGGGGAGGGTGGGAGGGAGACAGTGGAGGGGAGGGTGGGAGGGAGACAGTGGAGGGGAGGGTGGGAGGGAGACAGTGGAGGGGAGGGTCCCCTGAGCTGAACCGCATTGATTTCTGCCTCAGGGACCCCTGCTTCCCGAGTTACAGGCCCCAGTTGGGGGGAACAGGTGCCAGTATGCCGCCATCTTTATAGAGCCCACGTTGCGTCTTGGACGCTATAAAGATGGCGGCGACATTTGCCTCTGATGCCCCATACTGGGTCCTGTAACTCGTGAAGCAGGGGGTCTCTGAGGCAGAAATCAATGCGGTTCAGCTCAGGGGACCCCCTGCTCCCGCACACTATTATTAAAATGTACAATAATGCAGCTTCATTACCTATTGTTTATTAGGAATTTATTGTAAATTGTTAATTTAGGAATTATTGTTTATTGATATGTGTGTTTTGACAGCAGTACACTACTGATGTGTAGGGGGACTCCAGAGCTGAACCACATTGGTTTCAGGTCCGGGGACCCTCTACTTCAGGAGATACAGGCCCCGTTACCGGGTGCCGGTATCCCCTGCAGAATGTAAATGTCCCGGTCACGTGACGCGGAAGCTTGAAAGTGCAGGGGATACCGGCACCCCATAACGGGGCCTGTATCTCCTGAAGTAGGGGGTCCCCGGACCTGAAACCAATGCGGTTCAGCTCCGGAGACCCCCTGCTCATGTACACTGGCGACACACTTTATTCGAGCTCGGCTAGTCCCACGAATTCGGGTATACCCGGGTGTATTGAGGTTTGTGACTGTTTTCTGCCCGAGTGCATTGAGGTATTTTCCAAGCAGGGATTGAAGCATTTTATTCCCGCTGGCTGCAATACTGCACAGTATATATATATATACTGCATTACAATTCATGAATTTATGCCATCTGGTAGACACGCGAAGCATTGCAGCCTATTAAATCCTAATCATTATCATTTAACAGATTAGCCGCCCGTCAGCCAGGCATGAACCCAGGCTGGGAAGGCAAACGCAACGGGGCTTGTCAGAGGTGAGGAGCGGCGCATTCCAGGTATCTGCCAGGTACATACTGGGTATTTGCTCGAATAAAGTGTGTCGGTGCAGTACACTATTATTGAAATGATTTTATTTTGTGTACGATCGCCTGTAACAGCCTTGCATGGATATGCCAAATCTCCATGCAAATGTTACATGCGGCTTTTTTTTCTCTCAGCTACCGTACGTAAAGTTTAAGAACGCTAGCAGGGGGAAAAAACCAACATGTACGATGTGGCTGTTTTGAGCATGTATGATAGAAAATGGGCTCAAGGCCTTAGTGAATCGCGTCTCCGGCTTCACTTTTTATCGGACGTGCTTTTTTTTTCCAGCCTGACGCAAAAGCATGGAGCTTAGTGCATAGCCCCCATAGTTTTGCACATTCTATGTGATGAACCTGGTATTCATTTGTATTTTGTGTGTTTTATGTGTAGAATAGTATTATAGCGCAATACTGTATATACTTTCTCGTGTGTCTGTAGACCTGGGAAAGGGGGAAGACAGAGAAAAGGTAAGTTGAATCACGACAATGAGTTTGCGAATGCATTGTTCTAGCCTTTGCATTGATTTGTGTGCGAACTTTACTTGGAGGCGTTCCTACTGTATGCATTACAGGTTTTTAGGGTGTTTGTTTGTCACAAATCACCAGAGTGGCCCTCTAGGTCTCTGAGCGAACCGAGCAGCTTGGAGAGTGAACCCTTTTGAGCTTTCCTGCCATTGGTCATGATATCAGTGTCTCTGTTTACTCCTCCACGTCACTTCTTACCTCCAGATGGATCTCTTGTTTATTTTTTTTATGTGTATGGAGAGTCATGTTAATTATCTTGACTTTGATGTATTTATAGTATGAATGGTTTTGTAACTTACTACAAGTTTAATGGTGTATTTATAAGGCATAATACCATTAACACATTGCTAACAACAAGAACGGTAACATCAACTTTAGTAACCATGCGAAAATAATATATTCGGTCTTGAGTGATAGGTCTGGTAGGCAGTTAGTCTATCGTAGTTCCTCTTATGAGAACTTATTATGTAACTTCAATGTAACATCTCCTGTCTCCCAGTTTCTCCCAGACTGTGTACAATGAGTTACGTTCACTCACTATAGGTACAGAGATCTCACTCTTCTGCGGCTCGGAGTGATCCACTTTTTCTTGGGCGGTCTGTTCCTTTTTGGGCTTTCCATTCTTTTCATGTCCATCGGTGGCATTGGGAATCACTTGCTTTTTAGATATTCATGGCTCTCCTGTTGTAGGTTTGATTCTTGCCTTCCGTTATTGCCAGGTAAAATGGGAAGCCCCATTTATATCTGATGTTTTTGCTCCTCAGGGCTTGGGTTATTGGTTGGAGTTCTCGTATTTTGGCTAGCAGTGTTGGCTCCAGGTCTCTGAAGATTTGGATCCGCTGCCCTTCTTGCACAATTTCAGGCATATCTCTGGTTTACCTAGGATTTCTTCCACTGCCTGAAAGTAATGTAATCTGAAGATAGTCTCTCTGGATTTTTTTAATTGGGCATAGCCAGAAGCTGCTGCTCTATGGATCCTGTCTATGAATAGGAGCTCTCCTGCTTTATCATGGAGCATGCACTGGAACAGAGTAGTGGCGTACTCTCATAGCGGGTCAACTTTACTGCCTCAAGTATCCTCCTCAGCCGTAAATTATTTATAAGGCAAGGATTTTCTGAATCTTTTTGGCTTTCTTGTAATGTTAGTACATTATTGTATTGTATTGTATGTCTTTATTTATATAGCGCTATTAATGTACTGTACATAGCGCTTCACTGTAGTAATACACATGGTAATCAAATAAATAACAGATAATATAAATAACAGATCATGGGAATTAGTGCTTTAGACATAAAAGTAACATTAAGGAAGAGGAGTCCCTGCCCCGAGGAGCTTACAGTCTAATTGGTAGGTAGGGAGAACGTACAGAGACAGTAGGAGGGAGTTCTGGTAAGTGCGTCTGCAGGGGGCCATAGCTTTAAGTATCATGTGTTCAGAATATCCACAGTGCTATTCATATGCTTCTTTAAGCAAGTGTGTCTTAAGGTGGGTCTTAAAGGTGGATAGAGAGGGTGCTAGTCGGGTACTGAGGGAAAGGGCATTCCAGAGGTGTGGGGCAGTCAGTGAAAAAGGTTTAAGGCGGGAGAGGGCTTTAGATACAAAGGGGGTAGAAACAAGACATCCTTGAGAAGAACGCAAGAGTCTGGATGGTGCATAATGAGAAATTAGGGCTGAGATGTAAGGAGGAGCAGAAGAGTGTAAAGCTTTAAAAGTGAGGAGAAGAATGGAGTGTGAGATGCGGGATTTGATTGGAAGACAGGAGAGGGATTTCAGGAGGGGAGATGCTGAGACAGATCTAGGAAAGAGTAGCGTGACTCTGGCAGCAGCGTTTAGCATAGATTGTAGGGGAGACAGGTGAGAGGCAGGAAGGCCGGACAGCAAGAGGTTACAGTAATCAAGACGGGAGAGAATGAGGGCCCGAGACAGAGTTTTAGAAGTCGAGCAACAGAGGAAAGGGCGTATCTTTGTTTATGATGTAAATACCTGATCTCCACGTCAGATCCTGTTGATATGATATTATGTCTCCTATTTTTTTCCATTTATGTCTGTTCTGCCTTCTAAGTCTCTTACATCTTTTTTTTTACTTCTGTAATCTCCTGGTGAATGGATCTTTTTATTTCTTGTAGTAAGAATTTCAAATCTTTTCTATAGATTGGAGGATCCTCATCTGAGCTGCCCTACGAATCTGCACGGCCGTGTGGTGATTCACTATTTTCTGGCTCTGTGCCTCACCTCTCATTTCTTAAAGAAGTACGAGCCCTCTTGTGAGGGTGTTTTCCCCATCTTCGGGGCAATTGAGAAGTGTTCTTACACGCACAGGAGGTCAGAGGGAGCCTGATGATTGAGCTTTGACTCACTGTGTGAGCTGTTTTGCTGTGTCGGAGCACCTGTACTAGGCAGCCATCCTGGTCAGCCATTGTGCACCCTTCTATATGTTTTGTGTCTAGTTCTCTCAAAACAGTTGAGGGAGCTCTCTACCCAGGGACTGTTTTGGGTCAGTAGCTCCCCTTGGACTCCCTCCTTCTCCAGGCCAGCCTGATGGAAGGTGAGGAGTCTCCTCTATTTGTGATGCATTTGTCAGGCAGTCAGATATAGCCCTACTTGTGTACTTCTGGCTCCACAGAAACTAGTGTCAGATGATTATTGAGTCCTGGGGCAGTGTATATTCTCTGGGTGGGGGTTGTTGTAATGTGGCTACCTGCCTCTATCTGCAGGGGGGGAAGGGGATTACCACTCTCAACCTTGCACCAACCTTTCTGTTTGCCTCTATCTCTGATTAGATTAATTACATGTGTGAGCCATGAGCAGCTCAAAAGTAGGATGTGACAGTGATAGTGCCCATCACCTGGTTTAACTCACACTGCTAGAGCTGTGGCCTAGGAAAGCAGTGGATGTGGGTTCTAGTCCTGTTGGTCTGACACCATTCTAGTCTAGTATTAGTTTGATGACTTAGTCTTATCAATTCTATATAGTTGGTATGGAAATACTTTTATGACGTGTGGGTTAGGACTCAATTAAATATACTTTGCATTATCCATTAGCAAATCTCCCAAGGTACCTCAGGTTTGCTCCTTTTTCAGCCCACACATCTCTCCCTAATTTATTTGGAGGGAGGTTTCCGGGGATATATACAATTGGTGAGACTTGCTAAACTTGAAAGGTCTCCCTCTCTCCCTCTCTTACTCTGTCTCCCTCTCTCCCTCACTCCCTCTCTCCCTCTCTTCCTCTCTCTCCCCTTCGAGACTGATCCGCTGACCAAAGGAACTGGGGGATCCAAATCTGCCAAAAAAAACCTTGCCTATCTTTACTTAACATCCTAATATGGGTCCTTATTTTCATGTCATTAAATGAAACATGTAATGTAGGTACACTAAGGTGTTGTAAGCAGGGGGTCTCCAAAGCAAAACCACATTAATTTCAGCTCCGGGGACCCCCTGTTTCTCTAGATACTTATCCCTCCCTGTATGTATGCTTTATAAGGTACACATAAAAAATGTACTTGGATTGCTGGTGTAATAGAGAAATATAATTTTAAAATCAGTATTCACTGAAACCATATCACCAGCAGTTGTTTTCGACTAGCCCCCCCCCCCCCAAAAAAAATCCCCAGGCTGGCATTATCCCTATTTTGCCTTTATAATGGTCACTATGTACACAAGCTAGATAAGCCTAGCCATACCAGAATAGGGAATAACAATACATCAAATTAAGATTGCAGAACATACAGGTGCAGCGGCCGTTATTCAAACAAATCAGGGCGCCGATTTCGTGTGTGCTGCTGTACTCCACGCAGCATGAACGCAGCCATTCGCTCCAGGCACCCGCGCTTAATGCAGATGCTTTGTTTTAATTTAATTTAATGGATTCTGTTTCTTTGGTTGCAATGAAATGAATGTATTGTAATGTGTACAGTACTGTGCTACTGTGTCAATTTCAGGTGTTTAAAAACCAGAACACTAAAATGCAATTTTCTGCACTCGCCGCACTTGCGTCTTAAGGCGGTAAGGTTGGAAGAGATCACGCGCCATGACATCGGTATTCCGATGTATACACCGCGTGAAGTGTTTGAATAACGGCCGTTGCAGCTGTATTACAATAAAAGCCCAAGTGGACAGCTGGTCATTATCAACCCATGACTTGGTATCTACTAAACTAAAGGCTTCATATTTGCACATATGGATGTTATGCTTATTGTGCCTCCTTTGTAATGCATATAGACAACAAATAGGTTACATAGTTCTCTGCCATATGGTTTTGTAAGAAATCCTATTATGTTACCCTGTTTTAGAAGGGTTTGACATCAAAACATACACACTTGCATCACTAGTACTAATTAACGCCGATTTCAATGCATTACTGCTTATTTCTATCACTAGCATTATTTGCTGCAGAGTTGATGCATTTTTATGTATGCAAATGAACTGCATCTCGCAAACCTATTGAATCTAGCCCTTTGGGCTCATACCAGCCTTAAAAAGGGGAGGTAAAGAGGAGTAATTATGTTATTTTGCAGTTGTGTAAACAGACTGTATGACACAAAGTGTAAGTGCCCAAGGCTCAAACTAAATAGACAAGCTGGAGAAGGAGTGGCTCAGTGAGTAAAGACACTAATTGGCACTGAGCTTGAAGCAGGGGAGCCTGGTTCAATTCCCGGTGTCGGTTCCTTGTGACTTTGGGCAAGTCACTTTATCTCCCTGTGCCTCAGGCACCAAAAACATAGATTGTAAGCTCCACGGGACAGGGACCTGCAAAATGTTTCTGTAAAGCGCTACGTAAAACAAGCAGCGCTATACAAGAACATGCTGTTATTATTATATAGCTTGAAGGCCAGCACGTTAGTCCAGGGGTTCTCAACTCCAGTCTTCAAGCCCCCCAAATAGGTCAGGTTTTAAGGATACCCTTGTTTCAGCAGAGATTGTTCAATCAGTGGCTCAGTTGAAAAGCGTGCTTCAGCACAAGTGGCTCAATTAGTGGCTCAGTCTAAGACTGAGCCACTGATTGTGTCACTTTTCCTGAAGCAGGGATATCCTTTAAACCTCACCTGTTGTTGTACTGTAGTTGAGAACCCCGCCTTACTCATTATACAACATTTAAACAAATATCAAAACACCTTTCAGACACCTGCACTGCATGGGAATAGTTCCCGAGAAGACTTTTCTTAGCAGTGAGAAGAGGTTTTTGATCATTTTCCCCCCAAATCAGTTCCACCAAAAACGAATGCATTAACGTTATTTGTTGCTCATGACGCTGTACACTTACACTACATCTTAAAATGATCTGGAATGATGACTGATTAGTAAGTAATGTCATTTATCCCATGATGCATTTAAAAATGGTACGTTTAATTTGTAATCACATTAAAAGAGCGGTCTCGGTCCTCAAACCTAGGGTAAGGCAGAAAATACAGATCTTAGATTTCTCACCCTAATTAAGGTCCCATGCACGAGGACTGAAACATACTGTACGTTTTTTATTATGCTTAATTCAGAAACATACAGTACTCTTTAGGTAGAGTATGCCTATTTTGTTTTTGTTTTACTATTGGCTAAAGAATATTTGTATTTACTGTTTCTTGTTGGTGGTTTATAGTATTGTACGTGGGGAAATTATTCTGGTAATCTTGCCTAGCTGATTTGAAATAGATTAAAACTAGAATCAAGGAGTAAAAAATAACAGGAACCTGAATTCACCTGTGACATCGTAGTAGTTGCAAGACGATCAAGAAGGATTTTGTATTTTACTCTTTATGCAGAGCTGTCCCTCCATGGAGACACAACCATTGGTTTCATGGGAAAATAAATCTCATGTCCCAAAGGTATCCTTAAACTTTGTGATCACTTTGTGAACAGATGGAGAATCAGAATGATCCACCAAAGCTGATGATTGCCGTCCAGGCCAGATGAAGATTTAGGACCCAAAGAAATAATAAACTCAAAACACTGAACTTCTCTGAAGGCGATTAAAAACATTATTACAGGTTCTAACAAACGCAGGTGAACTTTCATCAAAATTAATTAGAAGATGTCCTGCAATGTACAAACAAACTAGATGAACCAAAAATTGTTAGTTTAGATGAGTGTGGAAGGTTAATTCAATAGCTTATATAGATGGTCAGTGTGAACTGAATATGATGTATGTAGTGTTAGGAGAATGCATTTAAATGAGCTCTACCATTGGTTGCAAAACAGTCCACTGTACTAGACACTCTCATGAATTTGCTGAAAGCAGTTACAAATGGATGTCAGTGTTCATATTTGTTGGAGGGCACTATTTATGTATTTCCTTTTTTCTTTTTAGAAATTCTGATTATTCAATCTCTTTTGAGAATAGCAATGTGGTAGTTCAGACTGTATAGTATTTGCAGCCTCTGTATGCTGGACATTAAATACATTTAACATTAAAGCTTATTTTTCTGTATTTTTAATAGTCTGTATTCTTAATAGTATTGAAGCCTATATAATTTATAGAAGACAGCAGAATCTCAGTTATTCATAGCACTCACTATGAATGATAGCAAGGCCATAAAAGTGGGAAGACACAAGGGGTAACACAGTGAGTTGATTGATTGTTATTGGAATATGTTTCTCCTTGTGTAAACAATACGAGAACAATGTTAAGCATGTGTGACTACTGAGTCTAACGAGAAGCTACCAAGCTACAATACTACATCCTTAAAATAACTACAGTACATTGTTGAAGCTTTTTTCCCTTAGCCAGCAAAGGCATAATTTCTACCCAACAAAAGTTTTTATTATTTTTTACTAAAATCACAGTATGGTCCACTTTGACTAGCCACCTCCAGGACCGGCTTGGAAAATCGTGGGGCCTGGCACAAACTGTGAGTGCAGGGCCTCTTATGAGTCCTACCTGTGGGGCGCTGGAGTAATCCCACCCAGGAGTCCTAATGCTCAAGTTGGGCCCCACCGAAAATCGGGCCGGGCTTTGATGATTGCCGCCTGTGTGGGCTCTTTCTGTATCCACTGCTGCTCCCATTCTACAGGTGGAGTCCCGAGGAAGAGGGCAGGGCCTCTGCAAGTGCAGGGCCTGGTGTAGCTGCACCGATGGCACCACCATCAAGCAATAAAGACATAGTAAATATGGCTCTATCAGTTTTAGTTGTGATGTAATTAGCTGAATGCCAGGTTACACACAATGCCGAACCACTACCTACTTAATTAAAGCCGATTCCCCACCCCACCTCCACAAAAATCACTCATTTCTTATTGAAGCGCATACTGAGACTAAATCATTACAGCTGCTGCAAGTTCAGCCATCAAAGTAACTCGCGATCAGGCAGTAAGAGTCCATGAAGAAAAACACAAGCAAGAACTGATGACTGATGTGGAAACTTTTACTCCTTAATTGGTAACAGATTACAAAAGGCTGATGAGTATAAAGATTAAAAGTAGCATGTTGTAGTTATTTTAAATTAAACAGGTGCATCTGTTTAGATGAAGACGACTTGTGAATATAATTGTTTTCATTATTTATATATATATATATATATATATATATATATATATATATATATATATATATATATATATATATATATATATATTCTGTACATAATGTATGAGAATAAAAAGGGATTAATCTTAATTATCAGAAATACATGGAACTAAGTCTGGTTGGTCCAGTGTATAAGGCATTAGTTGGAGACTATCAATGCAGCTAATTTTACTTATTAAAGCAGTAATATTACATTCTTCTATATTACATGTTTTTTCTTCTTTTCCCCCCGTCTTTTATATATAAAGCATGTGGCAATGTATAATTCTACATTGTTACCTAAGCTGCCAATCATTTAGTGCTTCTGTTATAAATCTGTACAAACACTGATTGTGTGCCTAACATAATGTCTGTTTCAATCAGTGTAACTCAGCAGCTACAATGTATCCTGATATTACTAAGGTAACATCAATTGTTAGAATTTACAGTACAGTACAAACTGCTGGGAAATTTGACAACAAATTATCACAAGCAGGAAAGTGTTGCAAAGATCTTGCACTGCTGGAGAGGTGGGCAAAAACGTGCTATAGAAATCAAAAGGTGCTTTTAAATGTATAAAAAATGGCATTAGGAGTTGAATAATAAAAAATGACGTAAGTATAATCTAATACTACAGAACTGATTTATTTAAAACAATCCATATAAGATGTCACATGTTTTGCTGCTTTAAGTACTTACATCAATTATAAGTTCAAAATGTGGAACAGTCAGAAAGCCTAATTGGTCAAAGCTAAACCCCCTTTAATGCCCCATCACAAATGAACTCCGCCACCCTGCCTCTTATCAGGGAAAGCTGCTGCTGAAATCTACAAGCCACAGGGAGCCAGCAGCACATTTTCCCAGCTTTGTTTCTCATTATTTTGAAAAGTATTTTCGCATTTGTCACGATTTATTTTAAGGAGCTGCTGACAGCCGCATAGAGCCTCATACAGAAGCTGTAATGTAATGTAAGACAGGTTTCAAAGCACTGCTATGATCTATTTACTGTATGTTAAGTGATAAAACCATAAGTTCAAGTTTTCTAGATTTATTATGAATTAAATAGAATTAGCCGTGCTAGTCCAGTTGCGATAGTGCAGACTAAATGAGTGCTTCATTATTAGGTGATACCTTTATTATTTGGACTAACAATTGATATTATAAGACAAGCTTTTGAGAGTTCTCCTGTCTGATTTACTAGTAATATTAACAATTGCACTGCAACTGTCCCGCCTGATGTTGTAGTGACCTTTTTGGCATTCATTGTGGTTAAACTGGAAGGAGATTCCATACCTTGTAAGTCACCAGGAGAAACGGTATATCTGGATCCAGGAGGAGGGGGGTGGGGGGGGGGCATGGGGTCCAAAAGCCACAAATTGAGCAGATCAGCACCTGTTCCCATCCTGTTAAAATAAAGAAAGAACGAGTAGGAGGGAGTGCTGCTTTGATAGCCCTGTAATGTTTGAGAATCTCGAACTTTCAAAACTAGAAACATTGAATGACAGAAAATCAAAACCGAACTATCTCCTGGTGATGGTGGCATGGTGATAGGAGCAGCATCATTTGTATCCCTCTGTGACAGGGTAAATAAACGTCACCAGCCATATGCCTGGCAGACCTATGTGTAGGTCTGCAGTGCAGCAGTGAGGAGGTTAACTTTCAGCTGAGTTAATTAGTCTGAGCCCAGCTGCCTCATCAAGGTGTTTTAAAACCCCCAGGCTATACAAACATGCAGGCTGGCTGGTCAGGAGACAGGAGTGAAATGCTGAAGTAAGACTACCGCTACAAGGTCTGTTTTAAAAGTACATGTTTGATTAACTGTCTGTGTCCTGCATGCTGAAAAGAAGCTGTCTTGTTTTTCTATGCTGATGAGAAGCTATTTTGTTTTTTTGTATGCTGACAAGAAGCTGTTTTGTTTTTGTGTGCTGTAAATTTTAAGGCTCAATAAATAAGCCTTATCAAGAAAATCCGCGTGTGGTTGCATGTACCCTGCAACACCCACATAATGTATCCATAATGTACAGTAATATTGTCTGGATAAACAATTGCTGTGTTGTTGCAGGAGTGTAAGCAAATAAAGCGTTGGACCCACAAAGGGTAATGAACAAGGCAGGGTTTTCAGAGTGTGGACTGTGAAGTGAGAACAAATGGAGATATATGATATAGAGAACATATAGTTTACCTCTGCATCCTCAATCTGAAGAACGAGTTTTAACGAGTTCTCCGTCCGTCACTGTTGGATCCCGTTGCTGCCTTAGGAACTTTGAGAAGGTGCCGTCCTCTTGCGTTGCGGAACTTTGGAGCTCCCGAGTGCCGGAGCTGGTAAGATTACCGTAGAGCTCCGGCCCGTCGGAGAACGCTCCGCCCGTCAGGCTGGAAACCATGTGGAGTGCTCAGGATATGCTGGCGTTCTCCTGTGATTATTGGTGGAGGTTCTGCAGGCAAACCTGCACAGCAATTGTGTGTCACTCCAATCAATGACAAGGATATGTGAAAGAATGATTGGTTTGAAACAGCTGATCCAGTAAGGGGCACAAAACAACTCACCGGGTGAATGAAAAAATAAAAGAACTTTAATAAACTACATATTAAAAAACAAAAAACAAACTAAGGACAAAACAGGGGAATTCTCCCAAGCGTTTCAGGCTACACAGCCCTTTCTCAAGGCGTATATTTGCATTGGTTCTTAGTATGGCTTTCTGAAAAAGGCCAAGCGGAACTAGAGCAGTCTGGAGGAGACTAGGGCACAGGGTAGACTACCTGCTAGACAGCTAGCAATGATCACTATGCATGTGACTGCAGGCATGTGAAATAAAGTTTGCATTGAGTTTACTTCCAAGTCCAAATCTCTCCCTGCTTCATGCACCTGTCTGATGAACCTATAGCCTGGTAACAGCCTATCTGGTATAGGTACAGACCTTGAGCCCACCCCTTCTGGTTCCTCTGAAGGGAAGTGCCAAAAGCTAGTTAGTCTGTTCCCCTCCTCCTAATGAGGTGGATGTTGGTTCCTTCTCTCCTGGCTGGGAGGGAGAAGCCAGCCAGGCTTCATGGCTGGCCTATAAGATCTAAAGGCCCCAGACTCAAGAGCATGCATCATCCAGAAGCCTGGTATCTTCTGAGACCCTGTACCCACTGTTATAACATCTATGTAGTGATGCAATAAAGTCCCTGTTCTATTATATACCTGCCTGGACTGAGTCAGTGAGGAGGTATATGGGATAATGCTTCAGATGGAGACTGCCTCTGGTACTACAGAGTTCCCTGAAGCTAGAGGCGCTGACACCAGACCCGATGACATCACAAGCCTGTCCTGATCTCCACTACACCACAGTTCCACTCAGCTCTCCTGGACCAGGTATGGACCTGGACAGGTATGCCTCAGAACCACACAGAGATAGTAACTAGCTGTGTATCTCCCAGAAAAGGGGCGGAGATATTTTCCTGTGCCAGAAGGTGTTTTTAATGGCAGAAGACTGCTTAGAAATATGGGCCTAAACCTTTCAAAGACATAGAATAATAGTCTATCTCAACTCATGGTAGGGAAAGTGATTTCAAGTATGGCTGCAATCACATAAATGTTGAGGTAATTTTCAAATATAAACCTCCTTCATAAAAGAACAGAGGAACACTTTCATGTTACCATATGACATAATGAGTTTTCTAATGGTAATTAGCAAGATTGTAGTAATAAAACAAAGCTTAACTAATTTTAAACAAGAATGCATTCCAGGAGCATGGGTTTACTTTGTATTTGAGACGGACTACAAATGCAATTTTGCTATATCATGTAATTTTACAGAATTTGCAATTAACCTATTTCATTTGAAATAATCCCTTGTTATGGATTTGCCTTCTGCAAAAAATCATAGTACTGTATGAACTTTACTTTGGTATTTCTGAATCCCTTGGGACATATGAGTATTGTTGTTATTAGACAAATTCTTTGCAGTGTGTTTCTAGCACTGGAGGGGCTAGGAGTTAGGAAGCAATTTCCATAGCATGAAGACATATTCTGAAGTGACATTCTAATCTCCACTTGAAGTGTTTT
Source organism: Ascaphus truei (assembly GCF_040206685.1). NCBI lineage: Eukaryota > Metazoa > Chordata > Amphibia > Anura > Ascaphidae > Ascaphus > Ascaphus truei. Next base: position 242,931,413 of record NC_134486.1, read on the forward strand.
AATAGGCATTATAACGCCCAAATACATTTTTTCAAAACTAATATTTTATCACATGATAAAAAGACACTGGGTGAAGGGTGCTCCAGGAAAATCCTTGTAATGTGCTAGAGTGGATTAACAGAACAGTTTCATTCTGCTGGATATAGACCCACTGTGGTCTTTCTCCCTCTAATAGAGGTAAATGAGAATTTTAATCCTAATAGAGGTATATTAGTATTTTATCTGGTAGTGTTACGACTTGCAAACAGGTGTCTGCCTTGTCGTGGCTTGCAAGCTTACAACGCTTTGGCCAAAGGGTTAAACTAAATGACCCCTTTTCAAGAGAATATATAAGTATTTTACTGTGTATTTCTGTCATGTTGGATGTCGCATTGGGCTTCTCTGTCGTCTGTAATGTGCTAGAGTGTTCAGAGCTAACCGTTAACTGATCAGCAGAGAGAACCAGAAAACACTGCAACAAGGGACAAAAAAAATAAACGTAGTTCTTTATTATCGCAAACCACAGTTGCATAATCCCTTAACATAAAATGCTGAGAGATCAGCACTCTATGTTGAGGGATTATGCAACTGTGGTTTGCAGTAATAAAGAAAGAAGTTTATTTTTGTTATCATGGACTACTGTAGGTGCAGGGTTTTTCTCATCATATCATATGATATCTTAAGCACCCATAAAAATAACCAGGATGAATTTCAACACATGGAGTGTACAGTACTTTGTCAAACTTGATCACAAAAATGACATAAATTCATCATTAGTTTCCAAGTGCACGGAACAAATAGAGTTTGCTCTCATAAAATTAATATAAACTCAAAGGCAAACATTAATTTCAGGCACATAGTCAGAAAAGAAAATTGAATTTCAGACTTGGCATACATAAAGCAGTTGTTGCATTTCAAAATTGCAGCAAAAATTACCATTACATTGGATGGGTTCTGCGTTATTAGAAAAAGACGAGACATGATCTATTTTATTCTTAATAAGGCGCTTTATCCAGGGGACGTATTTAAGCAGAGAATTACTGTACAGATGCAGCTGACAGTATGGAAACCCGTGGAGCGCTGCAGCAGGACATACAGAATGAGCCAGAGGGAGAAAGTGAATCCGGAGCGGGAGAAGGGAGGGGGGTTATCATGCTATTTCACCTGTGGGAGTGAGCCACGGATAGCAATAACGTTAACTACATTTGTATGTTTCAGGCTACTCTGGCAGCAAAAGGATTAAAACCAAAATTCGAGTTACTGTACGTGCGAACCAGAAAATTAATTTCAGCTTGGCAAACACTTTGGCATTTTGCAAACTACTTGCAAACAGCATTTGTGCATTACATGCTAGTTAATTAAGAATGAGCTGTTTCTAATATTTTATAAGCATGTGATTGTAATATATGCTGATGTCTCTGACCTTTTCTGAAGTCTGTAATATTACATTTAAAAAATCTTTAGGATCTTTGTGCAATGTACTATTTAGTGAAATTAGTAAAAAAAATATATAGTGAAATTAAAGTTAGGTGTTGTGTGATATACTGTATTTTTCAGGGTTCTGGTCATGACATCGTACAAACTTGACAAAGGGATATTACGGGGTAAAGAAAAGGGTAAGGGTTGAGCTTTGAAGCCATTACTGCCTGCTACCGATGCAGCGGACGTTATTCGAACGTTTCACGGAGCCGTTTTTGTGAACTCTGCTGTATTCCACGTGGCAGTCACTCGTTATTCTTCAGTGAACACTGCTGTGAATGCCGCCAATCACACCAGTCAGACCTGTGTTTACCGCTGTTTATTTCTTTGAATTACTTTGATTCTGATTTCTTTGGGTGCAATTCTTCGCGTATCAGCCAGGTGTCAGAAATAAATGAATTGTAATTTGAGTAGTACTGTACAGTATGTACGTACTACAGTGTCAATTTGCAGGTGTTTCAAAACTAGATAAATACCAAGTCTACCACAGTGGTCTATTATGAACCGACCGTGGTCCTTGAAGACGCTGAAGACGTTATCAAATGTAGGCGTTTCATAATAAAAACCTCTAAAACACAATGCTGTGGGCTTTTTCTACATTGTTATCCATGCACAATTGCTGACTAGACACCATGGAACAAAAAGATGGGGGAGCATAGTGTGAGGAAGAGTATGTTTTATTTGGGAAGGCTTTATTTTGGCCAGCTAACATACATAAACAGCCGATACCTGGCCCATCCCCATTCAAAGAGCCTGAGGGAGCCCTGCACAGGGCGAAACACGTAGCTCATTACCTTGGACAGTTGCAGCCACCATAGAGGAGCCGGCGGTGACGTCATAGCTCCCAATCCGGACGCGGAGAAGGAGATTACCTACCACCCACCACTGAGCGACTCCCTATGTCTTCTTAGCCCTTTTACAGTGCTCTATTTCTTTTATTATAATTTTAATCATTTTGTTTTTGTGCATCATTTTTAGTTTGTTTTGCTTATTTAAAATAAAGCTTTTGAAAGTCCTGGCCATCAATTGCACCCTGTGGTCTATATCCTATTATTGCATGAAGCAATCACATCTATGCTGGACATAAGGAAGACAGAAGGACTCCAAAATTGAAAAAGGAAGCCAAAGAAACCTATATCAGTGTGTACTCCACTGGTCAGTGTGAGTATTTGAATCTATTTTTATCTGATATGCCCCTTTCCCCTCCCATCATATTGCCAGGTGAAAACCAAGATACCACTAGAGGATAACACTCACATTAGCCCGTGTGAGTGATAGATATTATCTTTTATTATTCTCACAAATACCTTCCAGCATCACAGTTGTCGTTTGTATTTGTACCGATTTAACTGCTTTTCTTTTTCTGTGAGAGGGAGACCTCTAGAAGGAAGAAGTTACCTCTGCGGTGAGGAACATCCAAGAACCCACGAAAGATAAAGAAGAAAAAACAGAACAACCTACACCCTAAGAAAAAGCCGAGAGTTAAAGAAACCTTGATGTAATAGAACTTACACAAGGCCGTGTGAGTTATATCCCCATTTTTCATATACACTTATATGTATATATCTCTCCCACCCATCAGGTCTACCCTACAGCTGATGAATCAATTGAGGTGATCTCACCATATTGATCACCAGTGAAAGAAGACACACCTTCCCTAATAACACATACTCTTCCTCACACTGTGCTCCCCATCTTTTTGTTCCGTTGCCACTAAGGGTCCTGGATAGATCCTGCTGGGGTTTCGAGTCATAGAGGGGCACCACGGAAGAGACGCGAAATCTAGAGGCTGTATTATACCCTTCTTATTTTTCATTTCATTTTTGTTTATTAACAATCCTATATATATCATACAGAGACAGCGTGCTTACCAACATAATTACCAGCTTCAGCAGCTGTCAACTATACAGGTAGAAGGCCAGCTGGCACCTGTCAACTATAATGCAGACTACAGGAGTGACCACGACTTGTACGCACAATACACCTCTGACATTGGCTCATCTCCACCCAGTTGGCAAAGTTTATAATGAAGGTAAATATAATGTACTACAGTATACTGTATTACACTATACAGTACAGTATTAAGTTTAAAGCTGCAGTTCAAGCTGCCTTTTAAAAAAAATAAAAAAGCAATATGTGCATCAATACAATCTGCAAACTGACAAGTGATTAGCTAAGCTGCAGATCGATCTGTCTCCTGTAATCAATCGCTTTGCACAGGGTTATTTAATTCAATTCTTGCATAGCATTATGGAAAATGTAGTCCTGGAATATGATTGACTGAGCAGTTACTACAGTTGCTAGAATTGCTGGACTGCTAGGGAGAGGGCGGGACTCAAGAGCCAGAGCCTATTAGAAGGGGAAGGGGGCTGTCACTTTGGAAACTGATTTAGAAATGCGTCATACATTAGAAACCTTGAAAATGTCTTTAAAACATTTAAAAAACATTTTTTAAATGCTACAAGTATTTTCTCATAGTACAGAAATGATATATTTGAAAAAAATAGCTGTGTGTGCTGTGCATGCGCATAGTAAGTGAAACTTCTTTGTGTGTTGTCAGCAACATATAAAGTAACAATAATATTATTACTGCTTAGAGCATGAGTAAATTTGATTGGCGGGGTCATGTTTATTGGCAGCAGTACCAGCATCATGGATGTTGAGCGGGTGGGGGAGCTCACAGGGGATGGGGGGGGAATAGGCACATCATTCAGGGGCGGTGTTCGGCGCATCACTAGGGTGTGTGTGTGTCAGTCAGTGTGTGTGTGTGTGTGTGTCAGTCAGTGTGTGTGTGTGTGTGTGTGTCAGTGTCTCAGTGTGTGTGTGTGTGTGGGTGTGGGTGTCAGTGTGTGTGTGTGTCAGTGTGTGTGTATGTGTGTCAGTCAGTGTGTGTGTGTGTATGTGTGTCAGTTAGTGTGTGTGTCAGTCAGTGTGTGTGTGTGTGTGTGTCAGTCAGTGTGTGTGTGTGTGTGTGTGTCAGTCAGTGTGTGTGTGTGTGTGTATGTGTCAGTCAGTGTGTGTGTGTGTGTGTGTGTGTATGTGTGTCAGTCAATGTTTATGTGTGTCAGTCAGTGTGTGTGTGTATGTGTGTCAGTCAGTGTGTGTGTGTGTATGTGTGTCAGTCAGTGTGTGTGTGTGTGTGTGTGTCAGTCAGTGTGTGTGTGTGTGTGTGTGTGTGTCAGTCAATGTGTCTGTCTGTGTCCTGCCCCCCTCTCTCCTTACAGCCCCAGCACACTTGTCCTCCCCCCAGCACCCTTATCCTTTCCCTGCAGCACCCTTATCCTGCCCCCAGCACATTTTCCTGCCACCAGCACCATTTTCCTGCCCCCAGCACCTTTCAGCAGTCCCCCCCCCATTCCTACCAGATCGCGGCACAGAGATGATGGAGGCAGTGGCGGCGGGGGGAGGCGGGCAGCGCGTCATCGTCAGCTGGAGCCGGCTCGGAGGGGAGCGCTGCAGCAATGCCCCTTCTGATGGTGCTGTGGGGGACGCAGCACACTCAAACCCTCCCCCCACCCCGTTACCGGAGCAGGAGCCGTTCCATGCCTCGCTATGGAGTGACAAAGCCCGCCTTATTTTGCGTGACGTCATAGCCGAGCCGGAGTTCCATTGCTGTCCCCATGATGAGGAGCGCTGCCCCCAGGTACCGGGTGAGGTGAGGACGCTTCTGAGGGCGTTATTCACCGTGGGGACTCACCGCGGGTACTCACCATGAGTGAGAGTGCAGCCTGGGGAGGGAGGTTACGTGCTGATGGGTGAAAGGACGCATTAGCGCATGAAGGACCTGGTGGTCACATCTGCGCATGCGCATCCATGTGTGTTGGCGTGTGGGTGGAACGGCGGCCGTTAGGAGTGGCGCTGATGGCTATCGCCGCTGCATATGTCAGCGGCCGTGTGGGGGGAGCGGTGGCCGTTAGGAGCGGCGCCGGTGGCTATTGCCGCCGCCGCCACATGTGATTTGCCAGAACACAGCACGGCCTCAACTGCCAGCACTTTGACGTCACATCCGTTTCATTTTCTGTCCCCACAATCCATTTTTGTCCCATTACGAATGAGGTGCCACTAAAGAAGTTTCACCTCAAAAACACATGTGATATTGCTTGAACTGCTGCTTTAATTCCCAATGACCCTATAGTAATGTACAGTATGCCTGCCATACAGTATCAATGCTTGTACTCATGCACACTACAGTGCGACTAGACGTATGCGCAATACCGGAAATAATAGCATAATTTTTTTTCCAGAAAATAAACTTTGACATCAAGCAGCAAAAGATAAGGAGGAAGTTCGATGGAACTCTAATATCGCTTTTTTTTTTAAACGTTACTTTTTTTTACTTTTATACAGTCAGTATTACCAGCTTCCCACTTTTTAAATGTTGCCATGCCCCGGGCCTCCTCCCACTCAAACATAGGCCCAATCACCTGGTCCGACCACGCCCCCATTGAACTCACTGTCACCCTACCTTTCGTAAAGAATAATCCATACAGATGGAAGCTAAATGACTCTCTACTCCACTGCCCAGAAACAGAGCTATTAATTAAAGAAAAACTTTCTACTATTTTCCAAATCAACCAGGGCTCAGTGTCCGCCCGGCAATGCTCTGGGAGGCACACAAAGCCTCGATCAGGGGAGACCTAATCTCAGTTGCGGCTTAGAAAAAAAACCAGAAACTTAAATTCCAGAAAGAGCTAACAGACAAAATTCTACAACTTGAACAACAGCATAAACTCACAGCCTCCAAAAAAATACTTATACAATTAAATCTAGCCAGGGCAGTCCTCAAACACACACAACAAGAAGAGATGGAGCGGGCACTGAGATGGACTAGACAAAAGTTTTACGACAAGGGCAATAAGGCTGATACGCTTCTAGCCACAAAACTCAGAGGAGCCCGAGTCAAATCCCAAATCTCAAAAATCCGTACCAAAAACGGACAAATCTCCTATTCAGAGAAAGAGATAGCGCAGGAATTTGCGGAGTTTTACTCCAACCTCTACAATTTACACCCCCCTGGCCACGACCCAGTATCCCTTGAAACAATCTCGAACTACCTAGAGCAGTGTAACCTACCGTCCCTTTCGGACGAGGAATTAGATAACCTAAACAAAGAAATCTCCCAGGAGGAACTGTCAGGAGCAATAGGGTCCCTAAAATTAGCTAAAACTCCCGGCCCGGACGGCTTTTCCAACGCCTACTATAAAACATTCTTGCCGACCCTATCCCCCTACCTTCTAGACATGTTCAATTGCTTCCTGAAGGGAGAGACGATCCCCTCCACAATCACAGCGGCAAACCTAGCGATCCTTCATAAAGAAGGCAGGGATCCCCTCCTCTGCGGCAATTACAGACCAATATCCCTATTAAACACCGACCTTAAACTCTACAGCAAAATGTTGGCAAACAGGCTCAACCCATTTCTCCCGCGACTCATTCATATAGATCAAGTAGGTTTTGTGTCAGGCAGACAGGCATCTGACAACACCCGCAAAATTGTGGATATAATAGACCATGTGCACCTCACGGGAACCAAGGCTATGATTCTTAGCCTCGACGCAGAGAAAGCGTTTGACAGAATCAAATGGTCCTTCTTAAACCAAAAAATGCTGAAATTTGGATTCAGTGGTCCCTTCCTGCAGGGGGTCAGAGCTCTCTATCAAAACCTGACAGCACATGTCAAAATCTCGGGCGGATATTCCGACCAAATCAAGATAAGAAATGGGACCAGACAGGGTTGCCCCCTCTCTCCTCTGTTATTCGCCTTCACAATTGAACCACTTGCGGCTACAATAAGAGAGGAAAAGAGCATTAAGGGCATTCGAATTGGCAAAACGGAATACAAAATTTCTCTATTCGCGGATGACGTGATACTGACCCTCGCGGACCCCCACGTCTCCCTCCCCAACCTCCAAAGGTCAATCCATCAATTTGGCACGGTCTCTGATTATAAAGTCAATATGGACAAATCAGAGGCACTCAACGTATCCCTCCCAACCCAAGAATGGCAGCTCCTTCAAACTAACTTTAAATATCGATGGAGCACCACACATATTAAGTATCTAGGAGTTAGAATATCTAACACATATGGCTCCCTATACCAATACAACTACCCACCCCTTGTTTGACCAAATTAAAAAAGACCTGGAGACATGGAAAAAGTTCCAAATCACCTGGTTCGGAAAAATTGTCTCAATTAAGATGATTATCCTTCCGAGACTACTCTACTTCTTCCAAACATTCCCTATCCCCGTCCCCATAGCAGCTTTAAAAAATATTCAGGCCCTTATGTCCCAATTTATTTGGAACAATAAACGACCAAGAGTACCCAGATCAGTAATGTTGTCCCCTAAAACAAGAGGAGGGGTGGGGGTCCCCGATGTGATCAGATATTATTCAGCAGCCCAGCTGAAACAGGCTGTGGTTTGGAACTATGACCCAGCCACCACATGTTGGCTGGCGATCGAATCACACCATGCCGAGCCGGCCACACTCCAGGTCCACCTCTGGTCCCGGCAGGAAGGGAGGGGGGACCACGAAGATTTGCTCTGGGGGCAATGAGGTGCACATGGGAAGTATGGCTCAAAAACAAAGGGAAGTATAGCCTGTTAGCTACCCCCATCTCAACTTACCCCTATCTTTGGAAACCCAAACTTCCCGCCCGGGTGCTCCAAAAAACAATTCGACCAATTCCAAGGTCTAGGCATAAGCCCGGTTGCAGATATGCTGAAGAGTGAGGGGATACTATCTTTCCAGGAACTACGAGATAAATATCACCACCAAGGCCTCCACCTATTTAAGTTCCTGCAAATTAGACATTTCCTGCTCTCTCTGGCCCCGAACGCTAAATTCCCCCCCTTAACCAGGTTTGAATCCCTCTGTCGCAAAGGCTCCTATCAGAAAGGTCTGATCTCAGAGATCTATAGGGGAATGGAGTCGGCAACAGTACCCCCAATCCACCAGTACATGCAGAAGTGGTCCGAGGACCTTAACGTCCAGATAGATATGGATGAGTGGGAGGATATCTGGGAGCTGGCCACACAGACATCAATCTGCACAGTGACAAAAGAGAACATATATAAAATACTTTTTCAGTGGTACCTGACCCCGGCTAGGCTGAGCCAGATCTTCCCCGGCACCCCCGATCTGTGCTGGAGGGGATGCGGTCAAAAGGGGGACATGGCCCACATTTGGTGGTCATGTCCAGAGATCCAGAGATACTGGACCAAGATCCAGGTGCTAATACAACAGACCACGGGGCTCCTTCTCCCTCTGGACCCCCTGACCTTTGTGCTGAGCAAACCAATAGACGACCTAGACCCACCCATGAGTAGACTAATAACAGCCATACTAACCGCAGCTAGATGCTCAATTGCAGCGGCTTGGAAAAACACTAAAGCCCCAGCAAGAAACACGGTGCTGAGAAGAATAGACAAAGGGATGTCCATGGACAAGCTAACGGCAATGCTCCATAAGAAAATGCCACAGTTCCGGAATACCTGGGGCCCCTGGAGCGGCCCGACGGGAATAGGCCTGCTTTAGACCCCCCAAACCCAAGGGAGGGGATGCCTGAAAACACTGACCCTCCCCACCCTCCCCCTCCCCAGTACATCTTCCCCCTCCCCGCCCCACTCCCCCCCCCCACTCCTCCCCCACTTCATCCCCACCCACTTAGAAAAACATACCCTCATTGAGACTACAACATGCTTTAATTAGTCGTGAATCATGTCATGGGCCTATGACACTATTGTACTCATGTAAATATATGTTGTTCTCAAATAAAAAAATTGATAAAAAAACAAAAAACGTTGCCATGCTATTATTTTGGACAACACGCTATGCACTGAACAGTACTGTATATGATCGATTCAATTACATGTCATAACCTGTACTAAAATTTCCACACGCATGCGCATTGTGAATCTGATTTACAAATCCAACAAGGAATTTTTTTTAAAGTAACAATGTAATTTTTATTGAGGAGAGAATAATTGTGATCTTCATACAAAACCTTATACAGTATGATGCTATGTTTTCACATTCAATACATTTTTACATTGTTATCATCACTACTGTTTTATTTTATCAATGACGTTGCATTTTGCAGTATAATTACAGTAGACTTGCATGTGTAATTAATTCTGCTAAGAAACCATAAAAATAAATATTAATATCTTTTATTCTACTGTATATTTATTATTTAATACTCAATACTTTCAACTTTTGCTAGGCTTCATACTGTTTCTGTGAGTGAAAAAATGCACAGATGCGCACCAGGGATTAGATTAATGTTATTCTTTTTTGTTTCTCAGGGTGTCCTCCCCCCTTTTTAGGGGGGATCACATTTGAAGTGGGAGCATTTGGGGAGACGCTCCATGCACGTGCAGCAAAGGGATTTTCCTATCTTCACATCTGCAGCACGAGCGCTGAATATCTTCTCTCTGTTTCTGTGAGTGGTCTCTGTGAGTGTTAACTCTTTATTATATTTTAAAACAGTTCCGAGGATTCAAGGACGCACACACATTAGACAAAGACGGACTAATTTAGTTGCAAAAGGCATTTGAGTCATTATCCTTACAGTAACTCCCCCGGACAATGGGAGCTTCCTTAAAAAACAAAGACACATTAACTTTGAGCCTTCGGTTCTTGGCTGAGTAATTACTTTGCCTGGTTTGACACAAATGCGCATCACAGCATTAGAGTATTTGCACCTCCCCCCCTCAAAAAGCCCTAGCGAAAAAAGCATTCAAATGCTTATCGACACCTCCCCCAGAGTCATTCATTATGTTTCAGGCTTTGATGTACTGTAGTCTTGAGACTGGTTTCACACGCATGCGCATGTGTGATAAGTCCTTGGGGATTTGGCAAGAATGACTTCACATTCAATGTGAATTTCAAGTCTGAAAAAAAAGGCATACTTTATTTTTCTTGACAAGGGCTTAATAAATGAGTGATTTTAAGAAACCATTATATGAAGCATGTTTTTATATATTTGATCAATTTTTCCATCCTTAAAATCACTTGCTTTTTATTTCTACTGTATACTGTATGAGGTGGCATACTCTTTTATTTGGGGGTGGGTTGGCTCAAATGATTCTGATGAACTGATTATTTTTCACACATTCTCATTCTTTTGCAGGTTGCATTGCATTCTGTTGCTCTTTTGTCATTGAGAAAGGGGGACTAGGAAACATTATTGACTGTTATTATGCACACAGTACAATAAGTTTGCACATCCCCCCCTTCCTGTAGTACTGCATCTCTGAAAGAAAAAAACATTTTCACCAGGATTAGTGCATTAAAGGCCTTGAGTATTTAACAATATTGGACTATAACTACTGTCTAACTATATATAACTGTAAAACTACAGAATATACAGTATATAACTATATATATACAGTATATAACTATATATACAGTATAACTGTAATAGGTAGGACAGTACACACATGTCTAATACAAATGTGCTGTACATACTGTTCTGTATATAATACTGTATATAGAAAGTGGAGAGTAAGCGCAGACATAAAATGGTTAAAATTATTATTTTGAGTGCCATACTTACCTTTACTATACTGACTGTACCTGTACTTACCTTACTATAGTATAGTACAGTGGAGAGATGTAGGGAAAGCATCTCTCCACTGTTGTTTCCTCTACAAACGATGGCACTCGTAGGAGGGGGAAGATCTTCTAAGACCACAGAGGTTAGCGTGGATCAAAATGAAAAGAAAAACTGCCATGCGCTCCAGGGTATAGGAAAAGAATATATATAAAACGTGGGGCCCCACTCCTTGACAAAGAACACTAGTTGGTTGAAATGCGTAGGAGGTATTTTTCTTGTTCACCTATGTTGCAATAAATTCTTTTTTCACTTAATTCAATTTTTTGAGACCAGCATTTATTATTAATTCAGTTGGGATCCTGTTTGGCTTAGGAGTGCACTGGAGACTGTTTTATCTATTCGATTTAGCGTGGATCAAGACTGTCAGCAGTAGGACTTCGGTTGGATACAAGGATATACATCGGATGTAAGAAGATTTTATTCGCCTCCTCCTCTCCACCATCTGTCCCATAGAACTGCTCACGTAGACAGGCTACCGCTTTAGTCCCTACACAGAACTTAGCCGCAGTGCTATAGCTTCCAGGACATACACTCCTCCCGACGGACACATAAGTCTATCCCCCGATCCACACATAGCCAGACAGGCTATTGAACACATATTCCGGAGCGCGAGACAGCACTCTCTACTACAGAACATTATCTTACTACATTCCAGTGGCACTCCAATTACGCTGTAAAAGAATGGGTAACACGCTGGCAATTTGTCAATAAAGTTATTCCATCTTTGTACTGTGAGTATGTTGTTCCAGAAATTCCTTATTCCTTATATTAATTCCTCCTTTTTGGAAGTTTCATGACCTTCCATATATGATCCTTCATCGCATGCCACACCAATTCTATAGGGTTCAAATTTGGTGATCTTGAATGGGAGGGGGGAAAAAAGGCGAATTAGTTAAAGAGATATAAACAGTTTAAAACAATGAGAAATAGTTACTGTACAGTACACTGGAGAACTTACTCCGGTAGCGTCTTAACCCATTGATACCGCTCGCAATAATATAGGCACAAGAGATGGTATGTTTAGGGTCATTGTCCTGGAAGGAACGGTGACCACCAGATGGGAAATCATGGCTAATGTATTCAACAATACGGGTAACCATTTGCCCTTTGAAAAATACTTTATCAATGATTCCTGGAACAATAGAAGAAAAATGTACCATTAGGGTACAAAATACACTACAGTTGTACAGTGCATAAGGCTGCAGCATGTGACTTTGTGCATTTTTTTACCCTCAAACATGATAATTAATCCTGGTACACGTCTAGAGATCGCACCCCACACATGCATCTTCAGTGGGTGCTTGGGCCGCGGCTTCAGAGATAGGCGTCCTTTTTTGTAGAATGCAAAAGTGGCAAATCTCTCGAGCTACAGTTGTCTCGTCAAAAAAGATTACATCCTGAAAAGTCTCGCCACTTTTGATCCATGCCTGTGCTTGGTCTACTCTTTTTACCTTGTTGGCCTCTCTTATCATAGGATACGCTTTGTAATGACAAGGAATAATTTTACAGATGCAGTAAAACCACACTTTTTCCTACTGTACAGTACTAACTACAGCACAGCACACTGCATACAGTACTATTGCAATATACTGAACTTTATTACTACTGTAATTGAAACAGAGGAGAGATCCCGGCGGTCACTGCAAAGGCTCCATGAAGCTCAACCAAGCGTTATAATAGAAAAACTTTATTGGTGCAAAATGGTGAACATAGAAAAAACCTCTAATGCGTTTCGTCCCGCGAAGGGACTTTATCAAAGAGATAATTCCCAGTCTCACAGGTATTGCTAAATAGATAGTACTATGCTCCTATTGGACTAAACTAAATTAGCGCAGATGCTTGATAATGGCACTGTAAGAACAAAGACATGGAGCAGACTAATCTAAATAGAGATACTGAATAAAATACGGTAAATAAATAAGTAAGTAAGTAAATAAGTAAAGAATCTAACAATAATAAAAAAGAAGATAAAAATAAGAAAAAAGGGAAAAAAGGGAAAAAAGAAGAAAAAGGAAAGAAGAAAATGAAAAGAAGACAAAGAAAGAAAAAATCATGGAATATAAAATACTATAAAAGTAATTTAAAACAACTTTCATCACTTAGAACCACCTATATATAATAACAGAAAACAAAAAAACCTCATATAGATAATAATGAATAATGAATAATTAATTAATTATGAAAATAGTTATTATAATAATAGGGAGAGGAGGACAGTGGAAATGCATATATATAGACAATGATACAAAGGTGGTAACATAATCAAAACGATAGTTTAAACATAGTAGCAGAAATATCTAAGTAGATCTATAAATTGTTGCAACATATATACAATTTGTTTCAAACACTTTCCACAGACTGATCAGTCCGTGAGAAAATGTTTGAGTTCCCAATCCAAGTTGATATCATGGGGATGCAAAGTATTTAAAGTATGTATCCAGTACATTTCCTGTTTATTGAGAGTATTTTCTCTATTGCCACTCCTAGGATGCAAGGAATATGTTCCAATGCAAAAAAGGTAAAATTATCAATGCCACCCCTGGTGCATTCTGTAAAATGTCTGGCCACTGGGTGGGTCAAGTCTCGCCTCCTAATGAGACGTACATGTTCGGCAATTCTATTTTTTACAGGTCTGATGGTACGACCTACGTATTTCAAACCACACCCACAATTTAGAACATAGATTACAAATCTAGTGTTACAATTCCAAAAATTCCGAATGTAATATGTTTTGGAATTGTTATAGCGAACTACCTTACTAGGTTCTGCAAATTTACACAAGGCGCATTTACCACAAGTAAAGAACCCTTTATGTATACCTCTCACTTGGGGAAAAATAGACCGTGAATCAAAAAGGCTTGGGGACAAATGAGATGCTAATGTTTTAGCTCTACGATAGGTAAACTTAGGTCCTCCTTGAATAAGAGGTAAGATATCCTTATCTAACAGTAAAGTGTGCCAATGTTTTGACACAATGTCACGAATGGCTTTAGATTGACCACTGTAAGTCGTTATAAAGTAAGGGCTCTTATTCTCATTATTAAAGAGTTTCGAGACCTATTCTTTCTGACTCTTGACTCTTTTTTTTGTCAAAAGTGTGTTTCTGTCTATAGAGGCTGCATAATTAAATGCTATTTTAACATCAATTTCTTTATAGCCTCTAGTTATAAATCTTTCCACCATATCTTTAGACTGAGAAAGGAATGAATCATTATCAGAACACAATTTCTTCAGTCTCAAAAACTGAGCTTTAGGAAAACTCCTGACTAAGAATTCGCAGGGGTATTACTACTGTACAGTATACTGTACTTTATTTAGTACTATATGCAATATACAGTACTGTAATTTGTTACAGTAAGACACTTACTTTACACGTCTATATTTCCATCCCAATTGGCATCTCATCACCCTGATGCTGGTCTCAGATGCTGTGATATTGTAAGCTTTCTCTAGAGCAGTCTTCAATCTTGCTGCACAACGCTCATCATTATCCTCACTGATTTCGTCCACCAGATGCTTTGTCGTCCTACAGTGTAAAGGCAAAGAGAACAATTTGTTACAGTAGGCCCAAAATTAAGTCAGCTCAAATACATGACATACTGTACAGTACTGTATACAGTATTCTACAAAAATTGCTTGGAAAAAAAGTAAACACTCAAATGCATTTTTATATGCAAGATGTTTTTAGAGTAATACAGTTTTTTGCTCTAAAATAATTGCAAGGAAACAAGTACTGTATACACACAAATACATTTTACCAGTAATACAGTAATGACATACAGTAATGAAAACAAAAATACTTACTCTGTTGTGATTGTGAGACTCCGCTTTATACCTTTTGCCTTACCATGGGCATGATAACTGACAGTGCTTTTTGCTAAATTGAGGCCTGAAGAACATAACCAGCGTTGGATTTGTAAAATTCTGTGTCCTTTCTTGTACATATCCTGTATTCTCATGCTGAGATCATTTGAAACAAGTTCCCTCTGCATCGCTGCTTTAGGAAAGAAATGAAGCACAGAGGAATGTATATTCCATGTGCATTGAATCAACAGAGGTAATGGTGTATTTACTGTATACAGTACAATGTGGTGGACCTCACTCGACGGGTTAAGCACAGCACAACCACTTTTAACACCTGCAGCTGGTGTCCATGCCCACCAAAAAAATCAAATAGGGACACAGTGCATAAAAGATGACACAAATTGCATAGCCTCCCACACGCTGATCTCCATCTGATCAAGCTCTTGTCCAGATGCTGTATTGTGCATTCTTCCATCTGCATCTGTGGATCAACCCCGATTATACAGAAGCAGAAACCTGCTTTCTTCTGCTGTACCGACCATGAGAAAGCGAAAGGTGGAAGCTGTTTCCAAGCCAAAGCCATAGGAGAATAAAGAAAACGTTCCGAAGACTCCAAAGGCAAAGAACCCTGGTCCTTATTATGTGAAGAGGAAAATGGCTAAAATCATCTTCGATCAAGTTGTTTGGTCGGGCACCGGAAGTGCCCGTGCACCCACCGAAGCGAACGTCCCGGACTTTTCACTGCCATCGCCCACCACCACCGATTCCAAAACATCTACCCGCTCTGACCGTTTGTCCACTGATACTCGTCCAGAACCCCCCAGCTCACCTGCTCCAGCACCCATCCATGCGATGCTTGTCCGGAACCCCCCGGCTCACCTGTTCCAGCATCCATCCACGCCAATGCTCATCCAGAAACCCCCAGCTCACCAGCACCCAGATGTTTGTCCGGGTGACACCAGCACTCCTTGCACCAGATCCAGCTTGATCGCCCGCATGCTGAATGTTTTCAGTGGTGTCGAAATCACTGACAACTCAACAGAGGAATACAGGGACCGAATAGAGGTCAAAATTGATCTTCTTTTGAGCCATTGGTGAATATGGATAGGTGCATGGGTGTTCGTCTGGATAAGATTGAGAGGAACATTGCGGGCCTCTATTCTTTGCTTGGAGTCCCTGCCCCTGTATGTCCAATCAGGAGCAGGATGGTGGCCTGGAAGCACCTTATATTCCCATGGAGGAACAGCATACCCCCCCACCCTCCTGTGCACCCTCTCAATCCCTGGATTTGACCTCCCAACACCAACCACACCACGGGACCCCCACACGTACCCCCTTCTGGTGGAGGAGATGACAACCCCGGTAAGGCCACGACAGGAGGAAAGCATCCTCCCAGACCATCTACCCCCACCCACTGCCATAAGCACACCCGCTCTTGCACCCAGGATTGTAACGCTCCCAGACTTCTTGAGAGAACTGCCCCAGAACGTCCGGGATAAATACAAGATCAGATGTGGTGGTCTACCCCAGAAATATGCCCACTTCATCTTTAAACATCACATCAGTTTTTAGCTGTACAGCGAGTGGACCTAAAATGTCAATTATGAAGGCAATAAATACAACAAGTGCCTTCTTGCAAATTTAAGGAACACAATTATGGAAGAAGTGAGGCGCTATCTTAATGTTACCACTCCTCTCATGAGAACTGCGAGAGACAGCATCAATGGCCTTTTGAGGCATACAAGGGCTCTTCCCTGGAAGTCCATCGACTTGTTTGACGACTGATGCTAGTTATAAATTTATTTAAAAATATAGATGCGCCGCCAATGTTTTTAATTTAAAAAAACCCAGTTGATTGTTTAAAATTGTTTAATTGTTTAAAGCTTGGTATAATAATTTTTTTCTACTTCTGTTTTGTATGTGCATGTCTGGAGCTGGGCGAAGACAACGTGCAGGAAATCCCCCCTCCCCCTTGGTGCAGGAAACTCTCCCACCAATATTCCCAGGTAAGAAACAGTGCTCCAATCCCTGCATGTCAATTCCCTCCCTCCGAAACACCCCAAAAACCTAATGTAAATCTCTAGTCCTAATATATAGTGCTGTACCCCATGGCATGCATGCTTAGTCTACTCCAACCCCTTGTACACTTGTTAGATACCCCCGCTACAGCTTGTAATGAAGGGAATGGTGCTGTAAAGGGCAAGATAATGGAAATACTGAAGATGAACAGAACCCCTGTATATAGCACTCTCTTCCTGTGTGAGATGATGAATTTGTTAAAACTTATTTATTTATTCAAAAACTTCGTTAAAACAATGGGGTTTAAAACATTTATTAAATAGTACCAAGTGTTTTATATACTCTTGGGGTTGGTTACTCCAGAGGAGTGTAAATAGGATATTAAGGTCCAGTGTCGGGGAATTCACTGGCCCTAGTAACCCTCATATAGAGTGATTGAGTAGAGATTGGTGTTTGTATAGAAACGATGGTATAGGAACGATAGTGTTGACCATATATGTAATGCCCCAGTAATTGAGTACTAATTGGTGCACTAACACAAAGGACCTGTTACTGTGCTGCTAAATACTGCAACCAGTAATACAGTTATGTTTGTGTTGTGTACAATTGTAGGTAGTTGTGCACCAAAAGATAGACAATCTGATAGAGACAACAGTCTTTCGTAAACCAACGGCCACAAATAACCTTCTAGAAGCCTCTAGCCACCACCCCAGAACCCTAATCCAGGGTATACCAGGGCATACCTGTAGGCCAATTTAAACCAAGAGGGTATAGCAACAAAAACATAAAGGCAGCTTACAAGAGGGCAAAATACTCTCCACGTGCAAACCTCCTTACAGATAAAACATCAAATACTGAGTACGCTTTGTTGGCACATTTAATAAACAGTGGAATTTGGCCAGGGAAGTTCTCCATAAACACAGGCATATTCTTCTGGCGGACGAGGATATCAGAGAAGTTATCCCCACTCATCCATTCATGGTCAGTAGAAGAGCCAAAAACCTCAAAGACATCCTAGTTCACTGCCACTACATGGAGACACCCATACGATCATGGCTACCACCCAAACCACAAGGCAGTTTCTCATGCCAACACTGCAAAGCGTGCCAACACATCACCACCATTAAAACATTCCAAAATTGGAATAACTCCCAAACTTACCAGATCTGGAAATTCATCAGTTGCCAAAGCTTTGGAGTAATATACCAAGGACTTTGTAAATGTGGCAAAATCTACATAGGCAAAACTAAACGTCAATTCAAACAGCGTGAACTGGAACATATAGGTACCATACGCAATAATGTAGACACACCAGTGGCAAGACATAAAGGGCCTTATTCAGAGAAGGTTCATAAAAAAATCGCCGGTGAATTTAAAATGAGTGTTTTTTGGGCGTTGCTATCACGGTATTCAGAAAGGCTCGATTACAAGTGATAGCAAAATGCCCAAAACGGGCGAGTTGCTGCCAGCGAGAGCATCAACCCTCTGAAAAGGCCTGAACTGGCGATTCATTTCTGCTGCAGAGAGAGCTGCTCTGGGAGAGCCGCCTCTCCCAGCTGAAATGTCGCCCAAAAATTATTTATTTAAATATATATTTCTTTAATAGTGTAGAGGTGCAGGGGGTCTCAGAACGTGGGAACCAATTCCACACGCTGATTGGCTGAAATACCTTGTGACACAGCGGCCATCTTGGATTTACCGACGTCATGTTAAAGGTAAATGAAGCACAGCCATTCTGATTGGCTGGCATCATTTCCTTTAAGTGACGTCACGGCAAAATTTTTTTTTTAAGTCGGAACATGTTTTAACAGCCAATCAGGTGGCTGTTAACCATTGTGAGGGTAAATGTGACGTCACAAGCCATATTAAGGCCGTGACGCCTCATTTGAGCCCAAGAAGCCGACGAGACAGAATCGGCTGGGATTTAACATGGGTTTTTTTGGATTGACAGATGAAGAAAGAAGATAAAGAACAACAAGAAATGGTTACAGATGAAGATAGAAGACGGTGAGTAAAGAAAGGAAAAAGAAGATTGCGGTACCTGAGCCGGATCTTCATGGCGGATGGCATCGGATGCTGTTGGAGGCCTTCAAGGTACGTGAGCTTCCTGTTACCCCGGGAGTCGGAGGGCCACCGCTTTTAATGGTAAGTAACATATTCAATGTTTGTAAATGTCTCTTTTTACTGGTGTATTCTTTGGGTTTTTATTTTTATTTTTTGGGGGGGCACATTGACTGGTAATATATTAATCTGTACCTCTTTAGGGTACAGATTAATACATTATTATGCCAATATTTAGGGGGCATTTCTCGCTTGTTATTGCAGTTAATAATGTGGATGTGATTGTTTGTTTATGGTTAATGTAATAAAAGCTTTGCGATTGGTGTTCGCTTGTACTTAATGTTATATTATGTTAGCTCGTGTTTCATGGATACTTCAGAGATTGTTTTTATTTATTTCTTTGTCTTTTAATGGTTACATTCATTAATGTTGGATTAATTCATTGTTTACATTGGTTAGTGTTACTATTCATTTTGAGTTGCTTTCGGAATTAATTGTTTAAATTGCTTCATGGTTGAATTAATTCAATGTTGATGTTGATATTGATTATATTGATTGGATTAGCTGGCTACTGTTTGTATTTAATGAAGTGTGTTTTTTGGTAGTTTAGTTAGCTTTTATTATTGTGTGTCTTGTGTATTAATTTATTGTGATTAGGGTGCACATTGAGTGCTATAGAGGCTTATCATGCCCATATTATTATATGGGTATGATGTACCACTATACTAATCAATGGGTATAGGGTGGGTATAGTCAGTCTGGGGTGGGTGCTTAGGCCTGACGGGTGGGTGAAAGGGGTATTAGCCCTAAGGATGGGTGTTTAGACCTTGCGGGTGGGTAGCGGTTGGGTTAACCCCTTTATTACCTTAGCGGTATTAACCGCCAAGGTAATGAAGGGGTTAACTCCACCCGCAACCCCCCCGCAATTCCTAAACAGCCACTAAGGGCCAAATTCCCCCTTCACCCACACCCGCTAGCCCCTGTATTGTATTGTATTGTATGTTTCTTACAGTAAGCCTGGCACGGGTGTTTAACCCCTTCATTGCCTTAGCGGTTAGCCGCTAAGGTAATGAAGTTGCTGTACATGCATGTTTCCTGCCACGGATGCATGCCGGAGGGGTCCGGAGCTGCTATTAATGGCTATCAGCTCTGGACACCCCTGGCATCAATCCGAGGCAGGAAAGGGGCCTGATTTCTTCTAAGTCCCGACATATCGCAGCTCATCGACCCAACTCCCCACCAATTGACCAACAATTTTGTGGTGAATTGGATTTGGGGAAAAAATCATTTTTTAGGGCTACGATGGGCTGCGATAGGCCGCGACACCCGACTCGCGGGTCTCTGAATCGCGCGACTTTATCAACCATCCGAAAATGGTCGATAAGGGGCTGATCGCTGCTCAGTCAGCGAATTTCGGATGGAGATAAAATGTTGCATCGATAAAGGCCGTTATCGAGCACTTATCAAGGCTATCTGAATACGAGTAGCCATTTTGGTCGATAAGTGCTCGATAAGGGCCTTATCGAGGCTTTCTGAATAAGCCCCATAAACTCTTGCCAAAATGGAAACACTAAATCCATATCATTTACAGGCATTGATCAATTTTCTCTAGGTCAAAGGAGAGGTGATATAGATACAGTGCTACTATAAAAGGAAGCACGCTGGATCTATACCTTACAAGCACTAACACCAAAAGGCCTCAATGAAGGTTTTGTTTTCAGTCCCTTCATTTAATCTCTCTCAGTTCATTAAAGCCAAATTAATATCATCATAAAAGGTACGCTCTGTTACCCCTGATTGGGGACCGACTTCTCTGTCTCAATTTTGCCAAACCTTCCATCTCAGTAAGATTTAACTATTAAAAGTATTAGACACCAAGGACACAATAACAGACAACAAATTGGTTTATTAACAAGGGATTGAATAAATATATCTGGTTTACTACTATCTATAATAAGGGATTACTTACCTAGCATCCTACCACTACATTGAGTTAAAGGATATACTTTGCAAGCAAACGGTATCCCATCCAGCTATTAACATCTGGAGTGCCAGTTCATTACCATATATGGAGTAGTACTGCACCAATTAGGGAAAGGCTTTATATTATTAACCTATACACAGGCCCTACAAGGTGCAGCACTTAGCAGTTTACTCCTTATCTGACCATAAGGAGTTCTAGCAGTGCCCTCATTTGTATCAGTAATTAACCTCATGAGTACTAGTTTTAACTCTAGATCTGCAACTTCAGATCCTGGGTTCACTCGTTATATTACCATTGCCCAATCCTTGCACTCACGCACAATTAACCCTTTATTGGCGTCAGTGAACATCATTTGGTGCACAACTACCTACAATTGTACACAACACAATCATAACTGCATTACTGGTTGCAGTATTTAGCAGCACAGTAACAGGTCCTTTGTGTTAGTGCACCAATTAGTACTCAATTACTGGGGCATTACATATATGGTCAACACTATCGTTCCTATACCATCGTTTCTATACAAACACCAATCTCTAGTCAATCACTCTATATGAGGGTTACTAGGGCTAGTGAGTTCCCCAACACTGGACCTTAATATCCTATTTACAATCCTCTGGAGTAACCAACCCCAAGAGTATATAAAACACTTGGTACTATTTAATAAATGTTTTAAACCCCATTGTTTTAACGAAGTTTTTGAATAAATAAATAAGTTTTAACAAATTCATCATCTCACACAGGAAGAGAGCGCTATATACAGGGGTTCTGTTCATCTTCAGTATTTCTACTCCAACCCCCCAATTCCCTTCCCCCAAAAACCTAATGTAAACCTCTAGTCGTAATATAAAGTGCACTCAAAATAACCATTTTGTCTGCACTTACTCTCTGCTTTCTATATATTCTATACAGTACAGTATGTACAGTACATTTGTATTAGACGTGTGTACTGTCTTACCTATTATAGTTATAGTTATACTGTATATATAGTTATATACTGTACATACTGTAGTTATACAGTTATATATATTTAGACAGTAGTTATAGTCCAATATTTTTAAATACTCAAGGCCTTTAATGAACTAATCCTGGTAAATTTTTATTTATTTCAGAGATGCAGCACTACAGGGAGGGGGTGGGGATGTGCAAACTTATTGCACGGTGTGCATAATAACAGTCAATAATTTGTTCTAATCCCCCCCTCTCTCAATGACAAAAGAACTACAGAATGCAATGTAGCCTGCAAAAGAATGAGAATGTATGAAAAAAAAGTAAGTGATTTTAAGAATGTAAAAATGTATAAAATATTAATAACATGTATCACATAATTGTTGCTTAAAACCACTCATTTATTAAGCTCTTGTCGAGAGAAAAAAAAAAGTATGCCTTTTTTTGTTTCAGACTTGAAATTCACATTTGCCCAAATCCCCCAAAACCTAATGTAAACCTCTAGTCCTAATGTAAAGTGATATACCCCATGTCATGCATGCTTACTGTAGTCTACCCCAACCCCCCAAAAAGCAGTATAATAATGGACTGTACTGGCGTCATGGTATAATAATGCATGCCAAGTCCCTTCCCCCAACCCCTCAAAACCTAATGTAAACCTCTAGCAAATCCTAATACTTATTGTTAGTGTCAATGTTCCAAATTGACAAACGGGGTTCATTTGATAATAAGTAGTTTTTTTAATACATAATATGATCATACACCAAAATCAAGTAGACTCTGTCTGCCAGGGAGTGTCCAGGCAGCAACCTTTATACATTTAATTTCCTTTGTTCAAAATGTGTTACTAGGCAGATTATACTAACCACTCCTTAATTCTTAAACCAATCATGTTACAGCTCATTAAACTTGGTTTGAACTGGCCTCAAACATCCATGAATAGATACCTGGTACACACTATCACAAGAATGTGGGCGTTACTTTAGGCACCGTCGTAAATCCACTTAGAAGCGAACACCTCCCATTCACACTAGACACATTCTTACTCACAAAATGGATACTGAAAACAATTAGATTTTACAAAATGGAAACTGAACATTGCTTTCAATCATTCTCCAGAGACCCCCACCAGTCCATTTCAATAATATCTTCATTTCAGCAATATTATTTCGTCAGTAGCATGCATCATTTTGTTGGATTCAATTTAATTAGAGCTCCTTTTAGCTGAGGATACACAGTATCCTTTTTCCCAATAGAATGTAACATTTTTGTGGCAATACTAACTTGAAAGTCTGACCCTTAGCATACAAGAGCCGCAATAATACACACTGGTTGAATAAGTCCTGTATGAGTAGCCAATTACAATAAATCAGTGACTCTTGGCGTACAGCAGATCATGCTGTAAACTTGAGAGAAGATGCAGGCATATATTAACCATAATGTACGGCGTGATTTATAATATAGAATATTGTCTCTTTCTTTCCAGACCCAGATGTCCAAGATGCAGCACCCATTACGAGGAAGAAAAAGACAAGATTGTACATTTTGAAGAAGAGGCAATGTTGTATTTTTGTATTATTCCATTTCCCTTTATTATCCTGTACAAATAAAAATGTTAAATCTTTAAATATACTTTTTGGTGTGTTCAGGTTTTTTCTGTCTATACACTTACAGTAGTACTATACCTAAAGTTATTTGGCAATTTCAATATATAAAAATGTGTTATTGATAAATTGTACAGAATACAGAACTGTACAGTATGTACAAAATAATATATAAATCTAGAAAATAAAAGTGGTTTTTACTATCTAGATACACTGTAGCGACTCCGTGAGGAAATTCACTTACTGTGCAGTAATTTAATTAGGAACATAATGACACGCATGTGCATAAATGTTATGACAAGCATATGCGTTTCAACAAGGTTCCAATTAGACATACCCGCATGCGCAGAAATGTGATGACACGCATATGCGTTTCAACAAGGTTCCAATTAGACATACACGCATGCGTGGCATAAATATTTTACATTCGGAAAAAGAAGCGAAGTATTTTTGTATTATTCCTTTTTCCTTTATTATCCTGAACAAATACAACAATTAATTTGTTAAAAATTCTTTTTGTTGTGTGTGCTCATATTTTTAATCTTCTACAGTTAGAGGATTTGTGTATGGCTAAGGAGCCTCAGAAATGACTTCTTTCCCATACTCTATACAGTATGAACTCATAACGTTAATCTTCAAATTACACACACATGAAGTACTGTACGGCAATAAAAGACAGGTTGAATTGCTATTACATTTTCAAGACAACAACTTGCAATGGTATTGCAGACAACGCTAAAATGCCATTTTCTGCACTCGATAAAAACACTAGTAAACACGCATCTTAATGTGGTAAAGTTTGAAGAAATCCTGCACCCTGACCTGGGTATGTCTAGGTATACCACCCTTGAAATGTTCGAATAACAGCCGCTGCATCTGTAAGTATTATACAGTATATAATACAAGGACGAGATTTTAACTTAACTCTACGGGTGCATCATTTTTAAGTGTTTACATGTATGTCAAGTATATGTAGTTTAAAAATTGAATCTTTAGAATGTCGTTATTTTTGCTTAGAATGTACTTCAAATTTAAGCTTGCTGAAAATTCTAAAATAAATGTTACAGTATAATGTAATTATTATACAGGCTTTTATGAAATCTGTCCTTTGTCATATATTGGTGTACAACTAATGTTCGGCTGGGAGCTTTTTGATGATGGATTTTATTAATTGAAGAGAGAGAGAGAGGGGTAGCTGATAACAGCATGATGACATACTGTATGGCATGTAGCTGAATGTCCACTATATTGCACAGTAATACTGACTGTGCTTTACTGAATAACCCCATTGTTTTGTAATGATTTTGCTACCTCAACATAGTTGCAGGGATTGGCACAGCAACAATCAAACTATATGCAAACTGCTAGTTTTCACCATTAAATAATTAAAATAATACAATTGAAAACAGAAATGTGACTTTTTTTTTTAAACCTAAGATTGTCTTGTAACAATCAGTTATGGTCCAAATCTAGCTAAATTTTATCCAGATCCAAGATTTTATGTAAGAGTTATATGAGAGTGAACACTTAAAAAAAAAAAAAAAATTGTATCTGTGGGGCTAGTAACTAATTGCATGGTTTTTCAAAGGTTTGCAAACTGCTACTCATAAGGTTAAACTAGTGGCTCCATGTATGGGGGAGCTTTGAACCTTTAATATATCCTAGAGATTGGTACAGACGAAACAACTGATTACATCATTTACTTCAACATTTAGGGCTGCTATATAATATATACACACACACACACACACACACACACACACACACACACACACACACACACACACACACACACACACACACACACACACACACACACACACACACACACACACACACACACATACACACACACACACACACACACACACACACACACACACACACACACACACACACACACACACACACACACACACACACACACACACAAAACCTGCTAAACACGCACATTACACCATCCCAGATACATAAGCACTCAAATCACTGGTTGTGGCACAGAATTATCTGGGGACACAAGTGAGCCCAGTATGTTGACACTAAAGAAAATGTACAGTATTACTATGCTTTTATTCCGTTAGTATTTGATTGATACTGTAGTTAAACATTTGATTTGTCGCAACCTTTTTCTATTAATTTCGTTATATTTTATATTGAGTCCACTTAAGATCCTTCGTCAGGGGCTCTGCATAACCTCGTCTTGTTCATGACTTCATTCATGATCTCGGATGTTCTCCTGAATTGCTGCCAACCTTAAGAAATTAGGTCTGTATGAGGTGAAGTGGAGGTCACGTAACACATGGGCAATGCTGAAATGTAAAGCACTGGGTTATTTCATTGTGCTTTCAAGTGTCCCTAATTTCTAATGTACAGCTGCAGTGGCCGTTATTCAAACTAATCACGTGTTGTGTACATCGGAATACCGATGTCATGACGCGGGATGTCTTCCAACCGTACCGCCTTAAGACGCGAGTGCTGCGAGTGCAAAAAATTGCATTTTAGAGTTCTGGTTTTTAAACACCTTAAATTGACACAGTAGCACAGTACTGTACACATCGCAATTCATTCATTTCATTGCACCCAAAGAAACAGAATCCATGAAATTCAACAAAGCAATCGCGATAAGCGCGGGTGCCTGGTGTGATTGGCCGCGTTCATGCTGCGTGGAGAACAGCAGAGCACACGAAATCAGCGCAGTGATTTGTTTGAATAACGTCCGCTGCAGCTGTAGCAACAGGAAAATAAAACATTACCCAGATGACAGCATTCAGTCAAACGTATGTCCAGAACTGTTAATACTCTGCAACAAGGTTCACTTGTTTAAAAAGAAATACAATGAAAGGTCAATCCTCTTATAGACCAGCCTGCCACTTTGCCAACCAACAGTCTTTCTGTGGTCTTCCAGTGGAAAGTATAATATCTGTGTAACCATTAAACAAGATTGTACAGTTGAACATTCAATCTTTTTCCAAATGATTGAAATGTTAGTATTATTATACAGCAGGGGTGCGCAAACTTCGGGTACTACGCCCCCTGCCTGCACTCCCCTAGTGCTTGCGTCCCCCCTTACTTGTGTGCCAACTTCAAATGTCCCCACGAGGTCATGTCACGTCTCGTACATGTACAAAGCTCAAGGATTTGTGTAGTCTAGACTCTAGAGAATGATACAGATTTTGATAGCACAGAAAGACAGACAGAAAAAAAAAAAGACCCATTCATTTAATGGCTGCTGCTGAGGGTTATAGCAAAGGAATACTCAAGAGAAAATAAAAGGTTCTCCCTGTACTCTTACTTTTCCAAGACTGTTGGGGGGGGTTTATAGTACAGACATTTAAATAATCTGAATACAGTAGAAGGAGTCTACTGGTGATGCAAAACCATCTGCAAAAACTCTTGATGCACAGAACATGGCTACAAAATTGCTGTGTAAGTACTGTAAGTATTTTTAAGACCTTGTTTTTTATAGGTTTGCTTTAATATATACTATAGATAGAAAAGTCCACTTGGGATTTCTGGAGCTCAAAAGTGTTCAGACAGCAGGGGTCAGATATCTAATCTCCACCTTAAACATGTGAAAATATGTGAGGAAATCCGCTCAGGTCCTTATATGCATAAAGGAGCAACAGTCTGGGGGTAAATATAATAAAGATGGCGCCTACCTGGCTTCACTCTTTATAAGAGCCCGCAACCTCCAGAAATGATATGACGCCCAATAATCTTTATATGTCCATTTAACTGCTAGCATATATTCCCAATAAAGACTGAAATCCACTCCCGCCGGACAGAGTAACTCACTGTGCCGTGATGTACTGCTCTAGTCCTCCTCTGTTCCTCCGTAGTCGGAGTCCTCCGGTGTGCTGTCAGTGATGGAGCTTTAGATAGAAATAGAAGAAAACTGCAATGCACCACTGATGAACATAAAGAGAGCAAGGGTGATTTCAAAAAGGAAAAAGGTTTATTCGATCATGTGTAATAGAACCGACATGTTTTGCGCTTAAGGCATTTTCTCAAGGTCCCCAGCAGACCCAGCATGTGCCCCCCATGCAAAAATAATTATTACCTCTTTATACATTGGTCCCTAATTGTGATTGGAAATTCCCCCCTTCTCAAAGAGACCACCATTTACCGTCCTTTGTCGACCCCTCTACTCAGGCACAATCCTCCGCCGGTACTGGATGGCTAGTACATACTGTACCTGACATTTTGAATTGACAGACATCAGGGACTTTATACACCCCCTAGAAACAGTGGCAGAGATGTAGTAGAAAGAAGAAAAGTGGAGATTCACCTTCTAGTTCTCACGTTATGCGACATCTAGCGTAGCAATAAAGCTAAGCTTGGCGCTCCTTTCAAAAGCATGTGGTGGTCTGGATTTGGTCTGCCAATTGACTAACACCCCCGCCCACCCCCTCCCCCCCCCAACCCCTCCCTTAAACAATATATTGCATGCTTTTCTGGCAGAAATGGCATTAAGTTAACCTTTTCGAAGAGCACTTATTTTTTAACATTTTTCCTCCTCTTCCATTCACAGTATGTTCTGCATGCTGAACATGATCCCACCTATCAAATGAACAAAAGCTTTATAACATAGTAACTACATTATAGGGCTCTTGGAGTGCCAGACCTCAACACGTTGGAACTACATAATGGAGCATTTATTTACTACTTTACTATCTCCTTTAAAGAATAGCTACATGTTGTTGGATTTATTCGTTTTTTTTTTTAATGAAAGTAAGTATGCCCTCTGCTTCTGATTCATTGAGCTTTGATTTACCTGTTTTTGTTTTGAATGAAATATAATTACTTTCAGATGGAATCAGAACTCAGTATGACATTTTCTTTATCCTTTGTTGTCTTAAGTGCATGTAGACTATCCACACATCATACAAATGGGTTATTATATGGCAACATTTTATGCTAGTACATAGAGTATTGTGAAAATATGTAAAGTAAAAGGTGCAAGTGACCCTGAAGGATATTAGTAACACATGTACTGTATAATCTCATCATGCGTGACAACTCCCTTAATGAGATTTCTTTCAGAATAAGATCTAAAAACATTACATACTTTACTTTATTCTGCATGCCCCATTTTAATTTGGTTCTTCACATATATGAATCCTATTATGACATTAAAGATCCAATACCTCTTACCAACAAATGTGTACAGTATATTTAGCTATACATATAAGTTTACATTTGAACATTTTAGATTGGGTTCAGATGTCGACCTTGAGACTGTTTTGCAAGGACCCCCAAGAAGGCCCTTGGAGAAACTTATCTCCAAGAGCCTTCATTTTTTCCTTTCTGCTTAGAACTGGTCTACTGGAGGTGAAAATCCAAGTGCCTGAACGTCTGGAATCTATAACATTAAGTTGACAGAAAATGAAGTTGACTGTAAAAATAAATGAGCAACCTTGATCTAAGTTATAGAAAACAAAACAAACACAAACTCCTGCCATATTTTTTTTAAGTAAATCCCCTAATTCATCAGAGTGATGAAACCATAGGGTTTGTACAGTCAGTATTTCAGAGGGGACGATGGCCCATATTTACTAGGCAGTCTTCTGCCATGACACATTCTGATGCTGGAATACACCTTACATCCCAATGTCTTCAAGTTAATATGCTGTAAGGTGTCTTGCTTTGTCAGAAGGTATAATGTGGAATAGTATAACTTAGTAAATATGGGCCTTTTATGTGGATTTTGATGTGATTCTCACAATGTGGTCCATCCAATTGTCACCACACAATTATTAACACTAAAGTGGAACGTGATAAAACAGATTTTGAGAACCTCCTACTGCACCGACACACTTTATTCGAGCAAATACCCGGTATGTACCTGGCAGATACCTGGAATGCGCCGCTCCTCACCTCTGACAAGCCCCGTTGCATTTGCCTTCCCAACCTGGGTTCATGCCTGGCTGACGGGCGGCTGATCTGTTAAATGATAATGATTAGGATTTAATAGGCTGCAATGCTTTGCGTGTCTACCAGATGGCATAAATTCATGAATTGTAATGCAGTATATATATATGTACTGTGCAGTATTGCAGCCAGCGGGAATAAAATGCTTCAATCCCTGCTTGGAAAATAACTCAATGTACTCGGGCAGAAAACAGTCACAAACCTCAATACACCCGGGTATACCCGAATTCGTGGGACTAGCCAAGCTCGAATAAAGTGTGTCGCCAGTGTATCTTAGATGAATAAATGCTTACATGGGAAAAAGTGAAAGTGGACTCACATAAATTGACTCAATCCCCAGCCAGCACGAAGTTGCCGGGTCATTGTTCCACATCACCACTTGTTTCAATTGGGCTGCCTGATAGTATTTGATGATGTCTGGGACTCCCATGCCCCCACCTCCTCTGTGAGCTAACATTACCGACCTTGCCAATCTTGGTCTTTTTTCTTTCCAAATAAATTGGAAAATTCAATTTTGAATATTTTTAAGTTCAATTAATGGGAAATGTATTCCTATGGACTGGGTTAAAAGAAGAAAGACATATGGAGTAGTTTAAATTAGGATTGATGAGATGTACATGGGAAACTTGATCTAAAAACAAAAAAAAATATTCACTAAATTCAACTCCATTGTTATTAATGCCTATATTTAATAATCCTGAATTTAAACCAGGATGCGCAAAAATTACATTCAAACAATTCAGAGAATAAAGGGGTGATGTAGCGTAGCACTAATGATGTGGTAATGAACAGTAAACCCTATATAAAGGTAGCCCCTATGGGGTCTGAGGCAGCCTGGTGGAACACTGATAGTACAATCAGAGATAAAACAGAGACAAATAGAGAGATACCGGCGCCTAATAAGTCCAATTAGGTGTTAGTCCTGGAAATCCAGATGGATTAGTTCAAGTCCCAATGATGGCAGCTTATGCAATCTTGTAATCAAGGGGTGACCAGATGTAACTTCATCCGTGTAGTATGGAACATGGAATGAAAAGAACACAGAATTAAGTGCAACACAGATAACAAAAAAATCACAGACAAAGCCTCACAAACCAGCACAAACAAGACACACAAATGCAAAGCTGAAAATAAAAAGTTAGTTTAATACAACTATAAAATAATAAAATGTGGGACGATGAGACACTAAATAAGCTGGTCCGATGGAGTAAAACTGTAACGCTACTCACAGGACGGCTATAGAACACAAGCAATGAGCGCCGAATAGGCAGATGTAATCTGTCCTCCCTGGGCTGAGAAGTTGAGATGACCGCAACGTTCCTCCATACACCGCGCTCCTCGAGACCGGAAGTGATGTCACCGGATACCGGATACTCCGTCACAGGTAGGCGGGACTCTTGGCGGGATTTTCGAGCGGAAATTCTTCCTAATTCTGCTCCAGGGGATCAGCACTCAGCTCTCTTCACATCAAATCGTCTCACAAAGTGAAAAAAACCCTACGCCTTTCGTGCGCTTGCGCACACTTCCTCAGGGGATATGAGTCATGTCAGTGGTGCCCTGGTATATATCCATATACAACTGATTTGATTGGCCAGTCAATAAAGACATTTCTTAAAGCAATACTTACTTGACACTTGGTGTAAAGAACACTGACATTTGAACAGCTTCGCATATAAACAAGGAACAATAAGCAATACACAACAATTATCTACACATAACTAAACATAAAACAACCATGAAACATATAATACATACATAATGGTATCAGAACAAATGCTTGCATGTACCTTGACGCAATGATGTCATAAATTTATAAAAAAGCTCCTAACTCAAAGTCAATGTTAAGACCTCTCGGAGAGAGTGTCTGTAATTCATAGATACAGTATGCCTCATGCATACTGCATCTCTGCAGCCTATTCCCACCTCTTGTACTGGCTCGAATGGTCTCAATGGCCTGACAGATTAACCCCTTAGGGTTTTGTTATGATGTGTGAGGAAGTGATGAGACACACTATGGGAAACTAATCCCTTTTTGTTGTTGTGTATATGCTCATATATTCTCCGTTGGAATGTTCTACTTGTTCGCCCAACATATTGTAAGCCACAAGGGCATTGGAGTAAATATATCACATATATTGTGTGGCAGTTAATAAATGACCTGATATGGTAAATATTATGAGTGACATTAGATCTAAACGTCTTTGTGGTGCAGCTATGTGAACATGCCAAACATTTTGTACATTTAAAAAAAAGCTGTGTGTGCTGTGCACGCGCATAGTAAGTGAAACTTCTTTGACTTTTGTCACAGAAATTGTATTTGTATTGGTGAAGTTTTAATTAAAAATCAAAATACAATTTCAGTGACAAAACGCAAATAAATTTGACTTATAATGCGCGTGCTCGGCACACATCCCCTGTATTAGCTATTTGCACTAAGTGTGAATTCCTTGTGTGTATGTGTCTCAGTCAGTGTGTGTGTGTCAGTGTGTGTGTATGTGTGTCAGTCAGTGTGTGTGTGTGTATGTGTGTCAGTCAGTGTGTGTGTGTATGTGTGTCAGTCAGTGTGTGTGTATGTGTGTCAGTCAGTGTGTGTGTGTGTCAGTCAGTGTGTATGTGTATCTGTGTCTGTCAGTGTGTATGTGTATCTGTGTCTGTCAGTGTGTATGTGTATCTTTGTCAGTCAGTGTGTGTGTGTGTATGTGTGCGTATGTGTGTGTATGTGTGTCAGTCAGTGTGTGTGTGTATGTGTGTCAGTCAGTGTGTGTGTGTATGTGTGTCAGTCAGTGTGTGTGTGTATGTGTGTCAGTCAGTGTGTGTGTGTATGTGTGTCAGTCAGTGTGTGTGTGTATGTGTGTCAGTCAGTGTGTGTGTGTGTGTGTGTGTGTGTATGTGTGTCAGTCAGTCAGTGTGTGTGTGTGTGTGTGTGTGTGTGTGTGTGTGTGTGTGTGTGTGTCAGTCAGTGTGGGTGTATGTGTGTCAGTCAGTGTGGGTGTATGTGTGTCAGTCAGTGTGTGTATGTGTGTCAGTCAGTGCGTGTGTGTGTGTGTGTCAGTCAGTGCGTGTGTGTGTGTGTGTCAGTCAGGGTGGGTCAGTGTGTGTGTATGTGAGTCAGTGTGTGTGTGGGGGGGATGTGTGTGGTGTGTGTGTGGGGTGTGTGTGTGTGTGTGTGTGTGTGTGTGTGGGGTGTGTGTGTGTGGGGGTGTGTGGGTGGGTCAGTCAGTGTGTGCGGGTGTGTGGGTGGGTCAGTCAGTGTGTGGGGGGTGTGGGTGGGTCAGTCAGTGTGCGTGGGGGTGGGTCAGTCAGTGTTTGTGTGGGGGTGGGTCAGTCAGTGTGTGTGGGGGTGGGTCAGTCAGTGTGCGGGGGGGTGGGTCAGTCAGTGTGCGGGGGTGTGTGGGTGGGTCAGTCAGTGTGCATGGGGGTGGGTCAGTCAGTGTGCGTGGGGGTGGGGGTGGGTCAGTCAGTGTGCGGGGGGGGGTGTGGGTGGGTCAGTCAGTGTGCGGGGGGGGTGGGTGGGTCAGTCAGTGTGCGGGGGTGTGTGAGTCAGTGTGCGGGGGTGGGTGGGTGGGTTAGTCAGTGTGTGGGGGTGTGTGGGTGGGTCAGTCAGTGTGTGGGGGTGTGTGGGGGGATCAGTCAGTGTGTGATGGGGTGTGGGTGGGTCAGTCAGTGTGTGGGGGGTGTGGGTGGGTCAGTCAGTGTGTGGGGGGTGTGGGGGGGTCAGTCAGTGTGTGGGGGGTTGTGGGTGGGTAGTCAGTGTGTGGGCGGTGTGGGTGGGCGGTGTGGGTGGGTCAGCCAGTGTGTGGGGGTGTGGGGGGGGTCAGTCAGTGTGTGGGGGTGTGTGGGTGGGTCAGTCAGTGTGTGGGTAGGTCAGTCAGTGTGTGTTGGGGGGGTGTGGGTAGGTCAGTCAGTGTGTGGGTGTGTGTGGGTGGGTCAGTCAGTGTGTGGGGGGTGTGGGTGGGTCAGTCAGTGTGTGGGGGGTTGTGGGTGGGTCAGTCAGTGCGTGGGGGTGTGGGTGGGTCAGTCAGTGTGTGGGGGGGTGTGGGTGGGTCAGTCAGTGTGTGGGAGGGTGTGGGTGGGTCAGTCAGTGTGTGGGGGGTGTGGGTGGGTCAGTCAGTGTGTGGGGGGTGTGGGTGGGTCAGTCAGTGTGTGGGGGGTGTGGGTGGGTCAGTCAGTGTGTGGGTGGGTCAGTCAGTGTGTGGGTGGGTCAGTCAGTGTGTGGGTGGGTCAGTCAGTGTGCAGGGGTGTGTGGGTGGGTGGGTCAGTCAGTGTGTGGGGGGAGTGTGGGTGGGTGGGTCAGTCAGTGTGTGGGGGGGGTGTGGGTGGGTCAGTCAGTGTGTGGGGGTGTGTGGGTGGGTCAGTCAGTGTGTGGGGGTGTGTGGGTGGGTCAGTCAGTGTGTTTCAGTCAGTGTGTGTGGGGGTGTGGGTGGGTCAGTCTGTGTGTATGTGTCCAGCTGCAGCCAGGGGCGGGGTGTAACATTGCACACCACCTCTCTCCCCCCCCCTTATGCAAATTCTGAGCGCGCGCGCACACACACAGAGACACACACACACACACAGAGACACACACACACACACCCCGCACGCAATCTGCACACACACACACCCCGCACGCAATCTGCACACACACACCTCCCGCGGGGTACATGCGCCCGGCACGGGCATGAGTGACCGAGGCCCTGTGCCGCGCGGGTTGCGCCCGGGTTTGCGCCGTGTGCCACCGCTTCCTGCGGGCGCAAGGGGCCTGCGAACGCCCGCGGCAGTGGAAGGCTGAATGGTGCCGCTGCCAATGGGCGTGAGGAGCATGTGGGTGGGATGACACCACTGCCAGCCACTTCTGCGCATGTGTGGCGTCCGTCAGCGGCGCCATCACAACTGCGCATGCGCAGCATGGCAGCGGTCGTGGAACAGTTGGGCCGTTAGGAGCGGCGGCGCGCCGCATATGTCAGCAGCCGGGTGTGTGGGGGGGGGTGTGTGGGGGTGTGTGTGTGGGGGGTGCGGCGGCGATTAGGAGCGGCGCCGGCGGCTGTCGCCGCCGCCGCCGCAGGGGACAGGGGACGTGTGAGCGGAGCGGCGTCCATTAGCTGACGTCACTTCCGTTTCACATTTCGCCCCCCATCTATCCAGTTTTGCTCTATCAGGACTAGGTGCCACGAAAGAAGTTTCACTTCAAAAAACCTTTTTCCAACTTAACAGTTTGTTTAGAATAATTAAGTGGGCAGCTTGGAGCCAATTTAGATTTTAAATTTGTGGCCTTTGTAAATATGATAGTAGGTTTTTGAGGGAGAATTTCGGCTAGGGGTTTATCCCTCAGGAGAATTGGCCAATACTTATTGATAATCTGCTTGATCTTTGGTGCCATCTCATTATATTGTGTAATGAATGGCACCATCTGATGGAATTTATTTTTTAAATCTTTTTTCTTATATATAAGCAAATGATCCCTTTCTAGATTTGTTGCCTTTTCTATTGCTTCATCTACAGCATCGACACACTTTATTCGAGCAAATGCCCAGTTTGTACCTGGCAGATACCTGGAATGCACCGCACCTCACCTCTGACAAGCCCCGTTGCGTTTGCCTTCCCAGCCACGGTTCATGCCTGGCTGACGGGGGCCTGATCTGTTAAATGATAATGATCAGGATTTAATAAGCTGCAATGCTTCGCGTGTCCACCAGATGGCATAAATTCATGAATTGTAATGCAGTATATATATATACAGTACTGTATATACACAGTATATATATATATATATATATATATATATATATATATATATATATATATATATATATATATACTGTATAACAACAACCCCTATAAGCCCTAACATACAGTACTGTACACATACAGTACTGTATATGCACATACATAAATGATACTACTGTATGGGCGGCGGGGGCGAGATGTGTTTGCAGCAGAGAGAGATCCGCTGCTCTCTCTCTGCGCAAACATCGGACATTAAAAATTATTTTAAATACATTTTTATTGATAGTGTAGATGTGCAGGGGGTCTCCAGAGCTGAACCGCGTTGGTTTCAGGTCTGGGGACCCCCTGCTCCCCGAGATACAGCCCCCTTTAGGGGGTGCCGGTATCCGTCTGCTTGGTTTAAAGGGCCCGACCACGTGATCGCGGCCTTTAAACCAAGCAGAGCAGAGGGATATCGGCACCCCCTAAAGGGGCCTGTATCTCGGGGAGCAGGGGGTCCCCAGACCTGAAACCAGTGCGGTTCTGCTCTGGAGACCCTCTGCACATGTACAGTATCAATAAAACACATACAGTATACAGTATAAATAAACACTCGTTCTTTACCTTAGCGGCTATGTGCTATGGTAAAGAAGCAGCATTTCTGTATTTTAATAATATTGTACAGTGAGCAGGGGGTTCCCTGAGCCAGAAATTAATGCTCAGGGACCCCCCCTGCTCCTGCTCAATATTATTATAAATTCAGAAATGCTGCTTCATTACCATAGCGGATAGCCGCTAAGGCAATGAAGGGGTTAACCCACCGTGCCCGCTTTATTGTGCGTAGTGGGGATGGGTTAGGGGGGTATTTGGCCCTTGGTGTGAGTTTAGGACTTGCGGGGGGGTTGCGGGTGCACTTAACCCCTTCACGACCGTAGCATTATTAATACCGCTACGGTCATGAAGGAGTTAAGCCCTCCCGCTACTCCCCCGCAAGCCCTAAACAAGCACCATTGGGGCTAATACCCCATTCACCCACCCCCGCTACCCACAATAAAAAAAATACACACACACAGCAGCCGCCAAAAAATAAATAAATAAATCTAAATAAATAAATAAATAAATGACAATAAATACATTTGAAATACATTTTTTTATTGATAGTGTAGATGTGCAGGGGGTCTCCGGAGCTGAACCGCGTTGGTTTCAGGTCTGGGGACCCCCTGCTCCCCGAGATACAGCCCCCTTTAGGGGGTGCCGGTATCCCTCTGCTTGGTTTAAAGGGCCCGACCACGTGATCGCGGCCTGTAAACCAAGCAGAGCAGAGGGATACCGGCACCCCCTAAAGGGGCCTGTATCTCGGGGAGCAGGGGGTTCCCAGACCCCTCACCCCCAATAAAAAAAATTCACGCACAGCAGCCCCACAATTAATAAATAAATCTAAATAAATAAATAAATACATGAAGAGAAATAAATATATACTGTATATATATACTGTATATATATACAGTATATATATAATAACAATCCCTATACATATACAGTATATACTGTGTATATATATACTGTATATATATATATATATATATATATATATATAGATAGATAGATATATACAGTATACAGTATATATACACACAGATGATGAACCAATATACAAATACATGTAGAATGGTTATCAAAATCATACTGTCCTACAAATAACGCTTCTCAATACAGACAATAATAATAATCCATTTAATAACCCTAAATGATTTTACAATATAAAACATAACATTCCAATCCACACAGTACATTGCATTTACATTGTATAAATGATGCATAAAATCTATGCACCATATACATTCTGCAAATGAATGTTAACAATATAATTGCAAGCTACTCTACCAGTAAATACAAACACTTCCAAACAAGTCAACTATTTTAACCAATCAAGTAAACAAAAATCAATATATACTGTAAGTACCAACCAGAAAACACAATTTAAAACAAAAGCTAACCCTTACAATACCAAGGATTACATCTATCTAATTGTAAAAAAACCTTATACATTATACACAGCATTGCAATGTACATGATGAACAATACAGTACATTCCCTGTATCTCCCTGCCTTCAGTGTAATCTGTTTAAAGCCCCCTCCCCCCTAATGTTTCTGTTAAACAGATTACACTGAAGGGAGAGAGATGTAAAGGCCTAAAGCCCCCTCCCCCCTAATGTTTCTGTTAAACAGATTACACTGAAGGGAGAGAGATTTTACAGAAACACACATTAGGGGGGAGGGGGCTTTAAACAGATTACACTGAAGGCAGAGAGATGTTTCTGTTACCAGTAAATCTCCCTCCCTGCTGTCAGTGCAGTGTATGTAAATGTGGGGAGGGAGGGGGGACCCAATGTGCATACTGTGAGGTCTAACAACCCTCACCCCCTACCCACATACCGTTACCCCCCCCCATCCTGGCCATGGCCCCTCCGCTTCTGCAAAACAGACACAAAAATTAAAACATACAAAGTAATGTCCCCTAACCCCTTAATCACCATAGCGGTTATTAACCGCTACAGTCATGAATGAGTTAACCCACCCTCACCCACCACTCGGGATGCCTACATACCCTCCCACACTACCCCCCCCCCGTGAGGCCTAACCACCCAGTCAGTACCCACAAGGGAGGCCTACCCACATACCGTTGGGGAAACACCCCACCCCCAGTACCCACAATAAAAACAGTACAATGACCCACAATAAACAGCATTATATTTATTAAATACATTACCCACCCCCTGTGCCCCCCCATAAATACAAGATTTATCCTTTTACATACAGGGTTCATAACGCAGCCCCACGCTAGTCCCCGGTGGGCTGGCAGGGCACCTGGACAGACCTACAGTTTACCAGCAGCCCTTTTTACACAGGTTCTGGAGGCCTGCTGGTGGATCCTGCCAGCACCATGGCACCCAGGTGGCCTCCTTGGGTCACCGTGGGCCACAATTGGGTCTCCACGGTAGGCCCAAGGATGTCTGGGAGCCCCGGGTCAAACCCACAGGTGTCTGCGGCGCCTCGGGTGGTTCCCTCGGGGGTCCTGGGAACTCACGGGTGCTCACTACGGGTCCACGGTGCCCACACAGAAGTGGGACCACACATCGTCATCCCCGCAGACTACGGGTCCGCGGTGCCCCCACAGAAGTGGGACCACACATCATCATCCCCGCATGTGTCACCCATGGAACCACCAGCCTGATACCCTTGGGATACCCGAGGATACCCACAGGTGGTCTCCAGAGGCCCCACGCAAAACCACGGAATCAAACCCTGAATGTAAAAAAAATAAACCTGGCCTATACATTCAATACATACACCCTCCCCCCCAACACCTACAGTACAATAATGTGCAAAAATAACTATTATCCAGATATGGATAATAGATTAATTGCCCATTATTAAAAACATTAACTAGCATATACAAATAAATAAAGTACTACTGACCTCATCAATACGAAGTGTCCGTTGCCAGCAAAATCCTTGTCTTGTCCACAACATACATAGCAAATACAAAGCCAATACATTGCAATTACATTCAGATATCAATTAACCCCTTAAACACCTTATCAGATAATAACCGCAAAGGTGATTAAGGGGTTAAGCCATACAGGCCCGATACCCACCCTCACCCATGAATTTGTACTATGGCTTCATCATGCAACTATATATATATACTGTATATATATACAGAGAGACAGAGAGAAAGAGAGAGAGAGAGAGATATATATACAGTATATATATATATATATATATATATATATATATATATATATATATATATATACACACGTTATATACTGTACACAACCATGATAAACCAATATACAGTACAAATAAATGTAGAAGGGTTATCAAAAGCACTGTCCTACAACCAAACACTTCTCCATACATACACACTAAATTAAAATCAATTTCCTTTAATATTCATAACTGATCTCTCAATCTAAATCATCACTAAACCTCTGAAAAGCCATTTAAACAACTTACATTCCAATATAAATGATGCCTAAATATCTATGCACCATATACATTCTGCAAATTAATCAACCAAGTAAACAAAACTCAATTAGCAATCATTATTTACATCCCTAAACAATTCACACTAGATCCCGAACAATAAAACCATTAACAAATTCACGCCTAGAGCAGAACAATTAAGCCTTTGAAAAAATATAAGTACCGACAAAAATACAACCTTTACAAACCAAGCCTATCCCTGACCTTCCTCAAACACACAATACAATACCAAGGAATACATCTATCTAATTTTAAAATACATTAAACTCACAATAAAGCATACTGTAGCAGCATACACAAAA
Organism: Ascaphus truei; assembly: GCF_040206685.1. Taxonomy (NCBI): domain Eukaryota; kingdom Metazoa; phylum Chordata; class Amphibia; order Anura; family Ascaphidae; genus Ascaphus; species Ascaphus truei. The sequence continues at coordinate 242,970,881 of NC_134486.1, forward strand.
TAATTTAAAACACATCTAATCCAGCTTTTAAAACAACATCATTTCTTACCCTGTACTGTACTGTATGTATATATCTCTCTAGACATATATACATACATACATACAGTGGCAAGAAATGATATACCACAAAAAAAAATACACATGTTAAAAAACCTTTTGAAAAAATTAACAAGTTAAATAAAATACATTTCTTTACTGTAGTTCACTTACCATTACTTGCCCCCACTGACTCCCGTTGCGCAGCTTACTCACGAACCAATCCACGATCAGGAACCCATAAAATAATAAACCACAAAATAATAAACATTAAACTAAAAATCCAAATCAATCCACGGGTCTTCTATCTGTAATCCATCTTCATCTGTGTTCTTCTTTCTTCTATCTCCTTCCAGCGGGGCGGGGCGGGGTCTTCTCTCCGTCTGCGGCCACGCCCTGGTCTTCTTTCTTTCCCGAAGGTCCTTCCTCCGCGGCGTCTGGCTTCAAAATGAGACGACATAGGCTTTTAAAGGCCTATGACGTCACATTTTGCGTCATGGTTCCCACGGTCCTGATTGGACCGTGAAAACCATGTGTTTTGGCCGACAAAAAAAAAAATTATGACATCAAATGATCACACGGTATGGTAGCCAATCAGAGCGTGGGAACTCCATCCCTACTCTGATTGGCTACCATACCATGTGAGGGCGGCCATGTGCCTTTTCATGGCGTCATCTTAAAGGCAATTGAAGCAAAGCCATTCTGATTGGCTGTGCTTTCATTCCCTTTAAGTGACGTCATCATTTTTTTTTTGTCGGCCAAAACACATGGTTTTCACGGCCCAATCAGGACCGTGGGAACCATGACGCAAAATGTGACGTCATAGGCCTTTAAAAGCCTATGTCGTCTCATTTTGAAGCCAGACGCCGCGGAGGAAGGACCTCCGGCCAAGAAAGAAGACCAGGGCGTGGTCGCAGACGGGGAGAAGACCACACCCCGCCCCGCTGGAAGGAGATAGAAGAAAGAAGAACACAGATGAAGATGGATTACAGATAGAAGACCCGTGGATTGATTTGGATTTTTAGTTTAATGTTTATTATTTTCTGGTGTATTATTTTATGGGTTCCTGATCGTGGATTGGTTCGTGAGTAAGCTGCGCAACGGGAATCGGTGGGGGCAAGTAATGGTAAGTGAACTACAGTAAAGAAATGTATTTTATTTAACTTGTTAATTTTTTCAAAAGGTTTTTTAACATGTGTATTTTTTTTTGTGGTATATCATTTCTTGCCACTGTATGTATGTATGTATAAATGTCTAGAGAGATATATACATACAGTACAGTACAGGGTAAGAAATTATGTTGTTTTAAAAGCTGGATTAGATGTGTTTTAAATTATTTTGTGTATGCTGCTACAGTATGCTTTATTGTGAGTTTAAAGTATTTTAAAATTAGATAGATGTATTCCTTGGTATTGTATTGTGTGTTTGAGGAAGGTCAGGGATAGGCTTGGTTTGTAAAGGTTGTATTTTTGTCGGTACTTATATTTTTTCAAAGGCTTAATTGTTCTGCTCTAGGCGTGAATTTGTTAATGGTTTTATTGTTCGGGATCTAGTGTGAATTGTTTAGGGATGTAAATAATGATTGCTAATTGAGTTTTGTTTACTTGGTTGATTAATTTGCAGAATGTGTATGGTGCATAGATATTTAGGCATCATTTATATTGGAATGTAAGTTGTTTAAATGGCTTTTCAGAGGTTTAGTGATGATTTAGATTGAGAGATCAGTTATGAATATTAAAGGAAATTGATTTTAATTTAGTGTGTATGTATGGAGAAGTGTTTGGTTGTAGGACAGTGCTTTTGATAACCCTTCTACATTTATTTGTACTGTATATTGGTTTATCATGGGTGTGTACAGTATATAACGTGTGTATATATATATATATATACTGTATCTCTCTCTCTCTCTCTCGCTCTCTCTCTCTCTCTTTCTCTCTGTCTCTCTGTATATATATACAGTATATATATATAGTTGCATGATGAAGCCACAGTACAAATTCATGGGTGAGGGTGGGTATCGGGCCTGTGTGGCTTAACCCCTTAATCACCTTTGCGGTTATTATCTGATAAGGTGTTTAAGGGGTTAATTGATATCTGAATGTAATTGCAATGTATTGGCTTTTGATTTTTGTTTACTTGGTTGTAGGGCAGTATGCTTTTGATAACCCTTCTACATTTCTTTGTACTGTATGGTGGTTTATCATGGGTGTGTATATAACGTGTGTATATATATATATATATATATATATATATATATATATATATATATATATATATATACTGTATATATCTCTCTCTCTTTCTCTCTGTCTCTCTGTATATATATACAGTATATATATATATAGTTGCATGATGAAGCCACAGTACAAATTCATGGGTGAAGGGTGGGTATCGGTCCTGTGTGGCTTAACATCCTTAATTACCTTTGCGGTTATTATCTGTTAAGGTGTTTAAGGGGTTAATTGATATCTGAATGTAATTGCAATGTATTGGCTTTGTATTTGCTATGTATGTTGTGGACAAGACAAGGATTTTGCTGGCAACGGACACTTCTTATTGATGAGGTCAGTAGTACTTTATTTATTTGTATATGCTAGTTAATGTTTTTAATAATGGGCAATTAATCTATTATCCATATCTGGATAATAGTTATTTTGCACATTATTGTACTGTAGGTGTTGGGGGGGAGGGTGTATGTATTGAATGTATAGGCCAGGTTTATTTTTTTTACATTCAGGGTTTGATTCCGTGGTTTTGCGTGGGGCCTTTGGAGACCACCTGTGGGTATCCTCTGGTATCCCAAGGGTATCAGGCTGGTGGTTCCACGGGTGACACATGCGGGGATGATGATGTGTGGTCCCACTTCTGTGGGGGCACCGCGGACCTGTAGTCTGCGGGGATGACGATGTGTGGTCCCACTTCTGTGGGGGCACCGCCGACCCGTAGGTGCGGGGATGATGATGTGTGGTCCCACTTCTGTGGGGGCACCGTGGACCCGTAGTGAGCACCCGTGAGTTCCCCAGACCCCTGAGGGAACCACCCGAGGCCCCGCAGACACCTGTGGGTTTGACCCAGGGCTCCCAGACATCCTTGGGCCTACCGTGGAGACCCAATTGTGGCCCACGGTGACCCAAGGAGACCACCTGGGTGCCATGGTGCTGGCAGGATCCACCAGCAGGCCTCCAGAACCTGTGTAAAAAGGGCTGCTGGTAAACTGTAGGTCTGTCCAGGTGCCCTGCCAGCCCACCGGGGACTAGCGTGGGGCTGCGTTATGAACCCTGTATGTAAAAGGATAAATCTTGTATTTATGGGGGGGCACAGGGGGTGGGTAATGGGTTTAATAAATATAATGCTGTTTATTGTGGGTCATTGTACTGTTTTTATTGTGGGTACTGGGGGTGGGGTGTTTCCCCAACGGTATGTGGGTAGGCCTCCCTTGTGGGTACTGACTGGGTGGTTAGGCCTCACGGGTGGGGGTGGGGGTAGTGTGGGAGGGTATGTAGGCATCCCGAGTGGTGGGTGAGGGTGGGTTAACCCCTTCATGACTGTAGCGGTTAATAACCGCTATGGTGATTAAGGGGTTAGGGGACATTACTTTGTATGTTTTAATTTTTGTGTCTGTTTTGCAGAAGCGGAGGGGCCATGGCCAGGATGGGGGGGGGGGGTAACGGTATATGGGTAGGGGGTGAGGGTGGTTAGACCTCACAGTATGCACATTGGGTCCCCCCCCCTCCCCACATTTACATACACTGCACTGACAGCAGGGAGGGAGATTTACTGGTAACAGAAACATCTCTCTGCCTTCAGTGTAATCTGTTTAAAGCCCCCTCCCCCCTAATGTGTGTTTCTGTAAAATCTCTCTCCCTTCAGTGTAATCTGTTTAACAGAAACATTAGGGGGGAGGGGGCTTTAGGCCTTTACATCTCTCTCCCTTCAGTGTAATCTGTTTAACAGAAACATTAGGGGGGAGGGGGCTTTAGGCCTTTAGGCCTTTACATCTCTCTGCCTTCAGTGTAATCTGTTTAACAGAAACATTAGGGGGGAGGGGGCTTTAAACAGATTACACTGAAGGCAGGGAGATACAGGGAATGTACTGTATTGTTCATCATGTACATTGCAATGCTATGTATAATGTATAAGGTTTTTTACAATTAGATAGATGTAATCCTTGGTATTGTAAGAGTTAGCTTTGGTTTTAAATTGTGTTTTCTGGTTGGTACTTACAGTATATATTGATTTTTGTTTACTTGATTGGTTAAAATAGTTGACTTGTTTGGAAGTGTTTGTATTTACTGGTAGAGTAGCTAGCAATTATATTGTTAACATTCATTTGCAGAATGTATATGGTGCATAGATTTTATGCATCATTTATACAATGTAAATGCAATGTACTGTGTGGATTGGAATGTTATGTTTTGTATTGTAAAATCAGTTAGGATTATTAAATGGATTATTATTATTGTCTGTATAGAGAAGCGTTATTTGTAGGACAGTATGATTTTGATAACCATTCTACATGTATTTGTATATTGGTTCATCATCTGTGTGTATATATACTGTATATATCTATATATATATATCTATATATCTATATATGTATATATGTATATATGTATATCTGTATATATATATATGTATACAGTATATATATACACAGTATATACTGTATATGTATAGGGATTGTTATTATATATATACTGTATATATATCCAGTATATATATACAGTATATATTTATTTCTCTTCATGTATTTATTTATTTATTTAGATTTATTTATTAATTGTGGGGCTGCTGTGCGTGAATTATTTTTATTGGGGGTGAGGGGGGTGTTTGGCCCTTGGTGTGAGTTTAGGACTTGCAGCAGCAGCACAATTAATAAATAAATCTAAATAAATAAATGAATATAAATAAATACATTTAAAATACATTTTTATTGATAGTGTAGATGTGCAGAGGGTCTCCAGAGCAGAACCGCACTGGTTTCAGGTCTGGGAACCCCCTGCTCCCCGAGATACAGGCCCCTTTAGGGGGTGCCGGTATCCCTCTGTTCTGCTTGGTTTACAGGCCGCGATCACGTGGTCGGGCCCTTTAAACCAAGCAGAGGGATACCGGCACCCCCTAAAGGGGGCTGTATCTCGGGGAGCAGGGGGTCCCCAGACCTGAAACCAATGCGGTTCAGCTCCTGAGACCCCCTGCACATCTACACTATCAATAAAAATGTATTTCAAATGTATTTATTGTCATTTATTTATTTAGATTTATTTATTTATTTTTTGGCGGCTGCTGTGTGTGTGTATTTGTTTTTATTGTGGGTAGCGGGGGTGGGTGAATGGGGTATTAGCCCCAACGGTGCTTGTTTAGGGCTTGCGGGGGGGTAGCGGGAGGGCTTAACTCCTTCATGACCGTAGCGGTATTAACTGCTACGGTCGTGAAGGGGTTAAGTGCACCCGCAACCCCCCCGCAAGTCCTAAACTCACACCAAGGGCCAAATACCCCCCTCACTCATCCCCACTACGCACAATAAAGCGGGCACGGTGGGTTAACCCCTTCATTGCCTTAGCGGCTATCCGCTATGGTAATGAAGCAGCATTTCTGTATTTTTAATAATATTGAGCAGGAGCAGGGGGGGTCCCTGAGCATTAATTTCTGGCTCAGGGAACCCCCTGCTCACTGTACAATATTATTAAAATACAGAAATGCTGCTTCTTTACCATAGCGCATAGCCGCTAAGGTAAAGAACGAGTGTTTATTTATACTGTATACTGTATGTGTTTTATTGATACTGTACATGTGCAGAGGGTCTCCAGAGCAGAACCGCACTGGTTTCAGGTCTGGGGACCCCCTGCTCCCCGAGATACAGGCCCCTTTAGGGGGTGCCGGTATCCCTCTGCTCTGCTTGGTTTAAAGGCCGCGATCACATGGTCGGGCCCTTCAAACCAAGCAGAGGGATACCGGCACCCCCTAAAGGGGGCTGTATCTCGGGGAGAAGGGGGTCCCCAGACCTGAAACCAACGCGGTTCAGCTCCGGAGACCCCCTGCACATCTACACTATCAATAAAAATGTATTTAAAATAATTTTTAATGTGCTGATGTTTGCGCAGAGAGAGAGCAGCGGATCTCTCTCTGCTGCAAACACATCTCGCCCCCGCCGCCCATACAATAGTATCATTTATGTATGTGCATATACAGTACTGTATGTGTACAGTACTGTATGTTAGGGCTTATAGGGGTTGTTGTTATACAGTATATATATATATATATATATATATATACAGTATATATACTGCATTACAATTCATTATAGGGGACGGCTTCAAAGAGAACAGCTCGCAAGCGCCCCCATGTGTATTTACACGGCATTGCAGTATTGCAACCAGCCGGAATAAAATGCTTAAATCCCTGCCGGGAAAATAACGCAATGCACTCTGGCAGAAAACGATCAGAAACCTCAATACACCCGGGTATACCCGAATTCGCGGGACTAGCCGAGCGAGAATACAGTGTGTCGGTACTGTAAAAAACTCTCTGGATAGTTTCTATCAACGAATTTCCGCTTAAGTTCCTCAGCCTGAGACGCAAAAGTCTCAACATCTGAACAATTGCGTCTCAGGTGGAGGAACTGACCCTTTGGAATATTTTTAATCCATGATGGATCATGTGAGCTATCAGCCCTTAGATAGGTGTTGGCCTGCACCGGCTTGAAGAATGTTTTAGTGTGTAACTTATTATTAGTGATGTAAATATTTAAATCTAAAAAATCAATGTGATCAGTGCTTGATTTAAAAGTAAACTTAAGATTTCTATCGTTATGGTTAAGATAAGTGAAAAAAGTCTCTAATTGTGTTTCACCACCAGACCAGATGAAGATCACGTCATCAATGTAACGTTTCCAGAGCACCAGGTTTGCCTCAAGAGGACAGTTGTTCCAAATAAAATCTTCTTCCCAACTGTCCATAAATATGTTTGCATAACTTGCGGCAAACCTGGTGCCCATGGCGGTTCCGCACACCTGATTATAAAATTGGGAATTAAACGTAAAATAGTTATGAGTTAAGATGTAACGGATACTGTCCACCAGAAATTGTTTCTTAACTGATGTCAGTTGAGTAGCTGAGTCCAATTTTCGAGATACTGCCCTGCAGCCCAACTCATGGTCAATGACCGTTTATAGTGATGTTACATCTGCTGTTACTAGTATATAGTTGGGCTGCCACCTCAGTTCCCACAGAACTTAAAGGGTATGGATCGTGTCTCTCAAATAAGAGCTGCTACATACTACAATTGGCTGTAAATGATAATCAATAAAGTGTGATCAATTTGATGATAAAGATGAAATACCAGAAATAATAGGTCTACCTGGTGGTGTGGTGATGTGTTTGTGTATTTTGGGTATAAAATAAAATTAAGGAGTGCGTGGAAACTGAATAAGTAAATACTCAGCTTCTTCTGTAGTGATTGCCTTATTCTCCAAGCCGGTGCTGAGCAAGACCTCCAAGTCGGCTTTATATAACTCCAAAGGGTCATTGAGAAGGAGGAGGTATGTGGCCGTATCGCCCAATAACCTGTTGGACTCTTGTATGGAATAATGTCTATCCATTACTACTATACCTCCTCGCTTGTCAGCAGATTCGATAACCATCAATTCGTTACTTTCTAGTTTTTATAAAGCCTCTTTTTCTTTTATATTTTAATTGTCGCTTTTAATTTTATATGATCTACTAGAGTGTTCTAAGTCCTTCGTGACCATCTCGACAAAAGAGCTAACTAGATGTCCCTGAGCAAATCTAGGATAAAATGTTGATTTTTTCTTGAAGCAATTTCCTGGAGTTAAATCAATATTAACTTCTTTGTTATTATTAAGGTTTTGATTTGATATGCCATCCTTCATAAAGTATTTCTTTAAGGCCAATTTCCTGGCAAATTTATGAACGTCAATGTATAGATTGAAACTATTTGGACCGCAGACTGGAGCAAAGGTAAGTCCCTTGCCCAGTACACGTTTTTCCAAATTAGTCAAGAGATACTGACTTAAATTAAATACATTGGAATGTTTTGTTTCTCTATTCACTCTATTTCTACTAGCCCCCCCTCTTCTTCCTCTAATCCTGTTTTTCTCTTTTTGTAGTTTAGAGGTGGTATGGGATCCACATGAGATTTTTTGATCTCCACTTCTGGAAAGATGTGGTCCCTTTCCTTCCTCCATTCTAAAAAAGAGAAATTTGTTTTGTTTGTAGGTGTAGGTAAGGGTGTATATGAAACACTTTCTGCCTCACTTTCTGATTCAATGTCAGTGAAAACAGTGTATTTATTATTCGTAACAATAGGCGCTTGTTGTGATTTAATCAATGCGTCATAGCGTTCTTTTGCTTTTTTTTGTTGAAGATAAAGATTTTTATCATGTGTAGGTAATTTGACCTGAACAATTGGTGTAGGAATTAGAATGTTGTTACTTGGTCTTTTAGACTCATAATTAGACCCATTCTGGGCTGTTTTACCCCTATAGGCCCTTACTGTTTTTTCACTTGTCGTTGAATTATCTTGCTTCGTTACTGGCTTTTTGTTTTCTAATTTTTTAGCTTGACTCTCTTTTGATCTTTTATTCCAGTTGCGCTGACATCCTGTGTCATAGTCAGTTTTATCCCTAAAAAACTTTCTTTGCTTATTTTGGACTATTTCTAATTCCATCTGGTCCAACCTTTTTTTTTTGTTTAATGGTAGGCTCCAATAAAAGCAATTCATTGCTCTCTTTAAAAGGCTCAAGTTGTCCTTGTAAATCTGAAATCTGCTCATCTAACTTAATTAAAGATTTTTTACGATGATAGATTAATAGTTTCATTAGGGAGAATGAACATAGATCTAAAGTTTCATTCCACTCCTTCATGAAAGCAACATTATGTGTATCAGTAGTAGTGCTTTTAAAACTCTCAAACCTCTAGGGACACGGTGATTTTCCAAATATTTGCTCAGTGTGGTAACCTCCTACCATTGTCTACTTTCTATGGTGAGTGTTTTCTCCAACTGAGCCAATATTGGATGAAAATCATTCATTATATTATTGGTGAGATGTATAGAGGGCCTATAGGGGTAAAACAGCCCAGAATGGGTCTAATTATGAGTCTAAAAGACCAAGTAACAACATTCTAATTCCTACACCAATTGTTCAGGTCAAATTACCTACAGATGATAAAAATCTTTATCTTCAACAAAAAAAGCAAAAGAACGCTATGACGCATTGATTAAATCACAACAAGCGCCTATTGTTACGAATAATAAATATACTGTTCTCACTGACATTGAATCAGAAAGTGAGACAGAAAGTGTTTCATATACACCCTTACCTACACCTGCAAACAAAACAAATTTCTCTTTTTTAGAATGGAGGAAGGAAAGGGACCACATCTTTCCAGAAGTGGAGATCAAAAAATCTCATGTGGATCCCATACCACCTCTAAACTACAAAAAGAGAAAAACAGGATTAGAGGAAGAAGAGGGGGGGCTAGTAGAAATAGAGTGAATAGAGAAACAAAACATTCCAATGTATTTAATTTAAGTCAGTATCTCTTGACTAATTTGGAAAAACGTGTACTGGGCAAGGGACTTACCTTTGCTCCAGTCTGCGGTCCAAATAGTTTCAATCTATACATTGACGTTCATAAATTTGCCAGGAAATTGGCCTTAAAGAAATACTTTATGAAGGATGGCATATCAAATCAAAACCTTAATAATAACAAAGAAGTTAATATTGATTTAACTCCAGGAAATTGCTTCAAGAAAAAATCAACATTTTATCCTAGATTTGCTCAGGGACATCTAGTTAGCTCTTTTGTCGAGATGGTCACGAAGGACTTAGAACACTCTAGTAGATCATATAAAATTAAAAGCGACAATTAAAATATAAAAGAAAAAGAGGCTTTATAAAAACTAGAAAGTAACGAATTGATGGTTATCGAATCTGCTGACAAGCGAGGAGGTATAGTAGTAATGGATAGACATTATTCCATACAAGAGTCCAACAGGTTATTGGGCGATACGGCCACATACCTCCTCCTTCTCAATGACCCTTTGGAGTTATATAAAGCCGACTTGGAGGTCTTGCTCAGCACCGGCTTGGAGAATAAGGCAATCACTACAGAAGAAGCTGAGTATTTACTTATTCAGTTTCCACGCACTCCTTAATTTTATTTTATACCCAAAATACACAAACACATCACCACACCACCAGGTAGACCTATTATTTCTGGTATTTCATCTTTATCATCAAATTGATCACACTTTATTGATTATCATTTACAGCCAATTGTAGTATGTAGCAGCTCTTATTTGAGAGACACGATCCATACCCTTTAAGTTCTGTGGGAACTGAGGTGGCAGCCCAACTATATACTAGTAACAGCAGATGTAACATCACTATAAACGGTCATTGACCATGAGTTGGGCTGCAGGGCAGTATCTCGAAAATTGGACTCAGCTACTCAACTGACATCAGTTAAGAAACAATTTCTGGTGGACAGTATCCGTTACATCTTAACTCATAACTATTTTACGTTTAATTCCCAATTTTATAATCAGGTGTGCGGAACCGCCATGGGCACCAGGTTTGCCGCAAGTTATGCAAACATATTTATGGACAGTTGGGAAGAAGATTTTATTTGGAACAACTGTCCTCTTGAGGCAAACCTGGTGCTCTGGAAACGTTACATTGATGACGTGATCTTCATCTGGTCTGGTGGTGAAACACAATTAGAGACTTTTTTCACTTATCTTAACCATAACGATAGAAATCTTAAGTTTACTTTTAAATCAAGCACTGATCACATTGATTTTTTAGATTTAAATATTTACATCACTAATAATAAGTTACACACTAAAACATTCTTCAAGCCGGTGCAGGCCAACACCTATCTAAGGGCTGATAGCTCACATGATCCATCATGGATTAAAAATATTCCAAAGGGTCAGTTCCTCCGCTTGAGACGCAATTGTTCAGATGTTGAGACTTTTGCGTCTCAGGCTGAGGAACTTAAGCGGAAATTCGTTGATAGAAACTATCCAGAGAGTCTTTTAGATGAAGCAATAGAAAAGGCAACAAATCTAGAAAGGGATCATTTGCTTATATACAGTATAAGAAAAAAGATTTAAAAAATAAATTCCATCAGATGGTGCCATTCATTACACAATATAATGAGATGGCACCAAAGATCAAGCAGATTATCAATAAGTATTGGCCAATTTTCCTGAGGGATAACCCCCTAGCCGAAATTCTCCCTCCAAAACCTACTATCATATTTACAAAGGCCACAAATTTAAAATCTAAATTGGCTCCAAGCTGCCCACTTAATTATTCTAAACAAACTGTTAAGTTGGAAAAAGGTTTTTTTAAATGTACAAAATGTTTGGCATGTTCACATAGCTGCACCACAAAGACGTTTAGATCTAATGTCACTCATAATATTTACCCTATCAGGTCATTTATTAACTGCCACACATTATATGTGATATATTTACTCCAATGCCCTTGTGGCTTACAATATGTTGGGCGAACAAGTAGAACGTTCCAACAGAGAATATATGAGCATATATACAACATTAAAAAGGGATTCGTTACCCACAGTATGTCCCATCACTTCCTCACACATCATAATCAAAACCCTAAAGGGTTAATCTGTCAGGCCATTGAGACCCTTCAAGCCAGTACAAGAGGTGGGAATAGGCTGCAGAGATGCAGTATGCGTGAGGCATACTGGATCAATGAATTACAGACACTCTCTCCGAGAGGTCTTAACATTGACTTTGAGTTAGGAGCTTTTTTATAAATTTATGACATCATTGCGTCAAGGTACATGCAAGCATTTGTTCTGATACCATTATGTTTGTATTATATGTTTCATGGTTGTTTTATGTTTAGTCATGTGTAGATAATTGTTGTGTATTGTTTATTTTTCTTTGTTTATATGCGAAGCTGTTCAAATGTCAGTGTTCTTTACACGAAGTGTCAAGTAGGTATTGCTTTAAGAAATGTCTTTATTGACTGGCCAATCAAATCAGTTGTACACGGATATATACCAGGGCACCACTGACATGACTCATATCCCCTGAGGAAGTGTGCGCAAGCGCACGAAACGCGTAGGTTTTTTTTCACTTTGTGAGACGATTTGATCTGAAGAGAGCTGAGTGCTGATCCCCTGGAGCAGAATTAGGAAGAATTTGCACTCGAAAATCCCGCCAAGAGTCCCACCTACCTGTGACGGAGTATCCGGTATCCGGTATCCGGTAACGTCACTTCCGGTCTCGAGGAGCGCGGTGTATGGAGGAACGTTGCGGTCATCTCAACTTCTCAGCCCAGGGAGGACAGATTACATCCGCCTATTCGGCACTCATTGCTTGTGTTCTATAGCCGTCCTGTGAGTAGCGTTATAGTTTTTCTCCACCGGACCGGCTTATTTAGTGTCTCATCGTCCCACATTTTATTATTTTATAGTTGTATTAAACTAACTTTTTATTTTCAGCTTTGCGTTTGTGTGTCTTGTTTGTGCTGGTTTGTGATTTTTTTGTTAGCCATGTTGCACTAAATTCTGTGTTCTTTTCATTCCATGTTCCATACTACACGGATGAAGTTACATCTGGTCACCCCTTGATTACAAGATTGCATAAGCTGCCATCATTGGGACTTGAACTAATCCATCTGGATATCCAGGACTAACACCTAATTGGACTTATTAGGCGCCGGTATCTCTCTTTTTGTCTCCATTCAAACAATTCAGAGAACTAAATATTACAATGGTAAAGGACTCGGTAGTAGAAGGGAAACCAATGACATTTAAGGAGATACAAATAAAATATCAAACATATGATATTCTAATGTTTAGTTTTCTTCAAATTAGACATTATTTGTTGAAATTATCACAGAAAGAGAAATTTCCTGATTTAGCAAAATTTGAAAGATTTTGTAAAAAAGGTGTGTATCAAAAAGGGTTGATCTCGAGAATATATGAGGAATTAATTCTAGCAACAACTCCTCAGAATCATAAATATGTTAAAATGGGCGGAAGATCTCAATGTAGAAATAGATAGGGAAACCTGGGAGGATATCTGGGAATCGGCAGCTAAAACTTCAATTTGCACGATAACGATGGAAAATATATACAAAATTTTATTTCAATGGTTCCTAATCCCGAGTAGGCTGAGCCAGATCTCCCCAGGCACATCAGATTTATGCTGGAGAGGATGTGGCTTGAGAGGAGATATGGTACATATATGGTGGTCATGTCCACAGATTCAAACGTTTTACAGAAATTACAGATACAAGAATCCCTCTAGACCCACTAACGTATTTATTAGCAAAGCCTATTGAAGAGGTATCTAATACAATGAGAAAAATGATCTCTATTGTTCTTACAGCAGCCCATTGATCTATAGCAGCGGCGTGGAAGAATATAAATGTACCATCGAGACATACATTAATAAAAAGAGTGAATGAAGTTAAATTAATGGAAAGCTTTCAGCTCAACTGAATCAAAAATTAGATAAATTCTATAAGGGAACTGTGGCCTCCGTTTTTTTAGGTAGAATCCTGATCATGGTTGATTGTTATCCCTTGTCTCTTTTACCTTTTAGCCCTTAAGCATTCCGTCCCTCCCCATTCCTTTCCTCTCTGGCCCCATCTTTATCTATCCTTTTTCTTTATCTTTTCTATGTTACAAAATAAAAAATAAGAATAATTTGAAATTAAAAGAATCCAAAGAGATTTATATATAAAAATTAAATTGATATGCAACATACAGAAAATAGTAAAGAAAAATTATTATAAAGAAAATTATTTTTTTTCTAAGATAGATGTATAAATATTGTTCCTTTATCAAAATTGTACATGTAAGTAAGATGTTAATTTATTTAAGTAAAATAATAAAAAAATATTGAAACGTAAAAAAAGAAAAGTAAATCAAACATATGGGCTTAATTGTCATACCATGGACACACAAATCAAATTGCATGCAACTATTTATATAAATGAAGATTTTAACTAAATAAATAAATTATATATATAAACTCACTTGACAAAAGTATAGGGCAAGTCTATTGTTTGATACCAGCAAAGTAAATGACATCCCCAATTATGAGGATGGAAGTGTAAGTTTAAAGACATCCACAGAATGGAATGATTAGTATTATAGCACATCCATAGGAATAAAAAACACGTATAATGGATCAATCAACAGTTGAACAGAATGTCTAACATCTGTACTACGTAATAAATCTGGAGCAAAGCTCAACAATCAACGTATAATTAAACTCAATCAAATATTAAGTGCAGTCCTATTCAAATGATAATTGGCATAATAACAAAAACAGTGAAATCAGAGTGCCTGAAGAATAAGAAAAGATATAACACAAAAATATAATAGATCCTAGCCAAATAGTATACAGTAAAGTGATTCACTGAAGAACCCACTCTTTACTTTTCTTACGCAGTACTGTGCATATAAAAAAATAAGAACTTGGAATCTGAGACAGTAAAGTCCATGAGATAATGTCTGAAGGTGGACAGTAACGTGAGTCCTGTGCTTTCATCAATTTGTTCATCAAAATGGTGTAATTATTCCAGTAAACCAAAAGTAGTGGTACTAATTATCATGGGAGACCAGAACTCTTTCATTGGATTAAGCACGAGACAGGACATAAAATGAACATATTTTTATTCTGACCGGAACAAGCAGACTCAACATACTATCACCAACAGTTTAGATCTAAGAACATCTGCTTAGATGTATAAATGTAATACCAGTTTAAGGGAAAGCATTTGCATCTAAAAATATGCATCTTAAAGTGATCATTTTTAAGTGAGAATATATAGTTAGACTATAGCTTGACTAGAGGTGGACTGGAGACTGCATCTTCTGCAAACTCTTCTACACAAGACAACAAACAGTGAGCTAATCTGACCACACTATGATCCCATGCTTGCCAGTCTGTTCTTTTAACCCCCCGTACACTTTATTTACTGCAGCCTCTCCCAACATACTGCACACAACTGCCCATCCTCTCCTAACCCCTCAACCAACTCCCACTGCAAACTCTGAATAGACAATAGCATTGCAATGCAGAAAAACATTTTAGCAAGGAAAAGGCACACCTCTGCTGTTTAATCTGCACACACTCACTTGGCTCACAGCAGCTTCATGCAACATTACCTACCTCTGTGATAATTAATCTGCTATGTATCTCAACTTTGTTCTTTCTTGTGGCCTCATGGAAATATTACTCTCTCTAGCCACTACAAACTCCTCCCACCTGGCCCACAACCAATATCACCATACACAATGGATTACTCAAAAGCCTTGCACTATCTACTGAATGTTGGTGGAGAACTCTGAAAACTAGCACACCAACCACCGCTCACTCTAATGGCAAACATCACAAATTTACAACTTGCAAACAACTACTAAATTTCTACTCATACTGTTACTCTCTTTAGCAGGTGTTATTGAACTTAACCAAGGCCCTCCCTTTTCAACTCTTTCCCATACAACTGTGAATACTCCCTTCAAATTCCAAAAAGGTCTATCTGTTGCCCATATTAATATCCGGAGCCTGCTGCCCAAACTGGATGAAATAAGGGCATGGTGCCTTATGCATAAACCCAAAGCCATCGTTTTCACAGAAACATGGCTAACCCCTAAAGCCCTCAATGCAAATATCACCATTGAGGGATACTCCATTTCTAGGTAAGATAGGTCAAAGAGAGGAGGAGGGGTGTTATTTTATATTGCAGACATCTTACAATGTACACTGTTAAATTGCCCCAAGCCCATCCTCTTTTGAAAGCCTATTTGGCAACATCTGCTTACCTTTTTCTAAGCCCGTCCTGATTGCTGGCATCTTCCACTCCCCAAAAGCCCCGCTACAGTCCCTGACTGATATCACCCAGTTTCTTGGCCAATTTCCTCTCTGAATGAGAAGAGTGAGCTGCTAGTTCTTGGAGATTTCAACTACAATTGGCTCAACCCTAAAACCCACAAAATCCAGATACAACTCAAATCACTTAACCTAACGCAACTCATTTCCCAACCCAAAAGGACAAACCTAAAATCTCACAACCATTCACAATCATTCCTAGATTCTCTCCTCAAATCCCAGCAGAATCCAATCCAATGGCATCCTTCCTGACATTTTCAGTGACCATGCAATAGTGTACTGTGTAAGGAAAATTAAACAACCCCAATCAAGCCCTGATGTTCTCCTCACTAGAACATTTAGAAACTTTAACACACAACAGTTTATGGCTGACCTTACCAACTGCCCTTGATACAGAATCGACTTAATTCCCGACCCCGATTCTGCGCTCGACTATTTCCAATCCGAGTTCTTAAAACTCTGTGATACCCATGCTCCACTACACAGAATAAGAGTAGGGGGGGGGGCACCTTCAGTGGGTTACAACTGAACTTATAGCGCTTTACAATTTCAGGGATGCCTTGTGGAAAAGCTACAAAGTAACTGGCACTACCAAGGATCTTAGAAACTACAGATGCCTGCGGAACATGTGCACAAGGTAAACAAGACGTTCAAAAGCACAACATTACTCTGACAATCTTCGCCAGAATACATCAAACCCAGCTAACTTCTGGAAGGTTAGCCACAATATATACTGTACCAGCCTTCTAGCCATCAACAACCAAGTAATATCACTAAGGAGGATATTACTCTGACAAATCCCACTGACATTACAAATGCATTCAATGATTACTTTGTTGGGTGTGCTACTAACTTATTAGCGAAATGCAATCCAAACCACAAACAGGAACCTCATTCTGAGAGTACCCCTTTAGCCCCACCCTCTCCCAACACGGCTCACACTTTTCAATTTGTCCCAGTATCTAAAGAGGAGATTACACAAGCACTCCTCAAATTAAAACTAAGCAGCCAATCTAAGTTCCTGACTGGGTGCCCCAGCCATTGCCAAACCAATTGCTTCCATAGTCAACTCTATTATGTCTGCAGGCAATATCCCCAAGAGCTGGAAAACTGCCAGAGTTATCCCAATCTTCAAAAGTGGGATCAAAACACTTTCTCAAACTACAGGACAATGTCTCTAGTACCAATACTATCCAAAGTCATGAAACAATGTGTTCACTCCCAATTAAGCGATTACTATACCAAGACAAATTTCCCTGGACAATTCCAATCTGGCTTTCGCCCCAAACACTCCACGGTAACTACCCTGCAAACGTTTGCAATGAGATCCAGTGTGGAATGGAACTGGGACATCTCACTGGTGCAATATTCCTAGATTTTTCAAAAGCTTTTGATACTGTTGATCGTGTAATTTTGATTAAGAAACTCCAGTGTTCTGGAATGGAGAAGCATGCTTTAACCTGGTTTCATTCCTACTTATCAGGTAGATCCCCACATGTGTCTATCTCAGGCTCTAACTCCAACCCCATGGATATCACCTGTGGTATCCCAAAAGGCTCTGTTCTGGGTCCCATACTCTTCTCAGTGTTCATCAATGATATTCCTACAGCTTGTAAGGGAGCTTCAATACACATGTATGCAGATAACACAATCTTATATGCACACAGCCCTAGCCTCTCCGACCTTGAACACATACTTCAATCTGACTTTGTGAGACTTGAAAATTGGATTTCCCAAAGCAAACTTTTTTTAAACACTGACAAGACAGTAACAATGGTATTTGGGACCCTGGCTAAATTTTTAAAGCTTCCAATGACTGAGCTCCAGATCAGAACCAACGCTAATACCACCCTAACTCCTGTTATTAGTTTTAAATACTTGGGCATATGGTTTGACTCACATTTAACATTTGGGATACACATTGATATCCTGACATCCAAAACCTATGCCAAACTAGGGGCACTTTATAGGAACAAATCCTCCCTAAGTCTGCTGGTCAGAAAGCGCATCACAGATGCTAATGCATAGACTATGGGGACATAGTATATGGCTCGGCACCCCAAACCCACCTTAGCAAACTTGATCCCCTCTACAATTCAATATGCCGTTTTGTTCTCCAAAGCAACTACAACACACATTCAAAAAAATAAACTGCGCACTGAATAGGTGAAAAGAATATAAATATATATATGAAATTAAAACAATATTTTGTGATAGTGCACTAAAAGTGATAAAGGAATTAACCTTACACAAAATTTGGTCTATGAAACATGTAGGATCGTTGTTGCTATTTGTTTTGAAACTATCCCCGAGTGCTAACTGTCAGAGTGATCCTGCTCTGTAACCCACGGGACTCCGCTTAATATCGCGTTGGCAGTTTCTGATCTACGGTGTGCTTCAGTGACGTCATCGTTCCTGGTGTGGTATCAGTAGCCTTCATTTACCATACTCTAGGCTAGGACAGCCTGAGCCTGACAGTGCGGGAAGTGTTTGTTCCAGTTTTACCTTACATGCTACCCCTTGTGTATGGACATTGCTTGAAGTAAAAGACTTACCAGGACAGTGCAGCAGCAGATGAAAGACGCCTCTATCCGGAACAGAGGCTGCAGTCTATGAGGAGTTCCTGAAGCAAGCTACCTGCATCCTTGAGTGGTAACATGTGCTCTTAACATGCCCTGCTTATTTGACTAAACTATTTTGTACGTGCAATTTTTATCACTTTCCTATATACACTTTTAAATACTTATTAACCCTATGAGAGTGTGTGCTGTGTTTCTTTTTTCTTGTACAACACACATCACTGTGAAATGATCAAAGAACTAGATTGGTCATCACTTGAGTCTAGGCTCAAAGTTCACCTTTCCTGTCTTGCCTTCAAATACTTTCTTGGCACGCTACCCGGCTATCTGAACAAGCTCCTCACCCCCACCACTTGCAACACTTATCATCTGAGATCTGACTCCAAAAGACTGTCCATGGTCCCAAGGTTCAACAAAGTATCCGGTTGCTCCTCCTTCTCTTACCATGCAACCAAAACTGGAACAATCTACCGGAGACTCTCACAGCCACCACCAAACTAAAGCTCTCACATTTTAATCTGGTCTGTAACTGTTACATACACCTATAATATATATTATCTTTAACTGTGCATGCAATGTCTTGTACATAATGTTCACTTATATAACTATGTATTTGTAACCATGTAATATTTGTCATCATAACTCTATGCCCAGGACATACTTGAAAACATGAGGTAACTTTCAATGTATTACTTCCTGGTAAACATTTTAGAAATAAGTTATAAATAAATAAAATAACAGATCTATACTCACACCAAACAGGGAATACAGGGGGAATCCTAGTTGTCCTAGGTGCCCGTTGCCACCACAATGGCTTTCCTGGCACAACTTCCACTCATGTGAGGGATCAGGAACTCTAGGCAGCGCTGGATGCAAAATGGAAGCAGGCAAGTTTAAATCTCCAGCTCAGAATAGCACACACTCGGAATAACAGGCAGCCTTGGGTTCGGGTTTCTCTGGCACAACCTCAGAGTACACCGCTTAGTCCATCTACAAACTAGGCTCAGTAAGATCTGTGGGGCTGAGATCAGCTGCACCTTTTCTAGATTCCCTGCCTCCATATGAAATCATGGAGAATGGGGCGGCAACCAATAACAGCTCAGATGCTGTGTGTTGGGCCATTCACAGCATGAAGGCTCATCTGCTTTGGCCACTCCTGGCCCAGGGTGTGATGGGGAGACTGAGGCAAGGAGGGCAGGCATCACAAACCAGCCAATGAGAACAACGCCTACCTGCCCATGTTCTCAATGCTGACCTGCTATCTTTTGATGAGATAGGCGCCTCTCTGTCTAGGCGTACAATGGTTCCCAGATAGGAGGCCAGCCCATCCCCACTCCCCTTTGTCCTCAACCCCAGCAGTGTAGGCTGGTTATGTGTATTACCAGCCTTGCATGCCCAGGGAACAAAAAAATACAGTTTCACAAGCACAAATAAATTTTACAGGGAATACAGGTTCACATATACATTTACATAATATATTTGGCCAGATGAGCCACAATAGAATGTATATATAGGACAACCCTGTATATTAATCCAGACTGTAGGGCACTATCACCTTTATCATAAGAGTCCCATTTCCCATATCGTCACACCTCCCCTTTTAAGCCGAGAACTCTTGAGCGACAGTCCTACCAGGTTGAGCCCCAAAGTCTAGGCCAAAGGGGCTTTCTGGCCCATACAGGAAGCAATCCTTCCCTCCCCCAAAAGTCCATAGTCTGGAAGGGGTAGCTTGCCATTCACATAAGACCGAAGGGTTTGCAAAGCGCCTATCATTGCCTGGCATCCTTACCTAGCATAGGCAACCCCCCAGTAAACAGATGCCAGAAGGAGCGACCTTGTGGTCATGCAATCCAGGCACAGCATGAGGGAACCGCGGAGGGGACAAGTCAGTCGGGGGCCGGGTGATCGTGGTGGGCAACCCTCAGCTTTCCTCTCAGGGTTGAGGCTCCAAGGTCCTGGGAGCGATGGGTCTTAGATCTCATTATTTATATAGCGCCAATAATGTACATAGCGCTTCACAGCAATAATTCATGTGACAATCATATAAATAACAAAAAATACAAATAACAGATCATGGGAATAAGTGCTTCAGACATAAAAGTAACATTTCGGAAGAGGAGACCCTGCTCCGAAGAGCTTACAATCTAATTAGTAGAATGGAAGAACGTACAGAGATAAATGTACGCACAGTACATAAATCCAACAGTCTCATACATCTTAAAAACCCATATAACCATGACTGTGAACATAACACAGATGAAGAAGAAGAACATGGAGAATATCAGTGGAACTGAGATCAGGGTAATATATCTCAGTCAGGTAAATCAGAACGTTAGTCAATTATATGTGAGATCTCCAAAATCTCTGAACATTGCTGCATAGCATCTCCATATACTCCATCCGTTATCAGCCAACTATTGTACCAGAACCTCCACCAGAAATGATGTCCTAAGCTTCTTTTTCTCCAGCTTCATCAAGAGCATGAAGTCAGATCACATGAGCGTCCCTTTTGTAGTGTCTGTATGGATGATATAATTTTCCTCACATATGAAGCATACCAGAAAATGCAAAATGGGGCACAGAATAAATCTAAATGTAACATAATGTATATAAATACAGTATCAACCATCAAACAAACAAAGATCATACATATTGCATGATCTAATTAATATTGTAAAGAATGACCTATAGGTCTAGAAGGATATACATGCGAATAATAAAAACAACATGATCTATCAACTAAAGATCACAATCACTGCTGCATAATTTGACAAATATATTAGCTTACATAATATATAGGGCCCAGAAAAAGAATAAAAACCCTAAAATATACAAAAAATAAAAAGTATGGAATATAAGGCTGGCATTAAATAAAACCAATAATTAAGAGTTATTTATTTAATCCTTTAGATGTTACAGTGGAAAGTGTGTACATCCAATTACTTTCACGATTCAGGAGTGTGCGTTCCAGATCCCCACCTCTAATACCTGTTCTATGCCAAAAGCATGAAGACCCACAAATGAGCCTCCATGTAATGATAAAAAATAATGCTTGGTTAAGTGACTGTTATAGTATTTGTCTACTACATTCGATGCTGGTCATGCCCATATAATGGATCTTACATGGACACATAAGTCCCTAGATAACCCTTTTAGAAAGCCTTAAAAGACCCACAGCTGTAAGAACCCAGAATCTGGAGTCCAAACGAAAGCAAGGATTACTTTCAGAATGGCTAGATACCAAAATATCATTAAGGTTTCTACTGTAGATTTTCCAGAAATAGAAGATCTAGAAACCATTGCTAATAATCCTTAATAGGACCATTAGGAAATTTGGGGGGAAAGTGGTGATCAATGAGTAAATGCAATGGACTTGTAAGATATTTTTCAAATCAATCCACTTTCTATTAAAATTACTAATAAAGCAATAAAGCGAATCAAACGACGAGCGAAATGGAGATCCGCTCAAAATTTAAGATACAGTACGTGAAACCGTATTTTAAACTTGAACAGGAAGGTTAATAATACAACATCACATACGATTCAATGTGTATTGCTTTTATTAAGAAACAGTTTTTCCTAGGGTTCTACTGTATATGAAATTGCCCGAAAAAAGGAATAATGATGTACGTTTTAGTGTGTAAACCACAATATTTTTTATTTTTCTATGTATTTAGTTTAATAATCAATAATTGTTCTTAAATGTTACTGTAAAGTTATAAATTATATTTGATATAAAAAATGTAAGATTATGCAAAAAAGTTAAAACACTCCTATAAGTGATACACTGTAGCATATACAGTATAGCTGTTGGATAGTTAGGTTAGGTTGTTCCATGGGGTCACAATACAGTTTTAACGTGGTATACTGTTGTTCAGAGGTTAGACACCACTGAAATGAGAAAGGAATTACACGTAGAAAGCATGATTCCAGAGCTGCTGTGATTTAACCATGACAGATGAATGAACAAATGTTGGATATTCTCACCTGAACCACCCAAAATTGTACTGTTGTACATAAGTATGAACAACATACTGCCGTATTTCTCAATTAAAATGTGCTAAAGGTAAGAAAGAAAAGTAAAAGGGGTCAGTAAAGACAACATATTGTGCAAGTGATTAAGCGGTACAGCATCCTTAACAGATTGAAGTCTGCCTTAGTGTTGTAAAGTTTTAACATATGTTTATGCTTAAAATGGCATCTGTTATTAAACTCTCCAGCATCGTTAAATGAGACACATTGGATGCTTACCTCTTGTGAAAACATTACATCTATCTTTACACTTCAAAGCTGTTTTGTCATGGGTAGTCAATCTGTATCCCCATTTACAGGAATTTCTTATGTCACCCACTACACTAATGATATATATTATTATATGATCAAGTAACACATATATGATTATCTTGTAATTGATTGACCTTATTGTTTAAATCAATGATGAGCATAAAAAACACCAAAAGATTTATACATCCCAATATATAGTCTCATCATAATTAATAATCGCCAAACTGGGTATTTTTACTATGTGTAATCACTCCGTTTTTAACCATTAAATGTCGTATAACCGGAATGAATTGTTTATTTATTAATTAATTATGCAAACACCCAATCAGTCTCAAGAGGTGGGTATATATAACAGGGGTAGGGAGAGGTAAAGGTATTAGCCCCTGAGGAAGCCCTAGAGGAGAAACGCATAGGGCAGACATTTGCAGACAGAGCAGTCCGAGACACGCTGCAGACCGGAGTGGAGGTAGCGCTCTGACGTCATCGAAGGTCGGAGTCTCGCGAGAGTCGGAGCCGGAGCACATGACGCGGAAGTAAACAAGGACAGCATCAGTGCAGTGGACCGGAGATTCAACTTTATGAGTGTGAGAGACTCAATTAAACTCTCAACTGCCTGAAAATATTTCACAGCATGTGAGTGGAATACTGTTTGTTATTTTTTAGATAGTTTTTTAATAAAAGGTTTTATACTATTCCTTGTTCTACTGTCCCTTTCCCCCCCCCCTCCCTCCTGTTTAGCTTCATCCCTTGTAAAGGTAACGTGCAGCAGCAGACGGATGGTGATTCTGAAGCAGATTTCTGGAGCAAGCATTACATGTGGAGTGTCTGAGACCTATACAAACTACACAGAACAGCGGAAGCAGAGTTCCTGAATCCCATTGTGGATTAAAGGCTTTAATTTGCAGACTAAGTGTAAGTGCATATCTTACCACCTTGACTCTGAAAGTTACAGACATACTGCCCTATGATATTTTTCTCTTTGTTTCTTTCCTGGCTTATTTGCGCCTAGGTCACTTCTTCCCTATATATATATATGTATATATATATACACATACACACTTTTTCTTCACTTGCTTTCAGTTACCCTTTGACACCTCCAGCCATAAATCTCATCCACACCGGGGGAAGGACCAGCACAGATAACATTCCAAGAGACACTGTTTTTCAGTAATCCTTGCTTCATTCATTGTAACATCGCCGGAAGAAGAGATCAGTGTATCTCGAAAGCTCGCACAAATAAAAGCATTTCATTAGCCACAGAACGGTATCATCTATTTATTTTTTGATTATTGAAGCTCAGCTAACACGGTACTGATACCTCTACATGTATATATATATATATATATATATATATATATATATATATATATATATAAAATCATGCATATAGTAGTGAATACAACAACAGGAGCTACTAGTGTAGTAACTGGCATGGCAAAGGATTTGCTGTGACATACAGTGATCCTTAGTCATAAATCTTATTGCCATTAACAGTAATCAGTACAGAATGGGGGTAAAAACGGGTTGCCATTGAAAAAAAGATATACAAATATAAAATATGCCTTCATTTTAACTCCTAATTACAAAGTAATACTTTAGGGCAGTGTGCGCAAACTGGGGTGAGCCCAGGGGGGGCACAAGATTGTTCAGGGGGTGCGCGGCAGTTGCATTGGCCCTGCGCGATTCACCCAAGGCATTTAAATTAATGCCAGGGGATCGCGTGAGGCCTCTGCAACTTCACTACCGTGTCTTCGGTGACGCGTCGCCATGGCAACGCATCATCAAATGCTCTAGGGCATGTCATCCTCTAAAACCTTAAAAAGTCGTTAGATGTCATTTTCAAGGTTTACTAATTCATTTCTATATTTAAATCCTAATACAATGAGTACATTTAGATTCTTCTATGATGTTCATTGTCAGACACTTCCAAATTCTAAATACTTAAAATCGAGTGTAACCTTTTTATGCTTCAGTTAAAAAAAAAGGAAAAAAGATGTTGCCATATTTTAACTTTAAATAAAAATGTTGCCACACAAAAATACATTGATATATACATCCTATTCAAGTATCTCCTGGAAAGGAACAGTCAGAATTAGTTAGTTGTACTGATGAAAATGTAACGAATACTTTCTTAGTAATATATTCTGTACATCGTAATACAGTAGGAGTATGTTACTCCCAAACATTGTCAAATATATTAAATAAAATAGAATTTGCACCGAAAACAAGGCCATGGAAACCCAAAACATTGAACTTCAAATTTTAAGAAAAGTATCTGATATTGCTGATAACTGGGACTTATCCCTGTTTGGATAAAGCTGCCTCGGAGCTCTGAATCCAGCATGGAGCTGGTTAATTGCAGCCACTCAATTAGTCAGTCTCCACCTGGACTAATCAGAGCTGTGTGAAAAAGCCTCATGTGAGACACAGGGAGATTTTTCCTCAGCACATAACGGTGCTGACATGAGGAGAGGGTCTTGAATACACAGGAGGACTGTGTATTAACAGCAAGACACAGGGGGACCAGACCTCTTTTCCTGGACGCAGAGGACACAGGAACCTGCCAGAAGCTGGACCCTCAAGCACACCAAGACACCTGGACACCACTGACCTGAAGGGCCACCTGCTTTAAGGTACCGCTGAGACTTTGTGGTGGTAGGCTGGAAAGGGGATTATTCTCCCAGTCATGTAAGAGAGGGACTGGGGGGAAGTAAGTTAGCCCTTACAAAGGGATAGGTGTTTGTTGTTTTTGTATATTTTTGTTTTCTGTGCTGTTTAAGGGGACAGGCTCAATAAAGCTATATGTTAACAAAGCTAACAGTTCCAGCACGCTCTGAATATACAGTCGGACAAGTAGCAAAAAGTGGGAAATGCCAAATAAAATGAATATTTAATAAATGCACAAGTTATATACAAAGATCAAAGTGACACCCACAAAATAGAACAAAACACTTTTCTGCTTAACCTATGTAGTCAGGGCTGGTACCTGGCTACCATTCTGCTCTCACTGGCATGCAAGTCCTGTAAGAGCAGGCAGTGCCAGTACCAATCATGGGTTTTCCCCACACAGGCAGTCCCTTGAGTGACAGGGGAGGAGGAGTGACTAGGTCTGTGTTTTACCCAATCCTGGGTTCAGACCTAGTACCTTCCCCCTACTGTACTTAAGGGAGGTGCAACCCTAAATTCTTTAGTGTGTGTCTACCGTGAGAGAGACAAGGGGGCCTATTCACTAAAGGTTCATAAAAAAAAATCACTGGGCCATTTAAATCACCGTTTGTATGAGCATTGCTATCACGGTATTCAGAAAGCCTTCATTAACCTGTCATAGACAAATTCACAAAACGGACAATTAGCCGGTAATCTGATGAACGACCCTCTGAATAGGCTTTACCCGGCAAGTTGTATCTGCTGCAGAGAGAGCTGCTCTGAGAAAGCCATCTCTCCCTGTGCAAATCTCACCCGAAATGTATGTGTATAAATTTTAATTTTGTTAATAGTTTAGAGGAGCAGGGGGTCTCCTGAGCTGAACCGCATTAGTTTCAGCCTCAGGGAACCCCTACTTCCCGAGATACAGGCCCCGTTATAGGGTGCGTGTGGGACTCGTTGTCCTGTATGTTATTGCACTTGAAATGGTGGTTCTCCTGCCCGAGAACGCAGCACGTGAAGTTAGCTGCTCAAGATGGTGTCTCCCGCCAATCCTGGAGACCGCATGTGCAGCGTGCAGAAAAATTGCATGCTCAATTGTTACAAGGTTCTGCAAGGGTCTGGTGCGAAAGCCAGAACCGCGCCCAAGTAATGTGACTGGCTCAGAGTGGAACCCGAGTCACGCCCTGTCGGAGTGTGCCCCTACTCTAATCTCCCCCAAAGGGAGGGGCACTGACAGCCAATGCCGAAACACTGTCTCAACTAAGGGAGGAGCTGGATGTTGGCGACCGCATCCTCAGTTCTTCAGAGCCAGCAAGGAGAGAGGAGCTGCTAATACAGTACTCTTGTTTTTGTTCATCAAACAAGTTCTGACCATGGCCAGTGCTTGTGATTTCTTCCACTACCGTCTGCCAGGAGGCCTCCTGGTAGTGAAGGTAGAAGGGAAACACTACTTAAAGTGCCCCAAGTGTGACTTCCTGGGCGGGGGCCTTGTCTGGGCCACTACATGTCCATAGTCCGGAGTCAACTACTTAAAGCCAATGCTGTTGAGGCATACGGCCTTTGCTACCAAAGATGCGGCTGACCCCAAGACTTGGGCGGTCGATGATGATATAACAACTACCTCAGCAATGGAGGTTCGAGGGCCTGTGCGCCCCAGCGGATGCTCCTGGGGGCATGTGTACCCCGATGATCTAAGCAATTCCTGAGATGGTTCCAGACCTGGTCCCAGAGATGGTGCCAGAGACGTCCGTGAGCCAGAAATAACGAAGGACGAGCAACCGGGTAAGGTTGCCTGGGGTGAAGAGGAGCCACAGTCTGTCTCGGTACTGGAGCTAGAACACTGCCTGTTAATTGCCGTAGACAACGTGCAATGCTCCGGTGAATATCCCCCATGGAGGTGTCCGTACCCTCATCGAGCCAGAACAGCGGTCAGGTGTCTGTGGTGCTTCGCCAGCCTGTACCCCTAGAGATTCCGCCAAAGATGACAACATTACCTGTGACATCAAATGACAGCACATTCCGAACCCGAAGACGGTGCGGCCTGAGCGGCGGAGGAGCATCCCATGGGTGGCGAATCTCAGGGTTCCAGCAAGTCAGCAGAGCGGTGAGAATCCACGTCCTTACTCCCAGCAGGAACCAATGGAGACTTCCGGCGAGAAGGTACCGGGAAACTGCAATCCCTACACGGAGGATGACGATGACACACCCAAGCAAAGACTGGATGTCAACACACTTCCGGTGCGGGACATCGACCTCTATCAGGATCCTGCGAGACTGGAATCTGATGACGTCGACAGTGAAGCAACCACCGGGCGGACGGGGAACGGCCTTTTCCTGCTCCGGTGAGTACCGCTTCAACTAAACAACTCTGTGAGCCCCCCCAACCCCCTTTATCTCTTGCACCCCCTCTCTCTTTCCCCTCTTCCCTACATCCCCCTCTCTCACAGACACCCTATCTTTCTCACTCCCTCCTCTCACCGCTATTTTTAAGTGGCCCCTCTCTCTTTCTCTCACTCCCATTTCTCTTTACCATCTCTACCTCCCATCTTTCTCTCCTCCCATCCCTCTCCTCCCATCCATCATCCTCTCTCTCTCCTCCCCATTTCTCCCTCCCAGTCTCTCACTCTCTCCCCTATCTCCCTCTCTCCCTCTCTCCCCATCTCATTCCCTCGACCCCATCTCTCTCAGCATCTCTTCCAATTCCCCCATATCTCCCTCTCACATCCCTTCCTCCCCATGTCTCTCGTTCTCTACCTCATGTCTCTTTCCCTCCCAATTTTCTCTCTCCCATCTCTATCTCTCTCCCATCTCTATCTCTCTCTGTCTCCCCATCTCTCTGTCTCTCCCTCCCCATCTCTCTCTCCTTCCCCATCTTGATCTCCTTATTCTTCTACCTTCCTCCCACATCTCTCTCTCCCGTTCTCTTCATCTCTCTTTCTCTCTCCTTCCTTCCCCATCTCTCATTCTCCCACCCCCCATCTCTCTCCCTTGCCATATTTCTCTCTTCCTCTCTCATCTCTCACTCCCTACCCCCCATCTCTCTCCCACTCCACATCTTTTTCTCCCTCCTCCCATCTCTCTTATTCCCCCATCTCTCTCTCTCCCTCATCCTTCTGTATGGGTGCTCACCACAAACAGGACGGTACTGCGAGGCCGAGGTGGGGATGGAATACACCTACCTGAACCAGCAAAGCCACGTCCGGATTGTGGGCTTTGTAGTCGTGGGTAGCTGAGTCGGGGTAGGAGTGCGGATCATTGGGGTCACTAGCCAGGTCAAGGGTTGGAGAAGTCAGCCAGAACAAGGTAAGGCAAGGCAGGGCACAAATAAGGCAAGGAGAGACAGAGTTCATGGGACCAGCATGACGTCACAAGTGATTATGCTCAGCCAACTTCCTGGTAGAAGGGCTGAGCTTAAATAGCAGGGTCATCCACTCAGGCACAGGGCTGCACATCAGACAGTAATCAGGCTGGAGCTAATCATGCACCTGGAGTTTGACGGGGGCGGAGCCTGCAGTGCTCCCCATGTCTCTCTCTCCCTCTCTCTCCCATGACTCTTCATCACCCATATCTATCCCTCTGTATCTCTCCCGCCACCCCTCAATATCTCTCTTCTTCCCTATCTCACAATCAATCCCCCATATATCTCTCCCCATCTCTCACTCTCACCACTCTATCTCTGTACCCCATATCTCTCACTCACCACCCATGTCTCTCTCTCCCCCTCATGTCTTTCAACCTACCCCATCTCTCTTCTAATCCCCATTTCTCTCTCTCCTTGCCCTATCTCTCTCTCACCCTGTTCTATCTCTCTCTTTCTCCCTCACCCATCTCTCTGTCTCTCCCCATCTCTCCCTCCCTCCCCATCTCTCCCTCCCCCTCCCTATCTCTCCCTCCCCATCTCTCCCTCGCCATTTCTCCCTCCCCTCCCAATCTTTCTCTCCCCCCCCATACCCATCTCTCTTTTCCCTCACTCTCCTAATCTCTCCTAATCTCTCTCTCCCCATCTGGTTCTCCCTACCTCCCCATCTCTCTCTCAGTTCACCCATCTCTCTCTGCCTCCCCATATTACTCTCCATCCCCATCCCTGTCTCCATCATCTTTCTCTCCCTCCCCAATCTCTCCCTCCCTCCCCCATCTCTCTCTTCCTCCCTCATCTCTCTCTCCCTCCCTCTCCCTCCCTTCCCCATCTCTCTCCCCCTTCCCCATTTTTCCCTACCTCCCCATCTCCCTCTGCCTCCCCATATTGCTCTCCCTTATCCCATCTTTCTGTCTCCATTATCTTTCTCTCTCATTCCCCCATCTCTCCCTTCCTCCCAAATCTCTCTCTCTCCCTCCTCCCTTTCCATCTCTATTCCTCCCTCCCCATCTCTCTCTCTCTCTCTCTCTCTCTCTCTCTCTCTCTCTCTCTCTCGCTCTCGCTTTCTCTCTCTCTCTCTCTCTCTCTCTCTCTCTCTCTCTCTCTCTCTCTCTCTCTCTCTCTCTTCTCTTTCTCTCTCCCAATCTCTCTTCCTCCCTTCTCTATCTCTCTCCCTCCCTATCCCGCTCCCCCATGTCTCTCTTCCTATTACGCTGTGCTCACCACAAACTAGACAAGACCCCTGTGCTGAGATGGGAATAGACAGCCATCAGCCACAGACACGGGGACCCCATCCGGAATGTAGAATGGTCTTGCTGGCTTGGGACAGGAGAAATCAGAATAAACGTATACTTGCTGGGTCCGATGCAGGGGAGTTCCAGAGCGTGTGCGGTACTAATGCCAAGGTCAGAATTGGAGAAGAGCAGATGGTCGATGTCCAGAGCAAGGGTCAGGGCAGGAGAGATACGGATCGTCAAAGTTCAAGCCAAGGTCGGGGTTCCAGAGAGCAAGGGTTCCAAAGGCAGACAGAGGGTCCGCAAGTCCTGACACTTCCATTCCCCATCTATCTCTCCCGCTCCCCATCTCTCTCTCCCTCTCCTCATCTCTCTCCCCCTCCCGATATATCTCCACCTTTCTCACTCCCTCCCACTTCCCTATCTCTCTCTCCCCCTCCATCTCTCTCAAACATCTTTCTCATTATTTCCCTCTCCCCTCCTCCCCATCTTGCTCCACCACTTCCACATCTATTTCCCACCCATCCTCTCTCCCCCTCCCCATCTCTCTATCCCTCCCAATCTATCTCTCTATCCCTTAGCCACCTTTCTTCCCTCCACCAGCTCTCTCTCCCACTCCCTCATCACTCCCCCATCCACACATTTATCTCCCCCTTCCACACACCTCTCTCCCTACCTCCCTCCCCCATCTCTCTCTCCCCCTCCTCAGCGCTCTGTATCCCTGTCTCTTTCTCCCCTTTCCTCTTCCTCCCCTATCTCAGCCCCCCTCTCCATGTCTCTATTACACTCTCAATCTCTCTCTCCCCATCATCCCTCTCTCCCCATTTTCTCAGTCCCACGCAATTAAAACCAAAAAGGGGCGCATAAGAGAGAAACACAGAGACAAACTGAGCAATAAAACACAATAAATATGTACACTAAGAACCATGTACATCACACTTAAAGTTAAGACCGGATCACATAATCCAATTAAACACACAACACCACCAGAGGGCAAGCCTCAATAGATACAAGGCACTCGTATTTGTCCCAAAGGTTGTATAGAACAGAGGGTAGGGGATTACGTGATGGAATTCAGCCAAAACAATTCTCCAAACGGCGCCCTCGTGGGTGTATGTGTGCGCAGCTTCCGGAGTCCGTCGTCACGAACCCTACTTCGCTGCCTGTGACCTCACTGCGACACGTTTCGTGTCAGAGCGACAGTCCTTCAGGGGGTTGGTCAATCAATTCCCATGGCACTAGTTAAGTACCCTGCTGAAAATTTCATCAGCGAATGAGAATGGCACTTCGCTTATAGCTGTCCAATCAGTGTTTAATACAACACACTTGTATTAAATCATGCTAATTAAAAACTTAAAACACTGACAGTATACAATACATTGTAATCCACTAGCCTTTAGGAAGGCCAGCAACATTAAAAATAAGCTGGCTCCAAGTCTTTTGAAAAAAGTTACAAGCCACAGCCTTGCTAGAGGAATTTTTTGGACCAAACCTATTGGCAATTACAATTGTGGTAGATGTACAGGCAGTCCTCGTTTTACAATGCTTCGTTTTACAACGAATGGCTTATGCAACGCTATGCAATGCATACCTATGTTCATTTTTACAACGCCAAAACGGCTTATCCAACGCTCTTACAATGCTTTGCAAAGTTGTTTATGTGTATATAATATATATTATACTATATAATATATTATATTTTTATATTATATTAAATACAGTATTATGTTATATCTTATTATATATTTGTGAAATCACTGTATGCCTGTCTGCATCTTCCTGTGTCCCTAGGGGAAATCTCATTGGTCCCGTGGGCCGCCCGCCCCCACACCTCTCATTGGCCTGAGGCGGAGTGACCACACACACACACACACACACACACACACACACACACACACACACACACACACACACACACACACACACACACACACACACACACACACACACACACACACACACACACACACACACACACACACTCTGTTGCTTGGCCTCACTCTCCCCCGTCAGTTGGACCGCAGCTCACCTTCCACACCCCCCCCCTCCTCTCCCGGTGCCCCTCCTCTCCCGGTGCCCCTCACTCTCTCCCCCCTCCCCACCTCACCCAAATCCCCATGCTCCGCAACATCCCCAGCCGCACCATCACCCTCACCGTGCGCCGCTCCCGGAGAGGGGAAGCGCGGCCCTCCTGCTCAGCTGCAAACTCCAGGCTCCTCCCCCCTCGCTCACAACGAGGAAAAGCGTGGCACGGCCCAGGCCCTCTGCACTCCCCCTCACGTGCGCCGGCTCCCGGAGAGGGGAAGCACGGCCCTCCTGCTCAGCAGCAAACTCCAGGCTCCTCCCCCCTCGCTCACAACGAGGAACGGAGGGGAAGCGCGGCGCGGCCCGGGCCTCCTGCACTCCCCCTCACGTGCGCCAGCTCCCAGGCGGAGGGTAAGCGCAGCGTGGGCCTCCTATCACTCTTGCCCCCCCCGCCAGCTTTCCGAACTCACCTCCTGCCCCAGTCAGATGCCACGGGGTCAAGGTAAGTCACCCACCGTCTCCCACCCACGCACTGTCATCCAATCACCCACCCAGTCACCAACACACCCACCCAGTCACTTTCACCCAGTCACCCACTTTCACCCAGTCACCCACTCACTCACCCACCCACTCAGTCACCCAGTCAACCACCCACTCACTCAGTCACCCACCCACTCACTCAGTCACCCACCCACTCACTCAGACACCCACCCACCCACTCACTCAGTCACCCACCCACGCACTCACTCAGTCACCCACCCACCCACTCACTTAGTCACCCACCCACTCACTTAGTCACCCACCCACGCACTCACTCAGTCACCCACACACCCACCCACCCAGTCACCCACACACCCACCCACCCACACACCCACCCAGTCACCCACACACCCACCCACACACCCACCCAGTCACCCAGTCACTTTCACCCAGTCACCCACTTTCACCCAGTCACCCACTCACTCAGTCACCCACCCACTCACTCAGTCACCCACCCACTCACTCAGTCACCCACCCACTCACTCAGTCACCCACCCACTCACTCAGTCACCCACCCACTCACTCAGTCACCCACCCACTAAGTCACCCACCCGCTCAGTCACCCACCCAGTCACCCACCCATTCAGTCTGTCACCCAGTCACCCACCCATTCAGTCAGTCACCCAGTCACCCACCCATTCAGTCAGTCACCCAGTCACCCACCCATTCAGTCATCCACCCATTCAGTCAGTCACCCAGTCACCCACCCATTCAGTCAGTCACCCAGTCACCCGGGGGAAGCCCAACCCTGTCGTCCGCCCCCCCAAAATTACATCCCGGGCAACGCCGGGTCTCTCAGCTAGTTATATATATAATACAGTATATTCACTATATAATTTGTGTGTGCGCTGCATATCTTTTTGTCTGCGTAAAATATTTTGTGTATTTAAGCATTAAAAATGCCTTCAGGAATGGAACCTGTCATTTAAACAGTGTTCCTATGGGAAAACGTGTTTCGCTTTTTAACGTTTCGCTATCCAACGCCATTTTGAGTAACGCATTGTGTCGTATAACTGAGTACTGCCTATATTGCATGTAAATACATGAAAAAGGACAAAAGCTTTCATGACATTAAGTCTGGCAAACAATATAAGTTTGGTCAGTTCATTCATTGTCTCACGACATTTGTTGTATATATTACTGTGTAACGGGTATTCCACCCCACCCAATCGCATATATAGTGTGGGTGAGTAGAACATGCGGTGTTACCGGTGTGGTGCGTATACCTGCAGGCTCACAGGAGGTCTGAGCCTCCGCTAGTGAGAGCCTGGGGTGAATCCTCTGGAACGTTTCTTCCTTCAGCGCCTCCACCTATGTAGGATTCTATGGAAATGTAGAATGACCCTAACATAGGAACCCACTCAGAAACCACATACACCAGTATTATGGATAACAGGTTTACTGAATGAACAAACACTTTACTAACACACATATAAGACATTACACAAGATCATGACCTTATGCTATAACCGTATCACCTTCTGCCCAATGTCTGGTGTTCCTACCCAGTGTCCGGTAATCCCCACCCAATGTCCCGTACTCCTACGGAGGTCGTGGGTGACTGCGCAGTCACTAAGAACTACTAGGCCTGTTGGTGCACATAGGATTCAAAGTTACCTGCCGAGCACTCCGGTGCTCGGGCCTGCAACAATCTTCTCAAAGGGTCAGACGTGCGATGCATCCGTCTGATCCTATCCAGGTGATATTCTCCAGAACCCCAACGTGGGTCCAACCGCTTCACGGGAACAGCAACCGCCGCTGAATCCCTATCTCTCTAACGGGCAGTAGCGTGACAGGAACCCTAACCTAGGGCCTGTTCCTGATGTACCGCAACCTGAGGTGACTTGGGGGAAACTCCTAGGGCCTGCGGGGTTAATAACCTACCCCCCTCCCCTACTACCCCAAGTCCATAAACCTCACTAACCACTAGCTCCTAACTCGCTAGTACTACCAGCCTGCAGCAGACACACAGCTCTCACAGTCAGTCTGCAGACTCCCACACACGCTGCACACACTGCGCCCAGTACATGCAGCGACAACACACACACAGTCCTATTTGCCAGTGCGCACAGCATTACCTGCTGTGGCACTGCAAAACCTGCACCTTACATACCTAAGGGTGACCTCCCTATCTAGGGCCGTCCCTTATAAATTACCCACTAACCTGGTGGGGAGTTGGGGCCTACCTGGGATGTAGGGGACCTTACGCGATGCAGGAGCTTCACTCACTCCCTGCACCCTTCCTTCCCCTTCAGCTCCGCTGCTCCAACTGACTACGCAGCTCTCTGCCCGCGAAATGGATCCAATCTATCCAGGGCAGTCCTGCAGCCCTATTGGCTCCTATGAGGCACCTGGTGCCTCCCTCGCTAAGCACTATGGGAATTGTCCCAGGGCACTTACAATAACATTGGGGCCGCGTGCGCGCCCTCCCTCTGCCTACACTAACGCTTAATGGCCACCACAACCTTTCCGGCGCCTTCCCTGCCCTCACGCAACTATTCCCTGCGCATGCGCGAGCTATCTGGGCCGCCGGTGACCTACTGCGCATGCGCGAACTGAAGCGCAATGGCGGCGCCCTATCCGCCCGGCTCCAGGAGCGCCGGGAGCCCTGAGACGCGCGTGCGGCCTCGGCAACCGGCCGCACGCGTCCCCGGCAACCCCCGAGCCGGGACCTGACCGCCCTCTCCCCTGCCATCGCCGAACGGAGCCGCCATTGGACGCGGCGGCTCCCGCGATCGGCAGGCAGGTGAGGGGGGTGCTGGAGTGCTGGGGAGACCTGGCTACACTGTATCAACGGTACTTGCAATCTCCTATATATAGGGAAAACCATTAGACCTTTAAAGGTGAGAATGTGCCAGCACATGTGTGGAATACGGAATGCACAACAAAATGTTGATCAAGGTAAAAAGATTCACAATCTGGCACATCATTTTCTCATTCATCATGAAGGTAAACTAGATGATTTCAGCTTTAGGGGAATAGAGGTAATACCTAGGGATCCAAGAAGAGGTGATAGGGACAATCTCCTTCTTCAAAGGGAACAGTTATGGATATATAACCTGGGAACCAAAGCACACAGTGGTTTAAATGAATTGATTGAACTGGTTCCTTTAATTAAAAATCTTAATCTCTTCATCTCCTCCAACCCATCCCTCTCTCTCCCCACTCCATCTCTCTCTACTCCTCCTCATCTCTTTCTCTCCCACTTGCCCATCTCCCTCTCCCATATCTCTCCCTCCCTATCTCTCTCCCCCTCCCCATTTGTCTCTACCATCCCCCCATATCTCTCTCCCCCTCCCTCTCTCTCGGCTCCATCTCTCTTTCTCCCATGCACATTTCTCTCTTCCTCCCCCTACTACATCCCTCTCTCCAACATCCCTCTTCTCCATCCACCAATCTCTCTATTCCCTCCCCATCTCTCTCTCTCTCCCCATCTCTCTCTCCCCGTAACCCATCTCCCACTCAACCCATCTCTATCTCACCATCTCTCTCACCCTCCCCATCTCTCATCTCCTCTCCCCATCTCTCTCTCATCCACACCTCTTTTTCCCCATTTCTCTCTCCTCATCTCTCTATCACCATCTCTTTCTCCCCTTTCCTCTCTCTCCCCCTCCCCATCTCGCACGCCCTTCCCATGTCTCTCCCCTACCTCTCTCTCCCTATCTCTCTCTCCCCTCTGTCTCTCTCACTTTCTTTACCATCTCTCTCTCTCTCCCCCCATCTCTCTTTCTCTCTCTCTCTCCCCATGTCTCCACTCCCCCATCACTCTCTCTCTCTCTCTCTCACCCCATCTCTCTCTCTCTCTCTCTCTCTCTCTCTCTCTCTCGCTCTCTCCATCTTTCCATCTCTCCTCTCTCTCTCCACATCTCTCCCATCTCTCCATATCTCCATCTCTCTCTCCACATCTCTCCCCATCTCTCTCTCTCCATCTCTCTCTCTCCATCTCTCTCTCCACATCTCTCCCCATCTCTCTCTCCCAAATATCTTTCTCCCATTTCTCATTTGTCACTTTTTTTCAAATCAAATTAAATAAGCTTTATTGGCATAATAGAAAAACATTTCAGTAGTGCCAAAGCATGAATAACAGGGGGTATGGTCAGGGCCACCAACAGCGTGAGTCTGTCAGGGTTGGAGTCGGGGTGGCCCTACCGGCCAGCACTGCAAGTTGGACTCGACCCATTGCCAGGCCAGTCTGCCAGTCTTTTCATGGCCGGGCCCCTGCTCTCCCTTAGCAGCAGCCTGCATGACTCCCTATCCTTATCTCCCTATCCCTCTGTCCCATGCCGACGGGCCTCTCTGACGTCAGCACACCGGAAGCGCTCTGACGTCAACACTCTGCTTCCGGCGCACAACGGCATGAGAGGGAGGCCTGTCGGAAGCTCAGTGTGGGACAGAGGGATAGAGGCATGCATGCTGAGGGGAGAGTCGGGGTCCAGCCATGAGACCACCGGCAGCCGGGCCTGGCCAGAGGTCGAGCCCATCCTGCAGTGCTGACCGCCGGCCCCCACATCCACTGGACCCAGCCTGATCATCCCCAAGGTAAGTCTTTTTTTATGTATTGTGGGGGTCTTGTTAATATGTATTGGGGGTGGGCTTTTTTAAAATATGTATTGGGGCGGTGGTGGTCTTTTTAATATGTATTGGGGGGTGGGGATCTTTTTAATATATATGGGGGGCTTGGGGGAATTTGTACATGTATTGGGGGGCTTGGGGGAATTTTTATATGTATTGGGGGGCTTGGGGGACTTTTTATATGTATTGCGGGGGGTGGGAGTCTTTTTTATGCAAAAAAAATGTATGCATTTGGGTTTGGGGGTCTTTTTAATATGTATTGGGGCCTGGGGTATTTTTATATGTATTTGTGGGGCTTGGGGGAATTTGTATATGTATTGGGGGACTTGGGGGACTTGGGGGAATTTGCATATGTATTGGGGGCTTGGGGGATGTTTTATATGTATTGGGGGGCTTGGGGGAATTTTTGTATGTATTGGGGGGCTTGGAGGTATTTTTATATGGGTTGGGGTATTTTTTATGTGTATTGGGGAGGGTTGTTTTTTATATGATGTGTGTGTCTATATATATATATATATATATATATATATATATATATATATATATATATATATATATATATGTATTGGGTAGGTGTTTTTTATGCATTTAGGGGTGTGGGGGAGGTTGTATATATTTGGGGGGTGGGGATTTTTGTGTATGTATTTGGGGGTGGGAAGTTTTTTGCATTGGGGGAAAGTTTTTTCGTATATATTTTGTGGGGGGAATTGTGTGGGGGGAGGGAATGAGTGAGCGTGGGGTTATTCACGGAGGGAGAGGAGAGAGGGGGTGAGTGAGGAAAACAGGGAGTAAGAGTGAGACGCAGGGAAGAGAAATACATGCGAGGGGGTGACGAAGGGAGAGAAATACATGGGAAGAGGGAGGGGGGGTGGGAAGCGAGGGGGCTCACAATACCACCGACACGGGGGGGAGGGGGCCTGCTTAAAATGTTTGTCCTGGGTCCCACGATTTCTGTTGGTGGCCCTGGGTATGGTATAATGTTTACACAAACAATACATGGGTAACAGTTACTCACAGGGATGTTGGGTTTAGTGGGCGTATCTCTGCCTGTGATTGGTGCTGATAGAGTGTGCAGCCAGTTCTGCTTTGGTTTTTTCTTCTCCTATGAGGACTGCTATTTTTTGGTTCTCTTCCATATTGATGAGTTGATTGTTAGACCGAGGTATGTGTAGCTCGCTGTCTGTTCCAGTGTATTATCATGTTGTGTGAATTATGATTTGGTTAGATGCTTTTTAGATTTTCTTGAATACCATCTGGAATACTATTATTCTGTTTTTGTCTAGGTTTACACTTTAATTTGGAGGGTTTTTGCCACTTTTTACCCACCATAATGTATATAATGTGTGGTTGAACATTTTAAATATAACTTTACTGTAGATGCTACATTGCTTATTCAAATGAATGTGATTTACCAGAAGAAGTTTGAATAGATCTGTTTTGTAATGTCAATGCAAATTTGATGTCCCTTTATGTAAAGAACAGTAGTCATGTCATTTAACACGCAGTGATTCACACGTACAGTAGTTGCTGCTACAGGTTTTTCTGCTCCAAGTATTTACGAAATATAAAACTAACCTGCAGTTTGCAAGTCATAAAATACAAATGTGTGAGAAAATGCATAGCAATTAGTACTTTGTTATAACATGCTAACCATTAAAATATTTTAATGACTTGCAGGAACATAATTATATACATTGACATTTTAGATACATAGTTATTAGATATGTTTTGATTAACATTCAACCAGTATTATTTCCGCCTAATGACCTACGGGAATGATGGCAAAAATTCAACGCACTTCCTGTTGTGCATTTTTTTTTTACTTTGTAAGTATTGTGCTGTCATAGACGTGGTTTTAAAAAAAACTAGTGGTACAAGTTTAAAAAAAAACTAAAACTATATTACAATTGTTTTTTAGTGTAGCCCTGTTTCCCTTTAAACAAGATGGCTACTGGTGCTGCCCTTAAACTTGTTGGCTCGCAGAAGCCTAAGCCTCCGCCACGGGGAGCCTGGGGCAATATATTTATAACTTTGTTGCAGCGCCTCCACCTGAGAGGGATCCCAGCGGAGTGGGAGGAGCCCCTCACAGGACACAATAAATACACACACCGTAAAATAGAAAGGCCTTTACTGGCACACATAAACACTATACTCTATATCTTATACTCTATCAAACTACAGGTACAACTACCCATGCACCTTGCAGGGCTGTATCCCACCACCGTGTAACCCACACCGTGTCCTGAGAATCCCAGTCCCTCAATGTCCCACAATATCCACACCCAACCCAGAGTGTGTGACCGTGCGGCCCACTAATTGAATGTGTTAAAGTTGGTGCACTTGCTGTAATGGTCAGGATCACGCAGATGGCACTGTGTCCCTGACTCACTAATACTTCAAAGGCAATGTCCCTATGCTCATGGGCCTGTCCATGTAGTAACCACAAGCTGATATGAGTCAGGGCGTAGCTGGGGCCTACTGGGGGTTAACTGGCCTAGTACAGGAGTCACAGACCCCTGCACACATACACCCTACCCTCTTGGCATCCCCGCTCCGACTAATTCCTCCTCTTCCAGCCCGTGAAGATCTATCTCCTGTTCCAGGAAACTAGCTGCTCTATTGGTTCCCTGGCGTCACATGCTCCTAAAAGGAAAAAAACATTCACCAGGCGCTCCTGTTGATGTTCTGAACGTACAATAATACACAAATAAACAATAAAATATAATATACAAACGGTGACAATTTGCTGCCAAACGGTGACAATTTGCTGCTCGACCCTCGCTGGACCTTCCTAGATGAGACTTTGTATAACGTGGTTTGTAGATATCAGGGAGCGCAGGTCACTGATGGATACATAGGAAATGAAACAAAAAGATATATAGTGCAACTCTGTGAGCACAGAACCTCTCAAAACAAATTAGCTGAGAGGACAAAAGCAATAAAAAATCGCAAAAAAACAATAGTAAGAGGGATGACCCAATCACATGGGTAGAACAGGAGAAACACCAGCAGGTATAAAAACACACAAATGCACAACACACAATCAAATAAACCAATTTTATGGGCCGCCGCGTCGCCGCTACCCAATCACATGGGTAGAACAGGAGAAACACCAGCAGGTATAAAAACACACAAATGCACAACACACAATCAAATAAACCAATCTGTCTATGGGCTGCTGCGTGCGCGCTGTACTCTGCGCGTGTGCAACCCTGTCATGGCTGCCGCTACTCTCCTGACCCTTACAGAGACCACCTATCTCCGCATATCGCGCCCTTGAGAGGGACCCAGTGGAGCTCCTGGCAATCCCGTCGCCAGTCTCATTCCCCCACAACCTCCCATGAGTCAGCGGAGGTAAGGGAAGTACAACACAAACCCTGGGAACCGGAGGGGACCACTCTACATTAGTAATATTTTTTTAAAAATTTGTACATGACCTGAAAATGACACAGACTAGAATTACTCCAAGAACTATTCCCCTATTTAAGTAGTAGTAGTAAGGCACACAATAAAGATACCCCTGGCCATGAAATAACTGGATATATTTATATACAGTCATCAACATCAGATTTTAGGCCTGGAGTATGGCAGCTGTGTTGACAGTCTACCCATCGCAGTATTACTTACTAAACAATTGGAATTGGAGTTTCCTCCAGAGCTAAACCACTCTATTTTCATCTCTGGAGACCCGCAGCCCCGATTCCCAAGATACTTAACAATGTTCATGCTCTATCCAGGAAAAAGAAAATGGCCACCAAAGCCTAATAGGAGGCTGCTACATCATCTGATGCGGCTTCCTGTTTGATGCCTGTTTACATATCCAGCAAGAACACTGTTAACTTCACCAGTAAGTCTCTCTGGAACTAGAGAGGATGAAGGGGTGGTGGGGAAGGGTGGCAAGAGCGGCAAATAATGCTATTAAGCTTCGAAGGCACCGCGGTTCAAATGATGGGAAAAAAATCAATTTAACATTTTGGCGGGATTGCTGCTTTAATCTCCCTGCAGTTTAATGCAGTAATACTACATTCCCCTCCTTTTTTTCTTTCTTCTTTTCCTTATTTTTATATGTAAAGCAGGTGGCAATGTTTAATAATACATTATTACCTAAGCTGGCAATTGTTTGGTGCTCCTGTTATAAATCTGTAAAAATCCTCAATGTGTGCTTAACGAAATGGCCACCTTCTAACTTTGTGCTGCAGTCTGTGAAAT
The DNA here is from genome assembly GCF_040206685.1 of Ascaphus truei. Lineage (NCBI taxonomy): Eukaryota > Metazoa > Chordata > Amphibia > Anura > Ascaphidae > Ascaphus > Ascaphus truei. The sequence goes on from NC_134486.1 coordinate 243,012,274, forward strand.
GCTGAAGCTGATATGTAACATTATATTACTAATGGTTTCAAGTTATTGTTACAGATTTCAGAGCAATAGACAGTCTGCTGTTTGGAGCACAGCAACATATCTGTTTGTGATACTTTGTTGGCAAAGGACAGAGCTCAAAAAGGTGTGTGTCAGAGCCTCTTTCAAAAAAGGAAGTGGATTGCAGCAAGTTATTGACATCAAATTACATAATTATGCTACGTTGTCCATATAACCAGCAATGTATAATATCAACTGTTCCCAGCATCCTAATTATGTTCATGTTTACAGGGTAATTATATCAATTGGGTCCAAGTTTAACAATGATGCATGTGCCAAGGCAGTCATTGCAGGAAATGCAGAGAGAAGAACACAAAATATAGATGAAAGGTAGGAAATGCAGTCAACCTTTTGTGTTCTTCTATCTGTTTAAAAAATATATTTTATACTTTTTATTGCAAAGTTTTTTGTTTACATAGGTACATATAGTTACATAGTAGATAAGGTTGAAAAAAGACATACATCCATCAAGTTCAACCTATGCTAAATTTAGATTCTTGAGATTAATGGACAGTCCCACCAGATGTGCCCATTCCCCCACAGTTCATCCAACAAGCATATTACACCTCAGAAAAACTTTTATGTCGTCTCACTGGAACCAGGCACCAACAAAACAGTAATGTACTGTATATTCATTTTCTGTGCTATTTGTACAAATGGAGAGCTTCAATGTCCTAACAGAGATAGTTACACTTTTCAACGGGTAGCTCAATTTCAAACATTTTCCCAATTTAACATACAGTATACGAGATTTTAGAGCCTGAATGTACACCTTTTAACATATTATATATATAATGGAAATCGTTCCTTTTTTATAAGGATAGTTTTTATGGTACCATTTTTACGGCAACCCCGGAAGCTTCAAAGAAAATGCAAAATGCCTTAATTGGCGATATCTGTAATAACATTTGGAATTAGCTAAATTATATTTGGCTTGGAGTTTAGAAAAGGATTTTAGGAGCCCCTTTTCAAATAAATGAGACAGTCTGGTGATGCCTGCTTCCTGCAATGTTTGGAAATTACCTTTGGGAAAATCTGGACTTGCCAGCAGAGGGGTTAGGAATTAATGGTATTTTGAAAGATTATCTTTTTCAGCCCATTCATCCTATACAGAATGGGAATTATTAATACTGGGTATATTATATCAAGAGATATACAAATAACAAAAAAACAGACAATGGACAAAACAGATATTCCTTGGCGCACTATCAGATATTTAGACCTGACAAGATGAATGAAGTCCCAGAGTCTTGATGATGGAGATATTATGTCCAAAGTCCAATGCACTTAAATCCTTTGAAATAGCAGAACCAGATCTGAAAGCATAAAAAACAGAACAACCATTGCGCAGTACCCTCTGGTCAGTCCTGCTCTCCCCCACCGTTGCCAGCTACTTACTTAAAAGTAAATATTGGCGGGCCTCAAAAGGTATCTTTCGCTTGCTTCGCGGCTAGCTCCAACTCAGCGTGTTGGCAGGCGATGTGACCTCTCTCCAGATACACGTCCGCAGCACCACAAACCGTATGGTAAGGAAAGATAGGGCACCAATAGTGTGATACCAAACATTTAATAATAAAAACTACAGGGTATAGCGACAGTACACTCACACGCCGTTAATCCCTACATGCAGCATACAACGTGCCGTCCGCTCTCATGAGAGGATGCCGGGGTGATGCAGGAGGAGGCTGGAGTTGGCGTGATTCCCCGTTTCGTGGCCGCGACTCGGAGCGCCTCGTCCTCCTCCGATGACGTCACCGCTGATCCGCCCCTTCTCCTCTCCAAACGTATGCACGCTGTATCAAGTCTAAAACACTCCACCCTATGCGCGTTTCGTGACTGCTGACGTCACTTCTTCAGGGGTCATGGAGTGGTGGGGGCACTTAGTGTTATTTAAACACATTTGCATAATGTCCGTGGGCTTCCCATTGGATAATTGTCCAAATTGGGACCTCCTACTGATAGCCCTCACATGAAGAGTGGAAGATAATCTAATGTACAACCATCTTAACCATATCATGTCGGGATACTGATGAAACTTGTATTATATGCACTGCTCTACAACAATTACACACAATTAATACAACAATAAAAATACATACAATTATAAAATATAAAAAAGGCTAGCAATAATATGGGGGTTAGCTCGAACCTGAAACTGACAGGCAATCTCCTAACCTTTATATTTATAGAGGACCCAGAGAAAAAAGGCAGTAGATTTATTAAAATTGGAGGACTGGTTTAGCAATTTTCTTTGAAATAGAGTATAGACCTAGCTATCTTTTAAGAATGATGCCAGGTCAAACTCTATATTGAGACCTCTCGGGGTCATGGTTTTGAGGGTGTATATCCAGAAGCTTTCGCGTCTGGATATTAAATTAATTTTATCACCCCCTCTCCAATTCTGCTTAGGACATTCAATACCTTTACATACTAAACCTGCAGGGTTTTGACCATGTTTTAATTTGAAGGCCCCTCTTTATATTGTAAACATGTTCTGCAAGACGTCGTTTCAATGGTCTACCTGTTCGCCCTACATGTTTTTTTGTTATTTGTATCTCTCTTGCTATTGTTATACATACCTTGTGGATAGGTTTGTTCCCCATTCCGAAGGCAGCCATTCCCCAGTCTGTTTAATGAGCTTGTGGGGATTCACATATTGTTTTTTTCCTTAATAGGGGATTTCCTTACATTCTTAGAGCACTTATTTATCACTATAGTTGTTTATAAGTTAGGTTAATAGATTGAGCGCTTAGTATATGTTTAGTTTAATTTTGTTTTCACTGTAGTTGTATCCATTTCACATATCAGCAGCCAACCATTATTCATACAACATGTCACTTTTTTCTAGTCGAGCACTTCGTAGTTGTAATCTAGATAATATTTTTGCAGATGACACAGAGGTGGAACACATAGATGTAGACACTGAAAATCTAGACACTCTATTCAACAAAGTAGAGAAACTCCTCACACAGGAAATGAGGCAGATCTGGGAAGTGGTAGCATTGAAAAAGTATATAGAACATAGGAGAATACCGAGAGGACTGAGGGTCCTCAAGGTACCAACACTCGAGACAGAGAATGAGATATTTATGAAGGAGTGGAATCACCTTCTCGATACATGTGCATTCGGTTTGGTCAATTTGTCCATTCAGTATAGAACAAAATCCCTAGATGTTTTGGATAAGGAGATCACAGAAATCCAAGAAAAATTGAGCCATTTCTCCGAGCTCAAAGAGTACAAAGTACTCGATGAAAAAATTTCACAGAGAATAGAAAAATTGGAGAAAGAGGTTATTAGCTTAAAACAGAAAAAATTTATCAGGGATAAAAAAGACTATGAACAGAATAGGCAAAGGGACTGGAAAACTGAGAAAAAAGTTAATATTGTAGAAGAAACTCCAATGGTTAAGGTTGGGTCCACACCGACTAACAATGGAGTGATACTAAAGGAAGACATAAAATCAAAATCAAAAAAAGATAATGTTCCAATGATTAAATCATCCAATAAAAAAACGAACTCTCAACGTCCCCATTTGGGAGCTAGATCACAAGCACCCCCAAGGGATGATCACCGTAGATACTATGGCCCGCCACATGGAGGGTATTTCAATGGCAATGGTAGATATGGGCATCATGAGCATTACCATGATGGATCTAGAGAGAGCTTCAGGGGTTATGACAATAATGTTTTTAGACCTAACAATAGCTTTAGACCCTACAATATACCATCAAGAGATCAAGAGAACAACCAATATCCAATGTCTTTTTTAGATCACGACAGGGAATACGATTTCACTCTACGGAGAAACAGCGAGACAGACAACCTAGTGGGGAGACAAGATACCCCAAGGTCTGCGAGACGCAAAAGAATAGAGGATTCAGAGGAAAAAGAGGCGGAAGGAGGAAAGAGAAAAAAGTCAGATCAAGCAAGCCACCGGTAGAGGTTAGCAATATATTCAATATCAGTGGCTACAAAACCACTGAGGTTGAAGAGAGGGTTCTCTCCAAGGGTTTAAATTTTGCTCCCTCACAGGGACCTAATATGTTTGATCTCTATATAGATACTCACAAATTTGTGAGACGTCTAACATTGAAAAAGTATTTCATTAAAGACGCTGCAAGTAGGGAGGCCATTCAGGATAACAATAATTGTAATGTCATTAAGTCAACTCCATCTACTAAATTCAAAAGGCCCTCTGTTTTTTATCCTAAACATATTAAGGGTAACTTTATAGATACCTTTACTGAACTAGTCATTCAGGACATGGAGAGGGCAACTAGTGAGTTTAGAATCCCAAAACATAATCTGAGCAAATTAGAAAAAGATGCTGTTAAGAGTCTAGAAAGCAATAAACAAATTGTAATCAAATCCGCTGACAAAGGGGGTGGTATTGTCATCATGGACTCTGAATATTATAAGACAGAGTCCATGAGAATCCTAAGTGATATAACCACATACCAGAAACTGCCATGTAATCCATCAGCAGAATTTAAGGTAGTACTAAATGAATATCTACACAAGGGATTCGTAGATGGAAATATTTCCAAGGGAGAATTGGAGTTCTTGGACATACAGCAGCCAAGGATTCCAATTTTCTATTTCATTCCAAGGATTCACAAGGATCTTTGGAACCCCCCCCCGGACGCCCGATTATATCGGGGATAAAATCATTGACATCAAATTTGTCCCAGTTTATTGATTCTACCTTACAAAAGTATGTCCCTAAAATCCCGTCGTTCCTTAGAGACACTACTCATGTCTTAAACCTAGTGAACAATCTTAAGTGGGAAGATCATTATATATGGGTCATGATTTAGGTATCAAGGCAATTAGGAAAGTATTAGATCCTGATTACAGTCTAGAACAGGGATTTAAAGATTTCATAGTAGAAGGGATACGGTATATCCTGACTCATAATTTCTTTAGCTATGATAACAGTTTCTTCCTCCAGATATGTGGCACTGCCATGGTTAAAGGTTCGCCCCTAGTTATGCCAACCTCTTTATGGGCATGTGGGAAGAGGAGTTTATCCAATCCGACGGCCCATTCGGGGCGGACCTTGTACTATGGAAGCGTTATATTGACGATGTGCTATGTATCTGGGGTAGAAGTAAGGATGATCTGGGGAAATTCCAACAATATTTGAATAGTAACAATATGAATCTAAAATTCACTTTCAATACCAGTCCATCTACCATAGACTTTTTAGATTTGACATTGTTCATTGAGAAAGGAGCTATTAAGACAAAGACCTTTTATAAAAAGGTCGATGCAAACACTTATCTATTGGCATCAAGCCATCATAACCATAGATGGATTAATAACATTCCCAAGGGCCAGTTTTTAAGAACTGAACGTAATTGCTCTCAAATGGAAGTATTTGACATGCAGGCCAATGAACTTAAAAACAAATTCTTTGATAGGGAATACAATCATAATAAGGTTATGAGAGCTTTAGAAGTAGCTAAAAATACTAATAGAGATGATCTCATTTGTATGGACAACAAGAGAAAGAATCAGCAAGATGGAGTTGAATTTATTCCTTTCATCACTAAATATAATGGAATGGCTAATAAAATTACGTAAATAATTAAAAAACACTGGGGTATCCTACAGGGTGACACAGTATTACAAACAATTTTACCCAAACATCCACAGATAGTTTTTAAAAAAGCTGACAATCTCAAATTAAAATTATCCCCCAGTTGTCCTTTTAATTCAATCAAGGCACAGAATACCACATGGTTAAAGGATCTTGATGGATTCTTTACATGTGGTAAGTGCATTGGTTGCAGCTATAGTTCCAAATGTAGGGACTTTAAATCTAACATTACGGGGATTAAATTCCCGATAAAGTCATTCATTTCCTGCAAGACCCCTTTTGTGGTCTACCTGTTGGAGTGCCCGTGTGGACTACAATATGTAGGGCGAACAGGTAGACCATTGAAACGACGTCTTGCAGAACATGTTTACAATATAAAGAGGGGCCTGGAGACACATAGTGTCTCCAGCCACTTCAAATTAAAACATGGTCAAAACCCTGCAGGTTTAGTATGTAAAGGTATTGAATGTCCTAAGCAGAATTGGAGAGGGGGTGATAAAATTAATTTAATATCCAGACGCGAAAGCTTCTGGATATACACCCTCAAAACCATGACCCCGAGAGGTCTCAATATAGAGTTTGACCTGGCATCATTCTTAAAAGATAGCTAGGTCTATACTCTATTTCAAAGAAAATTGCTAAACCAGTCCTCCAATTTTAATAAATCTACTGCCTTTTTTCTCTGGGTCCTCTATAAATATAAAGGTTAGGAGATTGCCTGTCAGTTTCAGGTTCGAGCTAACCCCCATATTATTGCTAGCCTTTTTTATATTTTATAATTGTATGTATTTTTATTGTTGTATTAATTGTGTGTAATTGTTGTAGAGCAGTGCATATAATACAAGTTTCATCAGTATCCCGACATGATATGGTTAAGATGGTTGTACATTAGATTATCTTCCACTCTTCATGTAAGGGCTATCAGTAGGAGGTCCCAATTTGGACAATTATCCAATGGGAAGCCCACGGACATTATGCAAATGTGTTTAAATAACACTAAGTGCCCCCACCACTCCATGACCCCTGAAGAAGTGACGTCAGCAGTCACGAAACGCGCATAGGGTGGAGTGTTTTAGACGTGATACAGCGTGCATACGTTTGGAGAGGAGAAGGGGCGGATCAGCGGTGACGTCATCGGAGGAGGACTAGGCGCTCCGAGTCGCGGCCACGAAACGGGGAATCACGCCAACTCCAGCCTCCTCCTGCATCACCCCGGCATCCTCTCTTTGTGATATATAAAGATAAATATTGAATGTATGTAATTTTATTTTTCCAGGTTTTTTAATTGGATTTTTTTTTTCATGTTTTTCAATGCCCTTTGACTTCTAATGTATTAATCTGTGCCTGTTTAGGGTACAGATGAATACAGTGGTAGCCAATGCATTTTTTGCCAAATGCATTTCTTCTATTTACTGTTATATTCTCTATTTCTGTTTATTGTTTAGATTAAATTGTTTTGAATTGTGATGGCTTGTTTAAAAAAAAATCCGATTGTTTTGCGTTTTTATTTAATGATATATTTTGTTGGCTACTGGTTTCAATTGTTGTGTTGCCTAGTGGTTGAATTAATTAATTGTTGTGTTTGTTACTGCTTTTATGTATTAAATGTATTGTTTGGCTAGTGGTGTGAATTCTTTAATTGAATGCCTAGTGGTTTTATTTCTTTAATTGAATGACTAGTGGTTTTATTTCTTTAATTGATTGGCTAGTGGTTTTATTTAGGTAATCCATTGGTTGGCTAGTGCTTTTAATTTTTGATTTTGGGGGTTTAGGTTCTTGTTGTATATGCTTGATTATTGTGTATTTTGGACATTCATGCTTTTGTATTAGGGTGACCATTTACTGCTATAGTAGATTATCATGCCCATATTATATGGGTATGATGTACTACACAGACGGCACACTTTATTTGAGTACGGCTCATTCCGCAAGCCGGGATATGTCCCGGCTTGCGAGCCGCACTCCCTCAGCGTGCCGCGCATCACCGATGCGCGGTCACGCGTCATCGGGTGCCTGTGCCGCCTGTACGCGTGCCCAGGGCTCCCCGAGGGAGCCCTGGTGTCGCGTGGATGTGAGGACGGCGGCGGGACGTTCCGGGGGACCCGGCGGACTCAGTGAGGAGAGGGGGAAGCCCCGATCGGCGGGCCTCTCCTCCGAGGCTTCGGCGCGTGCCCGGCACCCTCCGGCGCGCGCCAGGTTACTGCTGCGGCCGAGAACGGGCAAATGCTCGAATAAACTCGGCCGCAGCAGTACTATGTCAATCAATGGGTAAAGGGTGGGTATAGTGGGTCCAGGGTGGGTGGTTAGGCATCCTCGGTAGGTAGCGGGGGAGGGTGGGTTAACCCTTTAATTACTATAGCGGTTATTAACCGCTAAGGTATTTTAGGGGCTAGGGCCATTAGATTGTATTTTTTATGTATTATTTCTGGCAATGGAGGACATGGAGTGAAAGAATTGTAAAAACAGCGCTCCTTGTGAGGAAATAGCAACAAGTGCAATCAGGTGCAAACAAGTGCAAATTAGGTGATATATAGTAGTGATAAATAGACAATTCGTGATAATAGTGACAAAAAGTGAATATACAATAATAATAATAATAATAATGCAGCTCTGAAAAAACCCTTTCTTGGGAACGGTCCTTTTTGTTCCCTCTTGATACAACGTTGATGGACGATAGGGGAGCGCAATACGTGGAAAATATGTGGAGATTTAATAAATATGGTGTGATAACGTCTGGACCAAGTGAAATTCCTGAACTGGAGTTGTCTTTAGATGTTACACTCACATTCTTTCAAATCAATAAAAGCATCTCCAAAACAATGGCAATGATGTATTTTTTCCAATGGATGGGTCTTCCTTCAAAATGGGGATATCCCTCAGGGTATGCAGGGTCGTGTGTCGTGAGATGGGGAGAGAAATCAGATATAGTGCAAACCAATATATTTAAGAAGAAATCTTTATCTAATAAACTGGTGGAATTGCACTTAAATTTAAACACACAATAGAGGCACATAATAAAAGCGAGTTCAGCTCTCACCCCCTCCTCCGCTTGGAACTCTCTCCCGTCATGTCACTTCCGGTCCGCGGCGCTCGTCTCGAGTGAATACAGGAGGATTCCCAATGCAGCTGGTGAGGTAGGGTGTGTGTCTTCAAGTTTCTTGAGTCGACGCGAGTTTCAGGACATCGGAAAGTTCCCACCCTTAGAGGCCTATTCACTAAACCTCGATAAGGGACTTATAGCACTATAAATGCACATATAGTGTGATATTGCCTGTGTTGGTATTCAAAAAGCTGTGATAACAGTGCAATATCGCACATAACCTTACGAGAAGCCAAAAAATGCCACAAATCGCATTTTTTGCCAGAAACTGCTATACGATAAACTGTGATAAGCATATCGTACTTTAAAAACTTGCACTATTTTAAAGGTATTGCAAGATGCATAAAAGTAGTTTGTTTTAGTTTTACTGCACAGGATTGATACCGTAGGCCAGCGGGAACCAACCCCCCCCCCCCTGAGACCCACGGGGACCTCCAGAGATTTGTGTTCCCTGCATCTCTGGGGGTTCCCAGGGGTCCCCGCAGGTCTCCGGTATCAATCCTGTGCAATAAAAGTAAAATTGCAGCCAGTTTCATAACTTAGCGGCTAACTGCTAAGGTGATGAAGAGGTTAAATAGCAGGCACTGCATAGTTGTTGGTACAGGGGGTGGGTGAAGCTTTCAGGTGCCCCAGGGTGGGTATTTAGGCCTTGCAGGAGGGTGGCAGTAGGTTAATCTCATCATTACCTTAGCGGTTACAATCGCTAAGGTAATGAAGGGGTTAACCCCTCATGCTACCCTACCACAAGGCCTAAACACCCACCCTTGTGTAACTACTACCTCCACCCACCCCCTGTACCAACAACACCACACAGGAATGGGTAAAAGTGCTATTAACCAAAGATGGCTAATAGCGCTTTCCCCATTCAAAAAAATATTACAGTGCAATACATAAATACAAACCCGCCCCCTCCCCAACACTAACACATATTGCACAGTAATGGTCAAAATGGCTATTATCCAGAATAGTGCATTTGCCCATTAAAAATAAAACCAGCCAGCATAAAGTAAATTAAAGTTCTTCTTACCCCAGCCAGGATGAAGGTGCCCTCGTCTTCCTCTCCACCCTCTCTGTCCTCCATGGGCAGTAACATTACAATAATTAAAAAAAAACTAATGGCCACTAACCCCATAATCACCTTAGTGGTTAGTAACTGCTATAGTAAGTAAGGGGTTAACCCCCCCCTCTTTCCACCTGGGAGGCCTAACCATCCTCCCCATGGCAACTACCCCCACACTCCATCCCCTCTAGCCATTGATTAGCACAGTGGTAAATCATGGCCATAATATCACCATATTTTGCCACCATGGCAGTCAATGGGCAACCTAAAAAAAACAAGCACCAAAAATACAATACATTACAATTACATAAAAATAAGCATTTGGAAACAAATACAGTGCTTGTCAATGTGCATATGTATACCCTGAAAGGGGCATAGATAAACACATTGGCAGTCAATGGTCACCCTAAAAAAAAAATACAACAAAAAATACAATACATTGCAATAAAATAAAAAATAACATTTGCCTAAAAATGCATTGCTTGTCACTGTGTTATCTAAACCCCTAAAGGGGCATAGATAAACACATTGGCAGTCAATGGGCATCCCCCTAAAATTCCACAATTAAGTAAAATACAATCAATGTTTTTCTTACCTTAGATGTTTTCACCCCTGTCCTGCGCGATCACAAAAACTTGACCCTCGACACAATGCTCCTCAAATAGCCGATGCGTAGAAGTCTCTGATCATATCTTGATTGAAGAGACATCTCCCTGGTGAGTCCTTCATTCTTTTCTTCTTTCTTTTCTTTCCATCGGCTTCTTGGCATTAAATGAGGCAGGACAGGCTTCACACAAAGTCTGTGATGTCACATTTGAGTGTCAAATAGTACATTCCCAATCCGATTGGCTGGTATACCATGTGACAGATTTTTTTTTAAGGATGTGACTCCATCAAAAAATGGCTAGGTAATGAAGCTGCTTTAATGTGATTTTTTTGTTTTTGTTTCAATCTTTTCTATTGTATTTTTTGACACATACACTTCTTTACTGTTTTAAAGGTACACAATGTAGATGGTATATATTGTACAGGGTATTATCTTACAAAATAAACTTCAATATTTGAGATATTCAATCTGTATTCGATTTGTGTAAGTAAATGGCCAATGAGATGTTTATAAATTATTCCCTTTGTTCATTAACAGTGTTCTGATCACCATAGTCTCTGGTGTGGTTTAAAAGTGGACAGAGAAGATAAGATGGAAAAAAGGTAAAGTGGAGAAGAGGGGGGGGGGGGGGGGGGGAGGTAGGGAGGGGAGCTAACTGGGTGTATAGCGATGGGGTTTTCCTCCCTATATCTTCCTAGCTCTGGAGCCAAGGCTCCCATGTTTTGTGGAACTGCTCAGTAGATTGGTTTAGTTGGGCAGCCAGCCATGTACATAACCTTGTTTATTCTTTTAAACACTGTTCCCCTGGAGGGGGTGTTAATTTTTTCCCAAGCCACAGCTATGGAACATCTCGATGTGGTCACAATAAAGGAGGTCAACTTCTTCATGGGAGGGGGGAGATTTTCCACTGATTTGGCCAGCACGAAAGATCAGCGGGTCCAGGGGAATCCTCAGTTCCGTGACTTCTAGAACTATATTTTGGATCATAGTCCAAAGTTCTGTACCGTCGGGCATGTCCACCATATGTGAGCCATATCACCCCTAAGACGGCATCCTCTCTAGCATAGATCGGGAATTCCTGGGATGATCTGGCTCAGCCTACTAGGAGTTAAGTACCATTGAAATAGGATTTTGTAAATATTTTCCTTCGTTATTGTACAAATTAAGGTTTTAGCTGCCGATTTCCAGATATCCTCCCAGTCGTCCCAATCTATCTAATCATTGAGGTCTTCAACCCATTTTAGCATGTAATTATGGTCCAGTGTATTTATTGATGCCTCTATCCCCACATATATACCCGATATCAATTCTCTCTGGTAGGTGCCTTTCTTACAATATACTTCAAATTTTGATAAATTATGAAAACTCCTGTTTTGTGAAATTGACGAGAGAAAGTGTCTAATTTGGAGGTATTTAAACAGATGGAAATCTTGCGTTTGGTATATTTTGAATATCCTGGAAGGACAAGATCCTCCCCTTTTCTACCAGGGCCGGTGCTATTTTTATTTCTAAATTTTTAAATTGGGTCAATTGTCCTTGGGAACAGCCCGGAGGGACGTCCGGGTTGTTGAAGATAGGAGTTAGCAGTGATGGGAAAGTCCTCAATGCGTACTTTCCTTTATTTTTGGACCATATTTTCCACGTGCACCTCATCGATTCGAGGTCAAACCATCCTATCGTGTCTCCCTAGTCCCTTGGGACCACAGAGCCGCAACGAGGGTTAGGGGTCCACATAGTAGGATTCACTTGCCAACCATCATCAGGTTGTGGGATCATTATTCCATATCACTACTTGTTTCAATTGGGCTGCTTGATAGTATTTAATAATATCTGGAACACCAAGGCCTCCCCTTGCTTTTGAGGCTAGCATTACTGACATAGCAACTCTCGGTCCCTTGTCTTTCCATATAAATTGAAAAATATGGCTTTGTATAGTTTTCAGCTCAAGCAGGGGTATACCTATCGGGAGTGTTTGGAAGTAATATAGTAGTCTTGGGAGAATATTCATTTTGGTGGAGATAATTCTCCCCATCCAGGATATTCGGAATTTATTCCCTGCTAGTAGGTCCTTTTGCATTTTTTTGAAAAGGGGAGGGAAATTACTTTGGTACAGGGATTTAAAGGAGCTTGCTATCTTAATTCCCAAATAAGTAATATGGGTAGAGCTCCATTTATAGTTAAAGTTTGATTGCAACAATTTTATTTCCGGAGCTGGAAGTGTTAAGTTTAGGGCTTCGGATTTATCATTATTAACTTTGGAGCCTGAGACTTTGCCAAATTGATCTAAGATAAGTTGGAGATTTGGAAGGGACGTCTGTGGTGCAGCTAGGGACAATATAACATCGTCCGCAAATAAGGATATCTTATAGTTTATTCCGTCAGTGGGGATTCCCTATACATTGATGTCATCTCTAATTATGTATCATTATCTACTGTATCATGTATTTTTTATAACTCTGTGCCAAGGACATACTTGAAAACGAGAGGTATCTCTCAATGTATTACTTCCTGGTAAAATATTTTTATAAATAAATAAATAATAAATTATGGCCGCTAAGGGTTCAATTGATATGGGAAAGAAGAGTGGAGACAAGGAGCACCCCTGTCTAGTTTCATTTGTAATCGTAATTGGGTCCGCATTTTCCCCTGGAAGTTTGGCAAAGGGCTCTGACGCCCTCCAGAAATGGGCCCTTGAATGCAAATTTTAGCATGGTCTGACCTAGAAGTAACCATTTTATTCTATCAAATGCATTTTCAGGGTCTAAGCTTAATAGTATGCTTTTGTACTGGAGAGGTGCACGTGGTCTATAATATTTATGATCTTACGGTATTGTCCGAGGTCTGCCTGCCCGAGACAAAACCCACTTGATCAATATGCATTAGCTTTGGTAGAATCGAGTCCAGCCTGTTTGACAGGATTTTGCTATAAATGTTTAGGTCCGTGTTGAGTAATGATATTGGTCTGTAGTCTCCACACTGGAGTGGGTATCTCCCCTACTTGTGGATAATGCCTAGGTTAGCCATAGACATGGAAATTGGTATTGGCTCGCCCACCAGAAAAGAATGAAAAGTTTCTAGGATATACGGGGACAGGATCGCCTGGAATTTCTTATAATATAGGTTAGTAAAACCATCTGGCCCAGTGTTTTGGCCACTGTATCTTCAGAAATTTAATCGCTTCTGATAATTCTTCCTGATACATTTTCTTATTCATGGTTTGTACAGTAGGTCCTCCTCAGATAGTGTGGGCAAATTACATTGTTTTAGAGATTGCATCAGCGTTTGTTGGACCTTTTATTGAAGATTCAAAGTTATAAAGCTTGGAGTAAAAATTTGAGAATTCTTGCGCCATTTCTTTTTCGTTATATAGAATTTGTCCGGATTTGGATTGAATCGATGAGATCTAAGATTTAACTCTCAGACCTCTAAGTTTGTTGGCTAACTGTCAGGTAGGAAGGTAGAATGGCTTAAAAGGTCAAGTTGTTTACCTTGCACTACACCAGTATTGAAGTGGGGAACCAATAAATTGTGACATGTGTGATAACGGAACAAAAACTGCAATAAAGGGTGCAGAGGTGGTGCTGGCAGAGATGGGGTTAATGATGAACACAGAAAAGAAAGAAAGCTCCCTAATAGCCGCACAGAAGAACACCTATTCCTATATTAAAAGTTACTATTTATTAATAAATGATTAAAATATATTTATTGCAGCAAAACTAACGTGAACCAAAGTGATTAAAATAAATTAAAAACGGAGAAGGTAACTGTATGCCTAATTCAAACTGACAGTGTAAGCTAGGAATAACTATTGTCAATCATGATATCCCACTGCTATATAATTATACTAACAGTGGTAGTTATACCCATACAATTCTATGTCGTTTGAGGACTACACCTAAATTAGAGAATGGAGAGTATAGCTTAATATAGTGTGTGTGCTCAAAATTAATGTGGTGTGTTCAATTGAGCCAGCTTGATGGAAATATATGTAGATATACACACACACTTGTACCAGACCATCAGGTTCAAAGATTAATGAACCTATAGATCTGTCATGGTAATCAAAAGACAGCTATCTCAAGATCACAAAGTATGTGTCTTGTACTCGGAACCATAACAATAGGAGAGTAGTCAGAGTGTTGTGCTTCCTTTAGAAGGCTCCGAAACACTCTAACTGAGAAAAGGCAACAGACCTCTCCGATAAAGCCAGCGCACTAGGTGCGGAAACATGTTCTGGAATGTGTTTGGAAGTGTAGGAGTATTAAAGTGGGTTTCTTGAATAAACAATATATCTGCTTTCATTTTTTTTCATTCTTGTAGTGGTAACTTCCTTTTCTTAATTGAGTTTAGACCCATGACATTTAGAGATACCAGTTTTATTGATGTTGGATTTGACATGGTTCTTTTTTGGATAATTGGAGAAGGGGACCTTCCACTTTCCCAAGGTGGGGGTCTTGGTTCGCCTCGAAATTTTGCAGAGCTAGGTGTGGTTTGTATTTTAATGTTTGGTCTAGGGGGATCAAAAGAGGCAGTGGGACGAGGGGGGCATGGTGTGAAGAGGGGGAGAGCAGATAGAAAGGAAGAAAGAACTAGAGAAAATGAGAGTGGGCCCATCGATAGCCCTAATGTGGAAGCCTTGTTCACCATGGTGAAAAGGGAGGTGGGCAAAATGCCCTTGAGAGAAATCCCTGGACACCAAACATGGGGGACGCGAATGGAAGGGGCCTAGAGCTCTCCATAGCTGTACATGACAACCGCAGATTTCAACAAAGATAACAATTCAACATAGGCATAAACAGTTTTTGTCCTTGCATTTTTGTTGGGGTTGGGAACTTGCATTAGTTTCAACATGGAGGGGGCGGGTGGGGTGATAGGAGCGGAGGAGGGGGGAGAAGGGGAAGGGTAGGGAGGAAGGGGGAGAGAGGAGGGGAATGTGCAGGCATATGGGGAGGGAAGAGGGGGGAGGTAGAGAGGGGGGATGGTTGATATTTGAGGGATGGGGAGGGGGAGGAGGGGGAGGGAGGGGGGAAGGAGGGGTGGGGGAGAGGGAGGGGCTGGCAAAGGGGGGAAGGGGAGAGTGAGGTGGAAATATGGGCTCATGTTTGAGACACAGTGATATTTGCAGACATTGTTTGCTAGCATTCTGGCTATTACCATTTAAATATTGTGACATTGAATATGGTAATGTTTATTGTGGGGCCTAGGAGGTGGGTAGTGGGACTGTTCTGTGTAGTGTTTTTATTGTGGGTAGTGGGGGTGGGTGAAGGGGTTATTGTCCCCAAGGGTGGTGGTTAGACCTCCCGTGTGGGTAGTGGGGGAGGTTGGTTAGGCCTCCTGAGTGGGTAGTGGGTGAGGGTGGGTTAACCCCTTAATTACTCTAGCGGTTACTAACCGCTACAGTGATTAAGGGGTTAGGGGACATTAGATTGTCGCTTTTTATTCTTGTGTATTTTTTTGCAGCACCGGACGGCATGGACGTGGTGAGGATGAGGACGGCCTTCATCGTGGCAGCCTGGCAAGGGTGAGTGCAAGATGTATTTATTTTATTTATGCTGCTTAATGTTGTATTTTAAATGGGCAAATGCACTATTATCCATATGTGGATAATAGTAACTTTGCCCATTACTGTACTGTATGTGTAAGGGGGCAAGGGGGGGGGGTGTATTTATTTAAAAGTATTTATGTATTTTTCATTTATTTTTTTGGGGCACCAAATTGTTAATGCAGGCAAGCGGGGACCCCCAGACTCCTGCGGGACCACCCGGGAACCACCGCCAGCCTATAGTATAATTCCTGTGCATCCCTAAAAAATTAAGATATGGTATGTATGTTAGGGGAGTATAGGGGTTGTTGGGGGCACAGGGGGATGGGGGTGTATTAGATATTGCTATATTTATTGGGGATCTATATGGTAAGGGGAATAAACCCCATGGTGTCCGGTGCTCTACACAGTATATATAGCTAGGTATGGGTTAATGATAGGCAACCTCAGATGCGTATATGTGTAAAGTAAAAAACAACAATCCCACTGCAATTGAAATGTTCAAATGTACATATGAATATAAACGAAGGAACGGGGAGGCAGACTAAAAACCTAGGAGGGGGGCCAGTTGTGCAGGAAATAGTATAGAGACTGGATGAGAAGCCGTAAAAACTCCTCTCCTGTACTCACAGAACAACTAAAGCCTGCTGCCCTTACCCGCCTGGTATCTTCACTGCTCCTTCGGTAGCTTCCCGGTCCCAGCTCTATAGCGGCTGCGCTCCAGTATGACGTCACCGCTGTCGCCGAACTGCTTGCTCCGGGACGGATTCCGAGACGTGTCACGCGTACCAGTGGTCCTTGCAACCGCAGAGGGAGGCGGCTCCGTGGCATACGTCTTGTAGAGCAGGGGATCGTTTGCGTGCTCCAGCCCAGGGATGTGTAGCAGTAAAAGGTAGATTTGTAGGCGGTCACTGCATAGATGGGAACTCAGCCATAGATGAGAGTTAAAATCAGCTTTATTAAGACATGCTATGGTATGAATGGGTTAAGTCCACCCGCAACAACCTCGCAAGGCCTAAATACCAAAAAAAGGCCAAATACCCCCTTCAGCCACCCCCGCTACCCACAATAAGCCTGGCACATGTGGTTAACCCCTTCATTGCCTTAGCGGTTAGCCGCTAAGGTTATGAAGTGGGCTGTAAATGCCTTTTTCCTGCACCGAATTCATGCCGGAGGTCTTCGGTGCTAGTATTAATAGATATCAGCTCCAGAGACCCCGGCATCAATCCAATGCAGAAGAAAGGCCTGATTTTTTCTATGTCCCGTCTCGCCGCTCACCGGCTGCTTCTCCCCACCTTCATGCCAACTTTTTGTGGCGGGACGGTTTTGAGAGGAATTCTCAATTCTAGAGCGACGATCAGCTGCGAAAAGCTGATCGGGGCTACAAAAATTGAGCGTGTTTGAAAAACTGGCGATAAGTGCCAAAAAGTGGCTTTTAGCCAAGCGGCTGCCGAAAAAATGTTTAAAAAAAAAAGGCGATTTTTGCTTTTATCGGCAGCTTTTCGAGGCTTACTGAATCATAATAGGCATTTTTTGCGAGAAGCTGGCAAAAAATGACTTTTCGGTGCTTACTTCATGAGGCCCAATGTGTCTTTCCACATGTGAATAAATCGTTTTTCAACTTCTTCAAACCCTCTTCAACTGCTTTTGTTCGCGGTGTGGCGTATTTTTGGCTGTTTGACAAGTTTTTCCGGACTTTGGGGTTGGGAATTATGAAAGTGATAATGATGATGTTTGTAGTGTGGGGTTAGTCAGTATGCGATGTCCGTAATATCAGCCGTCTGGATTTTCCACCGCTACCTCAGCAAAGTCAGTTCCAACACTTCCCTGGTGGGCCCCTCAGTTTCAAGGTTATGTGCCGTACATGGATCGCACCCGTTTTCTGTTAGAGACAGAGGGCATAATAGATCATTGGTGGGCGGTAGGAAAGTTCATCCCCGAGGAGGCTGCAGAGGCCATGAGACGCAGAGAGCAAGAAATAATGTTGGGCATAGGGCAGTCCAAGGGATTGGCCTTAGATGCTTATGAACCCCCTGTGCAGGAACCGTTGTTCTGGGTTTAGCCAGGTCGGGCTGAAGGCCACAGGTTACCTAAAATCAGCCCAGCTGAGCGGCATGTAGTACAGAAGTATCGACGTTCGCATAGGTTCGAGTATCCTTATGTCCCGGAACAGTTGATGAGGGAGATTGACGAGAATCGGGAAAGGTGGCTGATAGAGACTGTTAGGGCCTATATTATAGATCACAGTAGGAGCACCTTTCATAATGTGGAGGAAAGGGTAGCCTATTTAGTGAGGGTCTGGAAAGTTGGGAGGTCGGTGGACATGGACCGGGTGGAGTTCGTGTCCGAACGGCACCCTAAGAGGGTGTTCTCTATCATGGTTCCTGATGATACTGGGACTCTAGAACGTAAACCAGACCCAGAGCACTATTACTGATGAGGTTCTCCATGTTGGGGGGGGGGGGGCATGTTTCTGGTAAAGCAGCCATTTGATGGTTATATTCAAATAAAGCTATAATGTACTGTGGTCACAGAGAATGTTATCATGCATATCATATGGGATAATCATTGTGAGAAATGTTTTTCTGTTATGTTCAGGGTACCTTTAAGGATGGTACCTGAAAATGTAAGGCCCAAGTGTGGTCGTTGGGATTCCACCAGAGGGAGGATGTAGCCATGCCACCTATGGCTACTAACCTGCCCTACTCCTGGCAGTAAGCCTTGGTAAAGCAGGCCTGCCAGTAGTCAATATGGGTTTTCAACACTCACTGGTGCTGCACTTGAGTGACAGGGGGAGGCGGTGACATCAGGCCTGAGCATGTCCAATCATGGGATGGGCCTGATGCCCTCTTCCTATCTGTACTTAAGGGCGGTGCCGCCCCAAATTTAGTAGTGCCTCTACCCCCTTGAGAGAGGCAGGTCACACAGCCAAGAGCCTGACTATTGGGCCTTCTCTGGTCCTCTTCCATTCGGGGGAGAGTGAGTGTGGACCATACCTCTGCCTCTGCTAGAGAGGCAGGGAAGAGCTGGGACTGCTGCGGGTGCCCTTGGCCTGTAGTGAAGGTCCAGGGACAATCTTTGAGTGGGTAGCTGAGAGTGGAACTGCATTGGGCAGAAGATTGCCATGTACTGCTGTTGGTGTACAGACAATAAACCGTTCCTGTTATTATACTTCCGGCCCGGTGTTTGATCTTACTGGGGGGAGAGGTTATTGGTTCTACCGTGGGAGATCATCTTCAGTTCCCTGGAGACTACAGCAGATGGAGGCGCTGCACTGCTATAGATATGTAGGGTATGAACCACAGAATCCTAATCCTGCGTCCCCACAAACATCAGCGGACGACTCATCCCTCCTGTTACCAGAAGGTATCATGCACCACACGATCAGAAATGGCAGAATCTCCCATAGGGTGGGAGGAAACACCGTTACAATAGAAATATGGCTTGATTTTAAAACATCTTATACAATGGCTTTGTAGTTCCTACTTTTATTACAGTTCACAAAGGTTAGTTGTTTTAGCACAAAATGAAGGAAAATTTTGAGTAAGACCGACACAGAATTAAATACATCTCATTATAATATGTGTACCAGCTAATTCTTCCTATTGAAATTCCCTAAATCTGAAACTACAGTAAGAACATTAGAACCAAGTGGCTTTAGACATTGGGCGAAAATCACTAAATGCCAATGCAGGGTATCGCATACCGATCCGGCGTTAACTACCATTAAGTCAATGACAATTAAAACAGGATTGGGGTGCGATACCCAGCATCTGCATTTTATTATTCCCAGCTATTAACGCAATGAGAGATAAAATATGAGAATTTATTTCCTACTTTTACTTTGAGGCTAGACAAACAATAACAGGACCACACGAACGCACCTACGCGTTTCGTGCAACAGCACTTTATCAAGGTGACAAGACAATACAAATGCTGCCTCTTTATACATACCTGAGTTGTCCATCGCGCTGGGTGTGACGTCATCAACCAGCGTCTGCATGGAGTCGCGGTGACGCAATGTACACATCCATACCTTGATAAAGTGCTGCTGCACGAAACGCGTAGGTACGTTCGTGTGGTCCTGTTATTGTTTGTCTAGTCTGCAATAAACCTGACCTCATTGCCATTTTGGAGTTGCTTGTTTTTTTCCTTTTCTTCGTTTAAGTTTGAAGTTGGATTCTTCTGGCTGTGCTGTTCTTCATCTGCAACTATCTACTGGAATCTACCATTGGATGGACTGCACGCCCCTGGTTGGGTGTTTATTATTGTGTCCAATTTGTGGTTGTCAAGTGGACAGCACTAGACATATATCCCTTCCTATGTATATTCATTTATTTCTCCTGGACACTCCATTGTCATCTGGATTATCAATGCTTATAATATGCCACAGATGGAACTCTTTCTAATTATAGAAGCATCACACTCTACCTCACTCTACTTTTACTTTGAACTAGCCTTAAATGATTTACAACTTTGTGTCTCTAGAATTTATTGGCTAAACTTTTATTGCATCATTTCTACAAATTCTTTTAGACCGTTTTGAATAGTTTCTCTCTTTATTTGATGTTTTTTTAATTTCAAATAGTTTTTATTAGTTTTCCGCATAGTACAAATCACAGACATTGGAGCTCCAACAATAATCCCGAGCGAACGTTCTTATACATTGAGTAGGAATAATATCAAAGGAATACTATAGAATAATCATATAAACACTCTTAGCTATGTACTTATATTCTTGTTATGTTAACTTGCAGATGATTAGGCATTAAATCCACTTTAATACGGTTACTGTTGGAGGCTTGGTTTTATCTGGGTGTTTTATATACTGTACTATATGTCGGGGTAATAAGAACAAAGAAGAAGAATAAAGAGAGAAAGAGGAAAGAGGACAAACAAGAAGGACAGGGGGGGGGGAGGTGGTGGAGGGAGAGAAGGGGGGGGGGGGAGGATACCTCCTCTTCCCCACAACCGTTTCGGTTTTCTGTTTGACTGTTTTGTATTAAATTTTGTATTACATTTAGTGCCCCAGCCAAGGATCCCATGTTTTATAAAATTCGTCTGTAGAATGTTTTAGAAACGTGTCATTTTTTCCATCCGCATCACCTCGATTATTCTTTTTTCTACAGTTCGCCTAGAGGTGGGGGGGAGGAGGCGGGGGCGGATCTTCTTCCGGGAAGCCGCCACGGCATTTCATGTGTTTTCTTTCCCTTTGCTGTGAATTACACAGGTTGTTTCACTTCCTCAAGGAAAGATGCCTCTTGAAAAAGAATGCAACATTACTTAATTTTATTGAACTCCTGCCTCTCATTTTCATGTCATGATCATTGTCATTCTGAACTGCCCTGTGAATGTGCAGTGGCTGTTCGTACCAGGAAAATGCATAACTATTTTGCATGCTTGATGTTTCCATTCCAATACCCCCATATAACAGATGGTTTTATTTAAATAAGAAATATTTAGATGGGTGGGGGGTTGTGGTTGTTGTTTTTATACTGAGGGAAATCATATACAGTACATGTAACCCTCCTTGCTCTTAAGGAGTTTACATCAGTTGACAACTGCAGGGGTGCGCAAACTTTTAAGTTCGCCCCCCCCTGTCCACGCTCCCCCTTGTCTACGCCCCCCTCCATACCTGCTCTTGGGCTCCACGCGTCATATGACATCACAACATTATGTGACACGTTGCCATTTGACTTCCACGGCGTCATTTGACGCAGTGTTGTCATGGCGACGCGTCAGGGAAGAGCTGTCTGAGAGCAGGTAAGTGAAGTTGCAGAGGCCTCACACCTCCCCCGGCGTTTAATTTACATGCCTGGGGGAAATCGCGGGGGCTCTGCAACCGCTCGCCCCCCTTAGAGAATCCCACTCCCCCCCTGGGGTGCGCGCCCCCCAGTTTGCGGACCGCTGGACTATTGTACATACATTGCAATGCTCAGTCTCTCATACCTTATCAGGGTGCGGGATCTGCGTAGGCTGGGTGTAGATAAGCTGATGGAATAATAAAGTGTGTCAGGGAGTTTTATAGTACAAACAAGAGCTTTATTGACAGCCTTCCACAATGCTGTTCACACATTGACATTATCCACAATAGACATTCTTCTTGTTTCTTCACTGTTTGTACTATTTATATCTTCCCTTGTTAGCATCACTCTTAATACTATGGGTAAGTAGTTAAGCCTGTTGATCTTTTTGACAGGGCCTTAACCCCTATCTAAAAAGTGCTCCAAATAGAAAGCCTGATAAGTCCAGAAGGGAGCTGGTTAATTGCAGCTACAGACAATTATCCAGTCTCTACCTGGCTCATTAGACAGGTTGGAAAACCTACTGCTTAAACTGCAGGGGATCTCTCTAACACTAAGAAAGTGTGTGCTGTCAGAGAGGGACCCCAGGGAACCAGACCCGCTTTTCAGGATACAGACCATGGAACCGGCCAGAGGGTGCACCCCCCGGACACCAACCCAAACTGATGGAAAGAGCCCCTTATAACAGGTACCGCTTTGGATCTTGGGTCAGAGGTTGTTGAGGCCTAGTATCCCAGTGCTCCAGATAGGGACTGGGAAATGTGAGTCAGCCCTTACAATGGGTTAGGCTGTTTTGTTTATTTGTCTGCTGCCTTAAAGCTGTGTTGTTTCTAGAATATATGGGCTAAATAAAAGCCAATGTTTATGTAGCCCCCTTTCCCCGTGACTAAAGGACCTACACATGCTGTATACCTGTTTGGCATACAGGAGGCCAAATCCTCTGCCACTGGGGGCCTGGGATGATCGCGTTCTATCAGTATACAGCGCATCCACCTGAGAGGAATCCTAGCACTGCAGAATAACCCCTCTTCAGGACCAATGTAGTAATGAACAAAAGATACACAAACTCTGGTATGACTACTTATCTTTACTAACACATATATCTATAATATCTATAACAAAATAACAACCATATACGTGCCCCGGTGAGATCCCCCAAAGTACTGAGGTGCCTTGGGCACCTAACCACCCAGAGTCCACAGAGCCAAGCTCACCCAAAGTATGTGGAATAGCCATACCCCCTGTGTATGACTTTTGGTGTAAGTGGGTATCTTCCCTGTCTCCGTCCAGACCAGGGTATCCCTATACATGAAGAAGGTGGAACCGCAGAACCGCACAGTGATCCCACGACGCGGTCTACTGGATCCTTTCTCTCCACCTGCTGCATCTGCCTCTTGAGGGAGCTCTAGTTCGAGGGTGTCCCTTAATGTCTATATTGTGTCTGTGGTCTGGTCCATGACCGCAGGCCACACACACCGCGTAGCGTCCGTCCGACAGTGATACTCAATACCACTATCGGCACTAGTGAAGTTAATACGGGGAAGTGTCCCTATCTGGGGGCCTTCCCTACAGCAACCACAACCTAGAAGGGAAGTAGACCTATCTTGGGCCTAGGGGGGAATCTGGCCTAATCCGGGAGCCACTGGCACCCGGACACTACCTTCTCCCTTGGTGTCCCTGCTCCAACTGTCAGCAACTGTCAGCAACTGCCAGCAACATTCTATACTGCAGGCTTGGCTCCTTGAGCCCTATTGGCTCTCCTGCTCACATAGTATTGCAGCCCCTGAGGCTGGTGGGACTTGTAGTCCTCAGGTCTCCACTGCGGAGCCTGCTCTAAGATGGCCGCTGCTCGCGGCTGTACTGCTCATGCGCAAGACTTCTATGGCGCATGCGAAAAGCAAATAAGATGGCGGCCCCCACTTTCCGGGTGCACCGCGGATCGCCGGCGATCCGATAGCCACACAGCCTGGCCCCTGACAGCCCGCAGCTGTACCAGATTGCTCCCTGCACTCATGCTGGGTCCGCCCGCAGTGAGGCAGCACCTGGGTAGATCTGCAGCCTCCCCCCCATCACCCAGACCTGAATGTAGGGGACCTGGCTACATTTATTTACCCTAAATCTATGTCTTCTTGGTTATACCTCTGCACTTGTCTCCTACATATGGTGTGAGAAGTACAGTAGGATGAGCGGAGGCTCTTGAATTTCAAAGGGACCGTCCGGGAAAATTTGGTGTGCTTTTGTTTGCCTACAGTTCCTGAAACAGCTTGAGCAACAAAACCAAAAACAAAAGAACCATGTGCACAATTGACCAGAATTATAGGGCTACATATCCAAGTAGGAAAGCTACACTGCACTGGAGAAAGTAACAATGACACAGTTTGACTTGGGGACTGTGACAAATGATGCCCCACACAAGTGTGTGAAGAAAAAACATAACAAAGAAAACCCATGGGTTTTTAAAATGGCCACTCAGAAAAATAAAAAGTCTACAGAGACGCCTGTGAGAGCTACGACCTCTGCAAGGAAAGTCTACCCACCTGTAGGACTACCAGCTGGAGTTCTAGCGTATACAGAGAACATCGCAAAATGTGGTGTTCCTGTAATGAACCCGGCCACACAGAAGAGTATCCCTTCTGGTCCTACAAGGATACTGATGATGTCTTTCATATAAGGCTCCCAGAAACAAGATGCACTAGTAAAAACACCCTAGGCACATGGAAGAATCATGTCCCTAGGTCCTTGAACATGAACTTTAGCAGAAAGGACAGGACTCGCTGGACGCTGAATATTTTTGCCTGCGTCTGCAATTGCAAGGAAGGCATGGTGGGTGCAGCGAAACTGCAGAAACAAGCACATAAAGGAGGCCTCATTATCCCTGATGCACTAGAGTCTTCCAAATTAAAGAGAATGAAAAAGTAAAGTGGTTCCCAGCATACCGTAGAAGTTGCAGACAGATCCGCAGAAGACTCTGTGACATCAGAAGGGGACCAAGATGCTCTGCAGCCTAGAGCAAATGGAGTATTCATCCCGGGAATGTGTTTCACGCTTTATCAATGAGCACCATTAGGGGCGTGAAACACGTGGGAGGAGAGTTTTTTCTGCTCATGCATGCTTTTATGTGCAGTAGTTCTAATAAAGTGTTTTTAGTTACCTCTTGCTGGTGAGTTTTCCCATTTTTTGTTTATGGAGTAGCAGTCACCTTGATCTATTTTTGTTTTGTTTACCTACTTGATCGAAGAGACGCCATCGGGGGTACAGTGAAAGATGCATGCAGTCGAGCAGTGTTTGTACAGCCAGCACCAGTCACAAGGAGTTGCAAGACGGTGAACAATAGTGAGTGCAGGCTACTCTATACTGGCATATCTTGAGACATGGGTAAAGGCATTTGCCTAATATATTCCTTCTAGATGTCTCCTCCTGCCCTCCACTTAATATGAACTATCTAGCTGCATCAATTATCTTCCAGAACCCGAGTTTACAGGCTCTGTCTATATACTATATTCATCTATATACCTACTTGGTTGCTTAACGCCCTAGAGCTTGAAATCGGTTTTGTTTTCAGGAAAATGAACGAAGCTGCTTGTGTTATTCAGTCCAGATGTAGGTCGAACATCACAACCAAGCAAACTGTGTGTTTCTATAACCGCAGCCACAATAATGTCCCAGTGATACAACTGGCGGTCCATAAAACCTACGGAGAAAGAACCGAATTTGGACTGAGACAGACAATAGAAATTCAGTCCTGGTACCGTACCCACGGGCCTAAACCAGTTTTCTCACAATGAAAACAGCCATTTTAAGAATTCAGTCTTTGGTTAGATTAAGACAGAATGGTGTCTGTTATTACACCCCTAAAGGTGCAACCGTAGTTGCCCACTTGTCTTTGCAAGGGGAAAAGGCACAAGACTACAGGTTTGCGAACGGTAAAAAGAAGAATAACAAAAATACTGATATACTTTAATTTAAGGATTCTAAACTAATAGCAATTGATAAGGGTTCATACTTTTTGCGGGTAAGCCCGTGAGGGATAAGGAAGCTGTAGGCCGGTGTTCCCTGGTACGGAAGGAGCTTCAAGATGGCACTACTTCAGTAGAGATACCCTGCCAGACATCACTTGGGACTTCCCCACACAATGAAGAATCGGACAGCTTAGAAAAAGTAATACATTATGAAAGGGAGGTCCAAGACGATAAGTCTACGCCAACCAAACAGAGATGCCACAGGGGGTCGTTCAGAGTGGATAAAATGCGATAATTGATATTGAGCTGTAAGGACACCACGTCTCCTACCTCCCGCGGCGTCCCGCTCCTCAGCCCCGGCGTTCGACTCCGCTGCCGGGGCGCCCGGCATCCGCCCTCGCATTGCCTCCTCTCTTCTTTCTGTCTGAAGTGCGCACCGCCGGGGCAGACCCCCGCGCACGCCGACGCCTGCGACTTCCCTCCCCGGCGTACTTCTGCATCCTCCGCTTCCACGGATGGCGCGAGCACGCGCGCAAGTATGGCCTCCTCCACTGCCGCCAATGATCTTGTTTCTCTCACACCTGTCCTGCATCCAGCCTCAGCCTATCAGCGCTCTACCTACATCTGACCTCACTGCTGGTAGTTCCATTGGTCCCTCTTGGTATATAGTGCTACCAGCCCAGAGCTGATTGCTGAGCATAGTCAGTCTCTCGTTGTGCTTGCTACAAGCTACCTCGCAGTCTGCTCTTGTCCTTCTGTTACAGACCCTTCACTTGTTCCTGGACTCCCGTTTCCTGGCACCCTCGACCCCGGCTCGTTCATCGGACTCCTACCTTCTCCTCTCCTCGACTCTGGCATTGGACTTCGACTACTCTTGACCTCTCCGACCCTGACTCTGGCAAGTACCTCTACGATTCTACATTCTCCTGCCCCGACCCAGGCTATCCACACTACTCTGCTTACCGGACCTGCTCACGCAGCTGTAGGGCAGTGGTTTGCCTGTATCCCCACCTCGGCTTTGCGGTCCTGTCCGGTTTGTGGTGAGCACCCGTGACGAGTCCCGTGACATGAGCCAAATGCAGGTGGTCACCCTAGTCTCAGGGAATAAAAGATCGCCTGACGCATGGGAAAACTCGTGGCCACGTGGCTAAAAGACGACTTGGCAAAATAGAAAGTGGAGCTTCAGCGAAGAGTCCTCTGCAGACATAAGGAAGCTAAGCACATCATGGAAAAACTGTGCTTGGGAAAAGTCCACCTCAAGCGACAGAGGCACGCTGATTTCAAGCACCTTCTGGAAGAGACACTAGTTATCTACACCAGCCACAAGGACTCGGCCAAGGGTGTCCTTCTCAACCACGGCCACATATCGTGGCCATGAACTGTCTGAATGTAGCAACCCTCGGTAACTCATCTCCTGAGTACCAGCTAATGTCCTGGAGGTGAAAACAAAAATACTGGCAGGAGTGAAGATCACCTGAAGAAAGCTTTCCTATCCCAGTGTGTCTGGGGGTTCTCTCCCTCTGCCCATTCTCATTCAAGTCGCAGGTACTGTACATCTCAAGTGAGGGTCGCGGGATGAGCTTCAGCTGTGGCTAGTCCAAGCTAACCACAAAGGGGGGAGGTATGTGACAAGGCCTTAACCCCTCTCTAAAGATGACTCCAAATAAATAGCCTGTATCTGGCTGATGAGTCCAGCAGGGAGCTTGTTAATTGCAATTACAGACAATTATCCAGTCTCCCCCTGGTTCATCAGTCTGGTAGAAAAACCTCCTGCTTAAACTGCAGGGGATCTCCCTTGCACTAAGAAAGTTTGTGATGTCAAAGAGAGATCCCAGGGAACCGGACCCTCTTTTCAGGATGCAGCAAACCCTGGAATCGGCCAGAGGGTGCACCCCATGGACACCAACCCAGACTGAGGGAAAGAGCCCCTAATAACAGGTACCTCTTTGGACTTTGGGCCAGAGGTTGGTAAGAGGCCTAACCTCCTAGCCCTGCAAATAGTGACTTGGTAGTGTGAGTCAGTCCTTATAAAGGGATAGTCTGTTTTGTTTATTTCTATGCTGCCTTAAAGCTGTGTTGTTTCTAGAAAATATAGGCTAAATAAAAGCCAATGTTTTTCCCCCAAAATCTGTCTTCCGGTTATATCTCTGTACTCGTCTCCTACACTGTTACTATCCTCTTAAGTGGCCATATTTTGCATAACTCTCTGTATCATTTGAGCCCCATCTTGGGTTACCTCTACAATCATCATCCGAGGGTGGATAACCCCAATGGGACATAGGCTTCCTCTTTTTGAGCCTGTAATCGTCTGTAGTACCATGGTCTTGGACACTAATAGAATGGAACACTTTCCGTAACTATACAAAAACAAACAGGCAGTATCACTATACATTAATTATACACAAATATATTTACATTACCAACTGTCACTCCCAGAAACCTGAGTTCTAGAACCTGCAAGGCAGTCTTATATACCCTGATGGTGATATCGCTGTTCACAAGACGTGGACCTACATAGTTTTAACCCATTAGGGCCATTAACCCCTACCTCAATAGTAGTCTCAAAGTGGGCTAGATATACATACAGTAACTTTATTTCACGTGTTCACAAGAATTTATTAAAGTTTATGTGCCTATTATAAACATTACTTGTTCTGTGAATGTTTCCTTTTCATCACTCTCCACACAATCCAAACCCAACACTCGATCTCTTAAGCACTTATGTTTATAATATAAATGAACCAGGACTTCTACAGCTTGGCCTGAAACGCCACTCCTCTTTCTTTTTCAGAAATGTTTGCATTGCAAGGAACAGGGTGAGACACATTTGTGTATAATGTGTGTGTGGCAGGGTGAAGTCAGGTACTGATAATTATACCTGGGAAACATACATCTGAGTCCTTCATCCAGCACTCAGAAGGTTAACCCAGTAAGAATACTTGGGCAATCAGGAAGTAAGCTGAGACAGCTGACAACCAGCTTGATAAGGAGGCTACTGCTTGAAGTAGGTGGCTGACTCAGACTACAGAGCTGTCCTGTGCAAGCGCCTATCCAGAAGGATTTCCTAAACTCTCTCTCCAGAGACAGAGATTCCCAAACAAAGATACAGTAAGAACTTTAATATTGTTCCATAACTGTTGTGTTATATGTTTAGGGGTTGGGAACTAGACAAAGCCAGCCAGCCCGATCGATAGGGCCTGGAATGTTTAGCAAGATTGCCCTATGGGGAGTAGGCATTCTTTTTATGTGTTTTGTTTTGCCTTCGATGGACAATGTGCTCACATGTTTATTTGGGATGTGGAGAAATAAAACCACTCAATATTTGTTTACCCTGAAAATGCACATGTGGACTCTTGTCTGACCTCACCTACAGGACATCTTGCCACAGTGTGCAACTCAAATAACTCCACATTACTGTATATTCTTACTCTATACTTTATATGACTATCAACATGACCATATTCAAAAGTCAGAACCTTGTAAAACCCTTTAAAGGAAACCTTTTTGTAAGCCATACGGTTTCCATAATATTGAATAGTAAAGGTTTATTGTTTGTTAAATGTACAGTACACACTGTAGATTTAACGCCTTGCTTTTGTTTCTCAAATGTAGATTCCTCCAGGTCAATGGTTCCCAACTTCAGTTCTCGAGAACACCCAACTGGCCAAGTTGTAAGGCTATCCATGCTTCAGCACGGTGGCTCAATCAGCAACTCAGTCATTTTGGTTGAGTCATCTGTGCTTAATCAGGGATATCATTAAAACCTGGCCTATTGGGTGTTCTTGAGGACTGAAGTTGCGAGCCACTGCTCCAGGCTATATACACTGTACTGTGTGCATCCACAGTAACCTCTCCTCTCTTTTACTTTTAACAGAAGTGCCCAGAACTTTGACTACAGTTGTTCCTTCATAAAGAATCGACTATTATATAGTACTATACTATAACTTGCATTACATGGGAAACTGTCCTTAATAAAAATGGAAGAATATGAACATTTTATTGTTTGACACTAACATGTGCAAAGGTCTTCAAGAACAACCTATACCTCAATTTAAAAAAAGTAAACAAGTATGATGTGTTGTCAGTTTCTTATAAGGTATGGTTCCCATTTTAAAGTGCAGTACATGTTCAACTGGAAAATAAGCCAGACTTACAGTATATTGCAGTGGTTATAAATCAATTACAGGGCAGGGGTGAACAAACACTTAACTTGCTGGCCATAGGTTTAAAATCACTAACTGTACTATAGGTTGCAGGGCATTAAACATTCCAGCGTTTAGGATTATGAATGTAAACTACTGTAAAAATGTTTTCTTTTTCACATTCATTACTGGCGGTAACCTTTATGGCGCCCTATGGTGGCATGTTTTCTGGATCTGGAATCACTTAACTTCTTAGAAATATTTACCACCAACTGCACGGAAGTCAGCTGTGTCGAACACTCACATTATTAAATGTTTCAAAAGCGAAAAAAACACAGCAATATCCTTCTCTCAGTGGACACCTGCCCTTCGCAACCAAGCAGTTTCCCCACACTAAGGCTAAGGCCCCGCTGTACACAACGGCGCTTCCGCCTTGCATTCTGGCGGCGCATGTACGACACTTCACTGCAATCTGCGGTCTTTAAGGAGCCGTTTTCAGGTGCAGGGGCGTGGCCAAAACGGGTCGCATTGTTGAGTCATTTACAGTGATTTTTATCCTCTGGTGAATGTACAGTGGGTTTTATCAACTTCTCGGGGGTCATGCACTAAGCAGCGGAAAATTGCATTCGCCAGGGGTTTGAATTCGCCATGTTTTTGGCGTGTTGCCCTCGCTGTATGCAGGAAGGGCCAAATCCCTGGTGAATCACAGCGAGAGCTACATTGCCAAACATGGCGAGTATCCGGTGGCGAGACAGTCTGCCTGGCGAGAAGCTGCCGAGAAGCCGCCCCCTGCCGAGATGTGTCTGCAGCAGAGAGAGATCCGCCGCTCTCTCTGTGCAAACATCGGCAAAAAATCTTTTAAATACAATTTTATTCATAGTGTACATGTGCAGGGGGTCTCCGGAGCTGAACCACATTGGTTTCAGGTCCGGGGACCCCCTGCTTCCCGAGATACAGGCCCCGTTATGAGGTGCCGGTATCCCTCTGCATTTAAATGTCCCGATCACGTGACCGCGGAATGTAAACAAAGCAGAGGGATACCGGCACCCCATAAAGGGGCCTGTATCTCGGGAAGCAGGGGGTCCCCGGACCTAAACCAAAGCGGTTCAGCTCCGGAGACCCTCTGCACATCTACACTATGAATAAAACACACATATCAATAAACAATCCTTC
Organism: Ascaphus truei; assembly: GCF_040206685.1. Taxonomy (NCBI): domain Eukaryota; kingdom Metazoa; phylum Chordata; class Amphibia; order Anura; family Ascaphidae; genus Ascaphus; species Ascaphus truei. Next base: position 243,043,321 of record NC_134486.1, read on the forward strand.
CTTACCTTTGCGGCTATGTGCTATGGTAACGAAGCAGCATGAATATATTTTTAATAATAGTGTACTGTGAGCAGGGGATCCCCTGAGCTGTACCGCATTGATTTGTGGCTCAGGGACCCCCTGCTTCCTGAGTTTCAGGCCCCGGTATGTGTCATCTGGTGCCAGTGTCTCCGCCATCTTTATAGCGTCCCATACGCGACGTGCCCGCTATAAAGATGGCGGCGACACTGGCACCGATGCCCCAAACCGGCTCCTCTAACCCGGGAAGCTGGGAGTCCCTGAGCCACAAATTAATGCGGTTCAGCTCAGGGGACCCCCTGCTCTCGCACAATATTATGAAAATACATTAATGTTGCTTCATTACCATAGAAGATAGCCGCTAAGGCAGTGAAGGGGTTAAGGACAATTGCCCCCAATAAACATTGCAGTAAACAACATACACCCCCTGTGCCCCCAACAACCCCTATACCCCCATTACATATATCACTTTTTGGGATGCACAGCAATGATACCATAGGCCGGCGGTGGCCCTCGGGTGATCCCCGCAGGCCTGCAGTACCAATTCAGTGCACCCCTAAAAAAATTACAACACATAAATACACCACCCTTAACACATAAAGTATAGTAATGTGCAAAATTAATATTATCCACATATGGATAATAATGAATTTGCCCATTTAAAATACATAAAGAACAATAAATACATATAGCACTCACCCATGTCCGGCTGCCACGATAAAGGCCATCCTCATCTTCATCACCGTCCATGCCCCCTCCGATGCTGCAAAACATGAACAAGAATAAAAACAGCCAATGTAATGTCCCCTAACCCCTTAATCACCATAGCAGTTATTAACCGCTACAGTCATTAAGGGGTTAACCCACCCTCACCCACCAGTCGGGAGGCCTATATACCCTCCCCCACTACCCCCCACCCCGTGAGGCCTAACCACCCTCACTCGCCCAATACACAACTGGGAGGCCTACCCACATACCCTTGGGGCCAATACCCTCTTCCCCCACCCCCAGTACCCACAATAAAAACAATACACAGCCCCACAATAAACATCATTATATTTATTAAATACATAACCCACCCCCTGTGCCCCCCCATAAATACATGATTTATTATTTTACATACAGGGTTAATACTCCAGGCCACGGGAGTCCCCGGTGGGCCTGACGGTCACCTCACAGACCTACAGTAGCCCAGCACCATGTTTCAAACAGGGTCTGGAGGCCTACGGATGCTCCCCGCCAGGCGCCATCATCCACCAGGTGGTCTACATGAGTCACTGTGGGCCACAATCGGGTCCCCACGGGTAGGTCCGCGGCTGTCTGGGGGGCCCCGGGTCAGACCCACAGGTGTCTGAGGGGCCTCGGGTGGTTCCCACGGGGGTCTGGGGGCCCTCGGGTGGTCCCTACGGGTCCGCGGTGCCCACACAGATGTGGGGCCACTGGTTCTTCCCCGCAGGTGTCCACCCGTGGACCCGGCAGCCATTTACCCATGAGAAGCCTGAGGAGACCACAGGTGGTCTCCACAGGTCCCCCGCAGACTTGAGGAAACAACCCTGTATGTAAAAAAAAAACATGTCCTATGCATTAAATACATCAAGCCCACAACACATACAGTACAATAATGTGCAAAATAACTATTATCCAGATAGGTATAATAAATTATTTGCCCATTATTAAACACATTAAGCAGCATAATAAAATAAATAAAGTTCTAATGACCTCATCAATAAGAAGCCCCCTCACAAGCAAAATCCGTGTCCTCCGTTGCCAACAAAATACATAGCCAATACATTGCAATTACATTCTGATATCAATTAACCCCTTAATCACCTTATCGGATAATAACCGCAAAGGTAATTAAGGGGTTAACCCACCCTGGCCCGATACCCACCCTTCACCCATTCATTTGTACAGTGGCTTCATCATGCAACTATATATATATATACATACATACATATATATATATATATATATATATATATATATATATATATATATATACATATATACATATATACATATATACATATATACATATATACATATATACATATATACATATATACATATATACATATATATATATATATATATATATATATATATATATATAAATATATATATATATGTATATATATATATATACATGATGAACCAATATACAAAGAAATGTTTAAGGGTTAACAAAAACATGCACAAATAAAAATACCACTTCTCCATATCAGCTACAGTCTAACAAAATCCTATTTCCTAATAAAATCATTCTCATCTGACAATCAAAAGCATCAAATGTCATTCAAAACATTGAATTTACATTATATACATGATGCATAAATTCTGTGCACAATTTACACTCTGCCAATCAATGTTAACAATAAAATATTCAAAAGAAAATACACTGAAATACAAACAAGTATACTTTTTAAACCAAGCAAGGCAACCGAAATAAATTACCATTAATGAATCAAATCACAAAACAATTAAAATACCATCCAAATCAATTACACAATTAACTAATTTTAATCGTTAAACAAACCCATTATCCAACAAAGTTAACATGTGACAAAATAGTAGTACCAAAAAAACACTATAAAAAAGCAAGCCTCACCCTGACCTAAAGTACAGCATTCAACACCAAAAATTACATCTATCTAATTATTAACATTACACACATTTAAGAATAGCAGCATATCAAAATATATTTACATAGTGCAAAACAAGCATTCCCAAACAAATCATTTCTTACCCTGTATGTATATATCGATAGAGGCATACATACATACATACATACATACAGTGGCAAGAAATGAGAATGGAAAAAAATTGTATCACATATAAAAAATTACAAAAAAACAGTTAAAGTTAAAAAAAAATTTTTTTTCTTTTGTTAACTTACCATTAGCTGCCCCACTCTCCGACTCCCGTTGAACACCATGCTCTCGAACAAATCCACGCACAGCAACAGGAACCCATAAAATAAAAAAACATAAAATAATAAACCATAAAATAATAAACAAAGCTTGTCTTTTATTTGTAATACATTCCGTCACCGTCTTCATCTGTGTTCTTCCATCTTCCGGCTTCTTCTGGGGTCTTCTGGGTGTCTTCTTACCATCTGCTGCCACGCCCTCTTATCTTCTTTCTTCCAGAGGTCCGTCCTCCTCGGCGTCTGCCTTCAAAATGAGATCATATGGTTTCCACGGCTCTGATTGGGCAGTGAAAACCATGTGATTTTGGGGGGAAAAATTAATTTTGATGACGTCATTTAAAGGCAATGACACCAGCCAATCAGAATGGCTGTGCTACAATTGCCTTTAAGACAACGTCATGAAAAGAAAGATGGCCGGCCTCACATGGTACGGTAGCCAATCAGAGTATGGGAACTACATCCCTACTCTGATTGGCTCTAGTAGACCATGTGACAGAGGCTTTGGGGAGAATGGATGTGACATCATTCAAAGCCTGTCCCATGGTACTAGAGCCAATCAGAGTTGAGATGTATTTCCCATGCTCTGTTTGCTGAGAAAAAGGTCCTGGCTGCCAAGATAGCATCACGACACACCAAAGCAATTTGCATTTCAGTGACCAATATACACTCTCATTGTCCCAATGAAAGACAATGGCGGTCAGCAGCAACATTCTGAAAGTAGATTCCAGCTCAAACTTACCCAAGCACCTCAAAAATTGTTTGTTGATGAGGATGCTGCAGATGTACAGACTATCACAACCCATTGGGGCACAAACAGGGACTGATCCCTGTTTAAATAAAACAGCCTCAGAGCTCTGAGAATCCAGCAGAGAGATTGTTAATTGCAGCAACTCAATAAACTAGTCTCCACCTGGACTAATGAGAGCTCTTTAAAAAGCCCCATGGGAGACACAGGAGAGAGATTCCTTAGCTCAAAATTGGACAAACATAAGGAGAAAGAGGACAGACTAGAGATTTCCTTAGTCCACAACTGGGCTGACCTGAGGAAAATATGATGTCATGATGCACACAGAAGGACTGCTGACAGCAAGACAAGGGGACAAGACCTCTATACCTGAACACAGAGAGTGCCATAGCACACAAGGATGCTGACCCAGGAGACAGAGAGGCCTTCCCCTACAGCAACAACAACAGAAACAGATAAGAGACTTTCTTGTTGGACTGATGTGTATATGAACTTTATATAGGTAATCAGCCTAGCTATCCACCAAGTTAGATAGGGCTGGAGTAAAGGTTTAGTTATTTCTCCAAAGTGGAGTAGGTTTTTCTTTTATGTTTTGTGTTTACAGTGTTTAAAGGAACAGTCAATAAAGCCATATTAATTTCACCCTAAAACGGTCTCCATTTGCATACATCTCTTACTTATGGTGTCAGAAGTTGGGATGAGAGGTGGCCCTTGAAGTTCAAATGGACCCCGGTAACTGCCTATGAATTTTGTGTGCTTTTGCTTGCATACAATTCCTGCAAACAGCCTGCGCAACAAAACAAAGAATCACGTGCAGAAGTGAACAGATTTAAAGGGCTACAGTACATATCCAGGCAGGAAAGCTGCACTTGTAAGGCAATAAAGGAAGCACTCAACATACAGTACTGTCTAAACTAAATAAACTAATGTAAGATTGGTGCAGCTTGAAGAATGAACTGTTCCCAGTTCTTGACGATGATATATCCAGAAAAAATCAGCGCACCTTAAGATAGAAAAGAGGAAAGAAAGAAAAAAGGCAAAATAGTGAAGCATGTTCATAAAAATCCAGGCACGGAAAGGTTTCTTTGCTCCTCCGCTCCCGCAATGGTACATGAAAGAGTCAGAAGCTTTATTCTTAAAAAGTCCAACTTTATATAAAAATCAGAGTAAACACTCACACTGACAGTGAAAATTATAAGAGGGACCAGCTCGAACACTTCGACTTCTCCTCCGGTTACCGTGACTTCCACCGCCATTCCAGGCGGCGTCTTACATCACTTCCGGTATTTCGGTGCTCTCCAGATACTGGTCCCCCGGCAATCCTACGTGTTTCGGAGGTGTTCCCTTCTTCCTCAGGTGTATGTATGGTAAGTCCATGTGTTCCCTCCTAATATATCCCTCTTTAACGCTATGATGTAATTAACTTTAATTGAATGCTTTACATGCAGAGATATAAGATTGGGATACAGGAGGTACATATAAACACACAGAAAATGTAATTCAAATACCCATTGTATATAAAAAGTTATACATAACATATATACAGTAGATAAAATAAATGGTTTCATAGATCTACTTTAAAGAAATTGACATTAAATTAAGTGGTGTACGAAGGAGGATTTGGGCTTTTTAGAGCACTGGGATTCCTTTTCTGAGAGGTGCCATCTATATTCTAGGGACGGATTGCACCTCAATGAAGAGGGATCTTCTGTGCTAGGAGGGAGAATGTTAAAAAGGTTGGAGGAGAGTTTAAACTAGGATGGAAGGGGGAGGGGAATTAAACAGATAACTAACTAAATAGAATAGAAGATGAAACAAGGTGTTATGGAGGTAGAATGGAGGCAGATGCGAGTTTGACAAACAGTGAGACATCCATAGTACATACAGATAATACTAGAAAAATATTAAAGACTAAACCAAGTCGGCACAGAAAGGAAGGAGCAGAAAGATAATAGTACAGGCTGAAAAAAAACTTAAATGCATGCTTGCTAAGGCCTCGGACATGGTCAAAAAGACCGTGCTGAGCCACGCTGAGGGGAAACATTATCCCTATCAGCACGGCTTTAGACGGCGCTTCCGCACGCTTCCGCAGACATGCGGAGGCGTGTGGAATTTCAGCCGACAAGCCAATATTAGTTTTCCCGCTGAGGGAAGCGCAGGGCCGGTTACATGAATGCCAGAAGCCAATGGCAGTCCGTGACGTCGGCACCGTGACGTGGCGCACTAGCTCTGCCTCCCGCTCCGCCTCCAGGCCCGCCTCCCACTCGGCACACAAGTGCGCTCGCTGACGCTCATGCAGGGACACGAAAAAGCTCCTGCTTGAGCAGGAGAGCATGAGCGTCAGCGCTGCTCTGCGCTCTTCCCTGCACCACGTCCGCGGCCTAATGCAAGAAGCCTGACAGATAAAATGGGGGAGTTTGAATTAATAGCTGCAAGGGAGCAGTATGATATCATAGCCATTACTGAAACATGGTGGGATGAAACTCATGACTGGACCGTTAATTTAGAGGGTTATTCCCTTTTTTGGAAGGATCGAACAAATAGAAGAGGAGGTGGAGGTGCTTATATGTTAAACTGGATCTAAAACCTATTATAAGGGAAGATGTTTATTAAGGGAATTATGAAAATGTAGAGACCTTGTAGATAGAAATTAGCAGTGGAGGTAAAACTATAAACAAAATGTTTGTAGGGATATGCTATAAACCACCAAATATCTGTGAGATTGAGGAAGCTAAAATACTTTGGCAAATGGAGAAGGTATCAAAACTAGGTCATGTTTGCATAATGGGTGATTTTAATTATCCAGACATAGACTGGGGCAATAAGATTAGCATTACAACAAAAGGAAACAGGTTTTTGGGGGTGCTTAAAGACAATTATATGACCCAAATTATATGACCCAAATTATTGAGGAACCAACCACGAGAGGGGCAGTACTGGATTTGGTCATATCAAACAATGTAGAAGTAATAAAAAATATTCTGGAACATTTGGGTAACAGTAATCATAACATTGTCTCATTTGAAATAAATTATCAAAAAACAGATTCTTGGGTTCAACAAAGACCTTAAACTTTAGAAAAGCATATTTTAAAAAACTGAGGTGTAATATACAAGTAATACATTGGGATTATGTTTTTTTGCAGGGAAAAATGTAGAAGATAAATGGGCAGTCTTTAAAACATTGTTAGAAAAGCACACTTATCAGTGTGTACCCTTGGGTAATAAGTTGTTACGCCGGTGCTGCCCGCAGACCAGACCCGTCCCCTGAGCTGAAGGGGGAAGTGGTAATACACGCACCCGCAGCAAAGGGAGCGTGTCCGGAGTGTGGTATGAAGCGTTGCCAGGCCAGGTATCGAAAGGTAGACAATACTTGCCGGTACCGGTTATAGAGATAGAGTGATGAATGCCTTGCCGAGGTCAGGGAGTGGAGAGTGGAGATAGGTCGTAGTCCAAGCCGTGTTCAAAGGGTTACCAGAGTGAGCGTTGTCCAAGGGGTGCCGAGATCGAGAGCCAGAGGGGGTAGTCGTACAAGCCACATCAGAACCTGTGAAAACACTGAGAGAATCCAGAAGTACTTCCATACAGAGACTATGTCGAGCGACGAGTGATGGGAAGCACAGGCATAATAAAGCTGGGCAGGCCAATGGGAAAAGGGGGCAGGCCTGGAGGACTGCAAGGAGTCTTCCCTGATAGGAGGGAGGTGTTACAGCCCAGCTGAGTGTAATTCTTGATTTGCATGGAACTGTGTGATGCTTGGGGGCGACGCCTCACTGCAGGAGCAGTGGTTAAAAGTGCTCTGTTAGGCGTGTGCTCTGTAAGCTGGGAATGCATGCACATAACGTCTGGGGCTGGCATGCGTGTAGGTGTGCGTGCAGGAGGGTGTGGGCGTGCCTGGCGCTGAGCAGAGGAATCGCCGAGGGGAGTGATCCCGCGACGGCGGCAGGGGCGAGGAGCCGTGGAGGCCGGTAAGGCAGGATTGTTTTGTGCTCTGTGTGGGAAGCGAGGAGAACGCTGATTCCTGACATAAGTATAAAACAAATAAGTCAAATCCAATGTGGCTAAATAAACAGAGAGGAGCAAATGGACAAGAAGAGGAAGGCATTTAGATTCTTTAAGTCAGAAGGGACGAAGACATACTGTAGTATCAGAATTATAAGCAATATAACACAAATTGCAAAAGGGCAATGAAATTAGCAAAAAAATGGATAATGAAAAAAGGATTGTCATAGAAAGTAAGGTCAACCCTAAAAAGTTCTTTAAGTACCTTAATAACAAAAAAATGAGAAAAGAAAATATAGGACCCTTTCAGTGTGAGATGGGCAGGCAGATTATTGGAGATAAGGAAAAAGCAGAGGTATTAAACAAATTCTTTGCCTCTGTGTTTACCAGGGAAGAATCAAGTTCAATAGTAGTGCCGCAGGAGGAAGCCACAACCTCCATATTAATGAACAAGGTGGATCGCCATCGCCGTAAGGCACCCAAGTTAAGGCCAGGAGACAAGGTGTGGCTTTCATCTAAGAACATAAGGTTGAAGACACCTACACTGAAACTGGCTCCGAGATCCTTGGGCCCATTCACCATTCTCAAACAGGTCAATCCCGTGGCGTATCACTTGCAACTGCCTCCATCGATGAGAATTCCGCCAGTCTTCCATGGTTCTTTGTTATAACCTGTTTTTCAAAGTTCTCAGTTTTCTGACATCTCATCCAAACCTCCACCTGTCATCGTACAGGGTCAAGCAGAATTTGAAATTCAATCCATAATCGATTCAGGGATTCAGAATTTGATTCAGGGATTCAGTTCCCACGCTATTATTGGCTCCTGCACCATGTGAGGGCGGCCATCTTGCTTTTGATGATGTCATCTTAAAGGCAAATGAAGCACAGCCATTCTGAGTGGCTGGCGTCATTTCCTTTCAATGACGTCATCAATTTTTTTTGTTGCAAAATCACATGGTTCTCACGTCCCAATCAGGGCCGAGGGAACCATATGACAAAAATTCATATTATTATTTATACAGACGCCAAGGAGGACGGACCTCCTGGAGGAAGAAGAGGACCAGGGCGTGGCGCAAGAAGACAAGAAGACCCCGGAAGAAAAAAGAAGAAAGATGAAGACCCCCGTGATGGAATGGATTACAAATAGAAGAAAGAAGACACACTTGGATTGTAATGGTTTTTTATTTTATGGTTACCTGTGGATTGTTTGTTTGAGAGAATGCGGTTCCCCAGGAATTCTGTGAGTGGGCCATCTAATGGTAAGTAAACAAAATAAATGTTTTTTATTTAACTTTTACAGGTTTTTTGATTTTTTTTTAATGTGATTTTTTTTTTATGTCTGTTTATTGGCCCTGGATTTATGTATGTCCCTATAGATATACATACATACAGGGACACGGAATGGTTGTATTGTATTGTTATTTTTGATGTAAATTAATTGTTTTTTATGCTCTTTTATTGCCCCTGTATGGATGTTTGTATATCTATATGGCTAGACATACAGGGATAATACATTTTTGTTTTGCAAATGTTTGTTTATGTTCTTTTGGTGTTTATAAAATGTATTTGGCAGCTTTCTTTAGAAATGTGTGTGTGTAATGTAATTGTTACTTGGTTACATGTAATTTTTGATGGTCTTTGCAATAGTTTATTTCAGGGGCTTTCTTTTTAATATTGTCTTATTTTTGGTAGTTAGATTTTGTATGATGGTGGTTACTTGGAAGTTGAAATTTTTTCACAATGCTTTGGTTTTAGGAATTGAATAGTGAATAAAGTAATTGATTTTGATTGGATTATAATTGATTTTTTATTAGATTAATTGATGGTAACTATTTTTATGTTTACTTGCTTAGTTTTTGTATCTTGTTGGTAATTGTTTATTTTATTTTTAACATTGATTTGTCATAATGTTACATGATGCACAGATTAATTGCATTATGTACACACTAAAATGCAATTGTTTGATTGCCATTTGGTATATCTTTATTTGTCTAGGTGCTGGTTTGTTGGGAGATGAGATATAATATATGTTGCAATGTGCTGCTGGTTTAATTTTCTGATGCAATGTGTTGTTTTTGAGATTGAGATGTCAAATTTTAATTTCTGCATTTTTGTGTAATCTTTAACCATTTATTGGGAGAGAGGGAGAGAGGGAGAGAGGGAGAGAGGGAGAGAGGGAGAGAGGGAGAGAGGGAGAGAGGGAGAGACCAGAACCACAAAATCCAGATACAAATCAAATCATTTAACCTATCGCAACTCATTTCCCAACCCACACGGACAAACCTGAAATCGCACAACCATTCCTTGCTTGACTGGATTCTGTCCTCAAATCCCAGCAGAATCTAATACTCTGGCACCCTTCCTGACATTTTCAGTGACCATGCAATAGTGTACTGTGTAAGGAAAATTAAACCGCCCCAATCAAGCCCTAAAGTTTTCCTCACTAGAACATTTAGAAACTTTAACCCACAACAGTTTCTGGATGACCTTACTAACTGCCCTTGGCACAGAATCGACCCTGATTCTGCGCTCGACTATTTCCAGTCCGAGTTCTTAAAACTCTGTGATACCCATGCTCCACTACGCAGAATAAGGGTACGGGGTGCCCACCTTCCATAGGTTACACCTGACCTTATAGCACTCTACCAGTTCAGGGATGCCTTGTGGAAAAGCTACAAAGTAACTGGCACTACCAAGTATCTCAATCACTACAGATGCCTGCGGAACATGTGCACAAGGCAAACAAAGCACGCAAAAGCACAATAATACTCTGACAATGTCCTCCAGAATACATCAAACCCAGCTAACTTCTGGAAGGTTATCAACAACATATTCCAGCCTTCTAACCATCAACAGCCAAGTAATATCACTAAGGGGAAAATATCTGACAAACCCCACCGACATTGCAAATGCATCCAATGATTTCTTTGTGGGGTGTGCTACTAACTTAATAGCGAAACGCAACCCAAACCACAAACCTGAATCTCATCCTGGGAGTACCCATATAGCCCCACCTCCTCCCAACACTGCCCACAATTTTCAATTTGGCCCAGTATCAGAAGAGGAGATTTCACAAGCGCTCTTCAAATTAAAACTAAGCAGCCAATGTGGACCTGACCTACTACAATCTAGGTTACTAAGACTTGGTGCCCCAGCAATTGCCAAACCAATTGCTTCCATAGTCAACTTTATCCTGTCTGCAGGCCATATCCCTAAGACCTGGAAAACTGCCAGTTGTCCCAATCTTCAAAAGTGGGGACAAAAACACTGTCTCAAACTACAGGCCTATCTCCCTTCTCCCAATCCAATCCAAAGTCATGGAAAAATGTGTCCACTCCCAATTAAGCGATTACTATAACAAGACAAATTTCCCTAGCCAATTCCAATCAGGCTTTCGCCCCAAACTACCCTGCTAAAAGTTTGCAATGAAATCCAGGGCGGAATGGAACGGGGTAAACTCACTGGTGCAATATTCCTAGATTTTGCAAAGGCTTTTGATACTGTTGATCATGCTATCCTGCTTAACAAACTCCAGAGCTCTGGAATAGGGAAGCATGCTTTAAACTGGTTTCAGTCCTACCTATCAGGTAGATCCCTACATGTGTCCATCTCAGGCTCTAAATCCAACACACTGGATATCACCTGTGGCATCCCGCAAGGCTCTGTTCTGGGGCCCCTACTCTTCTCAGTGTTCATAAATGATCTTCCCACAGCTTGTAAGGAAGCCTCAATACACATGTATGCAGATGACACAATCCTATATGCACACAGCCATAACCTCTCTGACCTTGAACACATACTTCAGTCTGACTTTTTGAGACTCGAAAACTGGATTTCCCAAAACAAACTTTTTTTAAACACTGACAAGACTGTAACAATGGTATTTGGGACCAAGTCTACATTTTTAAAGCTTCTAGTGAGTGAGCTCCAGATCAGAACCAACGCTAAAACCACCCTAACTCCTGTTACTAGTTTTAAATACCTGGGCATATGGTTTGACTCCCACTTAACATTCGGAATGCACATTGATACCCTGACATCCAAAACCTATGCCAAACTAGGTGTACTTTACAGGAACAAATCCTCCCTAAGCTGCTGGTCAGAAAGCGTATTGCACAGCAGATGCTAATGCCAATTATCGACTATGGAGACATAGTATATGGCTCGGCCCCCTAAACCCACCCCGGCAAACTTGACACCCTCTACAATTCAATTTGTCATTTCGTTCTCCAATGCAACTACAACACACATCACTGCGAAATGCTCAAAGAACTAGATTGGTCATCACTCAAGTCTAGGCACAAAGTTCACCTTTCCTGTCTTGCCTTCAAATACTTTCTGGGCAAGCTAACCACCTATCTGAACAAGCTCCTCACCCCTACCACATGCAGAACTTATCATCTGAGATCTGACTCCAAAAGACTGTTCATGGTCCCAAGGCTCAACAAAGTATCCGACTCTCACATCCACCACCAGTTTAAGTTCTTTCAAAACTAAGACTGTCTCACATTTTAATCTGGTCTGCAACTGTTACATAAGCCTATAATATACATCTTCTCTCACTGTGCATGCAGTATTGTATATAATGTATGCCCTGTTCATTTATGTAACTGTATTTGTAACCATGTACAGCTTAACTCCATTATAGCGTGGTCCTCGGAGGCCACCCGCGTCCACCGCGTTATAAACGGGGTCGCGGAAAAAAATGGCTGCCGATTTTTTTTTTTGCGTTGGTACCATGTCCGCCGGAGGGGGAAAGCTGAGAACTCTCCCAGCGTTCCCAGACCCTGTGGGGCAGCGGCAACAGCACACAGCACTTACCCGGCATCTGGCAACTCTTCTCCCTGTCTCTGCTTCCTGCTTCTGCTTCCGTCTTGCGAGAACAAGCTCCCTTAAAGAAACAGTGTATCTGTGTGTGTGTGTGTGTGTGTATTTGACTGTGTGAGACTGTGTGTGTGTCAGTGTGTGTGTATGCAGTGTGCTGTGAGTGTATGCAGTGTGCTGTGAGTGTATGCAGTGTGCTATGAGTGTGTGCTGAGTGTGTGCAGTGTGCTGTGAATGTGTGCGGTGTGCTGTGAGTGTATGCAGTGTGCTTTGAATGTATGCCGTGTGCTATGAGTGTGTGCAGTGCTGTGTGTGTGTCAGTGTGTGTGTGTGCAGAGTGCTGTGAGTGTGTGCAGTGTGCTGTGAGTGTGTGTGTGTGTGTGTGTGTGTGTGTGTGTGTGTGTGTGTGTGTGTGTGTGTGTGTGTGTGTGTGTGTGTGTGTGTGTGTGTGTGTGTGCAGTGTGCTGTGATTGTGTGTGTGTGTGTGTGTGTGTGCAATGTGCTGTGAGTGTGTGTGTGTGTGTGTGCAGTGTGCTGTGAGTGTGTGCAGTGTGCTGTGAGTGTATGCAGTGTGCTGTGAGTGTATGCAGTGTGCTGTGAGTGTGTGCAGTGTGCTGTGAGTGTGTGCAGTGTGCTGTAAGTGTGTGCAGTTGCTGTGAATGTATGCAGTGTGCTGTGAATGTATGCAGTGTGCTGTGAGTATGTGCAGTGTGCTGTGAGTGTGTGCAGTGTGCTGTGAGTGTGTGCAGTTGCTGTGAATGTATGCAGTGTGCTGTGAATGTATGCAGTGTGCTGTGAGTATGTGCAGTGTGCTGTGAGTATGTGCAGTGTGCTGTGAGTGTGTGCAGTGTGCTGTGAATGTATGCAGTGTGATGTGAGTGTGTGCAGTTGCTGTGAATGTATGCAGTGTGCTGTGAATGTATGCAGTGTGCTGTGAGTATGTGCAGTGTGCTGTGAGTATGTGCAGTGTGCTGTGAGTATGTGCAGTGTGCTGTGAGTTTATGCAGTGTGCAGTGTGTGTGTGCAAAAAAAAAAACTTTAAAAAAAATAAATTAAATTCGGGGTCCACGCTCAAACCGCGTTATAAGCGGATCTGCGTTATAGCGGATCGTGCTATAACGGGGTTGAGCTGTATTATTTGTCATATTAACTATGCCCAGGACATACTTGAAAATGAGAGGTAACTCTCAATGTATTACTTCCTGGTAAAACATTTTATAAATAAAAATAAATAAAATAACTTGTAAGGCACTTCCGTTCTCTACAAGTGATCTGTCTCGCCATGAAAATGTCTCCAAACCCACACATTACAGCTTCAACCCACACTCACAATCCTCTTCCTCTTTCTTTCCAGAAACCCTGTAATGCACACAGGCCCCTACATGAGGTTCTTCTTCTTGAATCTCCTTAGCAACATAACAAACATTTCTGTAGTAATGCTGTATTCATTTTGCAGCATAACACACTAACAGCAGGTGTGCTCAACCTCAGTGCTTGAAGGATATTAATAGGCCAGGTTTTAGGGGCAATGCATACTTAAGCAAGTTGTCTTAGTTATAATAAAAGCTGGATTCATTTTTTTTTAACATGTGTAATCAGACAAATAATGAAAACCGGAACTGTTGATAACCCTTCAGGATGGAGTTTGTGAACCCCTGCACTAGATTAGATATCATCAAACTGGTTGTTTGACCAATGGTCATCAAAGTCCTTATTGTTTCACTTAAATTAATTTCTTCTGTCTGCGGTTGTTTCTTTGTTTGTTTTTTTGATCAATTCCAGGATCAGTGCTTACAGTTAATATAATACTTAATACAATTAATAATACTTCTCTGATTGACACAATATGGCCACAAGGGTCAGCCTATCTCTTGTGACCAATAGAAAGTTACGCCTTGGGAGATAATGTCACGTTGGTGACCATATTTCTAGCACAAAAAACTACGGTACAAATGGTCCATGGAGTTCGGCGAGACCATAGTTCAGCTGTGGCGTACTGTACATAAAAACAGAAAGTGGAGATTGGTGCTTTTTATTATTTAAAACTCCACCATTACTCTACAAACAGGGCTGTTACCTCAAAAGGGGGTATACTAAAGTGCTATGAAAAATGTTTGGAACAAAATATGCTAAAAAAGATAGTCAGCTCAAATAAAATCTATCCAAATAATCAATTAAAAGGGACCCACAATGAACCTGTAAGGGTTCCAGCAAAGGGTTTTGCTGGAACTTGCCCTTACGTGGCTGTTGTGGACATCTTGGCTCCTGTCAAATCTATCCCTAGACTTAGTAATTGTCTGTACCTGTTCCTGAGCCTGCCTTGTTCCTGCCTGCTGTGCAGCTCTGTGCCTGTTTTGCTCTCCCTGCTATTTAGAGTCAGCCTCTTCCACCAGGAAGGGGCTGAGCATAAACTTTTTGTGACATATGCTAGCAAGTACTTTGCCTTGCCTGGGCTTCCCTGGCCTTTCTGTTTCCTGAAGCTTTCCCTGTTCCTTTGGCTTCCCTTGTGCCGACCCCAGCTAGTGACCCCTACTTTTCCATACCTTTCCACTCTTTCGACCTCGGCTTGCTCTCCTACTACTCTGCTCTCTCCTACCTTGACCAGCTACCCACAACAATGAGTCCCACATCCGGACACGGCTTCACGTCTCCAGGTTGGTTTTTCAATATTCCCACCTCAATATCGCAGTTCCGTCCAGTTTGTCCGTTACAGCACCCGTTACAGAACCATAGAGTTCAGATAACTGTTGTCTCCCACATTCGTGTTATGCTGCTTTGTTCAAGTAGACCAATCTTGTACTGTACATCAGAACATGTGAAAACACAAAGGTCAACAAAGATCCTTTATGGTGTATTGATAATTGTATTGGCTTTAACACATACTCAGAACTACTCATAAGACATTCTGTATGTTTTCAGGATGGCATACAGTTAACAGCTCATGTCCTGGCATTACTTTAGTTTCCAGGCCCCACTTCCATATTCCAACATAGCATAGCTCAGGTATAACGTTGCAGCCCTGGGGTGACTCATCCAGTGTAGAGCTCGGTGACCAACGCCTTTTCCAACATGTTTCAAGCAAATGCCTCTCTCCATTAAGGGATTCCGTGCTTTGGGTCATGGGTGTTCCTTTATAGCTGCCAGTTTTGGTTCCTTTATACTGTAGCTGCCAGTTTTAGTTCCTTTATTGCTGCCAGTTGTGGTTGCTTTGCCAACCTAATGCTAATGGTAATAATAGTAAGAAAAAGTCATAAAGTATCTCCCAAATGGAAAAAACAAAAATCATGTAAAGGGCAACAGTGTGCAAGAAATGCAGCTGCAAAAATATATGCTTACAATTAATAGTAAATAAATGTATAGACAATATATTTACTGTATGGCTTTATGTTCTTTTATGTTTTTGTCACTGTATTGACTTGGGCAAAGTACTGTAGCAACCTTAAATTATATGCTACAATTGCAATGTAATGAAATCAATCTTTATTTCAACAACAAAGAATAAATAAATACAAATATTACAATATGAAACCAATGATGAACAAAATTCATGTTGGATTTTTTCAATTGTATTAAAAAAAGAATGTACAGTACTTCATATGCGGAAGCTTGATAATCGTCATGAAAATAATATAGAAAAGATACTAAAATGAAAGAATAAAAGTGATTATAAAAATGGTGATGGAAAACAATAATAGAAAACTGGACCAAACATATACTATTGGTTTTATTCATTATCATTACCCAACACAGTCAATGGCAGTTGATTCAGCTGTGATGGGCGGTATCACAGATTAATAAATAAGGCCCAATGAATCTCTTAATTCTAGATTCATTTTAATCAAACTAAAATGTTTATTGAGCTACCAGCTAAATGCAAAAACAAAGTCCCCTTTGAGCTGTCAGACTAAAACCTGTGATTGTATGGGTGCAAGCATCTCCTCTCTTAACATCCTACAAATTCTCCTCTCCAAGTTTTCCCTGCACAATAGACAAGAACAAATCACTTCTCTTCCATCCTCCTCTGGCACGGATCCTGAAGATGGAACCGCAAATTAACTTCAGCCCTATTCAAATGACAAAGACAGTTATGGCCCCAGTTGCTGTAAAAAAAAAAAAATATATTAATATGCATCACTTGAATATTGAAACCCGTTTTATTTAGCAAAACAAAAAGCAGAAACACTTCTCGCCCAGCAAGAATAGAACAATCCCATCTTTTGAACCCTCGCTGAAGCCTTTGTTTTTGAAACACAGCATGGTAAGAATTATCTTGCAAAAGAAACAAGCCTCAACAAACAGAATTGTGTTGTTAGTTAGTGCAGTCTGACAACAACTGACAGGTTCCTCTTTTACAACATTTTGTCAACAGTGCTCTTTGAATTTTGTGTCTAAATCGACTACATCATTAATGTCATGCAGCTAATAGAATCAGCAAAACAAAAGACCTTCATTGTTTGTTTCATTTATGAAATAGGATCTTTGTTTTGCTTGATCAGCTCCATATAAATGAATGGGACTAAAATCTTTGCTAGCAGGCAGGGCCGTCGACAGGGGGGGACAGCCGGGACTCCTGTCTCAGGCCCGGTGAGTAAGGGGGCCCGGACCCTCTGCCAGATCACGTGTCAGAAAAACAACACTGACACGCTATCTTAATTGATAGAAAAAATGCGCACAGTCTCAATAGATCCCTTTGATTCGAAATAGGTGCTCTCCCTCTGCAGCTTTCACTGTCCCGTGATCAGCGGGGTAGGAACGGAACATGTAAACAAAAAAAGAAAGCGCAAAAGAGAAAAACACATTCAGTAAAGATAATAACCTTTATATATAAAAAAAATCATAAAATTCACTTAAAAAAGATCCACATAGATCCAATCCACAATAACATGGCATTAGCGGGGGTCCCTGCATCAAAGCCCCTCGGTCTATTGATGGAAAAAAGGTCCTGGGATATGCTGGATGTTACCACAGCTTACTTTGATTACAAACAGAGACAACACTCCATGCAGAGTAAGGGATTTACCGCAGTCGGCTGAGCACTCGTCGTCACGTCCGCTCCCCGCTGAGTAATGACGTCACCTCTACGCGTTTCGCGTCATATGACGCTTCTTCAGGAAGTATGTCTAACCACTCCCATAGCTGCTTTAAATAGCAAGACGGACAATTCCTCTACCAATAGGAGCCATTATTGGTGTTTCTTCACCTTCCAATCAATGCCACAATAGGAGAAGCTGCATCTGAAGATATTTTCCTCTTGTTTGCTCCTAATACATGATAAGGAGATGAACGGTTAGGGCCTCTCTGTATCCACAAGGAGCTTAGTGACGGAAATATAAACTGAGTTGGCTGTCGATCAGATGGGATGGCTCAGCATCACAGGACCATGAATCACTCCCTAGGGTCTTCTCAATCAACGGTGCTCCCTTCCTCCGTTAACACATGAGAACACTTCTCTGCTCCTGGGATTACAAGCCTAGGTTTGGATCACGCACGCGCAGAGGAGGCTTCTTTTTGCTTACACGCTATCTTAATTGTAGTATGCTTGGGAGAACCAATCAGGGTCTTTCTAATGGGCAGGGCCTGGCTGATATAAGCAACTGCACAGGTGGGAAAAATGTGTTTGAATCTTCCTGGCTGTGCAGCTGCTTATACAGGATCTGTTTGTGTGTTTGTGTGTCTGTGTGTCACTGTGTGTGTCTCTGTGTGTGTGTCTCTGTCCCAAACCTACCTGCGTCAACAGCCCCTCCAAGGCCCCCACTTGCTATCTGAAAGGCCCCCCTCCGTGGGCTGTCAGCAGCCCCTCCAAGGCCCCCACATGCCTTGTAAAGATGCCTTCGCAGCAGTTTGAAGATCCCTCCTTGAACCTCCAGGCTTCAGACCCTCAAGGTAATCTCCACCTGGCTCATAGTCCGATACACATTGTACTTCTCGACCTAGACCTCACACCCCCCGGCCCATACATCCCACCCCCCAGGCCCATACCATTAAAGACACATACCTTTCCCCCAACAGGCCCATACCTATCCCCCCTCCCCAGGCCCATAACTTTCTCCCCCACCAGGCCCATACTTTTCTCACCCCTCCCCCAGGCTCATACCTTTCTCCCACACCCCAGGCAGTACATTTCCCTACCCCCCCGGTCCATAATCCCCCCCACCCAGGCTCATACATTTACCACCCCCAGGCCCATGCCTTCTCCACCCATGCTCATACCACCCCCCACCCCCCAGGCCCATATATTTCTCCCGCCCCTATGTATTGAGAGGTTTGGTGTATTTTTTTATATGTATTGGGGGTGTATTTTTTTATGTATTGGAGGGGGGTGTATTTTTTATATGTATTGGGTGGTGTATTTTTTTACATGTATTGGTGAGGTAGGGTGTATTTTTTTCAATATGTAATGGGGGTATTTTTTTCATGTATTGGGGGCTGGGAGTATTATATATATATATATATATATATATATATATATATATATATATATATATATATATATATATATATATATATATAAATATACAGTATATACAGTATATATATATATATATATATATATATATATATATATATATATATATATATATATATATATATGCAAATATAGCTGTATGCTCATCTGCATGTCTTAGGCAGGTCTGCAACCCCACCTTTCCCCATTATCACCCAGCATACAGCACTTCCACTGCAGCAAGGGATTCTGGGAAATGACATGCAAATGAGCACATAGTGTCACTTTTTGCCTCAATAACCATTTTTAACATGGTTCCCTATAGGCTTAAGCTTGCTGCATGGTCACAGCTTTGAGCACAGCCAGGGTTAAGGTGCATACCCAGAAAACCACCCACAGACAGCTGTTTCGACCTTGATGGGTCTCATCAGTGTGGGGTTGATTTTATTGGGAATGCAAGAGAGGCTATGGGATAGGCTAAACCATAATACTGAGCTCAAAGCTGTGACCATGCAGCAAGCTTAAGCCTATAGGGAACCATGTTAAAAATGGTTATTGAGGCAAAAAGTGACACTGTGTGCTCATTTGCATGTCATTTCCCAGAATCCCTTGCTGCAGTGGAAGTGCTGTGTGCTGGGTGATAATGGGGAAAGGCGGGGTTGCAGACCTGCCTAAGACATGCAGATGAGCATACAGCTATATTTGCATATTTGCTTTCCAGTGGAGGGTTTTTGTCACTTTTTTTACTCACCATAACTTAACTCAGTATTATGGTTTATATATATATATATATATATATATATATATATATATATATATATATATATATATATATATATATATATATATATATATATATATATATATATATATATATAATATTTTTTTGGGGGGGGTAGGTATATTTTTATAATGTTTTGGTGTGGGTGTATTTTTATATGTATTGCAGGGTTAGAGGTTCTTTTAATATGTATTTGGGGGTGGAGGAGTTTGGTATGTATTTAGGGAAGGTGGGAAGGTTTTTTGTATTGGGGGTGGGGTTTGGTATGGATTGTGCGAAGGGGGATTGAGTGAGTGGGGTAATTGATGGATTGTGGGGACGAGTGAGAGGAGAGAGTGTAAGAGTGGGTGAGGGAGTGAGTGAGGAAAAGAGGAAGTAAGAGTGAGATGCAGGGAAGAGAAATACATGCGAGGCGGGGGGATTGTGTTAGAGTTGGGTAATTGATGGAGGGGGAGAGTGAGAGGGAGTGAGACAGAGGGGAGATAAATACATGGGAAGAGGGGGGAAAATAGGGGGGCTCGCAAGACCGCCGGGAGGAGGGGGTAGGGGGGCCCGGACGTAACTCTAGTCCTGGGCCCTGGAAATCTGTCTGTGGCCCTGCCAGTACGAGGAAAACAGCTTGACAGTATATTGAATAGGGGCCTGAGTTCCTCATAGCACCACTTATTTTTACTCTGCTTTTAATGACTAGAGGGACACCAACAGGTTAGGTTTAAAGGATATCCCTGTTTTAGCACCGGTGGCTCAATCAGTGGTTCAGTCTTTGACTGAATCACTGATTTAGTCACCTGTGCTGAAGCAGGGATATACTGGATATATTGGTGGCCCTTGAGGACAGCAGTTGGCCACTCCTAGACTAGAATGTCTCATCTGACAAAATTGTCTTTCCTCTGCTCCTATTGCGGTAAGCTCATGTTTTGTAACTGTGTTACAGCTACTGTAAGAGTAACCCCTAAAATCTTAATTATCTACTTTCACTCCTAGTAACAGACAATACCAATCCAATATTCCATGTATGGTAAAATACAGGGAATTATGGATCAACGTCTCTCAGCTGCAAAACAAGGATAAAGGTGGAGTGAGACATTTATTGCTTATCTTGGCTAATTTTGGTCAAGTATGATTCTCCACTTTGGCCCCAATTTTACAGCTAGGAGACTTTCATACATGTAGCCAGGTGCCATCTGGCTTCCCGGTCCTCCGTTTCCCCCTCCCTTACCTCCGCCCCGGTGAAGGCTGTTGCGGGTGGCGACAGGCTGGCCGGCAGCTCCTATTACAGGGCGCTGCCTTGTTCGTTAGGTTTGTGCATGCGCTGAAGAGTTGCGGTGGCCATTACTATGATTGAGGAATGGCATATGTGGTGCTCCATAGCTCCGGGTCTTCCCGAAGTTGCGCATGCACAGATGCGAGCAGCGGCGGCCATTACAAAGTCGGGCATGCGCAGTACAGTTAGCACACGCGGCGGCAATAGTAAAGGGCTCTGCAAGGGACTACAACACACAGCAGCCACTGGGGCTGCTAACCACGTGATGCCAGGGAGCCAATCGCGTGACCAGATTCTCCTGATGTAAGGGAGATACATTTGGCGCGCTCAGGGCATGCAGGCAGTCGGAGCTGGGACAAGGTTAGGGGAGGTTGTGCGTGCAGGGGCCTAGGACCCACTGCACTAGGCCAGGTATCACCCTAGGCCCCAGCTAGGCCCGATTCACCAGTGTAGATTGTGGCTGCTACAGGGACAGGCCCTTAGGTAGGACCATGCCCCTTTAGCCATTTGATAGTTCAGGGACACAGCTGCAACGCTGCACAGCCCTGAGAATCGTGGAGACCTCAACTAGAAGATACAGAGACTATCTTCAAGGTGGGACCATCTGGCGGGATACCACCCCACGCGGAGGCGGATTCATTGCGGGATCAGCGGATCCATTCTGTCTTGCTGTCGGCGCATCCTGTGTGGACACACCCGGCAGGTATCATACACCAAGTACACCAACCAGTACACCTCATCTAGTGGGCAGTGCTGCTCACACAATGGGGTTGAGTTTGAGACTTTGGGGACTCTGGGACATGGTGTGGGTTACACGGTGGTGGGGTACTGCCATGCGAGGCGTGTGGGTAGTTGTATTCTTAGTGATCATTATAGAGTGTTAAGAGCTATCTATGTTGCCAGTAAAGGTAATGTTATTATACACAGTGTATGTGTTCATTGTGATTGGGTCCTGTGAGGGGCTCCTCCCACTATGTTGGGATCCCTCTCAGGTGGAGGCGCTGCACCAAGATTGTAAGTACATCACCCCAGGCTCTCCGTGGTGGAGGCTTAGGCCCCTGTGAGCCAACAGGTAAAAGGTAGCACCTGTAGCATACAGTATGTACAGCCTGACCTCTCAATATCACTTACGGGGCGGGGGGTTACAAGGGCTACATATATATACCCCATACTGGAGTTCTATGCAATAAGAGTAACTGGAAAATGAAATGAATACTAAAATGCTTACAACAGATGAATATATATAAATAACAAAACTTATCAGGTTATGTTATCAACAGAATACAGAGGCTTCCTTTACATAAACATAAATATTCATCCATCAATATCATTACCATACTACTACAAGGCCACGCACTGAGGTAGTAATTGCCCTAAATATTCCTCTATTTAGATAAGAAGATCTTCATCTGAGTTTTTGGCGACCGTTCTTGGAATCCAAGATCACCTCCCTCTCAGTACTGGTATTCTGAATAATAATTGGAGTCCTGCTGAAAGATAGTCACAGAAGTAAAGTACTGGACATTTGACTCTGGAGAGGCGGGCGTAAGAGAGGGGCCTTGAGGAGTCCCTGGAAGCAGCTGTAAGCTGTATAGCTGCTATAGCAGATCTGCTTGAGTCTGAATGAGTTCAGGCTCAATCAAGTGTGACCCGGGCGATTATGTGTCCCACCAAGGGAGTCAAATACAAAGAGGTGATCTGGCAAACAATCAATGAAGCACTATAATGTCACCTGCCGGTGCCCACAGACCAAGGGGGTCACCTTGACAAAGGCTGCCTGTGTGCAGCCGAAACGTTGGATTTATGCTGGATTAAATGTTTGACGTATTCTCAAATGAATAGAAATAGTACATTGGGTAAAAAATGTGTTTGCGTATCTGAACCAATTAGCCACTAATGTTCCAACATAAAGATTATCGTTCTTACATTTGATGCACGTTTTTTATGCTTTTAATTGTTTGCATCTACTTGTCTTTTAAACAATCATTTGCATATGTGTACCCCTGAAAATCTCCAAACCTCGCCTCCAGCTCCACCTGTGGTATCATTTTTGTCTTAGTCAAAGCAAAGTTAACACGTGCTACACTACACATTGCTTTCATGACGTGATTACTTAAAGTTTTGCTTTATACATGTAACGGGTATTCCCCCCCCCCCCCAATCGCAGATTATACTGTGGAGGTGTAGGAACATACAAGGTTACTCAGGTGTGGTGCATTACCTGTTGGCTCACAGGAGGGCTGAGCTTCCGCCACGGGGAACCTGGGGTAATTATACTAGGGGTGATCACTTACAACATCTTCTCGGTACAGCGCCTCCACCTGCGATGGCTCCCACCAGAGGGGGAGTGGTTCCTCGCAGGACAATCACAATAATAATCACTTACACGACAGCATGTATATTAACTATATGACTTTACTAACACACCTATCACACATTACATAACATCATAACCTTATCTCCAATGTCTGGCGTTCCCACCCAGTGTCCTGTAATCCCCCACCCAAATGTCCCGTACTCCTACGGAGGTCGTGGGTGACTGCGCAGTCACTATGAACTAATAGGCCTGTTGGTGCACATATAATTCAGAGGTACCTTCCGAGCACTCCGATGCTCGGGCCTGCAACACTCTTCTCAAAGGGTCAGACGTGCGATGCATCCGTCTGATCCTATCCAGGTGATATTCTCCGTGGACCCCCACGTGGGTCCGAACTCCGTCACTGGAACCGCAGCATCCGCTGAGTCCCTCTCTAACGATACAGCAACGTGACACACCCTGCACTATAGGCCGTCCCTATAGCACAGCATCCTTAAGTGGCTTAAGGGTCAATCTCCTAGGGCATTCGAGGTTGCTTATCCTATATAGGTAGGTCTTGTACCCACCCTACTCATAATACGGGCCCTGGGCCATGGCTCCCCGGATTGGTTACCGCTATGAACCCCCCCCAGTTGCCTCGTACTACGCGCAACGCCGCCCTGGGCAATGGCTCCCCGGATTGGTTACCGCTATGAACCCCCCCCAGCGCCTCGCCACTCGCAACACGGACCCTGGGCTATGGCTCCCCAGACTGGTTACCGCTATGAACCCCCCAGCTGTCTCGTGCCACTAATTCACCTAAACGCCTGCCGCAACGCTCTGCAGACTAACCTCAGCCCCCTCTATCCCTGGCTATTCCCCAGCTCTGACTACCATGAGTGACAGGGTCCCTCTCAGAGACTATCCCTGGCAACACTCACTAACCTGAGGGATAAGGGCTAACTTGGACCTTAGGGCCGCTGGCCTAGTGCAGGGAGTCCCTGGCTCCTGCACCCTACCTTCTTCCTTCCTTGGGCTCCTGACTCTGACTGCCAGTAGCTCCAGCCCACCAAATGTATCCATTCCTGTCCAGGGCAGTCCTACAGCCCTATTGGCTGCTATCAGGCACCTGGTGCCTGTCTCCCTATGCCTCCTGGGAGTTGTAGTTCCCAGGAGGCTGCTACAGCATTGGGGCCGCGTGCGCACTTGCCCTGCGCATGCGCGAACTCCCAATGGCCGCCGCAACCTCTCTCTTCCCTGTCCTGCCCTCGCGCGATTCCTCCTTGCCCCTAAAGCTCCCGCCGCGCATGCGCGAGCTGCTCGGGGGCCTCTGGCTCTTACTGTCCCTTGCGCATGCGCAACGCGCTGAGCAATGGCGCCGCCCGGATTACCGAGCCGCCGGAACCTTAGCGACGCGACCGCGGCCATAGCAACGGCCCGATCGCGTCCCCGGCAACCGGCAACCACCAGGGGAAGACGCGCTGCTCCCTCCTCGGCCCCCACCCTCCGGAATGGCCGTCGGGTCTGCCGCTTGCCTCCGGCAGCACCCCACATCGCTCTGGGCCACGGAGGTTCCCGGGGGGGTCGCAGGGGGAAACAGGTGACCTGGCTACATACAGTACATAGGCCACTTGGTTGTCTCAATTGCTAAGTACATTAAGTACATTAAGGTATCTGTATCTGTAATTCCTTTTACAAAAGCCATATGTGTAAGCCCCTTATGTTTTGCTGTCCTATCTGTTACTGAAACAAATACATACCTATTCAACTCCATGTGAATCAATTGAAATATGTATTATCTTTTGAAATACCTTATCACCAATTAGCACCTGGTAGACTAGTATAAGTATTTTAAAATATCATCAAGTCTGTATACATTTGACACAAAAATAAAATTAACTTTTTTGGTGCCGTGCACAACCAACAAATCTTAAAATACTTTAGACTTATTTCCCATATATCATTTTAATGGCTGTTCCCATACACGCTGTCCTTTACAAAATGTTTATGAAGGCTGTTTGTCATATTTATGTGTTGTGTATATTGTTAGTGTAATCCTGGTTCTTGGCTGAGTCAGTACACTTCCTTTTGTAGCAGGAGAGCTCCAGGGTAAAAGTGACCTCTCTCTATTCATATAATTAAATAGTAGTAAACTCTGACAGTCCTCTGGCTCCTGATTCAAAATTCTGTATTTACAGTACGAAAGCCTAAAAATACTTTCTCATTTGCAGTAAGTCTGGCTAATTCTCACCATTACTGATCCTAAATACTTCAGTTCACGCTTATTCATTACAGTTAGGTAAATTCCATTGTTCTGTCACTCAACAACTCAACTATATACAGAATGTGTATTATATAAATATATATATATATATATATACATATATACATATATACATATATACAGTGTTCGACAAACCTATACATTTGCACGCCCCGGGTGAGTGGATTTAACATCGGGGCGAGCTCCTATTTGCCCAAGCAGCACACGAGTGGTACTAGGTGGCGAGTAGATTTTTTTTGTTCGGCGAGTAGATTTTTTGGTGATTTGTCAACCACTGTATATATATATATATATACATACACACACACAGTATATATACTGTATGTGTACTGTATACATATTGATATAGATATAAACAGAGAAAAAAATGAAGTAGCGCCTAACCAATACCTATATCAACACAGATAATCTCACAAAAAAGGTAAAAAAGCTGATTAGTGAGTAGACCAAAATAAGTTGGAGATACGTGCAAATTCTGTATAATCAAGCAAGTAGAAAAAATAACTAAAAAGTACCATATAAGTGGATACTAAAAACTATCAAATAACACGTAAAGAATATAAAAAATAATATATATTTGATACTATCATAAAAAAATCACAAATACGATACACATGAAAATCCAGTCCCAAAAACACTGTCAGAGTCTATGCAGCCTGTTTGTAGGGATCACCACTGGATATCTAGGGAAAAAACAAACAGAAAACAGGTGCACTCATAGTGTAGTAATATAACAAATTTATATGGAACTGGAACAAAAATAAAAAATGCGTCCTCACAAACAAATCAGGAACAAGAGCATTTATGAGAAATAATCTCAATCGCCAACAACAGCAAGGTCCCAGCAAGAGTTCTTGTGTAGATCTAGTATTTCCCTTGAGTGCTGCAGCAGCCGGTGGATATGCCAGACCCTCCGTGTACCGGATGTAGAGCGCATGCACATGCACAACACGTCTTACTAGCTCGGTCCCGCCGCCCACAGATGATTGGTTACCAGGACCTCAGGTTATCAACAACATCACAGGCCTCTCCGGCCGGATAGGCTGCAGCAACTCCTAGCTGGGAAACTCTGCTTTGGCTGCCCTCTCAATAAAAGGGCTAAACGTTCCAGACTTTGCAATCATGCACGTAATATTAAAAATATGCTAGTATTTTCACTTGATCTCCAAAAACACACCCTATGTGTTTCGTCACTCGGACTTCGTCAGGGGTTATTCACAAGGACGTTAAAGACTTTGTTGCCGCTTGTGCTGTCTGTGCTCAAACAAAGGTACCACGGAGTCCACCTTGTCTGCCGGTTCCTACCAGACCATGGACCCACTTGTCTATCATCTAATGGTATGAGGACTAGTAGTGTCGATCGCTTCACAAGACAGGACCATTTTGTACCACTCAGGAAGTTACCCACTGCCTCCGAACTTTCTGAAATTTTCACCAAGGAGATATTTCACCTTGATGGTATTCTGACTGAGATAGTTTCTGTACGTCTCCCAGTTTATTGCCAAATGTTGGAGAGCATTCTGCAAATCAGTGGGGATATCACTCCACTTCTCGTCATCCTACCACTCTCAGACTAATGGCCTCACGGAGAGGACTAATCAATCTTCAAACAATTTCTACGTTGCTTCGTCTCTGAAAGTCAGGATAACTAGGTGGATCTTCTTCCTTGGGCAGTGTGACGGTTCAGGGGATTCCTTCCCCTTCTTTCTCTCCCTCTGTCCCTTCCCTGGCCAATCTCCCAGCGCTTACCCACTGCTGTCCCGCTCCTTCTACCTCTCATGCTGCCCCGTTGCCTCAACGCATGCCCCGCAAGTCTCGTGCACCCGCGCGGTCCCCGAGCCCCTGCGACAACGCTCCCCGCTCCCAGACTCTCTCAATGCCCGCTGCCATTCCCTCACCTCCGGTGGCAATCCCCTCCGTTCCTCTGCTTCCCCCGCTGGTGTGCCCACGGCGCGGCACTCTGCGTGTCTCGTGACGCAGCCTGCGCACTCTCAGCTTACAGAGGGCGCGCGCACACGCTCCTCTTCTAAGACCTGTCACTCTCCTGACTCCTGCTCCCATTCCCTGCAAGCTATCTCTCTGTCTGACCCCTCTGTCTCCTCCTCTTCTCCCCCTGACCTATCCCTGTTGTCTCCCACTTCTCTCTCTGCTCCTCCCCTCTCTCTCATTGGTGTGTCTTCCTTTATAATCCCTGTCTGTCCTCTCTATCATCGCTCTGCATAGTTCCTGTTTTCCCTGTACTGTATGTGCTGACCTATGCTTTGCTCCCTCTGTGCTCCTGCTTGTACCCGCTCCTGTGTGACTTTGGATTTCCCTGGCTTTGACCCCTGCTCGACCTGGACTACCCTGCTTTCTGTTCCCCTTGAACCTTGCTACGAACTCTACTTTGCTGACCTCTGGAATCCTTGGACTTGGCTTTTGAACTTTGACTACTCTGCTCTCTATACCCCTGGGCTTTGGCGCACGGACACGACCATTCTTACATTTAACCCTACAAGACGTTGCAAGTATCCTAACCACTTTTCCAACAGGCCCAGCAACGCTATACCACACTCCAGGCTCGCTCCCACTGCTGTGGGTGTGTGGTGTAATACCGTTCCCACCTCAGTATTGGGGTCTTGCCAGGTCTGCGGGCATACAGGCGTGACATTATGCAGAGCCCAACAAACGCAGACCCCCCTGAGGTGGGTACAGATATTTCTATAGAGGCCTTACAATTTGTAAGTAACCAATTGTCTACAGTCTCCCAGCAATTGGTCAAGTTCTCCCCTCAGGCGAGTCCCATGGCTCCAACGCCACAACCTATGCCAGCTCTGGGCCCCGTATTCCTTCACCTAATCGCTATGATGGGGACCCCCTCGCATGCCGCGGTTTCTTAAACCAATAAGAGGTGCAATTCGAGATCTCCCCCTCCCTGTTTCCCACTGGTCATGCTAAGGTAGTGTATATCCACCGGGAGGTGCAAGTGAAGCACCGGGCAGCAGCTATACATAACGCCACCCTTCAATCGGCGGTTCTCTCCACCACCAGTTTTACTAAGGGAAAATGTGAGTTTCCTTAAACCATTTGTGATCAATACATGACTTATAGTTCAAATTGTATGCACTATTGTGATTCTCTTTATTTACATATCAATCACTCCACTGAGGGGTATCCTGATTCCTGCTATACAAAGGGCTCCAGTCAGAGAGAGATGGATCTCTGACATGCTATAACCTACCACGATTTTTGTGAGTTCTATTCCTGTTATTGAATGTTATTCTAGCAGTGATCTACCATCTGCACTATATATATATCTTATTTTTTACATATCACGATCCTTCCCTGCGCTCCTCCTCAACTCCAAGAAAAGTGTATATCTACGCCTTGCTCACCAGAGACACTCTCGCCTGGGCCTCCCCCCTATGGGAGCGCAAAAGCGAATTAACGCAAGATTACCCTCTCTTCAGACGTGAGTTTCAACTAGTATTCGATACTCCTGCATGGCGCGAGACAGCCGCTTTCTCTCTTTTTCATATTTCGCAGGCCCGAAGATCTGCTGCCAAATACGCCATTGAGTTCCGTACGCTAGCCGCTGAAACCCAATGGAATGATGAGGCACTCGCCGCCGCGTACTGGCACGGACTCTCAGATACCTTGAAAGATGATCTGGCTACTCATGCCCAGCCTTCGTCCCTGGAGGAGTTGATTACCCTGAGCATACGCATGGATCAGCGTACTCAGGAGCGACGGCACGAGAAACATTGTTCTCGCTCTCCTTCTTCTTTTGTCTCTCACAGGTCGTCTACAACACCCCTCCTGGCACTGGAGGCTCCGGAGCCGATGCAGGTCGGCAGTCAATAACTTCGGGCCATGGAGAGAGCGCCACGTCATCTGAATAGACTGCTTCTACTGTGCTTCTCCGGAACATCGTCTTCAGAATTGTCCCCTGAAACCGGGAAACGGGCACACCCAGTAAAGGTAGAGGGGATTCTACTGGGTACTGTCTCTCCTTGCCCCTCTCTCCCCGAAGCTTTCCCAAAGAAGTTTCTGCTTCCTGCTACTTTGGAGGGTCCGAACCTTTTCCTGCAGGTAGAAGCTTTCATCGATTCGGGATCTGGTGTTAACTTCCTGGACCAGAAGTTCGCTTCGGAGAATCAAATTCCCATGGTCAGGAGGAAAACTCCCATTGGCCTCGAGGCCATCGACGGCCGACCACTCCAGCCTGCGTTTATCATTTGGGAGTCTATTCCTCTCACACTGACCTTGGCCGACGGTCATAAGGAGGTAATAATCTTTGATATTTTTCAATCTCCTACCGTGCAAATTATTTTAGGATTGCCTTGGCTTCAACTCCACAATCCGTGCATTGACTGGACCGGTACTCTGCCTCTCCAGTGGCCTTCGTCTGCAGATGCTGTTCCTGCGGTGTCTCCTGTTGCAGTGCTTGCCGGCCTGGATTCCGTTCCTTCTAATCTATCGATCCTGCCTACTGTGTATCATGAGTACTTGGATGTGTTCAACAAGGTACAAGCGGAGGTTCTGTCTCCCCATCGCCCGTACGATTGTCCTATTGATCTGATTCCTGGGACCATCCTGCCTAAGTCTAAGTCATACCCTCTCTCCATCCCGGAAACCGAGGCCATGACGTCCTACATTCAAGAAAATTTGGAGAAAGGATTCATCCGCAACTCTACCTCCACTGCCGGGGCTGGCTTCTTCTTTGTGAAGAAGAAGGATGGATCGCTTAGGCCGTGCATTGACTTTCGCGGACTCAATAAGATCACGGTAAAGAACCGGTACCCCCTTCCACTTATCTCTGAACTGTTCGATCGTCTCCAGGGGGCCTCTATCTTCTCAAAGCTCGACTTAAGAGGTGCCTATAATCTCATTCGCAGAAGGAAGGGGGACGAGTGGAAAACAGCATTTAATACAAGATCAGGACACTATGAGTATCTTGTTATGCCCTTTGGTTTATGCAACGCTCCTGCCGTTTTTCAAGATTTCATGAACGACATCTTCCGCGATGTATTGGGAACATTTGTCATAGTCTATCTGGATGACATTCTTATTTTCTCTAAAAACCTGGAGGAACAAATTCAACATACCAAACTAGTGCTTTCTAGCTCCGTTCTAATCGCCTTTATGCCA
Organism: Ascaphus truei; assembly: GCF_040206685.1. Lineage (NCBI taxonomy): Eukaryota > Metazoa > Chordata > Amphibia > Anura > Ascaphidae > Ascaphus > Ascaphus truei. The sequence goes on from NC_134486.1 coordinate 243,074,037, forward strand.
AGATGGAGAAGTGTTTGTTCCACCAGACCTCTACTGCCTTCTTAGGCTATATCATCTCCAGCCAAGGCTTCTGCATGGATCCAGAAAAACTGAAAGCTGTTCTCGATTGGCCGCTGCCTAATTCACTCAAGGCTGTGCAGCGTTTTCTCGGCTTTGCCAACTATTACAGGAAATTCATCAAAAAAATTTCTTCTATTGCTCTTCCCATCACCGCATTGACCAAGAAGGGCGCCGATACCACTTCCTGGTCCCCGGAGGCTATTCTTGCTTTTGAGGTACTCAAGAAAGCTTTTGTTTCCACACCCATCTTACGCCATCCGGACACCTCCCTCCCCTTCACTTTGAAGGTCGATGCCTCGGACGTGGGAGCTGGCGCATTTCTTTCCAAGAGGATTTCCCCCCAAGAGAATCTCCACCCCTGTGGGTTTTTTTCGCGGAAATTTTCATCTGCCGAAAGGAATTATGATGTTGGTAATCGTGAACTTTTGGTCATAAAACTGGCTCTCCAAGAATGGAGGCACCTTTTGGAGGCTACCAAGGAACCAGTTGCTATCCTCACTGACCACAAAAATTTGTTGTATATCGAGGGGGCCCGACGTCTGGGATCCTGCCAAGCGCGGTGGTCGCCCTTCTTTTCCCGCTTTAACTATACCATTACATATATTCCTGGTACCAAAAATGTCAAAGCGGACGCTCTCTCTCGTCAGTTCGCCACAGAAAACGAAGCTAACGAAACCACGGAACCTATTCTTCCTGCCAAATGTATAATTTCCGCTAACAACTTCGATGTGTTGGACGAAATCAACAAAGCTCAAGTTCACATTCCCAGCAGGTTCAGGGTACCAGAAGGACGCTTATATGCAGCTCCACGCTTTCGCCATAAAATTTTACTTTGGGGTCACTCTTCTTGAGCAGTCGGTCATCCAGGCTTCAAAAGGACAGCAGATCTCATTAAACGGACATTTTGGTGGCCAAAGATGAACCAAGATATGTCCAGTATGTGCCCAGAGCAAAATACTCCATCACAAACCGTTGGGACTTCTCTTACATCTTCCCATTCCAGAACAACCCTGGAAGCATATCTCGATGGATTTCATTGTCGAATTGCCCAATTCCAAAGGAATGAACACCATTCTGGTCGTAGTGGACAGGTTCTCTAAACAAGCAAACTTTACTCCCCTCAAGGGTCTCCCTAATTCTGCCACTCTGGCTGATGTTTTTTCCAAAGAAATTTTCAGGTTACATGGCGTTCCCATTTCTATTGTCTCTGATCGTGGATCTCAATTCATCTCTTAATTCTGGCGGGCATTTTCCCAGAGACTCGGAATCTCTCTTGTTTTCCTCAGGATACCATCCTCAAACCAATGGTCAAACCGAAAGGATGAATCAAACTCTAGAACAATATCTAAGATGCTTCATATCCGACTCAAAGGACAACTGGGTGGATCTATTGTCATGGGCCGAATTTGCTATCAATTCTCTCAAAAACGAGTCGACTCAATAGTCTCCCTTTTTATTAACTTCGGTTTCCACCCCAGTAGCCTTCCCCTCTCGCCATCTCCTTCGGGCGTTCCGGCGGCCGACTCTCATGTTGCTAATTTACATGAATCTTGGAAAAAAATCCTCAAAACTCTACAATCTGCGGTAGCCAAACAAAAGACCAAGGCGGATCGTCATCGTCAACCTGGGCCTTCTTTCAAACCTGGTGACAGGGTGTGGTTATCCTCAAAGAATATCAGGCTTAAGACGCCATCACCTAAATTATCTCCGAGATTCCTGGGCCCATTCAAGATCTTAGAGAAGATTAACCCTCACACCTTGAGAAGGTGCCTCACACCTTGAGAAAGGGCATAGAGCCCGAAACGTGTAGGTGGATACTTGTTGGGGCTAGGGGGGACCTTTGTCCAATCTTTTTATGGCATAAATACATTTTTGCTTTTGCTGCCGTGAGCCTCCTCCTGGTTTTCTTGGCAGTGCACTGCCGTTTTTCTCCTGTTCCTGCTCATGTTACTGGTGGACTGCACACTATTGATTCCTGCTGAAGCAAACTCCCCTGTATTCTGCAATTCAAAAGTGAGTTATACCTGTGGGTTGCCATACCCCTTCATTCTCACTATATGGGACATTTATTGTACTATTCTTTATTGGTGCCTGCGACATTAAGTACTAGTCCCCTAAACCCTATTAGGGTAACTTTATTGTGTTATACAGATTATTGGGAGCTTCTCAACTGCAGATGTTACGAATACACTAAGGACTTGTCTTTCTGATGCACTGGCGTTCTACACATCTCTCCTTGAATCTAGTGTTCCACCGGAGGTTCCCACGACAATCCCATTTAATCATTTAAAGATTGATTCTGGAGGGGGGGTACTATGAGATTTGGCAAAACCCATGCCAGGGTTTTCAGAGTCCAGTCCGGGATTTTGCTCTTGCTCGCCCTCTGTGGCAGAATTGTCCATTTTTGCTCCTGGCAAAGCAGGAAGTTGCAGAGCAAAGTTCAAGTTTATGCTGAGTACATGCAACACGCTTACCTATTGTCTTCCTCATTACCAGACCCGGCTCACGTACTTCGACTATCCTTGTCTAAAGCCTGCGTCGACCTCTGTATCCACACCAACTACGCAACTTTGCTGCTAGCCCTGACCGTCAGCTTACGACTCACTACTCTATCAGGACTCTGTCCCTCGGCTCAGGTCAGTTCTTTCACCTTCCTACCTCAGCCCAGCGGGTCACTTTCTGCTGAGACGAGCATCGTTACAGGTTAACCCCTTCATTACCTTAGCATCACGTGATGTAGAAGTATTAAACTTGCCAGGGATACCGGTACTCCCTACAGAGGCCTGTTCCTTGGGTAGCAGGGGTCCCTTGACCTGAAATGAATGGGGGTCAGGTCCAGAGACCCCCTGCTTCAGTAATATGTTAATAAAATGTAAATAAAAACACTGCGATCTTCTTATAAGATCTGTGCAGGGAGATGCAGTTCACTCTGCGCAGCTCTTTCAGACTGCTGCAGGTAGATCGCTAGGGCAGAACTCAGAAAAAGACAGAGCTAAAGAAACTGCTAAGTCTACCGGTATGGCATTTTCTTACCAAACGGTATCTGACTTGCGATAACTCTTTCTGAATACTGTGATAACACAAATGTCAGAGCGTGAGGTAGGAACATGACAACCGATCGATATGGCAGCAATCTTATCAGAGCTACCTGAATAGGCCCATAGTATTTATCAAAATCTCCCACCTCACAAATATATACTGATTTATTAAAGGAAAATAATACTGTATAAATCACTGAGACTGTCTTCATAGGTACTATAATTATATCAGTTGTACACCAGTACAGAGGAGAAAAAACATCAGTGCACTGCCAAGAAAACCAGGAGGCTCACGGCAGCAAAAGCAAAGATTTATTTATGCCATAAAAAGATTGGACAAAGGTCCCCAATAGCCCCAACAAGTAACCACCTACGCGTTTCGGGCTCTTGTCTTTCTGATGCACTGATGCACTGGCGTTCTACACATATACACCAGTACACAGCTGTGAATGGAACCCAGAGCCATTCTGGATGATGATTATTCTGGAAGCCAGAGGGTCACGTGGTGATGACTTAACTCAGATAGTGTCAACTCGGCCCTCTTTTCCAAGCACGACAAGGTCTGTTACTTTTCTTACTTTATTTGGAGAAAGCAGGTAAAAACAGTTTCTTGGGTAGAGGTGTAGGTCTAAATATCTCTGTGTGTGCTTAGTAGTAAAGGGAGGTGAAAATATAATCCTGCAGCACCATTACAGGGGTTACAGCAAGGTACTCACTCGTCCAGTGGTATGGTGGAAAGGAAATGGCAATGTATGCTGGGTAATAAGATAGTCTAGGGACAGACCATCTGTGGGCAGAGCAGAGGGGGAGAAAGCAGACTAGCCCATTTGAGAGAAAGGCTGGGGCTGCTATGGCAACTCACAGGAGTGTCTGGGGGAGCTACAACATGTAGCAATAATGTTGCATCTCTAATACAGCAAGCTGCTGGGAGAGGGGAAATGGCACTGTATTTATCACACAAGCACTCTGTTTGTGTGCAGAACCAAACACATACAGCTGGCACTAATAAACTGGCAAGCAGGGCTGCGAGGAAAGGGGGGGGGTGAAACAGAAGTGCAGACAGGGGTATTCCTGTTCCATGACACTCCCCGTCTGGTATCTGTAGATACCAATATATAACAGGCTATGTGGAACATATGTGCAATGCAAACATTACATAACAATGCAAAGGTCCATATTCCCATAGCAAGGTGATACCGGCCGGTACCACTGGCGTCAAAGTCCTTTGGCCAACCTTCCAGTAAGGGAAGCCAGGTGGATGCACAGCTCTTGGTTAGCTTGATGCACCACGATGTCTTTTGTAAGAGTCTCTGGCACTGTTTCCTTTTAGCCTTGTGAGAAAACAGTCCTTTTGTCTCTGTAGTTTTATCCACAGAGTACATCCCCTTGTAAGTGTGCCAGTCGTGGTAGCTTGTCGCTCTATCACCTGGCGTTCGGCAGAAGGAGATGGCTTTTGGTTCCTTGTGGAAGCGGAACAACACTTCTGGAAGACTGGTTGTCGAATCTAGTCCAGTAAAGAGGGCGTCTCTTAGAGAGACTCCCTGAAGCTGAGCGCTGGGGTTGAACATTACCCGGATTTGATCGGGTTCCTGAGGGTGGTAGGCCCCAGGTGATTGGAGGTACCGATATTCTTCACCTTCCTCCATTAGAGGTGCTGGCTTTACGTGGCCGGTAAAGAATATCTTCTGGATGAAGGCCACAAAGTTGGTTTTGGTCTCTGGTTCCCATTTTAGGTCGCAGAGGTGTGAAGTGAACCTAGAGATGGCATGTTCTCCATTGTTTGGGAAGCGCCTTCTTGGTGAACGGAATGGTAGCGGAGTCACCCAACTGCTTAGTCCGTCTTTAGAGAGATCCTTGACTGTTAACTTCGGGAATCCTCTATCTTCCCTTGATGGTGTTTGCTTGTCATCTTTCCTTGTTGTCTGGAATGCTGTGCACCGTAGTTCATCGGTACATTTCTCTTGCACGAGAACATCTCCGCGTAGTTTGGTGAGACGCTTTTGTGTCTCTTTGTTGACTGCCATCGGGAGGTTATTTTCTCCCCGGACGTGACGAAGAACAGTCTCTTTTGCCCTAGTAAAACCTTTTATGAAATGTCTCTGTGGCTGTCTCTTTTTAGATGTGTGAGAGGACAGTCCTTTTGACACTGTGGCTTCACCTGTGGAGCGCAGTCTTTAGCGGCTATGCCAGCCGTGGCAGTTGGTTGCTTTGTCGCTTGATACTCTGTGGAGAGGAACAACTGTACATCTTAGTCGTGCCACTGCTCGCGAGAAGACTGTTTGATCGTTCATTGCCTTTTGGACGATCCCTTTGTCGGTCACCTTTGGGAGGTTACTTTCTTCCTTCGATGGAGTCGACTCGTCAGCCTTAGCTGTCTGGACTGCTGAGCATCCTAGGCCATTGTCGCATCCCCTCGACGTGAGGATGTCTTTGTTGATCTCAGGGGTATGGCCTTGTCTTTTCTCTTCACTTGGCCCTTCGGTCACTTGGAGATGGCCAAGACATGGTTCAGAGAGAGATGTGTGTCCACATTCTGTCACCACCGTTCTGCGGGCATCAACGTAGTCTTGCCCGTGCTCTTTGTTGGTGCACGAGTTGCCCACTATCACCCATCCTAGGTCAAGTCTTTGGGCGTATGATGCGTTGTGGGGTCCGTTATACTGTTTACGGACTTTATGTACCCTCATGATGTCCCTACCGAGCAGCAGCAGGATCTTGGCGCCTTGTTCTACCGGCCGGATGTGGTTGGCTATTCCTTTGAGGTGGGGTTAATGGAGTGCCACGTCTTGTGTGGGAATCTCATCCCTGTTTGTGGCCATGTGGTTGCACTCGATGAGTGTGGGAAGGGGCATGTTCACTTTGCCGTCTATTGAGCATATGGTGTAGCCATTCACTCTTGTCCCTGTGGTCTCCATTCGCCCTGCGCACGTTCTGAGAGTGTAAGGAGAAGCACCGTCTTGTATGTTAAACATGTCGAAGAACTCTGACCTGACCAGAGATCGGTTGCTCTGGTCGTCGAGGATTGCGTACATCCGAATAGCCTTCTCAGGTTGTCCCTAGGGGTGCACTGCGACAAGGCATATTTTGGAGCAGGACATTTTGTCACCTTCTTTTCCGCAAACCTCAATTCGCTGAGATGTGACGGATGTTGACTCTCCTTCTTCTTTCTCCCCGCCGTGCTCCGCTACGGAGGATGGGTTCTTGAGTTGGTGGAGTGTCAGCGCCTCTGGGTGTAACACTGTCACGTGCTTGTCACTTTCGCACACTGTGCATTTGATCTCTTCTTTACAGTCCCTGGCTAGGTGAGTCGTGGAACCGCAGCACTTGAAGCAAACCCCGAATTCTCCAAGTAACCTCTTGCGTTCCTCTAGGGACTTCATCCTGAACCCAAAGCACTTGTTTAGTGGGTGTGGCTTCTTGTGTATGGGGCATTCCCTGTTTGGGTCCCTTGGTTCCTTGTCTCCAGCGACCGACTGATCGGGAGTAGTTTGGGTCGTGGGAGGCACGTCCGTCCTACGGGTCGAGATGGGTGTTTGGGGGTTACCATATCTCGTCGCTGGTCTCTCGTTCCTCAGGCTGCTTGCACTGTATGTGGTTTGCGCACCTAAGAAGAAGCTGGGGTCATTCCTCGTCCTTGCTGCTTCGCGAATGAAGCTCAAGAAAACGGAGAATGGGGGGTAGACGACTTGCTTCTCCCTTTTGTATTTGGAGCCTTGTGAGATCCATTTTTCTTGGAGGTTGAAGGGTAGCTTCTCCAGGATGGGTCTCACTCCACGAGCTGAGTCTAGGACGTTGAGACCTATTAAGGAGTGGTCTTTCCTTGCGAACTCCAGTTCTTGCAGCAGGTCCCCAAGCTCTCGTAACTTCGAGTAGTCTTTAGTTGTGATCTTGGGGAAGCTGTCGACTCTTTTGAAGAGCGAATCCTCGACTGCTTCGGGGCTGCAGTAGGACTCTTCTAGCCTTTCCCACACTAGGTCAAGACCTACTTGGGGTTGATGCGCGTTTGCCGCCCGCAGTCTATTCGCGTACTCTCTGGATTCGTTCCCCAGGAACTTGAATAGCAGGTTGAGCTCTTCCCTTGCTGAGAAGTCCAAGCTGTTGATTGCGTCTTTGAACGTGAACTTCCACGTCCGGTAGTTCTCAGGGCGGTCGTCGAAGCAGATGAGTCCTGCATGCACCAGGTCACGCCGGATCATGTACTTGGCTATGTCTGTCAGTCCTGAGGCATCGGCGTGTTTGTCCCGTTCTGAGGTAGTTGCTGGGATGGTCTGTGCGGTCGCCTCTTCCTTGGTGTGGACGCGTGATGGCTGCTGGTTAGTGTGAGGGGCTGTTTTCTCCCGCGTGGGTGTACCTGGATTGCGAACCTGTTGTGGTGCATCCGTGTGCGCGCTGGCGTGTGGATCACTGTTGCGGCTGTGGCTATCCCAGGCAGCATGTGCCATTGACGGAGCAGCGTCTTCTCCTCGTGGTCCTAGCAAGTCTTCGGTGTCTGTGGTGTCACTCCCTCCGTGTGAGATGGTGCGCTGGTGTTTATGCTGAAGAGGCTCCTTACGTAGTCTTCAGTGCGTCGGGCTGGATCCTCTGAGGCTATCCGTCTGTACGGTTGCTTCCCGCCATCCTGTCTCGCGGCTGCTTCTAGGACTTCAGCTTGGGCTATGGCGGCGGCTTCCTTCTCTTGATTTAGGGCCTCTAGATCCGCGTCCAATTCGGCCTTTCTACGCGCGGCGGCATTCCGCTCTTCCTCTTCTATGCGCGCTCTTTCTGCCCGCACGGTTGCCTCTCTCCAACCATATTCGGCCCTGGCACGTGCGGCCTCTGCGGAGGCTCGCGCCTTGGTAGCGCTTGCGCTAGCACTGGACGCGTTAGATCACGCTGATCTGACTGACCTTGAAGAATGCCTGGATATGCTTGAGCGCTGCGATGCGGTTTCCAGCAAAAGGTCTTTCCTCTTACTCTCGGCTTCCGTGATAGAGGTTCGCACGCGGCTGTCACGTGTCAAGTCAATGTTATGCTGTAAGTCCCTTTCTTGCAGGCTTTCGCCGGTGTTAGCTCTGGCCAGGTAAGTGACGTATGCCTCTGACAGCCCTTGGTAGCGTGCGTGATCTATCTTTAATTGAGTTATTGCCTGCTCGAGCTGTTGTACAGAATTGCCAGAGCCGGCGACATAGCATATCCCAAGTGTGGTAGTGTTCCAGGCCAACTCTAATTTAGCGCAGTGCGCTTCAATGTCAGTCTCGTATTTTTCGCGGGCCTTTTGTGTCAGCGTGACTGTCCGTTTGGGCCTTGCGCCTGCCTGCGCCTGTTGCGGTTGCGCGACGTTCTCTGTGTCTGAGTGATCGCTTTCCTGCGTGATGTCTGGTGAGGCTCTGAGTTCTGCCATGCTGTAGGCATGTGTAGGCTTTTTGCCAGTGCGTGTGGCGTGCGGACTTTTACCTTGTCAGCGATGGGCGTCTGTCTCAGATGATGCCGAGCGGTGTCCTGCAGCGTGCAGCGTAGGGGTAGCTATACTCACAGGTGTCCGGTGGCTCTGACCCGTGCCCTGGCGGGTGTCCGGTGGCGTGGCCCTTGATGGCGCTGGCCGTGGGGATGTGCGCAGGGGTAGGTGAGATGGTGGCTCCTCACTGTGGGGCTGTGCAGGGGGTGAACTCAGACAAAGAAAAAGGCAGTTAGGTTTTGTGTAAGAAGCACTGTTTGTTGCAAGGCTGCTGTGCAGTGTAGGCTGCTGCTTGTCTGTTAAGGCTGCAGGCTGTGTTCAGTTTGAGCTACTTGGTGCTTCCTTCGTCTGCAGAGACTGCTCTGTTTATCATGGAGTCTGGAGTAGCAGCTCCTGTAAGTGTCAGTAAGGCACACGATATCTTTTCACTATTCTGGAAGCCAGAGGGTCACGTGGTGATGACTTAGCTCAGATAGTGTCAACTCGGCCCTCTTTTCCAAGCACGACAAGGTCTGTTACTTTTCTTACTTTATTTGGAGAAAGAAGGTAAAAACAGTTTCTTGGGTAGAGGTGTAGGTCTAAATATCTCTGTGTGTGCTTAGTAGTAAAGGGAGGTGAAAAGATAATCCTGCAGCACCATTACAGGGGTTACAGCAAGGTACTCACTCGTCCAGTGGTATGGTGGAAAGGAAATGGCAATGTATGTTGGGTAATAAGATAGTCTGGGGACAGACCATCTGTGGGCAGAGCAGAGGGGGAGAAAGCAGACTAGCCCATTTGAGAGAAAGGCTGGGGCTGCTATGGCAACTCACAGGAGTGTCTGGGGGAGCTACAACATGTAGCAATAATGTTGCATCTCTAATACAGCAAGCTGCTGGGAGAGGGGAAATGGCACTGTATTTATCACACAAGCACTCTGTTTGTGTGCAGAACCAAACACATACAGCTGGCACTAATAAACTGGCAAGCAGGGCTGCGAGGAAAGTGGGGGGGTGAAACAGAAGTGCAGACAGGGGTATTCCTGTTCCATGACACTCCCCGTCTGGTATCTGTAGATACCACTATATAACAGGCTATGTGGAACATATGTGCAATGCAAACATTACATAACAATGCAAAGGTCCATATTCCATAGGTCCATAAGGGGGGTGAAACAGAAGTTCAGATAGGGGTATTCCTGTTCCATGACAATGATTACACTTCATTTATGCAGCATCAGCCTCAATCATGACTTGATCCAGACTCCTCAGAGGAAAGTAAACATCAGTGTAGCCAATAACCCCCTTTGGGGACTTCTAAGTAATGTAAGGGGTTAATGCCCTTAATGGGTTAACTGGTGGGAGAACTCTGGTGTTGCCCTTCCTCATCATGTGATTGTACAGAAGGGATTGCCACACCCTTGCATGTCTTGTGAATAGTAATGTCCCCATAGGGAGATAGAAAGTTATATATAGCTCCACTCAGTATTCTAGAAGCAGGTTCCTCTGAGTTGTGGCAGAGGGCCTCACCATGAGTCCTGTAAAGATGATCAAGTGTATAGATATGTATTTTAAGAGTGTCCTGTCCCTGTTTATTGTTTTCAGTTAAGGAACGTGCCCTAAATAGTTAGCGCCTATAGTAATAGCCCAAAATTGTACTCATGCGGGAAGAGGAGGGGACAAGAGATCAACGTGGTGTACCTAGCAGACATTTCTTTAAGAAATAGGTATCTTTGACCTGTCTTCTAAAGTTCTCATTAATGAACATGACAGTGCACTTAAGAAAGGTTTGTCTTTTGCACTAAGCAGTGAGCTCAAATTGTTTGATTTATTAATCGACCTCAATAAATTCATTAGGAAGGTGACTCTAAAAAGACACTTTTTTTAAATAAGTGAATACCATAATAATGAGACGTTACCAGAAGACTTTATTCAACTTACAGCTAGGGATCAAAATGCCCTAGACTGCATGGTATCATTATTAGAGGAAAACTACATTATAGAATCTTCTGCTATGGATGAGGTGGAGACTAATCTGCCCACCTTAAATACTATATTGATCCAAGAATCACGATATTTACATACTAGTTTTAAACCTCAGTCCATTTTTTATCCTATACATTTAAAAGGTAAATTCATAGATACTTTCTATGAATTCGTTTATAGAGACTTTTAGCTCTTATGTGAGAAAAAGAGAACAAAGTTTAATCTCAGAGATTGTGAAACAGGCAAATAAGGATCTGAAGCGAGACTCTTTTATTATAATAAGACAGGCGGACAAAGGTGGTGGTATTATAATACAAAATAAAATAGATTCTATTACTGAAGCTAGGAGAATGTTGCAAGAGGACACGTCATATCAAATTTTAAGAAGGGATCCAACCTCGAATTTTAAAAAGGATCTGGATGTCATTTTATGAGAAGCAGCTGCTGAGGGTATTTTAAGTCCAAAATAATTAAAATTTTTGATTATAGAACATCCTAGGACCCCTAATTTTTATCACTTTTCTAAGATCCATAAGGATGTCATTAGCCCCATTGGAAGACCCACCGTATCCGGGATCAACTCTTTGACAGAAAGTTTGTCTAAATATCTAGATTTTTATCTCCAAAAGTACGAAGTTACTGTACACTATGGTCACATATTAAAGACACGACACACATCCTAAACCTTATACAAGAAGCTGATTGGCACACATGATACCTTTGGGTGTCCTGTGATGTCAAATCACTATATACCAATATTATACATAAATTAGGAGTACAGGCGGTAGAGTATTTTCTAAAAGAGGACCCAGAGATTTCAGTTATACAAAGAAAATTAATTCTCCCATGTGTATACTTTATTTTAACATATAACTATTTTAGATTTGATAATGATTTCTTCCTGCAAACAAAAGAGACTGCCATGGGCACTACATTTGCACCAAGTTTTGCTAACCTAATGATGGGGTTTGGGGAGCAGCAATTTATTTGGAACAACAATCCTTTTTAGAAAATATAGGTTTTTATCGACGCTTTATTGATAATTCCGTATGTATGGAAAGGCAGAATAGACCAACTGGTGTCCTTTTTAAAATATATGAATAATAATCCTTTTAATCTCAAATTCACCTACAATTATGATATCCAGAATATAGCCGGTTTAGATTTGGTGTTGTTTATATCCTATGATGCCTGTGTCCAGACTAGAACATTTTACAAAGATGTGGACTGTAATAAATATTTAGAAACCACTCGTAACCATCACCAGAGGTGGATCAATAATATACCGTACAGGCAGTTTCAAAGACTGAGGAGAAACTACTCAAAGATGCAAGACTTTAAAAGCCAATCGGTCCAACTCAAAAATAAATTTTATCTAAGGGACACCAAATAGCCAATATAGAGACGGCTCTGGCTTTAGATAGAACTACTACTGTATGCTAACAGATAGGGTCCCTAACAAAGATCAATCGCCGGGTGTTACTGTAGATTTATTACCAAATTCAATGGAGCATCTATAGACACATCAATATGATTATGGCGAAATACTGGAATATTTCACAGTGTGATTCCATTTTGAAAGGGCTTATACAGATAAACCGAAAGTTATTTACAGGAGGGCCAATACCTTCAAAAATACGTTAGCACCAACACTACTGAGGGATAGTGATCAAGCTTATGGAGTCGATAGCCCCAAGGATGTGTCTATGAAATGTTAAATGTAACAGTAGATACATAACATGTAATTTTACACAAGATAGTTGACTATGTTAAATCCAATACCTTTCGTACCACATACTCAATCCGTAGTTTCCTAAATTGTAAGAACAGATATGTGGTTTATATTCTGGAATGTGGGTGTGGTCTACAGCAGGGGGGCGCAAACTTTTTTCCCTGTACCCTCCCTGCCAGATGTCCTGCTATCCGCGTGCCCCCCTCCCTCCTCCTCCTTACCTTGATTCCCGACGGCTGGACATAATGACATCACGTTGCCATAGCAACATGACGTCACATGACCCACGGCATCATTTGACGCCGCGTTGCTATGGCGATGCGTCTCCAGATGCCGCCTGAATCAAGGTAAGTAGGTTTACAGAGGCCCTGCAGCTCCCCCGGCAAGCGCGGGCCTCTGTAAACCCCGGGCCCCCCGCTGGTAATATCGCGCCTCCCACTTAGCGCACCGTTGGTCTACAGCATGTAGGGAGGACAAAACGCACCCCAAAACAAAGGTTCTTAGATCATAGGGGCAATATTATGAGGCGTTTTAACCGATAGGTGTCAAAACATTTAAAATTTGTGGGATTTAAAATAACAGGGATTGAACATATTAAAATGGGAGATAAAGGTGGCGATAGGTTTCTTAAACTATGCCAAAGCGAAACCTTTTGGATCCATGAGTTGGGTACTGTGACAGGGTGAAGTCACTTGCTGATGAATATGCCTGGGAAACATACCTGTGACTGCTGAAACCAGCAGTCAGAGGGTTAACCCAGTTAGGGGTACCTGAGCAATCAGGGCTGAATTAACATAGCTGTCAGGCAGCTTGATAAGGAGGCTACTGCTTGTAGTAGCTGGGTTCTCTCATACACAGAGCTGTCCTGTCCTGTCCTGAAAGATTGCCTGAATTCTCTCTTAGGACCAGAGTCCCCACCAAACAGATAATAAATTGTTCTTCTTTCTATATACAAGAATCTGCTATTGGTTACCGGTTTAGTCGGCCAACTCGCAGATAGCCTTATATTGGATAGTTAGCCTCCATATGTTGATGTTCTTTTCCTTTCTTTTTATGTTTTTTGTTAGCCTTAAAGGGACGGTGTGCCTGATGTTTATTAACTGTGGAAAATACAACCACTGAAGTTAAAAGCCTTACCCACTGTTTGGGACTCTTACTGATCACACCATGAGGCCGTCCAGCCACAGATACCCTTCCAACAGATGGTTTAAATGAAGGGATTGATCTGGCCTCCTTTTTATAAAGATGAGTCTGTACTACGTTTTTAGTTGATTTTGGATCTGTTGGCTCTCAAGCAATCTGTCATTCTTAAGTTCAGATGAGATGTCTGACTGATTTTCAGGGCCATCTAATTTAATATAAATGTGATATACTAATATATAATTTTACATGATATGTGTGTTTCAATGGTTGATTCTCCACCTGAGGGAGGTTTTTAAGTACCTTTATATTATACTGTAGTTACCTTTTTCTATGGTTCAATTATATTTTAATTGTATTTTATTATTATGTGTATTATTCACTACTGTTATTCCTTTATATGGGTTTTAAATATTTTTTTATGGTTCTAGGATGTATATTTATGTCATAGGAAGTTTCCCGAAGATGGACCCGGAAATAAACCTCAGCCCTATTCAAATGGCATGGATTATTATGGCCCTAGCTATCCACTCTCCATTCCAGCTTCCCTAAATGGAGTTGCTGTTAAAAAAATATATTAATATGCATCGCTTGAATGTTGAAACCCATTATAGTTAGCAAAACATAAAGCAGAAATGGCAAAACTCTTCTCGCCCAGCAAGAATAGAACAATCCCATCTTTTGAGCCCTTGTTTAAGCCTTTCTTTTTGATACACAGCAGGGTGAGAATTATCTTGCAAAAGAAACAAGCCTCAACAAACAGAATTGTGTTATTAGTTAGTCCAGTCTGACAACTGACATGTTCCCCTTTTACAACATTTTGGCAACAGTGCTCTTTGAATTTTGTGTCTAAATCTACTACTTCATTAATGTCATGCAGCTAATAGAATCAGAAAGACAAAAGACCTTCATTGTTTGTTTCATTTATGAAATAGTCTTTCTTTAACTTGATCAGCACCATTTAAATGAACGGAACTAAAATCTTTGCCTACACAAGGAAATCGGCTACAAAGTATATTGACTTGGGGCCTCATAGAATCACTTATTTTTATTTGTTCTCTGCTTTCAGTGACTAGAACAGGAGTGGGCAACTTCAGCCCTAGAGGGACACCAAACAGGTCAGCTTTTAAGGATATCCCTGCTTCAGCACTGGTGACTCAATCGTGGCTCTGTCTTTGACTGAACTACCTGTGCTGAAGCAGGGATATCCTTTAAACCTGACCTGTTGGTGGCCCATGAGGACTGGAGTTGGCCACTCCTGGACTAAAATGTGCAATCTCATGAAGTTGTCTTTTTTCTGCTCCTATTATATTGTTTTCTAACTGTTTTGCAGCTACTGTAAGAGTAACTAACCTTGAAATCTTAATAATCTGCTTTCACTCTGAGTAATAATCAAATACCAGTTCAATACGCCATGTAGGGTAAAATACAGGGAATTATGGATCAAAGTCTCTCAGGTGCAAAATCTCACGGATGCTAACTACAACCAGGACTAGACCACGGGCCGAGGTGGGGATGTAAATAACCACCGCCCTACAACCACGTGGCCAGGTCTGGATAGCAGAGTCAGGGACGTGTAACCGGGTCAGGGTAGGAGAGTGTAGGTAGGTCGGAGTACTTGCCGTGGTCCGGGGTTGGAGAGAGAAGAATAGTCGTAGTCCGTAAGCCGTGGTCAAGGAGTAGAGAGAGCAGAAGTTCAATAACGAGCCGAAGTCCAGGGATATAGAAGAGACTGGTCGGGTACAATCAGGGGTCACAACAGAGATCAAGGCAGGTTCTAGATACAGGCAAACTCAGGCTGCAATGAGCACGGTGCATAAACAACAGTCTATGCTCAGCAACAAGACAGAAGGTTGAGTAGGCACAAGTAGGGAGAGGAACCAATGAAAAGGAGGCAGAGGGGAGGACTCTAGAAGTAATTAGAAAGCCCATTGGAGGAAGTTATCTTTAGTTCAGGTGTGACACAGCTGAGGATGGTTCCGTCATCAATCGCTGAACTTCGTGCACGCGCGGGGAGCACGCGGCATGCAGAGGGCGTGGCATGCAGAGGGTGCACTACCACCAAGGCTTTGCCCTCTGGTACAGTCACGGGCGCACGTCTGAGCGTTTCTTTTTTTTGCAGTCTTGTGCGCGCCTGCGGGAGTCCGCGCACTTTTCCAGATGATTGGAATGACGCGCCGAGGGGGCGTGAACCATGCACGATCCCGACACAAAACAAGGGTAAACATGGAGTGAGACATTTATTTCAATGAGATTGCTTTTCTTTGATAAATTTGGTCAAGTATGATTCTTCACTCTGGCCCCAGTTTTACAGCTAGGAGACTTTTATACATGTAGCCAGGTCCCCCTCTGCCCATCGCCCTCCCTTCCTAGGCTGGCGATCGCGGGTGCCGACGAGCCCAATGGCGGACCCGTCGGCGATTGCCAGGGTGAGGGGCAGACGGGAACCAGAGCGGAGGTTGCCAGGGACGCGAGCGGCTGGTTGTCAGGTCCGTGGGCGCATCGCTAGGGCTCTCGGTGGCTCCCCGGGCAGGGCGCCGCCATTCCTTATGCGTTTGCGCATGCGCAGTGAGTCCCCGCATGCGGCAGCAAGCCAAGGACATTGCGCAGTGATAGCGCACGAGAGGCAGACAGTCAGCAGAGGGCTCTTGGAAGGGACGACAAGTCCCATGTGCCCCTGCAGAACCAATAGGGAACCAATAGGGCTGAAGGGATGGCTGAAGGGATGGCTGAAGGGATGGCTCTGCAGACCAAAAGAGATACATTTCACGGGCTCTGAGTATGTTAGTGAGTTGGCGCCAGGAGAAGCTAGGGGAAGGAGGTAGGGTGCAGGAGTCAGTAACTCCCTGTACTAGGCCAGCAGCCCCCAAGGCCCCAGCTAGCCCTGAGTCACCCAGTAGTGTGAGTTGTGTCAGGGACAGCCCACAGATTAGGGACCCTGCCACTTACTATCTAGAGTCAGTTAGGGGCCCAGCAGACGCTGCACGTCCGTCCAGAGGTTTAGGCTCAGACCTTCGCTGTTGCTGTATCAGCCATCCGGGTGGGATCGCCCCGGACGGTAGTTCCTGTGTAAAGTCGACATGAGGATCCTTTGTGAAGTTCCTTGACAGGCCCGGGCACCGGAGTGCCCGGCAGGTAATCTACAAGTGCACCAACGAGTCATATCACATTCACAAGGACATAGTGGCTGCGCAGTCACACATATCTCTCTCACTTGAGGGTGGGGTAATACTGTGTGGGGTTACGGGACACTGGGTGGGATCATCCGGTGGAGGTGGAGGTAGCGTCCTGCGAGACGCAGTAGTTAGTGTCTCCTCTAGGGAGGGACACCTGTTATTATATGCAAAAGTACGTTTCCTATGCTCACAAGTAAAGTCATTGGTTGTTTTACATACTGTGTGTGGAGTGATATATATAGTGTCCTGCGAGGAACCACTCCCCCTCTGGTGGGAGCCATCGCAGGTGGAGGCGCTGCACCAAGTACGAGGTTGTTCATATTGTGTCATACGTGCCCCAGGCTCTCCATGGCGGAGGCTTAGGCCTCCTGTGAGCCTAACAGGTAAAGCACCACGCTGGGTAATGCACATAGATCCTCTCATATACACCCTATCTGCGATTGGGGGGGGGGTATGGGCTACATACATATACCACATAGTGGAGTTCGTTGCAATAAGAGTAACTGGAAAATGAAATGAATACTAAAACACTCAAAACAGATGAATATATAACACACAATCACAAGGTCACCACTTTGCACTTATCAATTAGTTAATTAATATTTAAAAATTTCTAGTATATATATGTATATATATATATATATATATATATATATCAGTATATATATATATACTGATTACATTTTCTGTCTCATTCATTGTTAATACTGATTGTTGAATTTAAACACACAACAAAGGACTTTGGAAACATTGAATTAGCCATGGAAAGTTATCTTTCTTTCCTTGCTTGGAGTGTGTCTCCAGTGCCTTTGCAAACTAAAAGGTTAATGTTTGCCTGACTTCTTACCTGTCACTACATCTGTAAGACATATACATAAGTATATATTTTTGATATTTTTTCTTCATCCAAAATCTAATAGTAAAGTCCACATATAGCAATACATTTACAAATCTTTGATGTTACCCAGTGGTTAACACCTTTTTTATCTAGTGCTTTCATATAATGACATGATGATCCAGTGTAATAACTATATAATTGACAATTATAATATAAATGTATTGTGCAGTTAGGTAGGATTTTAACAATATGTGTATAAAAATCTATGGTAAATATCATGCATTATGTTTAATCCTCTGTATATAGAAGCTACAGTTATGTATCTTCAATGAAGTTCTAGTTGACAATTTATGTTATATTGTCATGTGATTGTCATGAGTAATTCCCTTTTTAATGATGATTAACATATATATATATATATATATATATATATATATATATATATATATATACATGTAGAGGTATCAGTACCGTGTTAGCCGAGCTTCAATAATCAAAAAATAAATAGATGATACCGTTCTGTGGCTAACGAAATGCTTTTATTTGTGCGAGCTTTCGAGATACACTGATCTCTTCTTTTGGTTGTAACATCACCGGAAGAAGAGATCAGTGTATCTCGAAAGCTCGCACAAATAAAAGCATTTCGTTAGCCACAGAACGGTATTGTCTATTTATTTTTTGATTTTATATATATATATATATATATATACACACACACACACACACACACACATATATATATATATATATATATATATATATATATATTTATTTATTTATGCCATCCTGAAATAACAGTCAAAAAGAGTTTAAAATAGCCTATATTAAAACAAAATATTTTTTAGTGAATATATGTGTATAAGTATTGTAACACGCTTTTTAGCAATATGCACAAATTCATCCAATCTAAGATATATTGATTAATAAAAACATGAGTTCTGTTTATTGTTAGTACAAACTATGTTTAACATCATGTGTTTAAAATTGATTAATTAACTATGGTCTTCACTGATTTGTCAGTGGGTATATTTAAACTGCCCCAGTCCAGTTAGTCAACATCCCCTGATGAAATCAGCTTGGTCTGAAGAAACGCGTAGGGTCACGTGGTATTATTGCAAATGACTGTGTGCTACCACAAGACTTGCTAGAGAATCAAGGTTGTGGTCCGTTCCTGATTGCTGAGGCAGACACATCTAAAGGAACCTATGTATTAGGCGGAAATTCGCCGGAGGACACCTTAGTGTGTAACATCGCCAATAGGAAAGAGGTGTGACGTCATTCTGGAGCATTACCAGCGGAGCAGCGGCGGTTCATAGCAGCCTTGGAGCATGAGTTGTACTCATACAGTACAATACCTGTTAACTTTGTATTTTTGAATCGTTTTGTCCATGATTTATTAAATTTTATATACGTTATCACACGAAGATCGGGCGCTTTTTCTTCTCTTTTTCTATTAGGTTGTGTCAAGGGAAGTTGTTGTGCCCAAGAAGAAGGCTGCCAGGATCCATTTTAACAGATTTGTGACCTATCACAGGTCACATTATTGATTTTTTATTTTTGTATAATATGGACATTTTCCTTTATTTTTATTATTTTTATTATTCATTTTATTTTTTCACTCACTACCTACCATTTTAATATTATCATTGTATGTTATAGGCTATCATTTTCACACGTTGTCATTTTTATGTGTATAATATTAGTCAGTATTGCGAGTATATAATAGTAGGTACATCAATTATACCTTACATACAATATTTGTATTCTGGTCTTTGCTCTGCACAACTAGGCACGATCTTTACATCTTTATATATATATATAACAAAAACAAAGCAGGTTATGTTTCCAACAGAATACAGAGGCTTCCTTTACATAAACATAAATATTCATCAAGCAATATCATCATACTACTAAACGACCTCGCCCTGAGGTACGGCGACCATTCTTGGAATCCAAGATCACCTCCCTCCTCAGTACTGGTATTCTCAATAATAATTGGAGTCCTGATGAAAGACGTAGTCACACAAGTAAAGTACTTAAAGAAAAAAACCATCAGAAAGGTCAGGTTACGGATCCTTGTTAAAATGTTGGATTATTTGTACGTTCATTATATGTGTGACATGATGGGTTAAACTTTTATATACTATTTTTAAATATTCCATGAAGTGACTTTTCTGTTCCATTTTTCTTCGAGTTCTGCATTGATTTATTTGCTTTACAGATGTGTACATCTCCTAGTAATCCAGAAATCTATATCCATGTAATATTCCATTGGTAGAATGAATAGCTTTAGTACCCCAGTGTTAAGTCTGAAGGGCAAGAGTATGACATATGTACAGTATCTGTCATAATGTTTCATAGATGGATGAAAAAATAAGTAAAATTTCATAAGATCAATAAAACCCAACGTATTTTTTTTTTCTGGCAAGATGCCCCAGGAGATAAAAGGTATAGCCCCAGAACACCAGTATGGGTCTTAAACATCACAAAACTGGCTAACTTCATGGTGATAAGTACTCATCATTGTATTTTATTATACTTATATTTATTTAGAAACAAGCATGAATGCAGCACTTCATAGAAATCATATACAGGACGTAATACAGGTAGGAATAACAAAAATAAGTGCATTATATATGAGTAAACATTGTAGAACTGTAATCTCTGTTCATGAAGAGCTTGTAATTGAGCTGGTGTATTGGAAAGAAGTGGATGGAAGTGGACATTTTATAGAGCAAGATCAAGAGGGTAAGTGTGTATGTAGTGAGTCATGTGGTCAAGACAGATTCACCATCTAATATTGGAAAATATCTGAATGGTAGTAATTCTTCGAGAACCACCATACAGGCATACCCTGCATTAACGTACGCAATGGGACCGGAGCATGTATGTAAAGCGAAAATGTACTTAAAATGAAGCACTGCCTTTTTCCCACTTATCGATGCATGTACTGTACTGCAATCGCCATATACGTGCATAAATGATGTGTTATTTACATGTGTAACAGGCTCTATAGTCTCCCCGCTTGCGCACAGCTTCGGTACAGGTAGGGAGCCGGTATTGCTGTTCAAGACGTGCTGACAGGCGCATGCGTGAGCTGGCGTTTGCCTATTGAGCGATATGTACTTACTCACGAGTGTACTTAAAGTGAGTGTCCTTAAACCGGGGTATGCCTGTATTTAGTTATGTTTAACAATGTACTTCTGTATGTGCATACTATATAATTTAAAAATACTGGACCTGCATCCAAAAATCAGCCTTAAAACTGTTGTGCTAGAAGTTATATAAATGACTGGCTGCAGGCTGATTGAAGTAAATTTTGAGGGCATTTGGGGTCCACCAAGTATCTGGGGACTGGCGGACAATAGGGTGAAGTATACATAAACAGAGAAATGTGCAGTAACAGTATACAGTAAATATAATGATCGATTTATATTCACTTACTGGTAAAATCACATCTTTCAACAATGATGAAATAAAATTATTGTCTTTTGTTGTTTGTAAAACAACGTTGTTCTTGCTTAGTTGCATTTAGATTTTAAGCATCCCTGAGAGTTTGAAGCAGTTGAAGAGATGTGGTGTTCAATGTTCCCAGTGATTGAGCCTTTCTTACGGCATCTTTTTCTTTCCCACGCTTCTACCTATTGAGTGAGAGATCTACTTTACCTTTTCCTAGAATATCTAAGCATGGTATTAGTCAGTGCTATGATGAGGTGATGGGAAGTGGGACTTTGACAAACAACTTTAGAGAGGTTGGGATTACGAGTTTGTCTACAGCCACAGGTGTTTTAGTGCACATTAAGACCTTAATTAGGACCTGTTGAAAGTTACTATAATAAATATATTCATACATTGCATATGATGTTTTAACAGCATGGATGTGCTCAGTAGTTTCATGTTATGAAAGAAAGATATATGCTGGGTTGTGTTGGAGTATGGTTGCTTTTGAAAATGACACATTTTAACAAGATTAAGTGCTTTCTCACCTACTGTGTACAACTGAAATGTTCTGAAATGTCCACTATACTGTATAGTGCAGTATATGTTTTTGGATTCTACTTCTGAAATAACAGCACATCAGGCAAAAGGAATGAGGGAGGGATATCTATGAAAGTGTGCAAGCTCTCTGCGCCCCCTTACCTGCTGCCTACTTGGTCGTGCCCTCTCTCGCCTCTAATGATGCATCAAATGACGCAGCGGGGTCATGTGATGTCACGTCACGTGACGCGCGACGTCATTTCACGTCACGTCTCCATGGTAACGGGCGTCATAGAGCAGCAAGTGTATCAAAGAAAAAATCCATAAAGTGTTTGCATTCCATCCGTACACTGTATTCTTGGTTCTGTTTTGCCGGCCTTTGGACTCCTCTGCCTCTCTCTAGCCCTGACCCCAGAACAGTGACCGTGACCATTCTGTCTCTCTCCTGCCTCGACCTCAGAACTGTGACCTCAACCCAGCTGTTGCACACTGCCTTGACCCCGGAACTGGACTGCACGATTCCTTCTGATTCAGGATCTAGATCAGGGGAGCGCAAACTTTTGAAGCTGCGCCCCCCTGTCTGGCCTCTCCCGGTCTTGCGCTCCCTCTCCTACCTGGCAGCAGCGTCAAATGATGCTCCGGGGTCACGTGTCAACAGGTCACATGACCCGCAGCATCATTTGATGCCGTTGACGTCACGTCACATGACCCCGCCCTGTCATTTGATGCTGCATTGCCATGGAGACGCGTCTGAATCCTGGTAAGTTTTAGTGTTGCAGAGGCCTCACGTGATCCCCCAGCATAAATTTAAATGCCTTGGGGAGGAGCGCGGGATCTCTGCAACCGTCCGCGCCCCCCGAGACAAATCTTGCGCACCCCTGATCTAGATCCCAGGTGGACGAGGCACTTTACACACCCCTAAAGACTTTCAGATTATAATTTTTCTAATTGGCAGATTGTAACAATGCTCGTCTCAAGCAGGAAACAGACCAGCGGGGCTGAGGTAGGAAGGTGAAAGAACCGACCTGAGCCGAGGGACAGAGTCCTGATAGAGTAGTGAGTCGTAAACTGAAAGTCAGGGCTGTCAGCAGAGTTGCGTAGTCGGTGTGGATGCAGAGGTCGAGGCAGCCTGAAATCAAACGCTGGTCGAGGTACGTGAGACAGGTCTGGTAACGTGAATACAATAGGAAAGCACGTTGCATGAACTGAAACTATGCATGGCAACATCCTGCTAACAGGGCTGTCCTTTGAAAGGAAGTTGCCAGGAGCAAAAAACGGACGATCCAGCCACAGAGGGCGAGCAAGAGCAAAATCCTGAACCGGAATTTGAAAACCCGGAAAGGATTTTGCCAAACCTCATACAGATGCATCCAATTACAAATGGGTGTTAAAAAGAATACATTTTCAAAACGGAAGCCTATCAATCCCTGACAAGGTCACAGTCCAAGTGGTGAAATGCATAGGATTATAGGATTTACAAAGGGAAGCTACAAAACCTTTTTTCCGTCTGGATCACGGTTAGGAGTTGCATAGAAAACCCCTCACCTCTTTTTCCTGCCTGAATAAGGATACAAAGTTTTGTTTTTGAAGTAAGATGATCCACTGGTCACACAAGGGGCTGGCTCAGCGTTCCCTGCTAGTGATTGTCTCCCTATTGGATACAATCATAATCAGTCACGGTCCGGATTACAGGAGCACACAGAAGATTTTTAAGGAATATACACATTCCTTATGTAGGATGCCACAGACCCTAACCTCAAGGGACAACAGCACAGCAGAAAATTTAATTCCCCCAATTAGAGGTTCCGGACCCGCGGCACAGTTACCGGTACCGGGATGATTGATTCTTCACAGCAAACATCAATGGAGGGAAGGGCAGGGAGTGTTATTTATACTTTTTAATCTATTTGAATTCACAAAAGAATATTTTGCTAATTTTTGCACCCTCTGTTTTTTGTTCTCAAGATGTCTATATAAGAGGAGTGGTTGTCCTATTGTATTTGGCAGAAACAATAAACATCCTTCTTCTTACTACTGTCATTCTGTCATTATTGTGCATGGAAATGCAATATACATTTTCCATTTTCTGTTCACTCTTTGTACAATTTATTTCGTTCAGATAAACTGTACCAATCATTTTTCTATTGCTTATGTACACACTTGTATACATTTCTATCAGTGGTTCACAACAGCACATTCTATACAAATATCCATATAGGGGATAGAATTTGCACCTACACAGAGATATAGATGTTGCATACCCTAATGGGTTAAATAAGTTACATTTAACTACATTTTACATTATTTGAATAAGTGGCAGAGTGCAGTAAATGCGATTGATAATTGCCATATGTGCCAGTGAACATTTACCCCAAAGTCTTTGCCGTTTAACTTATTCTAGATGAAGCATTGATTCAGTGGTCACTGCTTCATTGCGACAATCGGGCATTGTTTGCTCTTTACGGAAAAGCCTCCGTCAGCTTTACATCTCAATTTGTCACTTTACTCAGGGCTGTTTCACAGAAATCAATTGTTACTATGATTTATTTACAAATTAGTTTCAGGGGGTTTATTGTTAATGTGTCTGCATCTTTGGCCCAGAACCACAAAAGCTCTGTTGTTGATTTAACGAGGTGTTAATTTAAGTTACTGCACTGTTAAGTGCTAACGAGTATTTTCAAAGCTCACTAATGCAGTGTAAAGTGCTGTTCTCAAGCATCCGTAACAAGCCCTTGCATTACCATTTTAATGGTTCTACGGGCTCCCACCCAACCTCACATTGGCCCCTGTGGTCTACTAGCCCCCATTACATGTATGTATGTCGTGTGGTGCACCTGCTGGCTTACAGGACTCCTGAGTCTCCCACTGAGTTGGTATGGGGATATCAGCACAACAGGCATCTGAGGTAGTGTGATCTGAGTCTTACTCACATCTGATGCAGCGCCTCCACCCCATCAGGATCTCTGCGGCTGCAGGGAGAAGTGTCTGACGGGGACCTCCTTCTGGGTGCCTCCTTCTGTGTAAGAACTTCACTCACACAAACCAAGGGTCTTGTGAAACTGGGCATCTTTATTAACATCATCCTGGACAGACTGCCCCTCATAGCGGTCGTTCTAGCCGCTCATCTTTGGGTTGACCATCTTGAGGAAGGTTCCTTCTGCTCCTCCTAATTAAATTGGGTGTCCACCTCTCCCATAAGGGAGAGCACCATCTGTACCAGGTCCCTGGATACAGTGGGTAAGCGGCTTGTCTCTCTGCCACTTCAGCTGCACAGCCTCACAGCTCTTGCATCAGACACTGCACTGTCTGGCTCTGCTCTGCCACACTGCAACAGTGTTGCAGACACTCCACATGGCTCTCACTGACTGACTAACTTTAGGAAGTGCTGTGCAATATATCAGCTTTCAGAAACAACCCACCTCTGTGTCACTAATAGTGGACACAGAGCGTGCTGTCACTTCCTTGGCTACTATCTTACACATCACAGGGGTTGAGGGCAAACATCCATGATTGTTGCTGGCAATCCTGCATACTTACCAGGCTTTATTGCCAGCATGATAAAGAGCTGTATACCATTTTTATACTGCTGCGGCCGAGTTTATTCGAGCATTTGCCCGTTCTCGGCTGCAGCAGTTACCTGGCGCGCGCCGGAGGGTGCCGGGCGCGCGCCGAAGCAGCGGAGGAGAGGCCCGCCGATCGCGGCTTCCCCCTCTCCTCTCCGGGTCCGCCAGGTCCCCCGGAACCCCCTGCCGCCGTCCCCCACATCGCGGGACACCAGGGCTCCCTCGGGGAGCCCTGGACGCGCGTGCAGGTGGCGCAGGCACCCGATGACGCGTGACCGCGCATCGGTGACGCGCGGCACGCCGAGGGGTTGCTACTTGCAAGCCGGGAAATCTCCCGGCTTGCGGAACTGGCCACACTTCAATAAAGTGTGTCGCCAGTGTACATGGCTACACCATAATGGACATTAGTGTTAATAATATACAGTATAAAAGAGGTGTTCCCCCTAACAACGCATATCCACACAGCTCGGTTACAGTAAACGCTGGGATTTAATGAGACCTTCGTTGGGTCAAAGCTAAACTTGGAGTTACTCGCATCCAGACCCTGAAATAGATCTTTTACAGAGTCTGATACGTGTAAGAACCCAATTAAGTACAGAATTATTTAACCATCGTATTGTTATTCACAGGGTTCTTTTCCTCTCCTGTCGTCTCTTTTCTTGCTTTAATTAAAAACCTTTCCAGGGTCTGCATGGAAGGAATGCCACCTTTAGGTAAAACAGGTTTAACGTCATGTTATTTGATGGTAACGCAAGGCGAATGAGATCCCTAATGTGCACTGTTTTTGCATATATTTAAGTTTGTGGATTCAGGGAACATAACGTCTGTTACTGATTTTGTTACTGGGATGCTATGAGCTTTGTGGATCTGAGCTTTTGTTTATGTTGTATATAACATGGCCTTGCGGCAGTTACTTCTGTTTCTGGGCCTTTCCTCTGTCAGTCCTGTTAGTGCAGGCAGTGGAAAGGTTAAATCCATTATTAGGCCTATATGTGCATTTCAGCCTTGAATGTTGTATCAATATTCGAGGGCGGGCCTTGCAACTCTGAGGCTGTCAATCTAAGGGGTGGATATTGGTTGGAACGCCCGCTGCTGTGTGTGGGCCAATCTGTATCCGGCTCTGGCTTGTAATGAGTCAGAGTTAGAGACACTCCCCAAGGATGTTCAAATTGGGACATGCCTCCTAAAATCAGTTAGTTCAGTTGAGAGTTAGAGAGGATCTGAAGAAGAAGACAGACAGCATCAAGGGTCTCTCTCCTCTCTGTCCCCTGCTGAGATGGGGAAGGAAGGGAAATCTACTAATTAGACAGGGATCTGTCCTAAGAGTCATGTATGCAGTTATGGATGTACAGGACTGTGTATTCTCTGAGCTGGAGCTGATGGCTGAATAAAGAGAGAGAAAAGACATTGCTGTGTGGATTCATGTCTCTGGGTACGGAGTGTCAGTGGGGGTCCATCACCTGAAGATCATCAGGAGATCCTCACTGGCTGGAGGCACTGCATCATCAGAGATCAAGGTAATCTGTCCCCCTGTTCCCTGTCCTGGCTCTCCCCACACCACCACGGAGCTCACAGCCCTCCTGTTGCCAGAAGGTTGCAGCACCCAGACCGCTTGAGGTAACCAGCAAGGAGTGCAGTGGAAGCATATTTCCACTGGTTATGGCGCTTTAAAATGAAGGTCCATATTTACTAAGCATGGCTATTCTTTGACATAGCAATATGAATGGACCATAAAGTGTTTTCCGACACGGGAGGTTTCTCATGGAGTATCATCACTTAGTAAATATGGTCCCTATTTTTTTACAGTAGTTCACACACATAAGGTCTTGTAACTAAAACTAGACAAAACCAGCTTTACAAAACAAAATATTTTGATTCAGGACATGTATAGTTGAAGCATATTTCTCCTGGACTGTAAATGATCTACGTAAAATTTGACTTTAATCTTAGGAAGTATTTTTATATGGAAGGCGGCGTGCCATATTGTATCCATTCCAGCCTCAGTCACTCTGTGTAAAACCCTTTGGGCCATGGAAAAGATTTCACTCCTGTGGTGGCTGCATGACTGCCTCTAACATATTATTGCAAACAAATGACTTCCACTAACTAAAGGGTTATTATTAAGTCAAAAAAACAACACACAGAACCCCTGCAAGCTCATTTTAGGAACCCCTGAGCCCCCACAAAATATATATGTATATACGTGTCAAAAAGGAGAGCTATTGAGGGTGGCAAATGTATGCAACAAGCGACAGAGAAGCCTAATACTACATCCAATTTGACAAAAAACACAGTAAAATACTTATATATTCTCTTGAAAAAGGGTAATTTAGTTTAACCCTTTGGCCAAAGCATTGTAAGCTTGCGAGCCACGACAAGGCAGACACCTGTTCGCAAGTCCTAACACTACCAGATAAAATACTAATATACCTCTATTAGGATTACAATTCTCATTTACCTCTATTAGGAGGGAGAAAGACCAACATTGGATCTATATCCAGTAGAATGTCTCAGCTGTTGGAGGTTAGTGGCCCCACCTTCCCAGGATTTTAAGCTCACCCCTCCCCACTTCCCAAGTCAGCAGGTCATTTTCAGTCTACTGGATATAGATCCAATGTTGGTCTTTCTCCCTCCTAATAGAGGTAAATGAGAATTTTAATCCTAATAGAGGTATATTGGTATTTTATCTGGTAGTGTTAGGACTTGCGAACAGGTGTCGGCCTTGTCGTGGCTCACAGGCTTACAATGCTTTGGCCAAAGGGTTAAACTAAATTACCATTTTTCAAGAGAATATAGAAGTATTTTACTGTGTATTTTTGTTATATTGGATGTAGCATTGGGCTTCTCTGTCACTTATTATTAAGTCATAAAGAACTTCTAAAAATATTCAGGTTTTCTATTATAATAAAGCGATGTATCCGGGTCCCAACTCACCTCTGTGGCGGGTGGGGGGGGGGGGAGGCTGCAGGGCGACCGGATCGCCTGAGCTCCGAGGAGTACTTGGCAGCACAGGGGGCCGCCATTTTGGATATCGCGCATGCGCGATCGAAGGTATGCGCATGTGCAGAGAGCCGAGAAGTTGCGGTTGTCATTTTGATGTTGCGCATGCGCAGTGGAATATGGTACGCATGCACAGAGCATAGAAGTTGCGGTGGCCATCTTAGAAGAGGCTCCGCAAGGGACTACATGTCCCAGGAGCCTTATGGGCTGAGAGGAGACATAGTTTGGTGCGAAGCAGAGAGTGTGCCAGTCAGGAGCAGGACGGCAAGGGGTGAGGACATGTTCAGGGTGCCAGTGGCACTTAAGCTAGGCCAGATCTCCCCTGCAGGCCCTATCTAGGACCCTGAGCCCTGATAGCTTCTTGTGCTGTAGGGAAGGCCCCCAGATAGGGATGCTTCCCTTAGCACACTGTAGTGTTAGTACACCGGTGACCAGACGCCACGTGGTGAGCTGCGACCTGCGGTCTGGGACCAGACCACAGGCACACTATAGACATTAAAGGTGACACTCCAGCTGGAGCTTCTTCAAGAGGCGGACGCCTCTGGCAAGGAGAGAGAGAGAGGATCCATTGACCCTGCATCGTGGGCTCACAGTGCAGTCCTGCGGATCCATCCATCTCCAGATTGTCCTGGTCTGGCCTAAGACCAGGAGAGGTACCCACATGCACAAACGGCATTACACAGGGGGTAGCGCTACTCCACACACACTTTGGGTGGGCATTGCTCTGTGGACACTGGGCGGTTAGGTACCCACGGCACCCCAGTACTTTGGGGGAATTTCATTGGGGTGGTGAACATTATGCGGGTCATTGTATTGTGGGTATTCTGTTGGGCTACTGTGTATAGTGTTATTATTAGCATGTTAGTAAACGGTTAAACTATACCGGGTGTGTGTATTTCTCACTGATATATTGGTTCCTGTGAGGGGTTATCCTCCAGCGCTAGGATCCCTCCCAGATGAAGGCGCTGTATCCAGATAGAGAAGTTCACCCCAGGCTCCCAGCAGCGGAGGCTTGGGCCACAGGTAAAGCCACAGGTAAAGACAGCATGCGTAATTTCCCTTAGTTGCGGGAAAAGGCGGCTACACCATTTTAACCATTCCTCTGCCATCCATGGTCATTGGGGAAAGAGGCATGCACTGTGATTCTAATCTTAAAATTCTTCCAGGGCTACAGCATAGGATGATAGGGTCTATTTACAATGTCAAATAACAATTTAATTGCTGGTAAAAGCAGAATTCGGAAAATATCTCTTATTGTCAATGCGTAAAGGCTATGGGGCTTACAGTATCTATATCTGCAAAAGTGGCCGATCAGGCTGTTTTTGGCCGGAATTTCCCATAAACTTGAATGAGGACTGTTGACCAAAAACAGTCCAATTAGGCACTTCTGCACATTTAGAATAAGCCCTTTTGTACCAACTGCACATCCCATAATATTAACAAATATTTTTTTCTAGTAGATAAGAGCATCTGTTTCAATAACCTTAAGTTTTCTCAATTTTGCCAAGTCAAAGATGGCATCAATCTTGCAACCTCTAAATTTGACACTGCCCAGGAAAAAGGGATGCCGTTAGTTTCACACTAACCCAATAAAACACCAACTTCCCCTTAATTGTTGAAATGTTAAGGAACGGTGCCCTTTAGCAGAATCACAAGTCAAAATTCTATATGACTAATTTAGGAGCATTCTAAATTCCCCATCTAATATAGAGGATGGCATTAAAAGTGCGTGAATCAAGGAGAAAATATTGCATCCCACCCTTAAGCCATTGCTTCACCTCCTCTCACTTAGAAAACAAATATTAATCTCTATTTAATTATTGATATGTTTTCAAGCAGCAATCCTCTGCAGAATGCTATGGGTTTTACTCATATAATGTTAGTATATTGCTCCCTGAACATTCCCTGCTCTTCTCAATCTCTAGCATCTGAGCATCTAGCATCTGAGGTTACCGTATTAGCCTTTACACTGCATTGAGCCATGAGGAGAGCTCCATTTTAACTGCCCAGGCGCTTAATAATTTAACTGCTTGTATCTCCTGAGTGGGGCATCACATTATCACAGTACAACAGTCCTGAAAAGGACAAGAAAATATTTTTGAAAAAGTCCAAAAATAAAATGCAGATATAAATGTCGATAAGTGCAAACTGCTGCTTTAAGATATCGTGAACTGTTTAAATATAAAATAGCCAAACAAATGTCCAGGATCTGCACGCAGCATTGCAAATCCTAATACCAGACGGACTGATGCGATGACGACACTGAGAGCTGTCTTTACCTGTCTGCCTTCTACACCCCGCATGTCAATAGGATAAAAATGTTCTTTAGAAGTAAAGTACTGTAGATAACAAAGACGCACAAGACACATGAGTAAGAGACAATGTGACACACCCCATTGTAATGCTGACAAAGTGCAAAGAAGTTAATATCACGTAGCACTCTGTAATCTTTAAGAAGTTTCCCCTCACAAAGTGGAATGTACAGTATAATTTTGAGTATCATGAGTTATTAAATTGTGTCTGGCATAAAACAGGATGTGCACAATTGAAATTCATTTTGAACGTCAAGTTCCTTAAAAAGTGCAGTTCCATCTTAAAAGTGGAATCTCTCCATAGTCCAGTAGGCCCCCTCTAAATTGAATTGCATTGTGTGGGGGAAACACCTCTGAAAAGCCTTTCTGCTTGGTATAGAACGACATGGCAGAATCAGATGAGGCAAACAAAATTGTGTCTGAGTATTTATTTATAAAATGTTTTACCAGGAAGTAATACATCGAGAGTTACCTCTCATTGTCAAGTATGTCCTGGGCACAGAGTTATGATAATATATGGTTGTATTAAATGAACAGTGGTTATACATTCAATTAACAGACATTTCATGGACAGTTAGAGATAATATATGATTATGGGCCTCTGCAACATTTACACACAAGTTTAAAATTGTGTTAGGAGAGGTAGGATAGGCCTGCACACGCAGGACATTATGGGAGAGGAAATCATATCCTCAGACATTGTAGCAATCCTTAAATGTAAAATAGCTTAAACGGCAGTAGATATTGAATAAACAACTGGCAATTCTTTCATAGAATGTGAATAGCTCAAAAAGTACAGTATAGTTCAGATGGATCGCACTGTACAGCCAGAGGAGCCAATCTAATTACTGATTAATTACTTACATGTAGTATTAGCAATATAAATTGGATTTACTAAGAACTAAATATAGTGTTACACTTTCTTCATAAGTTAACACCTTAATCTCACTTACATATGTAGCAGACATTACCACTCCCATTATCGTGATATGTTGCGTTAAAAAAGCAAACCAAGCAGCTTAAAATGTTTTCAAAATATATATTTTCTTTTAATATATGCACTATTTGATTACCTTTATAGAAAACTAATTACCTAAGCTGACGATCAACTGGCTATCCCGTGATGAATCACCAAAAGTCTGTTTCCGAGGGTTCACTAAATGGCTGCCTTTCAGTTTCAAAACAATCCTTCAGTCAGTGTAACTCAACAGCTACAATGTATTCATATATTACTAAAGTAACATTATCTATTTTTACAGTTTACAGCTCAAACGGCATACTGGGAATATTGTCAACAAATTATCTCAAACAGGAAAGCATTAGAAACGATCTTGCACTGCTGGGAACATGTGCTAAAACCGGCTATAGAAATCAAAAGATGCTCAGTATATTGAAACACATTAAAAATAGCATTAAGAGTTGAATTTTAAAATTAAAAAAAAAATACTTACTACATTTTATCTAATACTACAGAACATGTATTTAAAAATAAAACACACATGTAGGATAGTGCATGGATTGCTCTTTTAAGGCTGGCGCATTATTAAACAGTTACACTATTGAAAACGTTATTTAACTTGTTATTTTGTGTTAATAATGGTAATAATGTCTGCTACATCTGTAGCAACATGTATTGGGGTTGCAGTCGAGTGAACGTATTGGAGGCTTATATCAATTTGTCCCGCAATTTTGGTGTATGTTTTATAGCTTAGGACATTCTATTTACATTACATTACATTTAAATCCAAAAAGCACAAGAACAAGATCTGTGAAATATAACAAAACCCCAATAAACAGTAGTTTTGCTAAGACCATACTCAGCTGTAGTAAGGATGTTGAAGTGATTTGGTTTGAGTTCTAGGGCATTTAGGATATTCACAATGGCGGCCTTATGTGTGAGGCCCTGCAAAATTATTAGACATCACTAT
The DNA here is from genome assembly GCF_040206685.1 of Ascaphus truei. Taxonomy (NCBI): domain Eukaryota; kingdom Metazoa; phylum Chordata; class Amphibia; order Anura; family Ascaphidae; genus Ascaphus; species Ascaphus truei. Next base: position 243,106,200 of record NC_134486.1, read on the forward strand.
TTGTCTGAATTTGAAGATCTGACAGTGAAGTATGTGATTTGGATGAAAGAGGAAATGTAAAGGTAACTTTTTTAAAGAAAATATTTTTGTGTCGTCTGGCTATTTAAGATGTATGTAATAGCTTTCCAAAAAACAGGCAAATTATACAGAAAAACAAATGAGCACTGTTTACCTGCTGAGCTGTCAGATGCAACAGGGCATTTTCACACAAAAATTCTAACATCTGTCTAAATTTGCCCCCCTATTCAAACATGTGATTGGTATTGCAATCCTTAAAACTGCAGTCTGCCATACTCTATTTAAAAAAAGGGTTTTTTTTGCAATGCAATTAGCATGTTAATGCTCTTTGTTTTTTTTTACTGGGATTTCTGGGACAATTTAACCCATTTCTTAACATTAGAATGTGAAAATGGGTCTCATGTAGATGTATTCTGCTATAATTACAGAACCCTAATTAGACTGTAAGCTCCTCGGGGCAGGGACTCCTCTTCCGAAATGTTACTTTTATGTCTAAAGCACTTATTCCCATGATCTGTTATTTATATTATCTGTTATTTATTTGATTACCCCATGTATTACTACTGTGAAGCGCTATGTACATTAATGGCGCTATATAAATCAAGACATACAATACAATACAATACAATACCCTGTCCAGACTGAGTTACAATTTTTTGAACATTCCAAAAACAACCATTTTCAGAGATACCCCGCATACAATGTTCATGCATCAATATTACACCACAATTAACCACTGGAATATTTTGTGGTCATCCAATGAGAAGGCACAGCATCATGCCCTGATTATGGTGCGACTCCCTCTTAGCCTGCCATTCTGATTTCCTGAAAAAGATGGCTTTTTACAAAGTACAATTTTCGAAAACCATTTATGAATAAAAAGAAACAACTTAAAAACAAACGAATAAGGAATCTGCTGTTCCAATACCTTTGTTAAAGTTATATGTAAATGTGTTAAATTAGGAAACGTTGGTTTCCTCTAACCACTACCAAATGTGTTATGTCACTGTGTTGAAAAAAGATTGCGAAAGGTGAAGCTCCACGCCCTATCTTCACTCGCCCTGCGACAGAGACAGTGAGCTGAGAGTAGAGCTGATGCACTACATTAAAGAACACTTCCTCATAAGGCTGCGATTATACAGCCGAACTGCAGGGCACGCGAGCATCTGTGACGTCACCATAGCGACATGTACACAAGCACATTCTTCTGCGCACGCGACTGCTAGCTTAAATCTGTTTTTTGATTGGACGGACGCGTCACGTGATGCGGCAGTTGCAACCAGAAAACAAACTTTGAAAACACTTCAACTGTCTCCCGCTTTGCAGTAGCAAGCGGGGAGACAGTCACATTTGGTACAGGCAGTTTTCACGTATGTAGCAAACTTGTTTTTGTGGCGCGTGGTGTCGCTACGAGCGACACCACGGGCATTTTTTAGTATAATCGCAGCCTTAGGAGTCCCTAAAGGAGCCAGACCTCTGCTTTCTGCGTGATTACAGTTGTGTAAGGAAGACCGTTACATTGTAACTTTATGTACAGTAATACATGTTGTTTTTCATCAACAATGAAGGTTTTACCTATGAGCAATGAGATGTATTACATGCAGCATAATTTGTGCCTCCTTGCCTCAATTCGTATAAACCCCTCCAGCTAAAGGTCTCACCGCCCTAAATACATATATAACCCCACCCTGCAATACATAATAAAAATACCCCGCCCCAGCTAATACACATTAAAAGGCCCCGCCGCCCCAATACATTTTAAAAAGACCCCGCTGCCCCAATACATTTTTAAAAAGACCCCACCGCCCCAATACATATTTTTTTAAAAATCAGGCCGCACGGGTAAAATCATCATCCTCAAATCTCCCCGAGCATCCCTCATCATCATCATCATCCTCATATCTCCCCCAGTACCAATCATCATTATCTTTATATCTCCCCCAGCACCCATCATCATTCTCATATCCCCCCCAGCACCCCTCATCATCATCCTCATATACCAACCCCTCTGCATCTCACATCTCCCTCCTCCCCTGTATCTCACATGACCTCCCCCCCCCCGTATCTCACATCTTCCTCCGCCCCCAACATCTCATTTCTCACCCCCCCCCCTCAGGCGGCATGCAGGAGGTGGCAAACCGGAGGCGACGGTGGCGGCGGGAGGTGGTGGCAAGAGGCGGCAGAGGCCAGGATTTATCGGCGGGCTAGAGCAGGCAGGACTGCATGCTTGCTCTAGCAAGCAGCAGGCTCCGGAAGGGCTGCACTGCTAGAGCACGCTACCGCAGGTCCTGTGACCAGCCTCTGGGGTGAAGGGGTATGAGGGGGAGAGCTGAGGGGAGCCAGGAAAGCCGTCGCGGGCCGCACAGTGAGTGCGGGCGGCTAGGCCGAACCCCTGGGACCGCTCCGCAGAAACCTGGTTGAGAATCACTGGCTTAAGGAGATAACAAGCTCAAATGCCATCATTTTAACCTGAGGCATCAAAATTATGATTCAAATAACCATAGGAGGAACCAAGTATTTTTGCACCGAGACACATTTCACCCCCCTATCTCCCCCAATTTATAGAACCAAGGGAAAACGATCAACTAATTTTCAACTGTATCTGTGTGAATCTTTTGTATGTTGATGGGACTTGCCTCAGCCCTGACACAATCCTTTAACCCACACTCCTCCCTCTCTCCTTCATACACACACTTCCCCTATCTCCCCCACACATACTCCCCCATCTCTCCCCTCCCACACACACTCCCCAATCTCTTCCCCACACACACTGCCCCCTCCTGTCCCTCACACACACTCCCTCTGTTCCCCCACACACTCCCCATCCCTTCCCCACCCCTCTCTCCCCACCCAAACACACTCCACAATCTCTCACCACACATGCTCCCCCCTCTGTCCCTCACCTACACTTCCCCCTTTCTTACCCTCACCCACTTCCACCTCTCTTACCCCACAAACTCCTTTCTTTCTCGCACACACTCCCCTCTTTCCCCCACTATCTCTCTCTTCTCCTCCTTCATCCATCTCTCAGCCCTCCCCCACCAAGCTAAAAGTACACATTCCCCAGCTCTTTCCTGTGGAGTGGAGCAGAGCCTATCCGTGCGGCAGATACTGAGAAGTTGTAACTGACTCTGGGTCGGACCACTGGGCTCCCACCATCCTTTGCCTTCTTCTACCGCCGCACCCATCTCTACCTCCGCCCGACCTGCGCCCCCAAAGCTGCTGCACCTGTGGCTAATACCCCGCTCGCCGTCCCCAGTTCCGTCTCTGCAAGTGACATTTAATTTGTATGTATCCTGTAACCTATGTGCCCCACTCTGAGCCCTTGGAACTTAACATTCATGGTGTATAATGTGACATGAGAGACTCTAGGTGAGGTCTAGAGATCTCATGTACAGCAGCTGCTGCAACTGTTTACATCAAATATTTCTCAATTATTAATAGCTGTGCCGCTGCAGAAGTGAAAGGGTGTATTGTTTAATTGCTTTAACCTCTCTAGTTTTTGGCTGAGAACTTTCTGTCTGTGCATGAGGGAGCTGCATGATCTCATTTATATAGGTTTTGCACTGCCCCATTCTTGACGTGATAAAATGGTTATTTGCACTGTACAGTATGATGTACAGCACTATCAAAAGCCTTAATTAGTGTGTTCTTTTAACTGTGTCAGTGTGGGCTCTCCTTATTGTGAGCCTCACTTAACTAATGGTTGCCCAACCAATGAAATAAACCATGCCTAAATAAATAATTTAATTTAAATTAAATTGTTTTGCAATTGGTGGTGGTAAAGGATGTTAATGGGTTAAAAATGTTTGGGATAGACCCAAAGCTATTCTAAATATGAAAGAAACCAAAGGATCTAAAGGTGTCTGATGTTTCAAAGCAGATGATAGAATGTAAAGACTACAGTATATTGGCCAAGTGGATCTTATCAGCCATCAATATTTATGGTTTTATGTACAGGAGAAAAGAAAGGCCCTATTCATAATTTCATTATCATGGTTTATACTTGGTTATTGTCACGGTAACACATTTATATATAAGGGATGAGTCACAAGGTAAAACAAGGCAGTGAAATAAAATTAGGTTTATTTGGATAAATCCCCGGAAACACACAGAAACACAAAATACAGAAAATATTCACACTTACTGGGGTCTCTGGGTTGAGATCTAGCCCTTTCCTAGTGGCAGGGCACCTGCTTCAGCAAAAGGCATTACCCTGTTCGCTTCAGTTGGTTCCAGCCTGCTGGCTGGGCCTCTCCATGCTTCTTTGTGGGTGTGTATAACTCTTCCAAGAAGCACCTTTGGGAAGCCCACCAACAGCTCCTTGTCTCTTCAAATCTCCAACAAAAAAAAGAGAGAGATCTGCTACTCCCTTCTATAGGGCTTGCTGCCTATCTAATAAATTGAGGGGGCTGGCAGCCAATTAGAGCATGGATAGTGTTTGTGCATTCAATGAGAGGAGGGTAAAATTCAAAAACTTGCCAATGAAAATCGTGCCTATGAGTTTGAAACCCAGCAACCGTTTTCCTGGCAAGCACCTTACCCCCTGCTGAGTAGGTTCCCCAATATCTAGCTGGAACAAAGGCTTTTTACTCTAGATAGCAAGTCCACAGTTCTTCCCCCTCACCATGTGTCCCTATACTTGGACTGGTGGCATTGAAATGCTAATCCACATCTGTCTGCCTTTAGTCACAAAACTGTTTTTTCTGATGCAGTTCTGCTCACAGCGCAAACACAAATGCATTGTAGTTTTAAAACACAGCAACACTAAAACTTGCACTCTACAATTTGGACCTAAAACATGGGGTCTGTGAGCTGGGGCTCTAAAACCTGTTCTAGGATACAAGCCTCCTAGACCCAGCTCTAATAGCTTGCTGGCAGGTAATACAGGTTAACCCTGTTTGCCCCTATAATGCTTGCGCTCATCACGAACAAGGCGGGACCCTTGTACTGAGGTGGGAAAGTATGAAACTGCGCACCCAAAGCAGCGGGGGCACGCCTGGAGGGTTGGTTGTCAGCGTAGCTGGGTCTGGATTGGAGAGATCGGGTTATTTCAGATACTTGCCGGAGTCCGGGGGAGGAGCCAGTGGGATGGTCGGAGTCCGCTGTGCCGCGGTCGGGGGTTGGAGCCAAGAGATTGGTAGAGTGTCCGTAAGTCGTGATCAGAGATGGAGAGGGGTGGGTAGTCAGAGGCAAGCCGGGGTCGTTATCCAGAGCGGGTCCAATAGTCAAGCCGGGGTCTTTATCCAGAGGGGGTCCTATAATCAAGCCGGGTCAGTACACAAGAAAGCAAAAGAGAGACAGCAACAAGGCACAAGGCAAGGCACAGCAAATGTAGGAACACAAGGCTACACAGGTTTATGCTCAGCAAGGTGAAAGTGAAAGTCTTTTAGGTGCGGAGCGGAGCCGCGGCCTCTGAGGAGGCAGGGATAGGCTGCAGGAGACAATTGGTCATTTAGGAACATGTCATACAGCTGGGGAGCGGTGCACGACGTCATGTGCACGTACCGCAAGTGACAGATGCGCAACGCCACCAGGGGGCGGAGCCAAGCTCCATGGCTCCAAAAGCTGCGGGTGCGTGCGCGCTCTGTAAACAGAGCAGGGGAGCGTGCTGCAGCAGGTAAGGAGGGAACACACCGCAGAGGACGTGTTCCCCGATTCCTTACAGACCCCAAATATCCCCCTTTTCCCTCATGTTCCAGAAGTCTCTGCCCTACAGCTATTTCTCATAAGGGGCCACCCATACAAGGCAACCACTTACGTATAAGCTTGCACCGGCAGCTACGGGACCATGAGTCAAAGGTATAGAATGCATAGAATGCATTAACTGTCCCTCTGGGCTTACATAGTTAACCCCACACACATGGTTCCTAGCTTATAACCCTATGGATGACAGTATAAGGGGAACAGAACTACAGAGCAACACAGTAAGGTTAACAAAACACAAAACACAGTAAAGTACAATATTAGACCCAAGAGATGACACTCTCAGCCCTTGCCATACAGTTTAAGGGGTAACCAGCTGGGCTTGACTTTAATTAATGAAGGCCGGCTACCACCTATCGTCACAGTTATACATCATTTTATTTTGTTTACAAAAACTGTGTGACATCTCTGACAGCCAAACCAAACTAAACACTATTTGATTTGTTCCTTGTAGTGACATACAGCTCTGTTTTTTATAATCTAAAGTGTCACCCCGGCCTTAGGGCAAAGCAAACAAGGCGGCTGCATTGAATCCAACACCTTTGGGGGCCCCGCGCTCCCTCCTCCTGTAGGTGCCGGGATCGAACTTTCACCCAAATGGTGTGGTTTTTCTCTCTAAAGGGGTCTTACACCTTTTCTGGACCAGGTTGCTTCCTATAGTGTCGCGCCACCATGGTAAACTACGTCAAATTACGTTGCAATGTCATATGACAATGCATTTCCATGGCAACATGATGTCACATGTCGCCGTGACATCATAACACCCCTGCCAGAGGAGGTCTGCTCATAAACGTAAGTCCCCTTAATTTTTTTACAAACAAAGTCCTCTGCTGCCTGCTTGCCACCTTAGGCCCTGCAAAGCCTAAGGCAGGGCCCTGTTGTAAGCTACACAAGCGGTTCACTCACTCATTCATCACACCCCTTTCTCTTAGCACACAGTATTGTTAGAAGAAGGAACAACTGAAACATTTAGGGGGCGATTCAATAAGCAGTGATAACTGCTTTTAAGTATGATAAATGGCTTTTAAGACCGATACTGCCTGCTGCGCAATCCACTAAGCAGTGATAACAGTGCTTTAAAAGGCATTTTTTCAGCCCAAAAAAAGTGAAAAAAAATACATCCGCGCGTTTTTTTGCTAGTCAGCGCGATTCGCTAAGCAGTGATAAGTGAATCGTACTATAAAAGCATGGAGATTTTTGCACCAGCTAAAGGCTGGCGCAAAATAAATGGAGCCATGAATAAAATCATTGTTTACATTTTGTTCACCACACAATTACTACAGCAGGCCGGTGGGTGTCCCCGGGTGATCCCTGCGGGAGTCCGGGGCCCTCGGGTGATCACCGCAGGAGTCCGGGACCCTCGGGTGATACCTGCAGGAGTCCAGGGGTCCCCGCTGGCCTGTAGTACCAATTGTGTGGCCAAAAAAACATAACAGGAAATACTTTGGGAGGCAAGAGAGGAATGAACCCGCTCTACCTAATATGACCAAACGGTCATACGTACAGTCCGTGCAAAAAGGGCAAATGACTAAACAGCAAAGAAAGGAAAAGACACTGTATATTATAGACACTATCATACAGATAAGTCCCTCTGATATGCACTTGATGTCTATAGCGAGAGTACCCTATTGAGTAATTGTGGTGCAGTACAAGGGAAATAGTCTGGTCCTATTTGTATGAGTGTATGACAGATTTAAAATACATTTATTGATATCTATTAAAATGAGATGGAGCCAGACTTATAATGTGAGTATTGGAAAAGAAAATGAAAAGATAACACATCGTGCTGGATCCCCGTTAGAGGTCTAGAAATAGCACTAAGTATGCTATAATATCCGCACAGCAAATAGTGTGCAAGGTACTGTAATAGGTCCAAATAGGGCCAATAAATCAGCACGATGAGAAAAAACAGAAACAACAATGCCAGTAGCCTATAGTATCATGACCAAGTAGCTGCTTCTGATACATCATAACGTCCACTGAATTGCCTACGGATAATTGCACTCAAGGCATGTGTGTAAGTGTACATGAAAAGCCTCAAATAGTGTCATATGATGACTCACAACAAAGGTCAAATAATTGCAATGTAGGAGTATATACATATGAAGGCCACATATAATGTAGCATGGATTGTACTGTATTGTTTGTGGCAACGGAGGACATGGACGGTGATGAGGATGAGGACGACCTTCATCGAGGCATCCTGGCAGTGGTGAGTGCAAGTTTTATTTATTTTATTTTTGCAGCTTAATGTTTTATTCTAAATGGGCAAAAGCACTATTATCCATATCTGGATAAAAGTAATTTTGCTCATTAGTGTACTGTATCAGTCAGGGGTGAGCAAACTTTTTATGCCGAGCCCCCCTTTTTATCAATGAAATTTATCGGGCCCCCCCTGCCTGATGTAATCAAAATCACATGAAAAAAACCTTTATTAAACGGTATACAATGTAAATTCAAATACGTCTAAGGCCGCGCATATAGTGCCCGCGACGGCGACGTCACCCGTCGCCGCTAGCAAAAGTTTTATTTCACTTTGCGGCGGTGGCGTGGGCAACCAGGCCATTGATTGGTTCAGGGTTTGACAGCCCCTGAAAAATCAAATATTGCCGGCTTCAAAAAATCACGTTGCCACGTCACGTTTACTATAAGTGCACGCGGCGGCGACAATACATTTGTTTTCGGGTGACGTTGCGTCGCCGGCACAATAAGCACAGCCTAAATACTTACATACTTCAACAGCTCGCTCTTGCAAAATTAGGCTGAGTCCACGCTGCCGCTGAGAGCGGTGACATCACCAACTCTCCAAGCATGAGCACAGGGTGTCCTGCATAATTTTGCAAGCACGAGCGGGAAAGTGTTTACACTTTTTTATTATTATTTCTGTACATTAATAGTATGATTGATATAGTGGCAGCCTACTCTCTCACTTGCAGAGGATCGCAGCGAAGCAGGTTGCCAGCGGAGGAGAGCAGGACCACAGCGCTATTGTAGGGCAGACACCGGAAGGAGAGGCGTTTGACATCATAGCGCTGGGGCGTGCTCCTCCCCCGTACCTCCGAATCACGTGGCCGCCACCTGCACTATTCTGTTCAGCCGCCTGCGCGCGCACATCTTTTTGGCCGCCCGCGCACATCTTTTTCACCTGCGCACCCAGGTTTTGCTGCACGCGCCCCGCCTAAATAATCTTGCGCCCGGGGCGCCCCCCCCTCAGTATGTGCACCGCTGCATTCAATCACATTACCCACAAACACAATCACAACACACACAACCAACACTCAATCACAACCAACACACACACACTCAATCACAACACACACACAGACAGACAACCAACAGGCACAGCACACACACACACACACACAACACCCACTCAATCACAACCAACACAGACAACACCCACTCAATCACAACACCCACACACCGCACACACACTCACTCACAACACACACACTCAATCACAACACACAGACAGACAACCAACAGGCACAGCACACACACAACACCCACCCAATCACAACCAACACAGACATAACACACATTGAATCACAACACCCACACACAGCACACACTCAATCACAACAGACGCAACACACACAATCACAACCAACACACACAACACACACTGCAGTCTCTCTCTCTTTCTCTCGCTCTCGCTCTCTCTCTCTCTCTCTACACACACACACACACAGACACACACACCTGGTGGGTGGGGGGAGGGAGTAACTAAGCCTGCTCAGATCCCCCATGTGCTGCTGAAAACGGGCGAGTAACAGACAGGAGGAGGAGGGCTTGTCTTTGTGCAGGGAAGATCCAGCAGCAAGAGCCTCGCCCCCTCTGCAAGACAGAGCATAGAAGCAGCACGGAGCTTCTGATTGTCCGTGCACAGCTCTTCCCGCCCCCAGGTTTACCCGCACGCAGCCTGCGCCCCCCTTAAAAAATCTTGCGTCCCCCCCAGTTTGCACACCGCTGCTGTATCTGTTATGGGGAAGGGGGGTGTATTTATTTCCTGTTGGCTTTTTTTAAAGCACAGGATTGCTACCACAGGCCAGCGGGGATCCCCAGACACCTGCAGGGACCACCCGAGGGCCCCCGGACAGCCGTGGGGACCACCCAAGGACCCCTGCCGGCCTATATTAACATTCATTCCTATGCTTTAAAAAAAATGTAATGTATGTTTGGGGGTATAGGGGTTGTTGGAGGCACAGGGCGGGTGGGTAGCACATATTGCAAGGTTTATTGGGGTCAATTGCCACCAATAAAGTTGCTATTGGGCCTTATCTCCTTCATTGCCTTAGCGGCTAGCCGCTAATGTAATAAAGCTGCTTTAATGTATTTTTTTTAATAGTCTGCAGGAACAAGGGGTCCCCTGAGCTGAACCTCTTTGATTTCTGGCTCAAGGACCCCCTGCTTCCCGAGTTACAGGCCCCGGTATGGGGCATCGGATGCCAGTGTCGCCACCATTTTTAAAGCGTCCGCATCAAATGACGCGTGACATTTAAATACTGGTGGAGATACCGGCATCCAATATCTGGGCCTGTAACTTGGGAAGCAGGGGGTCCCAGAAGCTGAAATCAATGCGGTTCATCTCGGGAGACCCCCTGCTCCCGCACACTATTAATACAAGTTATATCAATGCAGCTTCATTACCATAGTGGATAGCCACTATGGTAATTAATTATTTTTTTATTGATATGTGTGTTTTGATACTAGTGTACATGAGCAGGGGGTCTCCTGAGCTGAACTGCATTGGTTTTAGCCTTGGGAACACCCTACTTCATGAGATACAGGCCCCATTATGGGGTGTCGGTATCCCCCGGCAGGATTTTAATGCCCCTGTCACGTGAGATTTAAAAGCACAGGTGATACCGGAAACCCATAACGGGGCCTGTATCTCATGAAGTAGGGGGTCCCCGAGTCTGAAACCAATGAGGTTCAGCTCAGGAGAACCCCTGCACATGTACACTAGTATTAAAATGTATATTTATACCGTACAATCGACTTTAAGAGCCGTGCATGGAGACGCAGCGTCTCTATGCAGCTCTTACAGGCTGCTTTTTTTCTATCAGCTATCACGCTTTATATTTTTAAGCACGATAGCAGGGGGAAAAATACAGCACGCACAATCGGACACATTTTTGCTCGCACCTAACCAAATGCTCTTCACTTCTTAGTGAATCCCGCGTCTGGCTTCATTTTTTATTGTGGGATATAAGTTTCCCAATGGGGTGCAAAAGCTCACTGCTTAGTGAATCGGTCCCATAGTCCTGATTCTTATCAACACATAACATCATCTCTTAAGAGCAATCGCAAACACTAATGCAGTGTTGGGATCCAACATAGCTGAAGTTTGAAAACCCTTGTGCTGTCACCAAGAATTCTATCAATTGATGTCTGTTACACTTACTGTACAGGCGCTCTCTGGTTATCTGAATGCTAACTTACAGTATATTATATAAATATAGCAGTGGGGATGATGGTAGCGAATTTGTAAGAAAAAGAACATTTCTATCTTTCGCATTGAGTTCAAACTAACTCTATGATTTATGTCAAAGTAGTATTTACAGGTGTCAAATCTGTTTGTTACTACTTTATAAGAGTTTTCTACTACAAGAATAAGAAAAAGAAACATTAACTTAAACAAATTAATTAATTTAATATGCACCTTGGTTGAAATAATTTGTTTAAAAAACACCTGTTCGTGCATTAAAAAGATATCAGAACCTATGAAAAAAGTGCACGTAATAGTAAGGCCGCGCTTATAGTGACGGCGACGCGACGTCGTCCGAAAACAAATACATTGCCACCGCCACGTGCGCTTATAGTGCGCGCGACGGCAACAAATCGACGGAGCGACGTCGCCGTTACGGAAACTGGAAGCCGGCAAAATTTGATTTTTCAAGAGCTGTCGCGTCACGTGACGGCCCTTGAACAAATCAAATTGCCGGAATCCCGTGACCCCGCCACCCGGCGAAACATAACTTTCACCGGTGGCGACGGCGACAGGTGATGTCACCCGCGGTGTCGCCGTCACCATCGACGGCACTATAGGCACGGCCTAAGACTAAACCCACAATCTCTGTTACGTCATTTAACATGGTTTTAACCTAAGTTAGCATCACGTTAACACTAACAGTGTCTCTTTAACTGACAACATAACATTAAGCTATGTTTCCTTCCATAAATATAATAGCTATAGAGCTTTACCGATAACAAATGTTAGGAATAATGACATGCAAATTAAGCGTTATCATAAAATTGCATATCCACAAAAGTCTGTTAAGATTAACGCTGGGATCTAACGTTACTTTGGTATAGGTATTCCTAAACTTTCTCCTATCCAGACACTGAAATATGGCTTTTGCGGTGTCTGGATGGGTGTAACACCACAATTAGGCATAATTTAAATAACATGGCATTACTTCCTCTTATGTCTCTCTCTCTCTCTCTCTCTCCAATCCAGCAAAAGTTCTATTTCGGGGTCTGGATAGGAGCGACACCAAGACAGGCATAACGTCACGTTATTGGAAGAAAGCGTAATATTATGCTACAATAACGTGACCTTAAGCCTATGCAAATGAGATGTAGTTTGGATGTTGTTTTTGAATATAATTAGCCTTGTGGATACCATGTTAACCCAGGGAGGTTAACATCCATTTCTGTTTCAGGTAATGTCATGTTCTGAGCCCTGATTTCACTGAACGTTGTGGATATAGCCCACAGTGAGCCTTTAGCCCACAACTAATAGTGTTGTGTCTTCTACCCACCTCTACCCATTAATCGTGGAGCATGCAGAATGATCATAAAATAGACCACTCATATTGAGGCAGCAGACCATATAGTTAAATGTTTTTTGTGTCTGTAAAGGAATCAAGCTTCTCATCTATAACAATAGCCCAATGTCAGCTGTAATCAGCCTATTATTGTGATGAGAAAGGCAGAGACTAATGGTAAACCCCCCAAATATGGGGGGAACAACAAAACAGAGACTAAAATAGGTCAAAATGTAGGGAATATTGGGGTTAAAAAAGCAAAAGAAAGAAAAAAATAAGGAAAGAAAGAATAAATGAGACTTTCAGGGAGGGAATACAGCATTAGTGAATGAATGTAGTGTGTGAGTTGTGTGTTTTAGAGAGATCAGTATCCCAATGTTTTCGGTCTTCCCCCCTCTCTTCTGGCTCTGTGTTGCTGCAGGGGTTTCATGACAGGGTGGGGCAAATCTGTACACTGCCTCCTAGGAAAAGTGTCAGCGGCCCTACCCAGAGACACAGAGAAGAGACAGAAAGAGGGAAACGAGAGAAGCAGTGAGAGGACCTGCTGCTGAGCAGCAGTGAGTGCAGAAACCCAGTCTGAGCGCACTGTCCCAAAGCAACTACAGTATCAGCACCTGAGAGAGACAGACAGATGCGAGGGAAAGCAGGCAGAAAAAAATGCAAATAATCAAAGTGATAGGAAAAAGGAGAGAAAAAGGTGGAGTGTGAAGAAGAGCGAGGGGAAAATATTAGGACACAGGAAGGGGTGAGAAAAGGCAGTGAAAGAAACAGCGAAAGTCAGAAAAAGAAACGGAGAGGAAGAGAGACTATACAGGAGGTGACAGAGCACAGAGATAAAGAAGGTGGGAGGAGGAAGAGACATTCTCCTGTTGAAGAAAAAAAGACACACAGATACAGTATGTCTTTTAATGAGAGAGAGACGCGGAGGATTGGGGAGTATTGAAAGAGTGTCACAGTAATCAAGGAAACATAAAGGGAAGAGAAAGAAGAGAAGAGTTAGCTTGTCCTAGGCAAACCAAAGCGCAAGATTTGGCAGCGATTCCAGGCACTGAAACCTTGTGGTAGAAACTTCCACCCCAGTGCTGTGCATATACACGGACTGGAGAGAGCCTGGGGCCAGTCTGTACCCTGGGTCTGCTCTGACAGAAGGAAGCTGGGGTCTGCCCCCATTCAATCAACTCCTTACGCCACTCTGCCCCCTGGGCTGAAGCCGCGGACATTCGGGTTGGTATTGACTCAACTCAAGAAGACAGGAGCAGATTAGCAAATGCGAAACTGAGCTGCACTTGTTCCAAGAGCCAGCAGCAGAGAGAGAGAGAGAGCTGAGCTCAGCACTGCTTCAGCTACAGGAGCTGAAGGGAAGAGGTCACCCACAACTGGGCACCACTGTGTGCACAATCCCCCCCCCCCAGCACAGGCACCCAATTCTGAGGACCGAGAGTGGTGGGGGAGAGGGGAACCACCGGGACAACACTTTCTCCTGTACAAATGACTGAGAAAAAAAGCTGCTGGACACTCAGAGATTTAAGCGTCTGATTAAAGTCCACCTGAAAGGGAAAGAAGGGAGATTGGTTGCAGGAGGCAATACTACAGTACAAGAGGAATGCTGCCTGGGGTCCACAGGATTGCGGAATAAACTACATCAGGAGTGTAATGCCAACATGTAAGTAAGTGCGAGGGGTGATTTATTGGTGGTGGTGTTGGGCTGATCAGAAAATTAAAATGCTGTCAAATAAGCTTTTTAGTGAATTGAAAAACTGGTGTAGATCTCCGCAGCCTATTTATTCCTCTCACAGAGTTCACATTAGGTGGCTACATGCAGAGTCTTGTGCATATCAAAAACACAAACGTGTTTTGCGGCTGATGAGGCAGGGGATTAACAGGAAGCTTCTCTGTGAAATGTGTCAGACTCAACAGTCGTTTTGAAAAGTTTAACATTTTCTATGATCTTGGCTGGTGCAGGTAGAATCCAGATCAAATATTGACATTTTTCTTCAGTCTGGAGGTAGAAATTATTCTTGGATGGTGTAGGGAGAGGGTTGTTCATCAGCTTTTTAGATTCCTTATGGCGTGTTTAATAATAAAAAAAAAGTGCCTTATGAAACCTTCAACATCTAAATTCAGGAACATGTTTGGAAAAATATTTTCCAACATCAAGAATAAAACTCGACTATTCCCCCCCATAGCTACTTTGTGAAGTGTCATAAACTTTAGAAAATGTTCTGAACCATTGTGTAGAAATAGCTGACATGCATTGTGTAAAAACAGCTACAAAGTATTTCTTAGTTAAAGTGGTAACTGGATATAGAAATATACCGGAGAACCCGTAAAGGGTTTTAATGTACCATCATATGAGAGCTGGCGTGTCTATTGAGATCTTAAAGTTTTACAGTATGTAGTGTATAATCAAGGTATTCTAGCAGAAAATTGAAGATACTCTCCATTAGAGAACTAATGAATTATCCATCAACATTGGTCTACTTTTTCTCTACATACTGTAAATCACATTGTTTTATCACATACAGATTATGTTGTAAATCTACACTGAGAACCAAATCTGACAACAAATTAGAGGAAACATGGTAAATAATGCTGATTGGTTTAAGGCAATATTTTAGCCCATTCACACCGTCTTACATTGTGTCGCAGGCATCTCTAGCAGTGAAGTGTTGATAAGTAACCAGGAAAACACATTGTAGTTTTTCTGTGATTTTCGTTTTGAATAGTATACATTGGTACAAGGAATATCCACAATTCCTAGGGATAAATAAGCATGAAGCATGTGCAAATTGCAGTTAAATACATCACAACTAACTGTAGAACATTGGACAGAAGTGAATAAATTCTGTGTTTGTGTTGGCAACATTGACTTATCTGATACATCTGTAAATCTTTTTACTCCAGTACAATACATGGAATACATCTTTAATAATCCCGAGCAGTTTATTTAAAAGTAAATAATAGTAATAACCATGCAATGAAGAATACACATTGTACTGTAAAGAATATGAAACCAATTAAGGATTTCAAAGAATAGGGATCACACTAATTGTTTTTGTAAGTGGTTAACTATTGTAAGACATTTTTTTGTCCCTGTTCCTCTAGAGCAAGCCAATGATTTGCTTTCCAAAGTGATGATTTTATTACTTTGTACGCATTATTACTCCTCACACCTTTGCATAAATGTCTTAGATTTATGGGAAGCATAAGAAGTGGCTGCTCATAGTAAAGTGATGCTTTTGTAGTGGTTAATTAAATGCCTGTTACATAGTTATTAAGGAAGGATATGAGAGTGTGAATATTTTCAAGATGCTTTCATTTCCCGAGTTTTTCCCAAGAACATCTGTAGTTTTTTTTTAAGTGACATTATTTGTGTCTGCCACAAATGTATTTAATAAAAGGGCAAAACACTAAGTCAGGTTGATGAGACTCCCTACAGTGTACTTTGATAAGTGACTTCCAATATCTTTCTATGGTGATACTCCTTTCAGACATACATACTGTATTATGACTTGGCTGAGCATTTAGAATTCACTAAGCCTAATCACCGTGGTTAAACCTACCAAATGTCCTGGATCACCAAAGACAGTCCCAGTTAGTGCAGGACTGTACAGAAGCACAAATAGGTTAAATATAACTGTAGACAGCATCAAACAGTATGTAAAATCACCAAAACGATGTTAAAAGAAACATTTATCACACAACACGTTTTTACAGCAGCCCAATTCTGTTTCTTTGATATCAGGCCAACCTGTTCCAGTTAAGCCTTCCAGCTGCTGAATTTGGTAGTTTTAACCATTTTCAAACCATTTAAGCTAAATTTCAATTAATTGCCTTACTTCAGTAGTGTAGCGAACTGTTGATTGTACAGGCAGTCCTCGTTTTACAACGCTTCGCTTTACAACGAATGGCTTATCCAACGCTATGCAATGCATACCTATGTTCATTTTTACAACGCCAAAACGGCTTATCCAACGCTCTTACGACGCTTTGCAATGTTGTTTATGTGTATGTATATATATATACACACATACACATAAACAACGTTGCAAAGCATCGTAAGAGCATATATATAATATTATATTATACTATATAATATTATATTATACTATATAATATATTATTTATTATGTTATATCATATATAATACAGTATAGACACTATATAATTTATGTGTGTGCTGCATATCTTATTGCCTGCGTAAAATATTTGGTGTATTTTAGTGTTAAAAATGCCTTCAGGAACGGAACCTTTCATTTAAACAGTGTTCCTATGGGAAAACGTGTTTCGCTTTACAACGTTTCGCTATCCAACACCATTTTGAGTAACGCATTGTGTCGGATAACTGAGGACTGCCTGTATAGTATAGTGTAAAACTGATGCACAGTATTTCACTTCATGATCATAGAAGAAAAAAATGACTTTGTTTATAAGAGAAAAGCAGAGGTCTCAATATAGAAGTAAACAAACCTCCCTTGTATTGTTTGACATTATTTACAGTAGTTTTACACCATGGGAGGAAAGTGATGGCCCCTTACAACACACTTCATACAGTGGAGTAACTAAACAGGTCTCTTTCACTCCATTATGTTCGGTGGAGGAAATCAATGTATATCATTGTTTTATGCCTATTTAAAAAAAAAAAGTCTTCAGATCTCAGGAAGCTTCTGTCAATTTCTCTGCAGCAAATTCATGAGCAAAAGAGGGCTAATTAAAATTATAGCTCGCAGCCATAGGATTTAAAGTGACTTACATTTAGGGTTTACCCATTAGCGTCTATATGTAAATATAGGGAAAAGATGGCTTTGACGCATCACTCCTTTTTTTTGGAGCGGCATATGTAGGCACAGTTTCTTACATCTGATGTAGTATAATAGACTTGCGCCACTTCAGATATGGAGGATTATTCTCAAGCAAATAAAAGGTAAAAAAAAAGAGTGGTACAGAGATATACAGATTGTGAGACATCTCATTATAGTATGTGCACCATGTAACTCCTCCCCAACTCCTCCTACCGACTCTCCTCAAGTCACAATCTACTGATGTAGGAAGGGTTATTGCACCCACTCATAACGCAGAATATCTAAAATTGTCTATGGGATTCAGTGGCAGAGATAACACAGAATATCCCTGAATATCCCATCATAACGCTCCAGCCGTTGGAATAATAATCCCACCTACTGTAGATCTGTAAAACTGACAGGACACAACTGGAGCAAAATACTTTGATACATAGGTGCAAATTGAAAATGCTTCCGTTTTGCACCAGAATTGCCTTCATAGACCTCTTAGATTCCAGAAGTCAATTACTATCATAGCTCTTCCTCTGTGTCCTTTATGTCAACATTCAAGTTTGTGAGTCCAGGCTTAATTGAATCAAAAGTCCCTTTTCAAAATGCTGTGTATCTGTCTTCAAATAAATGGAACTTAAATCTTCCTGAAGAAAGGGAAAGTGGTTTCATAGGTGCCAACGTGAGCAGGAATCCAGTTCAGAGTACATTCACAATGTCTTCAAATTATAAATACTCAAAACTCAACCTCTTCTTTAGCATTAGTTTTTTTTAAATGACTTCACATAATTATTAATGCGCTCATGACAGTACATTACTGATGTCGCTTGTGATGTAATCAAAAGGGAAAATCAGCTAAGCAATCATTTAGAAACCTCTTTGAACATCAGCATAGGCTGTTAATAATTATTTTTCGACTCTCGCCTCTGTATCATTTTTTACTATAGCTTTCTTTCCTTCTATTTTTGTTTATCATTGCTTTGCAACGTGTGTTAGGCCCCTTAAGGGGTTAATGTAGCTCTAGAGCCCTTGCCGAGCCTGTCGGTTGGTTTTGTGTATTACTTGCCTCTGCTACCCTCTAACCACAGAAATAACCAGCAGAAGAATCCTTCCACAATATTGGCATCCTGCATAGGTTTTAGAGGGGGGTATAGAACAGGAGTATGGCAATAGTTGTATCTTTGAATGCATTTAGCCATTTATGTTTGCATGCTCTGAGGAGCAGAAGTGTTGTTCAGAAGTACGCGGGCACGCTCTGTACTTCCTTAGACCGCTGCTTGTTGATTTTTAGGACGGTGGATAAAACATGAAAAGCGGCTTTAAAAAAAAAAGAAGTCCAAGAAGGATTTGTATTTAGCATAACGTGCACAGCTGTCAGTCTAGTTGGCTCCACTAGAGACTGTGGATGTATAACTCCTTTCATGGACGACTTAGAATTTTGGTCGTGTCACATAAGTGAATAGCAAGCACTGTTTGCTGCGACAGAAATCTATTATCTCCTGCGTCACAAGACTTGGTGCCAACCATAAACCAGAGAGACACATTAGCTGCTTAATCTGCTTTGGCACTTGAGAGCACTATGGTGCTTACAAAGAAAGCAACCCTGAATAAAACAGCATTTTATGTTTAGGAAAATTAATGTGCTTCAGTGTAAAGTGATAGAGAGTATAACTACACACACTTCCTACTGTATCATATAAACTACTTATTCTTAGGGATTAAAGTCTTACACAAACATTAACAATGCCTTCCCCAGTGCCTTTCTAATTCAGGACCAAACTTTGTCCTCTAGCCCTCTGAAATCACCAATACAAAGACTCCTACAGAGAGGTGGGGCCTTACACAGGAGCATTATTCTTGGTTTGAAGGTATAACATGACAACATATATTCTATTTCATGCAGCATGTGAATGGAAGGGTATGTACAGTGATACCCTTTACTTACTAACCTTCGTATCTGACACCTTGAATTGGGTCAGGGAGTGACTACTTGTTGCCATCTCTGGGGTGCAATATTGATTCAACTAAAACACCAGATTTAACAAAGAAGAAATATCCCATCGAAAGCAATGATATATTTATATATATTGTGATGCCCACACCATGTTGCAGTCTCTGTTAGTCTCAATGTAAGGCAGGAAACACTGTAATTCTTTACATTGTTTTTATTTATAGGGATTACATCATGCTAACAGGCCCACCATCCCTTTATGTCCAAAGAAAACATAAAATAAACTCCTACTCCTCTTAGGAGACTAACTGTAGATTCAGCTTCAACCCTTACTAACCTGGATGGACAGCTAAGCTGGTTCCATCCCACACATGCCCTGGGATATGTAACAATCCACACAGTCTCTGCACTGTCTCTGCACATGGCAATAAAGGTTTTTTTTGCTTATCTTTGTCCATTGGAGCTGACGTCCCCGCTTTAGCGCGGCCACTCGTGCTTTCCTTCCATGGGGAGCTCGGACCCATGTGAGCCCAGAGAAACTCTCCTCTGTATGTCCATGGTCAAGGACAGGGCATCCCCGCTTCAGCACGGTCTGTCATCTTTCCTGCTTTCCTCTGGGATTCAAACCCAGGCAGTCCCAGCGGACTCCGCGATCACCATCCAGCGGGTCCAAGGAACTGTGCCAGCTTTACTTGCCTCTCTGGCAGCATTGCAGCTCTCTATGTTTGCCTTAAACACTTCCTCTTTCACTCAAGGAGTCCATTCTGATTAATTAGGCAGCAACTGCATTAGCTATTCTCTCTAGGGATTAACTCTCTGTGAGATACCTGATGGTATCACAATATATATATATATATATATATATATATATATATATATATATATATATATATATATATATATATAGTAATACCATCAGGTTTATATATATATATATATATATATATATATATATATATATATATATATATATATATATATCATTAAGCGTAAACAAGAAATGCTATATGTAAGGCTGCACATACTGTTTTGCAGAAACACAATGTACCAATTTGCTTTGTACAGTATAAACATTGGGTTTTAGGAAGAACCATTTTCATCATGTGCTGACAAAATAAATAAATAATGAAAACTGAATACTGAATAGATGAGAGAGGTTTTGGTAAATCAGGAGCAAAATTAAATTACATTAAACCTGTTTTTGACTGCACACAAATGTACATGTTAGGTAACTGTAAGGACCTTTAGTAAAGCACATTTGATGCAATGGGCAGCAGAAACCATATTTATACATGAATATAAATTACGCTACCTAACATGAACTGTCCTTGAAATTTTCATTCCATATCTTCCAGATCGCATGTATTAATTTTCTTGCTTGGGGTTTAAATAAAACTTAATGGTTGCACATTTTTTCAGTTTGACTTAATAAAACAGTATGCAGTACACACATCAGACTGGGCAACAAAAACAGCATAGCTAAAGTAAATGAACGACAGCTGTCAGAGTGTTAATACTTCATAAACACTTAGTTAAGGAAAGGAGAGACGTCCGATTCTGGTAAAAAAAAAAAAAGTCCTATTAATGGTCCCTTTCTTGTTCCACAGGACGCCCCGCATAAGTGGAATGTGGTGTAGTCACTGGAAATGGAAGATGCAACATATGCTGTGTTTTATTGCTGTGTATATTGCTTGCGTTCAGCATTCTGGTGAGTACATTATTTTCTGTTTCAAGTAAGCAAGTCATGCGTCTGTTAAGTATTGTTTTCAAAATGTCAGTTGTTGTTGGCTTTTTTTTTTATTGGTCTGTTGCTTTATGAACAATAAGATTAAACAAGAAGTATCATAAAAAGATTTATATTCGCGCCCCGCTCAAGCACAAGCATTCTGACAAACTTGTGTATCCTGTTTTCTACTTTATCCCTGATAAAAGTTCCATCGTCACATTGGATAGCAACGGAATACAAATACATCTATTCACTTTCCGGGTAGGAGTTTTCACATGTTGGACAGTATAAGTAAAAGATACTGGATAACTTCACGAAAAGCCTTTGATGCACGCATTGAAGGATATTATTGCTCTTATAAGATTTCCTGAATCCAAAATAAAATGTGTTTTGCCTTTGAGGCACAAAAACTGAACTTTCAAAGCATTATTTCTTATTGTGGAGAAAAACATGCCCCTCTGCCTGGAATTGAACACACACAACTGCAAAACATTATGGAGAAATATGTTGATTGTGCTTGGCACTAGCTATGCACACACTGCATTATAGTGTGAGACTAGAGACAGTGAAAAATAGAGTTCTCATATAAAACTGACAGTGGAGCGTGTGACATGAAAGTACAACATTAGGAGGATGAAATACTACCTCAAGTAGCTAACCGTCTGACATAAAATGGACTTCCAGATCCCCAGGGCACTTCCACCTCTACAAAAATATACATTATACCTAGCCCCAATACACATCAGCAATAAGTATTTGAACTAGACAGACTATTAGGGTATGTCGTGTTAAAAAGTGTCAAAAATCCTCCACTATACAAAGTTCAAGTATAAAATAACTGTGTGTGTTTGCCTGTCTTTAACTGGTTTACAAACCTTCTTGATCCCCCTTTTAACCTTGTTAAATTGCAGACAAGGATTATGGGTAAGTAACATGCATAAGAGCATCCAGCAAGCGTGTCACTTCTAAACTTCCTATCCACTCTATGTGGATTACCTAGAGCTTTTGCCTACTGTATTGAACAATGTACAGTATAAAGCTAATCCTCAAACAAGCAGAATCAGTGCACCCACACAGAGAGAATGTTGTCTTTATGAACACCCACCGGGTGCTCATTTTCATTTCCCCACCCCTATCCGGAAACCTTGTCTGTGGCCTAACTACTTTATGACATGTGACAATGAGCTGAAAGAAGCAGGTTTGTGAACATTTGGAAGACTTGCAAACATACTCGTGGTATTTGATATTTGGAGTATTAGAAAAGAGGTGTGTTGTCCTAGCCATCATTACCGTTTGTTGCACCATACTCATTGTGTGCTGCTCTGGAATCTGGAACACAACATTCCTACTTAATGCCTTTCTAAAACTAGCTTCTTAACACATACTATGTGTTTAATTATTGTTGTAAGATTTTTTTTAATTACAATATTATAACCTCTACAGAATGCTGGCTTTTCATTTTGGGTATTGATGAGGATTGTGCTGTTTAGTTTTGTGGCAAAGGTGCTAAAGTACTGTTGTACTTGTGTGCGTCCGAATCTGTTCTTAGTATTCTTAGTGAAGAAATATGTCTCATCAAACATTTTGGCGGAATTTGTGCATCATCTGTGCTAATAATCCTGGGCAATCACTGTGTGCAATGAGAAAGATAAATATACAAAATGAGGTTACGATTAGTTTATCTAATGTTCAAGGTAATGAGTTTTTAAAAGAACATACACCTCCCTAAATTTGGTGTTTCTCTTTTTTTCATATTACATTTGCCACAGGGAAATACTAAAGTTTGCCACTGTGTAGCTGACATGATTTTTATGCAAAAGTGCCCCAAAGCATATTCTGTACAGACATGTTTCTGCCAGTGCTTGATTGCAGACTTTGGTAGATAATGACACTGAGTCCGGCCATAGACTGCTAGGCTAGAAATGTTAAAATGGTTAAATACAGTATAAGGACGAAAGGGTCTTATATAAGCAGTGCTTGACAAATCACCCAAAAATCTACTCGCCGAACCAAAAAATCTACTCGCCACCTAGTCCCGCCCCCAACCCCACCCCTAGTCCCGCCCCCAACCCGCCCCTAGTCCCGCCCCCAACCCCGCTTTTAAAAAAATACATACATAAAATAAATTGAATAAATTCCTAGTAAGAACATTCATTTTTGACATAAGTTTATTTATTGTATTACATTATACTACAATTAATCCTAAAAGCCAAATATGAATGACTAGTTTCCTGCACCCCTTAACCAGTGTCTGGACGCCTCGCTTCACAATATTTAAAGCAGCAATCCCGCATGGGATCTTACCTGATCCGCAGTCACTCAATATCCAGGTACCCTCATTCCCGCAATGTTATACATTGGAGGGGAGGTGTTCCCTATCTGTCTTCTGGGTTACGGGGGATTCCGATGTCTCCTGTGTGAAGCTTGAGTCAGATCTGGAAGAAATACAGTATAGGTTATTTCGGTGTAGTAGAGGGCATTTAAGATATATATATAGTAAATAAGATATCCAGATGCAGAATGTGAGACAGAGAGGGTGTGGGGGAGAGGGTGTGGGGGAGAGATGGAGAGGGTGTGGGGGAGAGACGGAGAGGGTGTGGGGGAGAGACGGAGAGGGTGTGGGGGGAGACGGAGAGGGTGTGGGGGAGAGGGTGTGGGGGAGAGACGGAGAGGGTGGGGGGGAGAGACGGAGAGGGTGGGGGGGAGAGACGGAGAGGGTGGGGGGGAGAGACGGAGAGGGTGGGGGGGAGAGACAGAGAGGAGAGAGAGTTGGGGAGAGACAGAGAGGAGAGAGAGGGGGGGAGAGACAGAGAGGAGAGAGAGGGGGGGAGAGACAGAGAGGAGAGAGAGGGGGGGAGAGACAGAGAGGAGAGAGAGGGGGGGGGAGAGACAGAGAGGAGAGAGAGGGGGGGAGAGAGAGAGGAGAGAGAGGGGGGGAGAGACAGAGAGGAGAGAGAGAGGGGGAGAGACAGAGAGGAGAGAGAGGGGGGGAGAGACAGAGAGGAGAGAGAGGGGGGGAGAGACAGAGAGGAGAGAGAGGGGGGGAGAGACAGAGAGGAGAGAGAGGGGGGGAGAGACAGAGAGGAGAGGGGGGGAGAGACAGAGAGGAGAGAGGGGGGAGAGACAGAGAGGAGAGAGAGGGGGGAGAGACAGAGAGGAGAGGGGGGGAGAGACAGAGAGGAGAGAGAGGGGGGGAGAGACGAGGGGGGGGGGGAGAGGGGGGGGGGGGGAGAGAGGGGGGGGAGAAAGAGGGGGGGAGACACACACACAGAGAGAGGGGGTGGGTGACTGACTTGGTGAGTGGGTAGGTGACTGGGTGGGTAGGTGACTTAGGTGACTGGGTGGGTGGGTGGGTAGGTGACTGGGTGGGTAGGTGACTGACTGACTAGGTAGGTAGGTGACTGACTGAATTAGGTAGGTGGGTGACTGGGCGGGTGACTGGGTGGGTGGGTGACTGGGTACTTGTGATGTCACACATACACACATTCTCTCTCCCTCCCCCCACCCCCCCACACACACACTCTCTCTCTCTCCCCCTCCAGACTGGTGGGGGAGTGACTGGGATGTGGGGGTGTGCGGTGACTGGGTTGAGGGGAGGGGGGTGTGTGACTGACACCAGGGCCCCTGTGGGAGTGGAGGGGAGTCTGTGCTTTCCTGGGGCCTGTGATGCAGTCTGGTGTTGCAGTTTGTCTCAGACCCCTGCCCTCAGTCACTTACCCCTGTAGCCCGATTGGGTTGTGTCTCCTCTGTGTCCCCTGGTCACACTCAGCCTCCTCTGGGACTTTCTCCGACCTCTCTGCTCTGTTCCTGGCCCGGTGCCAACAGCCTCGCGCCAAAATGTTGCGTCGCCCGGCTTTCCTTCCACCGCAGCGCTTCCAGACTTCACCGGCTCCTCTGCTGCTGACGGGATATCAGCAACCCCCAGGTCTGCTCTCCTCCATCCTCGGGCACAGACTCCACATCAAAAAACACGCTGGAGGGCGTGGGGGGAGAAACAGCCCGCTACTACCTCCCGTGCGGGCAGCGGGTGCGCCGGAGGGGGGGGGGGAGAAGCAGCCCGCTACTACCTCCCGTGCGGGCAGCGGGTGCGCCGGAGGGGGGGGGGGAGAAGCAGCCCGCTACTACCTCCCGTGCGGGCAGCGGGTGCGCCGGGGGGGGGGGGGGAGAAACAGCCCGCTACTACCTCCCGTGCGGGCAGCGGGTGCGCCGGAGGGGGGGGGGGAGAAGCAGCCCGCTACTACCGCCCGTATGGGCAGCGGGTGCTCCGGAGGGAGGGGAGAAACAGCCCAATACTACCTCCCGCGTGGGCAGCGGGTGCGCCAGGGACCGAATATATCAGTGTATATTTAAACTGCATTAAATTCCCCCCACCTCAAGCATTTGTCCAAACTCCAAACTCCTCCATAACTGGATCAGTGCAGTTCTTGTAAGTTACAGGAGCTCCCAATTATATAGGAGGATATATAGGAGGATATATAGAGGAGGAGGAGCAGCAGCAGCAGATGTGCGCACTTCCCCCTCTCCCCACCCGTGCAGAGAAGGAAGGGGGGTTGAAGTCCTGGCAACTCCATTCCTCGTCACAGCCAATCAGATAGAGAGATTTTTTTTTTTCCGAGCAGGGGATTTTTTTTTTTTTTTTGCAGAGCAGGGGAAAAGTTGCTGGCCACGAGCCAATATCCGATCGCAGTTGGCGACCGGGTTTGTCGAGCACTGTATATAAGGATAATCAACATTTAGGTGTCTGTGTCTCAAGATCCCACACAAGCTGTTTTAGCCACCAAAAATGTTGTTAAAAGTATATTGGTTTATCAAAGCACATTGCTACTATTTTTTTCCAATTTGAATCATGAAGTGTAGCTCCAAGGAGAAATAGTCACTTCACATTCACATTAGAACTGTTTGTAACAGCCCCTGCACATCTTAACCCAAATTTTTCTTCGTTCATTGTCCATTAATAAACCGTTGGGTTTTGCCTGCAGCTACCTAGATGGTAAATCAGAGATAAACAGTGGCCCTTATTCTATAAAGCGCAAAAGGGCACTGCACGGCAGGCCCCATTGTACTCAATGGTGCTTTCAATGCGGTAGAGCCAAATCGTCACTATAGCACTATATAGACTAAGGCCCAGTGTGCTTAACACTTTGCATACCCATAACGTAGCTATCACATTATTGGGACTTTCGTCTCCCATGAGTCGTTATGTAAAATAGACTATGTGCCCGTTTTCTACGAGACATCACGTTCTGCACTTCTATGGAACCCTGAATGCGATTTGGCCAGTGGGGGAACAGGAGAGGAGGACTTCTCCTTTTCCGTTCCATCATCAGCAATGGAATCATGGCATCATGTGATTGCTCCCACAATTCCCCCCCCCACCCCCAACCCCCGGCACTCAAAAGGTTAATGCATTCATCCCTTAAGGTTTTACAAGCCGCAAACATGAAGTCTTTGAGTAATCTGATGGCAACCCGACTTCTCATTTTGTAATACAAAAAACAAAGCGTAACACTAAAACTTGCATTGCAGTAATCCTGTACAGTAATGCAGTGTTTGTGTTGGACACGGGCACTGTACATTATTGTAATATAATATTGGTATCATACAATACTTGACAGCCGAAAAATATAAAAAGCCGTCCCTGTTCTGCTTGTACTATATAACATATAGACAATAATTGTACTGTAGCTATCATGAATACAATTTTGAAAATCTGATACACGTTAAAGCCGATATAGTCGAAAAAATGAAAACCGCCAACATGTCGCAATGCAATAATACAAGCAGAACAGGGGCGGCTTTTTATATTTTTCGGCTGTCAGTGTTGCTCACTGTTTTACAACTGGTAGCAGTTGTTTGGAGGTTAGTGGCCCTCCTCCCAGGGTATAAGCTCGCTCCGCCCCACTTTATAAGTAGCAGGTTTTTTCATGTTCCTGTGTAGGACAGATCCACTGTGGTCACTCTCCCTCCACTACAGAGGTAAATGAGAATTTTACCAGGTAGTGTTAGGACCTGCAAACTGGTTATGCCGTGACGTGGCTGCAGGCTTAAAATGCTTTGGCCAAAGGGTTTAACTAAATGACCCTTACTCATGATCATACTAGCATCGAAGTAGTGTACTGTGTATTTTGTCACATTGGATGTAGCATTGGGCATTTGTCTTTTGTTGTATTCATTTTAGCTACAGAACAGTTATTGTCTATATGTTATATGCTACAAGCAGAACAGTGGCATCTTTTTATATTTTTCGGCTGTGTCAGTGTCGCTCACTGTTTATGCAGCAATATTATAGAGAGCTGGTTCTTATATGCTGCTTTAACTTCACTGACAGCTCGGTTAGCCGTTTCCAAAAGAACAAAACAGGAACCAGTTGTGCCCAGCATTTTTAATATAGATTTTCTACGAACCTATGATTTTTTTCCATTAAAACGTACTTTCTCATAACATTGACTTTAGTCTATCTCACTGTAACTTCACAACATGACTCCTTTTGATGTAATTTCCTCCCTTCTGCACCTTATTGACTGTACATACTGCAGGTGTCTGAAAGTCCCTGCCATATTCTCCCATCAGAATGTGCAGTAACATGTCGCTAATGTCTGATGACTCATGTCGTACTCACTGAAAATAAGGTGGAGATTAGTCAGATAGGAAAACCCTGTAAGACTTGTATTTTTATTATCACGTGAAGTGTTATTACTTGCTGATTCATGGCTGACTGGTAATTTAAAAATAAATAAAAAAAAAACAAAAAACAATCAGGCGTTTTAAAGTAGGAAAAAGTGATTTCGGATACAAATACAATATCTTACACAATGGGCTTCATTCTTTAGCCTGTAACAGTGCCGATTACAGCATGATCACAGGAAAACTTAGATGGCCAGAGCTCAAAAAGCAACCCAATATCGTTGTGCTTCGATGACTGGGCATAAAAGATTCAACATATAGCATTACATCTACTGAAGAGCAGCTACTGTACCTTTCTGCTCCTGTTGTCACCAAGTATGATGGTGCTTAGGAGGGCAGTTTGAATACTTGCGGACCTGCTCTTACCAAGGTCATTTCTGCTGGAACTGGAACCGTTTTGGATTTGCATACTTTGAATCTATTGCATGGAAGTCATTGTATTTGTTTAAAAAAAAAAGAAGAAGGAAATACTCTTCTACAATGAAGGCTTGATAGTAGGAGATTGTATTGTATCTCTAGTTCAGTTCCAAAGGCACCTGCAATGCATTAAATGCATGTTATGTGTGAGCTTTATTTGGACTGCTGCTAGTTTTGATCATGTTAAAATGTTCTGATAAACTGTTGGTTTTGATGGGGTGCATTCATCCCCCAGAAGAATGATGGTTCTAAAGATATGGAATATCACTACTTTTTATTGACAAACCCAGAGTACAGTACAACTACTTTTTTTTTAAATGTACATTTCCAGTTCCTTCTTAAAGAGAAACATATTTTTTGAAAGAATTTATAGAAAACACAGAGCCACTGCTTTTTTTCAAGCCCTCTTTCATTATGTGTACAGGCTTAGTAATGAATTGCTTGGCTGCCTGATAGGGTGAGGTGGAACTGGCCAGCTGCTCCAGGCACTGTCTGTAGACAGTTGATTGATTAAAGGGATCCTTCCAATGACATGCACATAGCACCATTCTTTGTCTTATAACTGACCGATCCTCGCAAGAAACAATAAACAGCCTAATCAAAATGATGGCCAAGAACTCTATGTATCAACAAATTTTGTGCACAAAATTGGGGACATTTTCATCCTGCACCTACAATACGTATCCGATAATTTTGCCTCGCCTTGCCCGGCTTGCTCCTTGGGGAGTATCAGTAGGGGGAGTTGGGGAGCAGTACTGGTGCATCAATATGAGCCATTCTTTTACCCTTTCCATTTGCCCCCTAAAATTCACCATATCAGAAGGGGTGTAAGTCCAACATTCTGCATCAGATGCAAACTATTCAAAAAAACAAGCAGAACACACTTTTCTCTATGTGTAAACACCACACTTTGGAGGTCTCTTTGTTACAGGCTAGAATAACAATGACGCACCTACAGTACAAATCCAAATTAAAATGAGATACATATGAAAAGGCTGCTCTTTCCTGCCTATTTTTTTCTTACTCTCTAGTTATTTTCTTTATTACGGTATCTGGAACAATAGAGGACTTAGAGATTTACTGTAAGTAGAAATAGCACCATTCAAACATGGCTGATGGGCCTATGACAGCAGACAACAATGGCTCTGTTTATTTATTATTATTTTTTTAAACAAGGTAAATTCACAAATCGCGTTAGCAATAGTAAAAAAGCTTTAGTCGTGGCTTATCCTGGAAAGTTCCAAAGTGCGGGGAAACATTTCAGGCGAAGAGAATCCTGCTTGTGCAGCCAACACAATATAGACAACCAAATTCTTCAAAATGCAGGTCTCCTCGAGGACAGAGGTACAAAGTACAGCTCTACTCACAAGTTCATCATGCAATGATCAACCTGATGAAAGGTCCAGATGGGACATGAAACGTTGTTCATCCTCTGTTCTTGGCTGTCACAATCCTGTAAAGGCAATTCTTTCTATACACATTTCTGATTTGGCATTCTTAGAGACCTTCTTAATGAGTTGCAAGTATCTCCAATTTCTGGCATATTGCTAGAGACCAGTGATACGTTTTATTGATGTACTATATTCAAGCATTGGAAAAAATCAAATACAAAAAGAATGAAAGGTGGGCTAAAAATGTCTGAATGCTCTGAAAATTAGTTATGGTGGTGCTTTTCTAACTTATTTTTTCTAAAAGCATAATAGACTAATTTACAGTTGGTTAGAAATATAAAAGGCATTATCGTTAAATTGACATTTGATTGGTAATTAATCACCAGTAGCAATGGCAAATTTAAATATGACATCAGCGGTATTTTACATATTTGTTATGTACAGTATCTAACTGAAGTGTGATGGGTGAAGACTTTTCCAGTATTGCACTGTTCTGTTCCTTCCCAGTAATATGTGATGCAATCTGATATCATTAGAACATCCTGTAATACCTTAGCTACATTCAGAGAAAGGGAAGATCTCAATTCCAGTAAGGTGAAACTTGGATTAAAACCTTTAGTGTATGATGATGCTCGTCTCAAATTAGGAAGCTGACCGCAGGGGAGGTAGGGATGCAAATAAACCAACCAGAGCCCACGGACAGGGTCCTGTAAGAGTATTCGTAGTCAGTAAGCAGGCAGGAGGTCAGGGCAGGTGGCAGACTTGCAAAGTCCAGGAGACAGGCAGAGGTCAGGACAGGCAGAAAGCAGCGAGGTCAGGGTCATGGTCCGGGGTCAGCAACTGGGGAATCAAAACAGACAAAAGGGTAAAGTGTCACTGCAAAGACCTACAAGAGCTGCAAACTTTAGAACTTTGCTTGGAGACTCCCACCAGGAACTGCAGCCTTATATAGCAGGCTGCCAGTACCCAAAATGGCCACAGTGAGCAGAAAGGGCTGGTGACAAGGAAATTCCGAACCGCAGCAAAACCCGGCATGGATAGAGCAGAATCCTTACATAGTGCCCTTATTATGTACAGGTTTTTATAGAACCACACACACTTCCCCTCTCTCCCCCCAACGTTCTCTTTCTCTCTTTCACCATTCTCTCCCCTGCTCATCCACCCATTCTCTCTCCCTCCACCTCCTCACCACATTCTCTCTCCCCTCCCCACATTCTCTCGCCCCACCCCTAATTCTCACTCTTCCCCTCCTCCCCCAGTCCCTATCCCCATCCTTCCCCTGATCATCTCCCAATTCTCTCTCCCTCCACCTCCTCCATTCTCTCTCCCCCTCCCCTCTTCTCTCACTTCCTCCTGCCCCCATTCTCTATATCCCCATCCTCCCCCATTCTCTCTCCCCCTCCCACCATTCTCTCTCTCCTCCCCGCATTATCTCTCTCCTCACCACACTATTCTCTCCCACTTCCCCCCACCATTCTCTTTCATCCTCCCTCCACAATTCTCTCTCCCCCCATTCCCCCACCATTCTGTCTCCCTCCTGCCACCCCACAATTCTCTTCCCTCCACCACCCACACAATTCTCTCCCCCCACAATTCTATCTATCACCCTCCCCCCACCACTCTCTCTCCTCCCCTCACCATTCTCTCACGCTCTTTCCTCCTCCCCAAACCATTCTATCATGCGCCCTCATTCCCCCATTATTCTCTCCAGCTCCTTCCTCCCCCCACCATTCTCTCATGGAACTCCTCCCCCCACCATTCTCTCATGGAACTCCTCCCCCCACCATTCTCTCATGGAACTCCCCCACCCCCCACCATTCTCATGTCCCTCCTCCCCCCCACCATTCTCTCACCCCTCATCTCCAATTCTCTCTTCCCTCTCTCCTCCCCCCACCATTCTCTCTTGTGTCCCCCCTCCTCCCCCACCATTCTCTCTTGCCCCCCTTCTTCTGCCACTTTTCTATCTCGCCCCCTCCTCCTCCACTCACCATTCTCTCTCGCCCCTCTTTCCACTGCCATTCTCTCCCCCGCTCCTCCCTCCTCCATTTTCTCTACCCAACTGCCCCCCATTATTCCATCACTCCCCCTCTTCCCCCTGCCATTCTCTCCCCCTCCCTCCTCCACCCATTATGCTCTCAACCCCCTCCTCCCTCATTCTTCTCTCACTTCCCTGTCCTCCCCACACTCTCTCACTTCCCCCTACTCCCCCCAATTTCTATCACTTCCCCTCTCCTCCCCAAACTCTCTCTAACGTCCCCCACTCTCTCTCTTCCCCTTCCTGCCCCCTCTGGCTCTCACTTTTCCCCACTCTCACTTTCCCCTCCTCCCCCCAGTCTCTCACTTCTCCCCTCCTCCCCCCACTATCTCTCACTTTCCCCCACTCTCTCACTTCCCTTCCTCTCCCCGCTCTCTCCCACCGCCCCCTCCTCTCCCTGCTCTCTCTCTCTCACTTCCCCCTCCTTCCCCACACTCTCTCACTTCTCCCCTCCTCCCTCCACTCTCTCACTTCCCCTCTTCCCCCCACTCTCTCTCACTTTCCCCCACTCTCCCTTACTTCCACCTCCTCTCCCTACTTACTTCTTCCTCCTCTCCCAGCTCTCTCTCTCTTTTCCCTCCTCTCCCCACTCTCTCATTTTCCCCTCCTCTCCCCGCTCTCTCTCACTTTCCGCTCCTTTCCCCGCTCTCTCTCACTTCTCCCTCCTCTCCCCGCTCTGTCTCAGTTTCACCACCTCCCCCTCCACTCTTTCACTTCCCCCTCCTCTCCCACTTTCCCACAATCTCTCTCACTTCCCCCTCTTCCACCCCACTCTCTCTCATGTCTCCCTTCCTCCCCACTCTCTCTCACTTCCCCCACTCTCTCTCACTTCCTCCTCCTCCCCCCACTGTCTACCACTTTCCCCTCCTCCCCCTACTCTCTCACTTTCCCCTTCCTCCCCCCACTATCTCTCTCACTTCCCCACTCTCTCTCACTTCCCCCTCCTCTCCCCGCTCTCTCACTTTCCAGCACAATGATGCATAGTGAAGTAATAAAAAATAACAGATTTGTTAAGCACATGTATTTTAAATTCCTGTGCAGTTCTGCATCAGCCTGTTAAATAGATATTTTAAGAAGAATGGCTAATGTTTAACAGTTTTAGCTCATTTTTGTTTTATTCTGCTTTCTTTCAGCAAAGCTATACAGGAGCGTATCTAGAGTGTAGTAGAAATAGTAAAAAAAACCCACAAAAGTTGCAATATTGAGAAATCTGAATCATTTCTTCATACAGAAAATGTCTATATGTTAACTATAATGGATTGTCGGCTAATACGTTGTCTATAATACAATTGTTCTATATCCAGAAAGAAAAAGGACTAAGGTTTTTTTTTTGCAGCATGTTAAAATACCGTATCTGCTAAAATAACCAGTTCAGCAAGAGATTGGAATGCAAAGTTTCTTCATTCCTTAATGATGATGCAAGAGGAAAATGCCAAAACACCCCAAAGTGTTAGGGAGGACGTGAGCAGCACTTCCCACAATGTCATGTTTATGTGATGCAAAATATAGATTGTAGACTGCAACACCAAAATATAAGCATACATATACCTACAGTTCAGGGAATACCTGTCAAGAAAATCCAAGGTTACTATATGGGAAGATGACTCAGGGCACTGCGGATTTTGAAACAAAAATTAATTTATTTAATCACTTATTTAAGTGACATGTCAGTCAGTTGAAAAAGGCCCCTGTGACGGCCTAAACGTCGTTATTCTGATTAAATAAATTAATTTTTGTTTCACAATCCGTAGTGCCCCAAGTCATTTTCCCATATGTTTATGAGATACCCAGTTGTCTTTTCCTTTTAAAACATGTGTAGTGCTAGATGGTCATTATAATATGATAACTGTAATCATGCAATCCTATAAATATGAGGATTTTGTTTTAGAATACCTGATTCCAAGGCACATATAACCTGGTCTTATCTCTTGGATACCACCCCCCCCCCTCCACACCCCATGTGACTTTGTACAGGTATGTCCCAGCATCACTTGGTGGAGAGGTGTATCAAAGATCGGGTCGTCAAGTGTACAGTACCTACTACATAGTTGGAGTTGTTTAAATAGGAATAAGCATACCGTGTATAAATGCATGTCTTTCAGGGAGCAGGGATAGAGTCAGGAGATGAAGGATCAGATGAACTCAAAACTACTGCACACTGATTATTAAACTCTATAGTATTAAAGAAACATCAAAACGCAGTCTCAAAGAGAACACTGAGATCATACCCAAAGATATACAATAGAACTCACGGGTTAACAGATTGGATCAATTTCCTTCGTTCTTTTTTTTTTTTTTTTTTTTAGACCGAGTTGCTTTGCTTTGCTTTGACATTGTCTATATATCTTTTTGTGTCTTCTGAGTAATTTTTGGTTTAGAAACTGGGTGGTTTTTCTTGGTACAGTATATTAAAAAAAACACATGTACAGTAATCAGTTGTCAAAGCCTCTCGGCTGTAAAACTGAGCACAACTTTTGCAAAAATACTGCACTAGATTTAGCAAACAATACAGCCCAATTTATTTCCTAAAGAAAAGTAGTTTATTATCGAAACAAGACACTGTACCCCAGATGAGTTTAGATTCAATGTGCAGTTCTCTTGTGTTTATTAATCTTAATTACCGGACAGAAGGAGGGTTATCTACTAGAACCTGGTCAATAGCATCTAGAACAATTCAATTGTAGTTCTTTTTCAACTTTATGGTACATCTTCCGTCATGAGGAAGTCAGTCTGGAAATCTGCAGCAGATAAAGTTGCTATATTTATTTTTGTGACATTTTCAACTGGCTTTAATTAAAAGCGCTAAATCAGTTATGAATAGGAGTGTTGGGTAAGAGAGTAATTGTTATTAATACAACAAACATATTGCAATGTACAGTATGTCGACGTTATATCACCTAGTATATCACTGTAGCCAGTGACTGCAACAATATGGCTGAATTTTTTTCTGCCAAATTACCATCAATTGTGCATCAATTATAGGCTAGAGACTTGAGAAAACTACCCCATGCAAAACACCTGGAGGTGAAGTCATGGAACATTTGATAAATTCTGAAATACGCATTGCTTTGTAAATTCCTCTGGCACGGAATAAAGTTAATATGTGTATCAGTGCTTGAGGCTGTCCCTGTCAACCCCATCCATTGGATAAACACTTAGAGATAGCATATGAACTGGAAACAATATTCCTTTGTAGAACATGGATATAAGCTCCACGGCTACATTTGTTTCTTTATGAATTCATTTCTGGTTGGTTATCAGCTGCTGGATGAAATGACTTTGTTCCATGGCGCTATGACACTACATCAGCCTTTTGATTAAGGCTGCAATGTCTTGTGGTTTCATTATATCTTACCAGGCCTCAGTCTACTTCAGCTAAAAGCTATCAGTAACCTATGTGTGGCAAGTGATTCATAAAATCCTTCTACACTTGTATCCTTTATGTGTTATTCAGATAATTTATCCATTAATTTAAGAGGAAATAACATAAATGTGAATGGATGAAATAAATAATAATGGAATCGAAGCATTTTTCTGCTTTGGAAGAAAAGAAACGTCAAAACTATTGATCTGATCGGCATTGAGATATTTGTTTTATTACAGGAGCAAATAATAACGACGTTGTTCAGAATCCCAAAAATGAATCTTCTTCAAAACATAAACAGACACAATTAAAATGTGTGAAAGAGTGCAATCCTTTATTTGTCTAGTGTTGTATATTATACGTACTGAATTAAAAAAATGATTTTCAATACAGGACATGGTATTTATCGCTAAAAGCCTATAGGTTACAAGCAGATATCTCTGGAATGCTACAACATCATAAAACAGGAATGTTAGAGTAAGACCACCGAAAAAAGGAGATAATAACATGTAATATATATTTTAAATATAATGAGAAGTGTGTCATTATATATATATTTATATAGAAATATAGATACTCAGTCTAGAACAAATCATTTTAAATATTTTCAACCACGTGTTTGTCATCGTTTGTTGGGAGTACGGTAGCAAATCTCATGGTCCAAAAGTGTAACCCAACTTTAATATAAAGTGCTAAGCCTTAATATACACCTACGGTATTCATTTGAGTGAGCCTTTGGGAGCCCTAAGGATTACACTTGGGATTCTAGCAAAGAAAGTCTCTCTCCCCCCATACTGTATTTCAGGGTTTGGATGAGGAGTAACACTACCTTTAGTTAAGACAGACTTAACATGAGTCATGTTATTTCAAGCTGACGCAAGCCAGTGCTAACTTAAATAGCGTCAAACCTATGTCAATGAGATATACAACAGCTGCTGTTTTTGTATATGATTAGCTTTGTGGATATGCGTTAACCTCAGGGGAAATAACGTCTGTTAATGATTTTGATAATGTCTCATTATTAGCACTGAGTTTACAGACTTCTGTGGATCAGAGCCTAAGAAAGCTCTTTATTAAAACCTTTAATAAAACTTTATTAAAATTGAAACCCAAAAACAATTCACCTGGTTTGGGTTAGCTGTCTTAAGAGTAGCGGTGACATGTTCGGAGTGCTGGAGGGGCCGTGGTATTGTGGCACTGAAGCCCCCTCCATCCCCCCCCCTGCACTCTGGAAGATAAAGAAGCGCACTTCCATCAAAATGTGTCATTGATTTTTGTTTTTTTACATAATTTGAAATGGGGAATCCTCTGTAGCTGAATCTCTATTTTATCTCTGGGATCCTCCGTTTTCAGAGATACTTAACGGTGAAGTTTCCCTCATAGACAATTCAATATGGCCACCAGTATTGGCCTGCATATCCCTGAGATTTGGTGGTCATATTGTTTCCTCAGGAGAGAACTTTCTTACCCAGTACCTTCCCGTAGCTGTAAATAGTGCTCGGAGAAGCTTCGGCTAAGCAGTATTGCTGCTTTAATGTTGACTCGAGAAATAAAAACTCACCTAAAATTTCTGAAAACAGTGATTTTTGTAGCTAGAGGGAACCAGTGTAAATAATTCACAAGAATGTCTCACATCCTTAATGATTTATCTATCTCTTCCTGCTTAAGTTGCACTGTCACTTTAATTCTTAGAAATACATGCAGATTGAAACGCCTTGGCTCAGTCGCTGTGTGTGGTGAAAGATTTCTGAAGCACATCATTCCTTTCCAATTAAGCTTTGTAGACTGTAAACTACACTAGTTTGAGCTTCTGCACCTGTTCCTGATTCCATGGACCATACACACGTCATTTTTTTTTTCCTTCAACATCTTGCCCTCAAACCGATCTCTGGGAAAGCTCCACTTTTGCTGCAAACACTTGACTCACACAGGAATCGGGAGTACAAAATCAGAGGAAGGTTCATCTCTTCCTCCAGCAATGTCGTGTATCTCATCATGTGCATGAAATGCCCAGGGAGCTGCTACTACATAGGTGATACGGGATAGAGGCTAAACAAGAGAATGAATCTGCATCGCCACAGCATCACACACGGAACACGAGACAGTCCTGTTGGCGAACATTTCTCTGACTCTGGCCATAAGATGAACGATCTTAATGTGGCCATAGCCAAAGGTAATCTTAGAACACTAAGGGGGTTATGCACTAAGCAGTGATAAGTGGGTTTTCTGGGTGCTATGCACAAAGCAGTGAAAAGTGCTTTTAAGTGAGATAACTGCCTTTATAGCGTGATACTGCCTGCTGTGAGATTCACAAAGCAGTGATAACAGTGCAGTAACCTGCTGTAATGGCTACTTAAAATAACTTATCACTGCTTTGTGAATCTCCCAGAATGCAGTATCGCTCTATAAAGGCATTTATCTCACTTAAAAGATTTATCACTGCTTTGTGAATCTCACAGAAGGCAGTATCACGCTATAATGGCTTTATATCTCACGTAAAAGCACTTATCACTGCTTAGTGCATAACCCCCTAAAAGAGAGACGGTTGCATGAATACAAAATTATGCAACTGTTCGGGACACTTAGCGGTGGCCTAAACCGAGACCGCAGTTTTATGAGTCATTACCAGGTTAGGGGAGAGCTGTAGATCTCAGGTGGTATATGTGAAAAGTGAAAGAAAAATACAGATGATAGTGTAGACAATAATGAAAAATGTGAATCCAAACAATACTGTCGGACTCACTCACAAATTTCTTCTTGTCTGAAAAGGCATATCAGCGATCCATCTCTCTCTGATGGGAGCCCTTGTGTGGACCCTCAAAGGTAGAAAGCTTTTTAGAAGGTGGTCTTTGAATAGTGTGCTGTACTTTAGGTTGAATCCTTATATATTCTTATCAGGGAATGAATGAAAGAAAGAAAGTGCACAATAGTGTAGTATAGTTGAATTAGGGTCTATTGCACATTCTAAACATATATAAATGATGCACTCACATTTTGTAAAAAAAAGAACAATTCATGGGAAAGAGCCGCTGGTTTCTGGAGGTATACGCCGGTCAAGCTGCTGCCTCATCACGCCTCTTCACGTCCTGTGACGGCTCGAATGAGGGCGGAAGAAGCTTCCCTGAATGTTCGGCTTCTTCAGTCTGCCAGCACCTTCCCGTATTGGTCCTCAGTGGCTCCCCAAAACAGCTGATTCTACGTGTTTCACCATGGCTTCGTCAGGATACATCATTGATATGAATGTGTGTATATGTGCATATATGAATATGTATATATATATATGTATATATATGTATGTATGTGTGTATATATTAACACACGCTTGGACCTTATTTAAAAAAAATAGAAAATAAGGCTTAAAGAAGTGGTGCCCAGTAATCCCCAGATCTGAAACATGTTAATTTCAGCTATGGGGACTCCCTGCTTCCCGAGATACATTCTTGTACAGATTATATATGTAATGGAATGCTATTAATTTACATTAAAAAACAGAGGCTCTACCACAGCCAGCATATTTTTATGTACATACTGTAGGATAATTAGATTGGAGTTCCAATTAAAAATACTTAAAATAAAAATGCCTACAGTATTATGTCAAAAAATGGCTGTTTCACAAGTGTTCGAAATATACAGTTGGGCCTGATGTAAAGATTTGTGCGTTATTCTTAAAGTTTTATATTCATTAGAATATGGAGATGAATATAAAACACTGGATTTAATCAGTATGCAAAGTATGGTACCTTGAAATAAATGGCGCTTAATACAGTAGAAAGTGTCCATACTGTGCAGTCCTTTAAATGTCCAAATGATGTTCCCAACCAAAATGACAATTGCAGTTGGATTCGTTAGTCCCCCCTAATAAAGGGTTAAAGAAAAAACACAAATTGCGCAGTATATCTGGACAGGTGCATACAGGACAGTACGACCACAGTGAACTACTTTTAAGATAAATCTTGCAACTTTCAGTTGAGAGGATCTGTGCTTTAACCTCTTCCTTGCTGTGATCACGAATCCCACGCGAATCTTCTCAATCCTCCTCTTCTTTAGCCTCTCCCAAGTAGATATTCGGAAGGCATGATAAGGAGAGAATACAGCAAGATAGTGTGGAAAGTACAACACAATTTATTAAAATATATAAAAACAGCCAAATGTAAACTCACATACAGATGCAGTAACACGTGCAATACTAGGATGTCGTCCGCAGCTTGCTAAGGTGTCCCTGTTGCTTGTTACAAATCAAGTACAGCTGTATGGCTCCTCTCAGCAGCAGCAACTCAGTGCTCAGGACTCTCTCTGCCCTCCCTGGTGTGTTCCGGCGCTGGTCCCGCTGACGTCACTGCCTGAGCGCCGTTCAAACAACTGGGAACCTCCTCTGCAGACGGTGCCTCTAGAACTCCTCCCCCCTAACGCGTTGCGTGACGTGGGGACGTCACTTTTTCAAATCGGAGAGAGTCCTGGGCATTGAGTTGCTGCTGAGAGGAGCCATACAGCTGTACTTGATTTGTAACAAGCAGAAGGGACACATTAGCAACCAACATCACACAGGAATGGCCAAAAGTGCTAATAGCCAAAGATGGCTAATAGCACTTTTGCCCATTCAAATGATCTTTACAGTGCAATACATTACTATAAAACAAAACTATAGCCATTTCATCCCTTGACTGTCACTGTGGTAATTATGCCCTCAACGGGACACAGCCACATTGGCAAGCAATGGCCACCCAACAACCCTCACCCCCTCCCCTCAACACAAACATAAATGGGAAAAAGGCCTATTATCCATATCTGGATAATAGCACATTTGCCCATTAAAGACAAAATATTAGCCAGCATATAGTAAATTAAAGTTGTACTTAACCCTGCCAGAATGAAGTCCATTCTCATCTTTGGTCTCCGCGTCTTCCGTGGGTAGCAACATTAAAATAAAAAAACAAACTACCGGCCAGTAACCCCTTAATTACCTTAGTAGTTATTAACCACGATGCTTATAAAGGGGTTAACCCCTGCTCGCTACCCACCCAGAAGGGCTAACCAGCCTCACCAGGGCAACAACCCCTACCCCCTCTACCCCATCACCACACATAAAAGTGACAAAAGCACTAGTAGCCAAATATGGCTAATAGCACGTTTACCCATTTGTTTTCAAAACAAACTAAGTACACAATAAAATAACTAACATAACATTACAATACATTACAGAGTAGGCAATAAACCCATTGCTTGTCACTGGGATAAGCTATGCCCACAATGGTGAGTGGTATTAGTCCCGTGGTAGATGTTTAGACCTAGTAACCACTAAGGTAATGAAGGGGTTAACTCCTCCCGCAACCCTCCCAGTAGGCCTAACCACCCACCCTGGAGCAACTACAAGCTTCACCTGTCCCCTCTACCACCAACAAACCAGGCACTG
Source organism: Ascaphus truei (assembly GCF_040206685.1). Lineage (NCBI taxonomy): Eukaryota > Metazoa > Chordata > Amphibia > Anura > Ascaphidae > Ascaphus > Ascaphus truei. Next base: position 243,146,465 of record NC_134486.1, read on the forward strand.
GTATTTAACCCCTTCATTACCGTAGCGGTTAAGCACCAAGGTAATGAAGTGGGTTGTAAACGTATTTTTATTACATAGAATTGAAGTAGGGGGTCTCCGGTGCTGATATTAATGCAGGACAGCTCCGGAGACTCCCTGCTTCAATCCAGTATAGCAACAATACATTTTCTCCATCAGATGCACATTGCAGATCCCATCAATTAGAATCTGCGAGTTGCAGCCACAAGGTGCATCTTGGAGCTACCTGAATAGCTTGATTTCTCAAAAATTGACAGTTATAGAGCATTTTTTGAGCTAACGGTCAGTTTGACATTGCGAGAGTGCTATAGATCAGGAAGAATCCGTTTTCTAGCGAGTTTGGCATGGTATCAGAGTTCTCTGAATAGCTACACATGCAAACTCACTGCAAACGTGCTCAAAACTGTCGATAAGTCACTTAGCAAAGTTTACTGAATAGACCAGAAAGTCTTTTTTTTACATTTAAAAAATGAAGTTTCCTGTTCTTGAAAGGATGTGGTTATTTTACAAAGTGTAGTTATTGCACGATAGAACAAGACCAAAGGAAGCCTGAACACGCGCTCTCTACCCACAAAACATCTGAGCATAAATTAAATTAAAAAACCCAAGCTTTATTGACACATCCTTATACAAGAGGTTCCCTTCCACTTACCATAAATGTTGCTCAATAATCTAAGCTTTTAAACCCCCCAATCAAAGCTAGCCTTTCTGGTGAGTAGCCCACTAAACATTATGAGGTTACCCGTGTCTGCTAGGCATGTAAACACCTTCAACTAATGACCACTTAGGTTCACCACACCTACATTCTGGTAAGGATCCAATACCTCTTGGACCACAACTGTGACAAATGAACATACTGTCTTATACAACTTCAGTAAAGTGTACCCACCAAAAATAAAAACACAGGTGGAAAAGAGGGCAAAAAATCATCACTTATCATCTGAGGTAAACCTTTCTACCTCCCTTTAAATACCCTTCATCTTTGCCCTACACTAATAAGCCCCTTCTTATCGATGCTGGGGGACTCTGTGTCTTAGAAAATAAAGATAAAATACAGTGGGCAGAAATTGACCTATGTGTCAATTAACAGTGTAGCTTTGGTATAAATCTTATAAAAAGTAATTGTGTTTTCCTATACCGCACACGATTTGCCTGTTTTCAATCTCCAAGACAAGAATACAATATAGCTGCTGGGGTCAGCTTCACTTTTTTTTACTGGCAAATGTAGTATTTCAAGAACCAAGGGCACCCCTAAGCTTTAAGTAGAGGGGTTCAGTTCTGGGATTTCTGGTTCAGATAATGTAATAAAAAAAGGTCAAAGTTGGGGAGGATTAATGTTTCAGTACCTATCTTGTACCACCCTACTTTTGTTAACTGGTGTCAACATTTTCCTTAATCTATGTTTGCCGTTTGCATAAAACACTTGCCAATGATCTCAGAAATCACTCAATTAGATTACGTGTTTAAATTGTGAAACTTTGAAATTCTAAACCTTTATATCTGACTTTTTTTTCATCTTTTTCGATTTACACGACAAATAAAGATGAGTTTTCAATTGTGGTGTAAGTGATATTATATTGTAAAAGTGCACTTTTATATTAGCACCTTTAACTCTTTGGGTGTCCTTTAGACATGGGTGTCTGGCACTTCCGGGGGCCCTATGTCGCAGTAGCTACATCATGATCTTCCTGATGGTTTTTCTGGAGAAGATGGGGTTCAGGAGAGCAGACTCCTCCCCTTCCTTTCCATAGAGCGCGATCTATGAGGAAGTAAAGCGGAAGTAGGGGGGCTCATTCCGTTCCATCATCGGTGACAGAACGACCACACGATCACATTGGAAGAGACGTGGCACTCTGGTTAAAACTCTAAAGGCTACAATATTGTTTGAGAAAAGCAGACTTGGAGATTTTCACGCAAAATAAGAAACAAAAAAATAATGACGTTTCCCTTATTATATTGTTATGGTTTTTATTGCGTGAGCCAGGATGTTTTTTTCCCACTTTACTGACATAGTGCTAGGAAGTCTGGGTCAAGCAATGCTGACACTTTTCTGGCTTCATACTACAATACGTCTTATTGCTGCCGACTGCACCCATTTTTTTTATAACTTGAAGTTTATTGGTTTTTCTTTGCAGTACATGGTATTACAATAAATTATTTTTCATTAAACTTCATCCACTTTGTGGTAATTCCAACACTTCTATTTACGAAGTAACTGCAACCTTTTTACGTGTTTTATGTGTAGCTTCTTCAATAACAAACACAGTTAAACTACAAATCCCACAGATTAGTTAAAACAATGTTTTTACATTGTGATGTTCAAACTATAGTTCATGCTGCTTAGAATCTCAGCTGCCCATCAAGAATTTGCACAGGGTTTCATGCTATTAATGTCCCATGACCGTTAACGGTTCACTACTTCTTTGCATGATACACTGCAGTTGTAAACAGAAATGTAACTATAAAAAAAATGGAAATACAATAGATTAATTGCAGGATGCAATACTTTTTAATGGACCTGCAAGAGAGTTTTTCTTCATTTGTACAGGAAATGCAAATGTCATAAATGGTATTTATTTTCATACTGTTCAGAGTTTAGCTTTCAAGAAAAAAAAAACTGTTATCACCCATTTTCTAAGTGGCAAAACTCTACAGTGAAATATGATCTTTCTTCATAGTATAAATAAAGACATACAATACAATAGTTACAAGAGTAAAAAAGAAAAAACACAAAAGCGCACCAAGATTGAGATATGATGTGTATTGACAACAAATAAAGATAATAATATGCACTTACATATATAAAAACTTTAATGGTCCAGATCACGATCGTCACTTCTATTGGTAGGGCAACAAATGGGATGAAGAGGGGGGTAATCTCAGTCTTCAGGAACAAGCCCCGCGCGCTGGGGCTGTATTCAGAGGCTGCGCTGCGTCTCTGCTTCACACGCTTGTCGGCGTGATGATCTGCGTAGTGTGCATGCCCGGCAAATGAGGCCCCCTATAGTAGTCCCGGAAGTGCCCGCCCATTTTCCGTTTCGATCAAAAATGGCAATAAAAATAGCAATAAAAACACTTGTGTGAAGACTGGCTGTATGTGATAAACAGACCAGCGACACCCTTCGCGACGCGTTTCGAATACAAAAGTATTCTTCCTCAGGCAATATCAGGGGCACCTGTTTGGGGTCCTTTATATACCACATAGATGATTGGTTAATACCAATAAAAGAACATCCAATCCGCTATTGGTTAAATAGAAAAGGGGGATGGTTCAAATTCACCAAGCCTGCCCCTTGATGTTAGAAAGAACAGGATATTGATGCTGTATTGCAGTGGTGGCACTTTGAGTAATAATTAGATAATAAGAGACAAAAGTGCCACTCACCAGTGGAAATACATAAAGAGATATCTTTATCTTTTGAGGAAGAATACTTTTGTATTCGAAACGCGTCGCGAAGGGTGTCGCTGGTCTGTTTATCACATACAGCCAGTCTTCACACAAGTGTTTTTATTGCTATTTTTATTGCCATTTTCGATCGAAACGGAAAACGGGCGGGCACTTCCGGGACTACTATAGGGGGCCTCATTTGCTGCGCATGCGCACTACGCAGATCATCACGCCGACAAGCGTGTGAAGCAGAGATGCAGCGCAGCCTCTGAATACAGCCCCAGCGCGCGGGGCTTGTTCCTGAAGACTGAGATTACCCCCCTCTTCATCCCATTTGTTGCCCTACCAATAGAAGTGACGATCGTGATCTGGACCATTAAAGTTTTTATATATGTAAGTGCATATTATTATCTTTATTTGTTGTCAATACACATCATATCTCAATCTTGGTGCGCTTTTGTGTTTTTTCTTTTTTCCTGGGACTTGGTATCGCTGTTGGAGTTTTCCTGCTGGGATCCATATTGGAGGTGGGGGCAGACACCTTCAACACTAAGAGCTGCAAGAGATTAGAGAGGAACCACCATTCCACTATCCTAAAGAGCAAGAGCGCGGACTGGACTCATTTTTTTAGTTACAAGAGTAAGTAGTATAGTATTAGCCCAATGCAGGTGCTGCTTTCTCACATCTCAAACTGACTGGAGATTTTGATCAGTTAAATCACAACATAATCCCAGCAATCAGAGACGGGCAGTGCTGTTTGAAAAACAAGTCACTGGGTGCTAGAGACTACGCTATCCTGGCCAGTATAACAACAAACGGTACACATAACTCAAGCAAACCAAAAGGATCACAAGATAACGTAGACCAAAAATTCATCATAGGTATTTTAATGATTAAGATGTGAGCAGCGTTTCGGTGCACATGCACCTACATCTGTTGATATATTCCCTTAAATCTACAGGCCAGACAGCATGGAAATTCACATGTGTACAATGATCTCAACCAGTGATGGATTTCCCATTAGGCCTGAGCCTATGGCGGCAAAAATGTCCGCCCTCATATACTTTTGTCGCACTCTCGGTCCTACCAGGCCTGAAGGGAAGTCTCTTAGCTGTTAAGTGCGGCTCCTTACCTGCCGCCCTCCTTCTCCTTCTGAAGTGCTGCGTCAAATGACGTTGCGGACATCACCAACAAGACGTCAAACGGCATCTCGTTGCCATGGCAATGCAGCGTTACAGCGTCAAATGATGTAATGACATTGCGCTACCATGGCAACTTGACGCAGTGCAACGTCACGTTGGAGATTTCCGTAGTGTAATTTGACGCTGTGGTTCAGACGGAGGAGTGGAGCCACAACAGCTAAGTGCCATGGGGCGGTGGATTTTCAAATCTGCCGCTGATCTCAACCAAGATGGCTTCTATTAGTAACTGACCAGAGAAGAATCAGAGCTATAGTACAGTGAGTGCTGCATTACAATCTGCACTTTTCAAGAGACATTTTGCTGGAAAGTCATGGATTCGAAAAAGCAGCACCTTTCATGGGCAAAAAGGTAGTACCACAGTAACATAATACTACTCTGCAACTTAAATCCAATGTCGTCAAGCAAGTTGGCTTGCAAGATAGGGGGTTATTCATTAGACTGCAGCGGGGCCTATTGGGCCATTAATGCAGTTTAATGAAAAACTCTTAAGGACTTGTATTCCACAAGGTTTTAGTTCTAGAAGGCGTACCGCAAAAAAGCAGTCTTGTCGGGGAACTCATAAATTCTGCACATTTGTAGCCAAAACATATCTTGCATTTATGGAAAAAAATAAGGAAATCCTGTGCTCCTCCCTTTATGGAGTATATAGCTGAAAAAGAATTGGCCTTACACTTATGAAAAACAAATACACAAATCCTGCGCTCTTCTTGGCTTGCAATTTATTAGTGAAATTCTACATTTGATCCTAAGTCTAATAACAAAGGAGACATTTAGTTGTATCGTTTGATCAACAAATGATTCAAGATTGGTAACACCGCTACTCAATTTCAACAGGTACTGTAGTGCCGACGATTATTCTAAAACAAACCTGGGGCAATCTCCAAAAAGACCCAGGTACATGCTGGGTACATGCTGTGTACATGCTGGGTATATGCTGGGTACATGTTGGGTACATGCTGCAACATTTCATTGACATTACTGAAGACAGACTAATGGCCCATCGGATTAACAGCGGGGCTCCCTGGCAGTCCCATTCAAACTGAATGGGACTGCCAGGAACGCCTGTTGTGTTAATCCGATGGGCCATTAGCCGCTGCAGAAATGTCACTGAAATGTACCCAGCATGTAAACTGGCAAGTTTAAGGCAAGTTTTAGAATACTCGTGGGCTCGTCTCTACCTATACTAAATGTATATTGTTTCTTAATGTACTGTGGACTGAACTTAGTGTAATATGTGAAGGTGCCTAAAGGGTTAAATAAATTACGTATTATGCGATCTGTGATTTGGTGCAATTAAAAACTGGCAAAAGCCAGAAACAAGGGTCCCTTAGTATTATTAAGGGAAATTGTGAGTGCACAAGTTACTTGGTGAAAAATAATAATATACACACACACACCTCTTATTTATGTCAGTCATAGACACTTGCCACCTCATCAGTAGAGAGTGAACTTCAGACGGCCACATACTGTACATGTATTTATGCCTATTTGCTAATTAAAGTATTAGGATGAGCTCAAAACCTGAAAGGAGGAGCCAGACACTTTAAAAAAACTATTTAACAAAACAGGTTTGTGTATTTCTTTTCTGAAAACATATCTCATGTTCACACTATTAAGTGTCACATTGAACAACAGGATTTGTCACCAATAATCTTCACTGTAGACAATGTATAAGAGTAAATATAGAGATCAATTGGATTTCTCATAACTCCTGGTACAAATGGTGCTAATTGTCTAACCTGCAACCAAAACTATTAGGTGGAATTTGAAGGCTGACACATTTCACACAGTGAGTGAGCAGCTTGGGAAACATTGTTCCATGGCAAAAATGTTGTATGCTGTAAAGCAGCAGTGTCATCTAATTCTGGCATAAAATGGCACAGCGGGGTCATGTGATGTCACGTTGCCATGGCAATGCGACGTCACGTGACCCTGCAGCGTCATTTGATATCGGGTTCCCATGGCGACACTGGAAAGTTAAGGTAAGTAAAGTTACAGAGTCCCCACGCGTTTCCCTGCATTTAGTTTAAATGCCTTCGGGGAAGTGCGGGGCCATTGTAATCTCGCACCCCCCCAGAATATCTCATGCCCCCCTGATTGTGCACCCCTGACCTATTTGACTTATTGTTAGAAACAAGACTTAAAAGAGGCACTATTCTGTGGTTATTCTGTTTGCTTAGGCTGAGTTTCATGACTAAACATAATGTACGTGTAATTGTAAACAAACTGTGTTAATTATGAAGTAAATGTGAAAAAGTACTGTATATACTGATGTTACAAATTGAACCATTTTCACTAATACGATGCCCACTTTTTCCCTAAATTATATTAGACCTTTTTTTTAAATTGTGTAAGCAACTTCAAATTAATGAGGGCATTTTTGGGTTGTGGAATTACAAGAATCCTGGCAAGGAATCAAATGTCCAATAGTGTAAAATCTCTGTGCACTGTCAGCCTTACACACTCATGTTTTTCTTTTTATTAATGACATTATTTGGATTGATTATAATTACTGTACCATAATATTGTGACTAAACAGTGTTACTGGGAATTGAATGTCCTGAATAAATTTTAATTTTACAGTTGTCCTCTTAAATAAGCTTCCAATGTATATGCTGTAAAGACCAGCAACCAATTAAAACGGCTAATAAGGTTTTAATGAGTCCCATTCCCACAGGACAAGAAACCTGTAATAATGCATTATGGTTTTCGAAGTTTATCTGAAGCGGTAAGAGGGGGAAAAAACGAATACGAAACATATCTGAACAAAACTAAACTTACAGCAAAGTTCATGAGGCGGGCCCCGCTAATACGGCGGGTTCCGTTCTATGGCCCCGCCGCAAAGTGAAAATTGCCAGAAAGCAGAACCGGCGATTTTTGTCGTATCCTGCAGGTCTGTGCATGCGCAGACCTGCAATCCCCCCTTTTGCGCATGCGCGACCTCTATTCTGCGCATGCGCAACCTTGGCACCCCCTGTTCTGCGCATGCGCAACCTTGGCAGCCCCCGTTCTGCGCATGCGCAGACATGGCGGCACCCTTTTAAGTACCGCCGTATGAGAGGAACGCCTAGAAGTGGGGCGCCGAAAAGCGGGTCCTTACTATATTTGTTCCCCTGTACAACTGGAAGGAACAGGGAGGGGGGGGGGGGTGGGCGATGCTAGTCAGAGAACCTGTCAAGCCAACTCTTACTCTTAAAATCTGTTTTTGTACATGTGATTTATGAAGCCATTTCAATGTAGGGAAATATTTGAGTTGATTACATACTAATGAACTTGGGAAAAGTGACTGATAGGGGAAACACTGGTGATACGAACAAACTGGCAATACAATGCAGTAGCAGGCACCAATTTCTATTTTATTTCATACTTTGTTACAAGTTGGAGGAAGGCACTAGATAACATGTCTAATCAGATGACAGCAGTATATATATTATTGTAATGCAATCAAGACATCTTGTTCTTATACTGTAATTTAGAGTCACACACACACCAGTATTGGTATATTCGTTCTCATCTCACCTGAACGAAGGGATAATAGCTGCTCTAGGGCATCACTAGTTCAGAGATTAAAAATGAAATCATAGAAGTTGGAATTGCTGCTTTAAAGCTTGTGACATATAGTAATGTGCAACCAATGTGCAATCCTTCCCAGAGCAATTTACATCATTTTGGCAGAACAAATTCAATTATTTCTTTTACATTACATCACAACGCTTGGTTGGGACACATACTGTAACATCGAATAATTTCCTGTATGTACAGTATGTGAGAGACTGGAAACGTGGGCAGGTAAATGGCAGATGTGGTTTAATACAGATAAATGTAAGGTTATGCATTTGGGATGCAAGAATAAAAAGGCGACTTACAAATTAAATGGAGATATATATGGGGGGAATCCTTGATGGAGAAGGATTTAGGAGTGCTTGTAGACAGCAGGCTTAGCAATAGTGCCCAGTGTCATGCAGTAGCTGCAAAGGCAAACAAGATCTTATCTTGCATCAAACGGGCAAAGGATGGAAGGGAAGTAAACATAATTATGCCCCTTTACAAAGCATTAGTAAGACCACACCTTGAATATGGAGTACAATTTTGGGCACCAATCCTAAGAAAAGACATTATGGAACTAGAGAGAGTGCAGAGAAGAGCTACCAAATTAATAAATGGGATGGACATTCTAACTTATGAGGAGAGGCTAGCTAAATTAGATTTATTTACATTAGAAAAGAGGCGTTTAAGAGGGGATATGATAACTATATACAAATATATTCAGGGACAATACAAGGAGCTTTCAAAAGAACTATTCATCCCACAGGCAGTACAAAGGACTCGGGGCCATCCCTTAAGGTTGGAGGAAAGGAAATTTCACCTGCAACAAAGGAAAGGGTTCTTAACAGTAAGGGAAGTTAAAATGTGGAATTCATTACCCATGGAGACTGTGATGGCAGATACAATAGATTTTTTCAAAAAAAAGGTTGGACATATTTTTAGATGGGAAAGGTATACAGGGATATACCAAATAAGTATACATGGGAAGGATGTTGATCCAGGGATTAATCCGATTGCCAATTCTTGGAGTCAGGAAGGAATTAATTTTTCCCCTTAATGGGGTTTTTTGTTTGCCTTCCTCTGGATCAATAAGTAAGTATAGATATAGGATAAAGTATCTGTTGTCTAAATTTAGCATAGGTTGAACTTGATGGACCTACGTCTTTTTTCAACCTCATCTACAATGTAACGATATGTAACTATGTAACTATATGTATACTTGTATATATGCATGTGTAATTATACATATTCTTCAACCCTTGTTGATCCACTACTGGATGAAAACCTTTCCAAGGATCTTCGATTGCAAGCATCACTTCTATATATCTATATCTATATATATGTAATGTGTTTCCCTCCCTCCCCCCCAATTGCAGATAGGGACCATATGGGGAAATCTACATATGTTACAGTGTGGTGCAATACCTGTTAGGCTCACAGGAGGCCTGAACCTCCGCCACTGGGAGCCTGGGGTGTATCCTGGAACGTATGCTTACAGCGCCTCCACCTGTGCAGGGATTCCAGGTGTATAGAATGACCACTGACACAGGACCCACAAATAGGAAACACATACACTGAAGTATATATATGTAACTGTTTACTATATGGGCAAAACAATAACATCACATCACATTACAAATAGCAACACAGCCGTGTTACCCTCTGCCACTAGCTGGCAGTTATAACCTTGCCCCTAACTGGGCTATACCCAGTTACACCTATACCCAAGTGCCCCAATAGTCCAGCACCCCACCCACTAGGTGTGATCAGCGCCTGTAAGGAAACCGGTATGTAGGGTAGAGTTGGTGCACTTGTAGAAATACCTGCCCGGCTCCTGCGCCCGGTTACAGCAACAACAGGAAAGCACCCGTCTGCGTCCAACACTGAATCCGCAGCAATGGCGTCCTCTCCCAATCCAGATGATATCACCACACAGATAGTCTCTATCTTGAGTGATGCAGGTCTGATCCCAGACACACTTGTCACACTGCTCCCTCCTTGACAGAGCACACAGCAGCATCTGTCTCACTGACTAAGCTCCTGCTAAAAGGGTAAAGTCCCTACGTTAAGGCCTTCCCTACACAGCAGCTACACATCTACTGGTGAGTTGGGCCTAGCTGGGGCCTGGGGGTAACCTGGCCTAGTGTAAGAAGCCACTGGCTCCTTACACAGTTTCTCCCCCTCCCTTCTCCCAGCTCCAACTAACTCTTCCTGTCTGCACACAACAATGTATCCCATTGCAGCATGAGAATCTGTAAGCCTCAGTGGCTGTCTGACTGCATGTGACAGGGATCATAGTGCAGTTCCCAGAGGCTGCTGGGAGTTGTAGTCCACTCTGGGGCTTTTCCCTATGAGGACCGCATGGGCGCCTCTCTAATGACCGCCTACCTCTCTCTATCTGCGCCTGCACTAGACTAATGGCCGCCGCGCCACTCTCCTGCACATGCACAACATCTAGGGGGCCCTGCACTACAGGTAATGGCCACCGCGTCTCCTCATACGCACCGCGCCTGCGCAAACTCCACACCAGTTGCAACATGGCCGCCAGTACTCCTGGGGCTACACTGCGCATGCACAACTTCCCACACATGCGCGAACGCACGCAAAATGGCAGGGCCCTGGCACTGATGTCGCCGGGAGCCCCTGCAACTGCCTGATATGGTGCGGGGGTATCCGCTACTCTGCACAGTACTTGTATCGTTCGGCGACCTATATATGGGACAAGGTTTAATACACACAGCTATCCAGCTGATTCACTTTTCTCCATGTGTGGACCCTCAAATGAATAATATCTCCTCTCAATCCGTCCCAATATACCATCAGTTACGACAGCACACTTGTGAGAACGTGACATATACTGTATGCAACCGGGGTTAATACACAGTCAACTCGCTGCCCCACCTTTCTCTTTCACAAGGTACTTCAAGTGAGTTAATATTTACCCTTACACCGTTACAATATATATATTTATCCACTGCCATCACCAAAGGTATTATTAAAAGATTGACAGTGTATCCTTGCTTTTCCAACACAATGAGTCCCACAAACCCGTGTCGGATGCGGGACAGTCTGAATGCGGGACCCAGGTTAACCGGTGGTGGTTTCCGTTGAATGCGCGAAAACCGCGGCGGATAATGAGTTTTTTTACTGCATTATGCGCCGTCAGAAAACGCATCTGACGCAAAGCGAAACATCAGAAAACGAGGACTACCTGTATGTACAGAACCTCTCGTCACTGTTTATTAAGAAAACGATGCACTTACCACACAAAAATCTTTTGTAGCAAAATGTGTCAGAAAATATTGATTACTCTCTACCAAGCGTGCAACAGTTCAATCAGAGCCCAAAGTATTACTTATTAAAGGTTAGCTTTTATATACAAAAATACAGTGCTTAGCTTACAGAAAAAGATTACAAGAACATACAGTTATAATGAATGCAGACAATTTAATCAAATATAAAAGGATAAAGAAAGAATCTAATTTATGATATCATAAAACATTACTCAGATCTTTCACCAAATGGTCTTGAGTGGAAATTAAGATTGCATGTGTTCCTGTATGGACACTCCCTTAGTTGAAATTGAACTTATAATGAAAAAGTAGGGCTTTATATTCTAAATCCTCTTCATTGATAATAACATAAACCCACCCCTTTCATCAATCAGCTTCAGAGCTTTTTCGATTTAAAAGAAAAAAGCTGTTCTTTTGACATTTAAAGTTTGACTCAGTATATAAAAGACATCATTACTTTGTTTATACAGTATAATACTTTGACAAATGCCATCTTCACTGTTGTGTCTGTGCACGCAATATACACGCCTGAATGTCAAATATGACCATTTAAGTTCTATTTTCAGGAGAAACAGATACTGTATATCACAGATTATAAATAGAAAACCCTGGTTTTTGGTATCATTAGATTCGTTTTATCACAATGGTTACAAATATCTATTTGCTATACTGAGAATAGTTGTCAGCCCCATGATATATTCATATTTAATAAATTTACTATTTTTGGAATACCTTCTTAGCCACCCTCTCTGGTATTTGCAGAATCCCTTTATGAATCCCTTTCAAGGTATATTTAAAAGGGTCCTATTTATTCTAATGTCAGGGAAGCCATATTTCAATAACACCACTTGCAAACCCAGGTGTTGATTTGAGATAACATCAGTCCTATAAAACATAAGCCTGACCAGGAATTTAACGGCCATAAAAACAATGCTTGTATTTTTAAGACAATTTGTAACCAACGTTAACCCCTCATGTGCCACATTGCTTAAAATACTTAATATCTCATGATATTATCATGACAATAATGTACATGCATTAGGGCAGTTTCATATACTTAATTATTACATCAACATTGCACATAATCACTGAGGGCACTGAATGGAATGTTACTAGAATTAAAGAAAAGCTTAAATCTGTTTAATACGAGGCATGCTTCTTATGAGCTGCATGGCAGGATATCTGCATATACTAAAGTAATCATCCACAATTAAAAATGTATCAAAAATAAGTTTGTGCAGCAACAGGAGAAGTACATAGAATAGATATACAATGATCAAATACTAAGGGGGCAGGACCCCTTCTCATTCTTTTTTACCACTAGAAATTTGCAGGCCCCCGGGCAAAAAACATGCAGTGCCCCATTAATACTACAGTAGATGAAAGTGGATTGGTTGAACAGCTACCCAGTGGAAAAGCACCAAACAGCTCACCAAGTAATACAAAAATATATATTTTTTTTATTGGGTTACATATTAAAAAACAAAGGACATACTAGGGACAGAACAGGGAAATTTCTCCTTCCACGCATTCCACACTCAACACTGCTTTGTCAAGGAGACATATAGCAACATATAAGGGACATTTCACCACAAAATTAGAAAAAAATTAAACTATATATATATATATATATATATATATATATATACATATATGTAAAAAAAAGCAGCAAGCACTCCAATGTAGATATCCAGAAAGGCCTGGTGCTAGTCCCATAAATAATGTAAAGAGTACGTTACCATCCAGCAGGGCAGCAGAACAGCAAAGAGAGACAGCACTCAGAGGTAAGTCAGCAAAATAATGTATTGAAACAGACACAAAAATCCGACGTTTCGATCCCCAGAGGGATCTTCTTCCTGGGGATGTGCACACCTCTCAGTGCTGTCTCTCTTTGCTGTTCTGCTGGATGGTAATGTACTCTCTCTCTCTCTCTCTCTCTATATATATATATATATATATATAGCCATGGCTGGTTTCTGGCTACTATTCTGCCCTCACTGGCATGCAAGTCCTGCTCAAAGCAGGCAGTGCCAGTACCACACAGACAGCTTCCCTTGAGTGACAGGGGAGGAGCTGTGACTAGGTCTGTGTTCTGCCCAATCCTGGGTTCTGACCTAGTGCCTTCCCCCTACTGTACTTATGGGAGGTGCAACCCCAAATTGTTTAGTGTCTCTTCTGTTGAGAGAGGCAAGGTATCACACAGGACTGTTGTGCACTGGCAGGCCCTGATCTTCTTCCCTAAGGGGGAGGGTGAATGATTACCTTTTCCCTTGTTCCTGCTAGAGGGCTGGGGAAGAGCAGGGACTGCTGCGCGGGCCCTTGACCCGTAGTGAATGTCCAGGGACCATCCTAAGTCTGGAGACCAAACCAGAGACTGTATTGGGCAGAGGACTGCCATGTTGCTGTGAGCGTACAGGAATAAAACCATTTCCAGTTTAATATACCTCCGGCCTGGTGTGTGATCTTATTGGGGGGAGAGGTAACCGTTTCTACCGTAGGAGATCGCCTCCGTACATCTGGAGCTTACGGCATGTTTACCATGGAGTAAATGTCAGGTATATACCCCAGAAGCCTGTCCTGCAGTCCCCACACCCATCGGCAGACAACTCAGCATTCTGTGAGCCAACAGATAGCATGCACCATACACCTGGTAACAGGGGAATCTCCCAAGAGGTGGGGGGTGGGGAAACATCATTAAATATAGATCAGCACAACATGAACTATCAGGTTATATTATGACCTCAGTTTTGTTTTGCTGAGGGACAACTACTTTAAGTACAATATTATAACTGGATATTATATCTACAGTACATTGCTGTGTATGTTGGCAAGCAGCTCCTGTGTAAACATATTTTAATGTATTATTTATTTGCTTTGTTATATGTACTTTGCAAATCTTCCCTTTAAGATGCAATCCAAGGTATCTTAATTAGGTTCAACAGAAGCTGGTATTGTCATCAATAGGCACTTCAGGCTATTTTTGCTGAACATGCTTATGCCGTGATGGAAAATGATCATCCCACAGATGTCAAGCTCTCAATGCAGCCACAGCAACTAAGGCACGCATCTTTGTTGCTTAAGGTCGGCAATTTTAGCAGAGTCAGAGAGAAAAAAGACTGGGTTATCAGCACTTTACTTTCTGTGCTTCTGTTGCTTTCTAAATAAATGTAATGCTTGTTTTGCACCAGTTTTCAAAAGGAAAAATAGAAGGAGCAGCACACCAAGTTAAGGCCGAGCTCATACACTCCGCTTGCTTGTGAGAGTGCGAGCTCTTACCGTGCCACGTGGCTTTAGCACAAGTGATCTGTGCTCATAGTGTTTCAGGCGATGGGGGGCATGGCGGAGGCCTGGATATGACGTCACAGAACTGGTTCGCCGTGATTGGCTGAACCACTCACGTGACGCAGCAACCGCCTGAAAAGACTAAATTTATTGTCTCTTCAAAACGCTGCCGCGTCAACGCGCTACTTCGCCTGGAGGCGCGCATGCACTTGGATAACTCGGCCTAAGAATCAAAAACAAATGTATGACCTATACAAATTACATAATTGCCAATATTTTGACCTGCACAATAGGGGTCTTGCTCGGGGCAACCGCTTTTTGTGCCTTTGCCCCTTGAAATACCTTAGTGAAGCTATTCCCAAAATGGCGCGATCCTTAGTCGATTCCGTCGTACCTCTCCTATGGGTGCTGCAGATTGACAAACCATGACCTGATATTGCTACAAGGTGTAGGCCCGCTAGGGCTGGGATCAGTATACAGATGCAGCACAAATAGCACTAGGATAACAGGGAGGGGGGGAGAGAAGGACGGGATTAGAGGAGACAAATGATAAAATTGAGGCGAAGAGGGAGGAAAGACTAAAAAGATGTGTATGGAGTGGGAGGGGGTGGAATGGAAAGAAAAGACTCATTACAACAGGTCCATGACTGAGCCTTAGAGCTCCAGGAACCTCCACGCAATGTCGTCACAGTGGGAGGAGTCCCAGCCCTCACATCAATGTTTAACGTCTGCGACCACGTGAGAAAATCTCCTGGCTTAAGCAACGCCGAGATAATCGGTTGAAAATATGACACCGCCTATCTGTGGAGTGTTTCCACTAGCAAGAAATATGCCTAAAAGATGCCCCTCAGGCCCTAAATCAGTCAGAGGCTCTGGCCGAGGTATACCCCTTCATATACCCTGGGCTGTCACCTCCCATGGCCGCGTCCACCTCGGGACTCTCAGAGGTCCCCTATCATGCCGAGGTATCCACCTCCTCCTACACACGTGGGGGGTGGATGACCTAAAGCCCCGGTAGCAAGCACACCCATTAGGGCTGACTTATCCATACCCAGGGTAACCTTCACCTCGTGTTGTGACCTACCACTAGCCAGTACCAGGGTAGCCCTGTGCAAACTCCTAGTCAGAGCCCTGCTTCCTACAGCCACCTGTCTCCAGGAATTTCCAACTTAGGAGTGATGCTACACAACTGGTAAAAGCCATAACGCTGTCCGCTCACAACCACCAGTACCGCCGACTAAAAACCTTCTCCGGGGTGCGACCCATACCACTGGGCGAAAAAACGTTCAAAGGATGGCAGGATCACGCGGAACAAGTACTGCCAGGGTGGACGTGCTCAGACGCGATAAAAAGATAACGGATCGTCGAGTGCTTGCGGCCCCCGGCCGCCAACATTGTGCGATTGTATTGTGAATGCCACGCCAACGCGGAGGCTCAAGATCTGATACAGGCTTTGACCAGGACATACGGCAAAAAGGATGACCGAATTGCGCTGTTGGCCCATTTCCATGCACTCAAACATAAGGAAAATGAGGAATTGTCAGTGTTCCTCCATCGGTTGCAGCTAGACTGGACAACTGTAGGGCCAAGCAATTCCTGCTGGGAGCCTCCCTCAATCATCCCTTAGTGGCCCAAATCTGCTGCAAACTCTCTAGCGAAAATCCTCCCAGCTAAAAGGATTTCGTGGTCCGGATCCAGGATCAGGAGGTCATTTTACATTTTCAGACCTCTGGGCAGTCTCATAACTCGTCCAGAGGAGAGAGATCTGTGACTCCCTCAAAGGAGTCGCGAAGAGCAGACTCCTGCAAGAAAGGGCCAAGGAGGTTGGAAGAGCTGCAGACGACCCTCCTCCCAAGGCACCTGCTGCTGTGTCCAGGATGCCTAGGAGAGGATCTCCTACCTTCAGGACCGAGGAGTACCAGAGTGACATTGTCTGCTTCCACTGTGGCCAGAAGGGTTACATCTCTCGGAACTGCCCGGATAAAGAAAAAACGAAAAACTAGGACCTCGACCCTAAGGCCATGATCTGCAAGGTCTAATCTGCAGAAACCTCCTGTCCATCCTCAAAGAGCACACCAGCGCTATGCCTCAATGAAACATCTCCATTGGACACTTACAGTCATGTTGGACCGGCCGCCATCATACACGTCGCAAGTGACCATTATGTACCGCTCTTTCTACAACCAACATCTTAAGCACCTTGCAGTCGGCAGACAAGATGAAAGTGTGGGGACTCAGTAATGATGACTACCCCATTGACAGCATGTGAAGGTTCGGCTGGAAATACCACACCTGAGCACTGACAAGTCTCACCTCATGGATGTGGAGGCTCTGATATGCTCTGAGCCTCGAGAACACCGAAGCGCCCCGATCATAATGGGAACCAATGCCAATGTTGTGCAGGCGGTGATCCGAGCGTACCTGCAAGAGGCCAGTGAACTACCCCTGTCTAACCTAGAAATCCACCCAGTACTAAGGGAAGAGTGCTGCAAAATATCGGCACAAGATGGATATGGGAAGCTGTTCAATCACACCAAGGGGTTGTCAGAGATTCCACCCAGGGGGAGTGAAGGTCATGTATGCCACATGCTGTTATCCAGGCCGAGACAAGGCCGAGCATCTCTTCTTTCTGGAGAGCACGCAGAGGAAGGCGCCAACCGATGCTACAAGCTTGTGTCCGAAGTGCAGACGATATCATTGTCTTCGGTAAGACTCTGGAGGAGCACTCCTTATTTTCTAATGTTCGGGTGAGAAGCACGGCTTCCTGTAGATATACGTCTGAGGGTACAGTATCTACTGACGGGTACCCAACAGGATGCACTGAAAAAACATGCAGCGGCTTCAAGGATGCCTGCAACAAGCCTACCAGTTAGCAGAGAATGTGTCCGCTCATCTGAATGCCAATAACAATAGGCACCACGACTATAAGGTCTACCATCGGGAAATTCATCCTGGAGATGCTATTCTGCTCCGAACCTCAGAATCCCTGGCAAACCTAATTGGCCGACCGTTGGCACGACGGGGTATTCGAGGTCAAATCACAGATGCCGAGCCTCCCTGTCTACCGCATAAAAGATGTGGATGGCCAGGTAAAGGTCTGGCACCGCAATCATCTTCTGCCTATCCCACAAGTGGGGGATGATGAACCAGAGACAGAGGCTACACCATTGGCCGGAGAGCCAGAAGGTCCCGAAGAGACAGTAACTGAGACAACCGAGGATCCTATGGAAGGACCTCTAGTAACCCAGACCAAAGTCAAGTGGCACCTCCCAAAGGAGCTACTGGTAATGGGCCCAGTCCTCAGACACGTACCCCGGTGGCTCCAATGAGCCCTCCTCTGGACCCCAGAAGTCCTTGCTTTATACCTCAAAGAGACATTACAGAGACTGTAGTACCCCCAATGAGAGAGACTGACCCTCAAGAGTACGATCACTGCTCCCCAGAGCGAATTGAAGAAGGGCTTCGCCGAAGCAAACGTGTTAGGTACCCTCCCAACTAAGTAACCTATGATTCATTTGGGGCACCCCACTATGAGGCTCAGCAGTGGTCTTGCAGTAAAATCAAGTCTGTCATTGTGATGTTCACGGAAATGTATAACTTGATGTAAAGTTATGTCATGTGATAAGTTTTACACATTGCAATGTATTTTTATTATATATTCTGTGTGGTTATGTGGACGCTGTTCCCAAGCAGGTCTTTCACCAAGGGGAGAATGTGGCCAGGTCTCCCATCTGGGCATCCCCTTTATGGCCCCTTACCTCCGGGAGTTGCGGGGGTAATGGCGGGCTGCTAGGGAGACTACAGTACGGCCAGCTGTGGGGGCGAGCGGGAGCCAGCAGCGGGGTGTGTGGACACCCGGCAAAGTGGGGGAAGCTGCAGGCGGTTGGAGAGGTGACCGGATCGCCGGATTTCTCGGTGGTACCTATTAGAGGGCGCCGCTATCCTGTGGAGATTTGCACAAGCTCAGTACCATAACGCAAGCGGCGGCCATTAGAGAGTGGTGCTCCACAGGGACTACAACCCCAGAAGCCACTGAGAGGTGCAATGAAATGCCGCAGCAGAGCCAATAGGGCTCCCAGATTCCCCTCAGCAGACATTTCGCGCAGTGAGGAGCATGTCAGTCGGAGCTGGGACAAGGAGAGGGTAGGGTATGTGTTCAGGGAGTCTGTGACCCCTGCACTAGGCCAGGGACCCCCTTAGTCCCCAGCTAGGCCCCAACTCCCCTAATCTTGTGGTTGCTGCAGGGACAGACCCATTAGATCGGGACACTGCCCCTGTAGTGCCAATTGTGAGTGACACAGCCAGGATGCGGCGGCGAACTTGCAATTCGGTGGTCTGGGACCAGATCACTCCACAGACTAGAGACTGTCTTCATGGTGGCACCCTCCAGCTGGACACCACCCCACGCGGAGGCAGATTCATCACTGATGATGACGGTGTGGGACCGGATGGCCCCTTTGTTTTCCGTTTGAGCTACCGTGTGTTGGAGTACCCGGCAGGTATCTTCAAGTGCCCCAACAGAGCACACTATAGTTGTGGGCAGTGCGGTCGCACACATTGGGTGGGTGGGTTGACTATTGTGGACACCAGGGTGGTTGGGGGCCCAGGGCCACCTCAGTACTTTGGGGGTATATCCCATCCAAGTGTGGACACTGTGTTGGAGGGCACTGTGGGGTTACGGCCGTGCATGGCCTATTTGGTGTGGGTGGTATATTGTTCTTCTGTTTTCATATGCATGCAGTAAACTGTTATTTATATCAGTGTGTGTGTTATTGCATTGGGTCTTGTGACGGGGTTATCCAACATAGTAGGATCCCGCATAGGTGGAGGCGCTGTCACCAGACGGATCAGGCACACCCCAGGCTCCCAGCAGCGGAGGTTCAGGCCTCCTGTCAGCCACAGGTAACACACCACACACACAGTAGCTGCCATATCTCCCACAGGGTGGGGGAAATTGCTCTACACTAATAAAAAAAGTTTATTAACATGTAAAACAATACAGCAAATCTTGTTTGATTATCGATCCTGTAAATACATGTAAAGCTAATGCATTATCATTAGCTATTGTGGTTATGTAGGTCATAGTTAAACACAAAATGCTCTTAACATATTTGAGGAAGAACATTTTGTACAGAATTGAATCTGGGTGTCAAGACATCAGCCCTTTTTTAATAATGCTGTCTGATTTCCTGTCTCAAATCTAAGGGCATGTCATGCTTGTCACTGCATTTCCTATTAAAACTCATTCAGAACTAATTTCTGTCTGTATACAGTATTAAAATATTTTTTACAGGTCTTAAAATGTAACAGCTTCTTTAAGTATAGTTTGGGTACCAACATGTAATCTGGCACAGCTGGTCATTAAAATCTGTATTAGAAGTCAAATCATACTTAGCAACATGCATTCTAACAAAATTAAAGTGATTTGCTATGCAACATCTTCTAAGCAAAATATAGTGTTTGCTTTAGAATTCTAAGACAAATTTAATTGCTTTCTAAAATGTGTCATAAACCAAAATGTCATACAATGTGTTATACATGCTTGTTACTATACTTGTTTAATAGATTATATCGAAGTGATTCAAAGAACACAGTTGATTCTAAGGGCATATTTACTAAGCCAAAAGGCACCTTCCGACGCTGAAACTCAAGTCGGTGGGCCGTAAATATGGGCCTAAATGTTCAACGTTGAGAAATGAGGGACATCTTTGAAAACAGATACTATTAACTATTTCCAGAACTGTAAAAAATACTATTTTATACCATTAATGTTTCAAAATACATTACTAGAATTTTCACTAGAAAATGTCAAAGTACAGTATTGGCAATATGTTTTTTACTCAGTCTACTGGTTTCTGCTGTACTATTAATTAATGGTAATATGATGGTAGCAATGAAAAACAGTGACCAAAACAACCATTAAATTCAACCTAATTGATAATTAAAAGCAGGAAATTGTAATACAGGTAGTCCTCGCTATCCAACGTTTCACTTTACAACGAATGGCATATCCAATGCAACCCTATGGGCTGTTTTTCGACACCTGAATGCGTTATCCAACGCTCACCGCCACTGATTAACATGGGACTCACTTTACAACGGTTTCACTATCTAACGCTACTTTCAGAACGGATTCCGTTGGATAACCAAGGACTGCCTGTACTAATAATCTTTCTGGATAGAATTAATATCTTTCTCTATCAAGCCAAAAGCTTCTGTCATAACAAAGACACTATATGTCACCAGCAGCCCCCAATCGCTGCCTCTCTCCATGGGCTCTGTAGACCTGTATAGTGTCAGATTGGCCAACAGGGACCTCAGTCTGCTCTTCCTCTCCCTAAGGCATAGGGAGCGGGGACATTACTGCTATCGATCAGAGCATCTCCCCTCTCTCTCCAGCCTGCTATTTTGTGGCAGCGTGCTCATGAATAATATCCTGCTCCTCTCCCGTGCTCAACACTAGTTCCGAGGGTAAGAAGAAGAGCGGGGCAGTATTAATCAGTGCTCAAAATTAATTATCTAACCTGAGGGGATGGTGAGCTTCTACTACCCATGGCTGCAACATCTCTGCTCCCTGTGCAATGGGAAGAGTGAGGGGTACAGCCATCCCAATGTCACCCACTTCCCCCTACTTGTCACCCACTATCCGCATGTTATACTCTACTCCCAATGTCACCATGCACCCCATATCACTACCCCCATGTTACTGTCTCTCCCCTCTAACATCTCCCAGTCTCCATCCCTACATCTCCCATTCTTCGCCCAGGTTTTTCTGCTTCAGTGAATGCTAAGAATAATTTGTGGCCCTTTTGAGGACCATTGAGGCATATCATGTTGTCCACCACTGCTGTACTGTATGTGAATTACTCTCTGTAGGACTGTGTGACTTTCAGACTTTTACAAATTTAATGTTATATTTGAGTAGGACCCAGGGACGTTTTTTGGTAAGAAGTACATAAATCCTTCATAATTATGTTGACTCAAAATTAATTAGTGCTATATTTAGAAAGTTTGGTAAGTAAACAAAAGTATTTGCTACTGTAGTTAGGGAACAATGAATTTGAGACCAAATGACACACTTAAATGTACCAATTCAGCAGGTACACTAGCTATGGTTTGGATCCTGTACATCTGCACCCCAAACCTTTTTTTACTCACTATGGGTGCCCAGTTACGTCCTGTTTGGAGCATTAACTCCAAGAATGGTTATCAAAGAATGAGTTTTCTGATAGAGCTTTCTAGGGTTGTCAGTTTTTCGGGGAGCCCAGGTATCTTTACTAGAGTGGTTGTAAACCGGTATTGAGACTTTACAGATGTAATATACTGTATAATGCTAGATTAAAAAAATTATATGATATTCCTTTTATGATAATGACAGTGATCCTCAGCTTTCTTTATTATGCTGTGGCACGTAGATATCTGCCTATACTTGTAGGTTTCTAAACCATAAACCATAAAGAGCTAAATATTTTTAAGAATACTTTAATGACATGTCTTATATTCAGAAATAGTTTGAGGGAATGGATGTTGAGTCCCTTCTTTGCTAAAGCTGGTTGAAACATACTGTGTACAGTTACACTACTTGACCATGCAGTATTGCACCATGAAAATCAATTGTATTGTTTGTTTATTACCATGAATGTGCCTTTGCTTGCGTACGAAAATGTACCAAAGTACAGTTCATCATGTTTTTGAGATTATTAACCTACCCCACAAATGCCAATAAAAATAATCTTGAGTCACAATGGGTGTAACGCAGGATTTTCACCTTGCCCTCTCGTTATGAGGGAAATCCATAACGTTATCTACTGGCAGTGCACATTGTACTAAGTGAACTATGTCCAAGGTTCATCAAAGGTTTATCCAGTTGATGTGTTTATTTCCCCTACCATTGTTTTGGCAGTGTCCCAAATAATCAGGAGAAGCAGAAGGCCCCCCACCTTGGCTCTTACAATATTTTCTCAGTGTACTGTATTCTAAACAAATAATTGTCGACTATTAATGATACTATTGCCATCATTACAATATAAAAATGAAATGACAATGCCTCCAAATAATACATTTGTTAAATGTCTGAAATCTAAAATATTTAGCCTTTGTTTTTTGTGTGCGTGGTTTTATTATTTCTAATAACCCAAATATTAAACATTTAGTTACACTGGCTGCAACGCGATTATCTCTACAAGATTAAAAAGCTGAAAGAGCACACATAGTATAAAAATATGCTGTAATGTAGCATTAAAAAAAAAAGAGAGGACTCACAGTAGAAGACATACATATGCTTGTTCAGTGGTAACATTAACACAAATATTTCAAGTTAGTAAGTAAGGCTGGTGTAATAAAGTTCTGATAACATTTATTACAATCTGAAATCAATTTACAATGACAAGAAAGCAAGTAAGTGACAAAAATGTAAATATCAAAAACATTTAGATGTTGGGATTTATTGGCTGAGTCATTTTAGTGCCAGTGGAAGATCAAGTGCTATCATTCCATCTGATTGATTCAGTGAAAGGGCTTCTATTAGTTCTTGGATTAATAATGAATTATCATGTGTTGAAGAGGCTGGCAGTTCTTTTCTTTTCATCCTTGGCCTCTTTAGTACTGAACAGGATAAAGTTACATTGACTAAAGATAAAAAAAAATGAGAAATATGTTTTTATCACTGAAAGAGGATGTGGAAAAGATTTTAATTCTTGTGAAAATAAAACACATTTCTTGTGAATTTCAAGATACTGTAACATTCATAACCACAATGACAGTATATGCATCAGATAACTACTTAACTACCAAACAAAGCAGCCAGAGGGGAAAAGTTGTTCAACAAGTAAAATAAAGAACTGCCCTTTCTTCTTATGGCTACTGTACAAACATTACATATATTTCTACAATCTTAATGATTTTCAATGAGGAGATATGATTTATTTGAAGTAAGTTTTCAACAATGTGATATGTCGCTGTAAATACTGATGAAAAAGTATAGAAGTTGGATTGCTGATACTATATATAATAAACAAACAAGCACACTAACATGACTGCACACGTGAACTAACTTAAAAACAGCATCATCAGTGTAATCATTTATCAAGGAGAAAAAAACAAAAGGAATACATTTCACTGGGTTGTTTTTGCTCCAGTTTTGCTGTAATAAGGCTTTGACAAAAAAAAAAGTACTGTTTACTTGTATGTTGGATCATAATAAATACTGAGGAGAAACGCATTGGCAGCTTAAAGTCAAAAAGGGTTCCCATTGTGAAAATGCCATCACAGCAACACTGACAATTTGACTGCCTGTCAAATTTTGACAACGCCCTACTTCTTCTTCTTTGGTCAGTCAGTGCAATAATTTGAAGGACAACAGAAGTGACAAGAGCTGAAAGAATGAAGGCATGGTGTGGGCAAGTTATTTGACTTGGGTTTTCAATAGGGCTCTCTTTGTCCCCTACTTTCAGAAGCAGTGACCACCAGATTAATTTGCGAAAGGAAACAATGCTTTCTTTCACTCGTTTGCTATTTCACTCAGCAGTGCAAAGACACATGGAGTCATCATTTGCAGATGATGTGATGGGAACAATTCTGAAATTAAATTTGAGTTGGTAACCATTATTTATCTGGCAGAAATACAGTAGTGCTGTTATGAACGTTATATGGACATGAAGTCTGATTTTTATGTTTTCTTGCTGCCTAATAAATGAACATTTTGCAGTGTAAATCAGCGATGAACATTCTGACTGACTTCCATGTAAACAGCTATTTAAATATACGTTTTACTAAGAAAAAGGGATGACCAACATATTTTATTGCCGTCTTCCCTGACGACCACTATTTACAGTTGTTGACCACCACCAACATTAAGGCACTTTACCTTCTGCCAAACCCATGGCTATGCTTATAATGCCAACGACGGCGACGGTCAGGCGAATGTCACTGGAAAATCAAATCGCGATGACTTCCAGCGATCGCAACCAATCCGTCGCTCCATCGCGCCGTTGTGTCGCACGTACTATAAGTGCACGCGACAGCGACAATGCATTTGTTTTGCCGCGACGTTGCGTCGCTGTCGCCGTCGCTATAAGCGCAGCCTAACACAGGATTAAAGGCAAGGTCTCTCTGTTGCATATTACTGTGTATTAGCAGATTGTTGAGGTAAACAAACACAATAGAAGACCTAGCATGAGTATAAATGTTGCAGCTACTTCAAATTACATTTTATATTCCGAATAAAGAGCTGAGGGTAATTGGAAAGTTATTTATATACTTACTATTATTATTATTACAGTATATAGTTCTGCCTTAAAGAGTCTTTTTTTTAGTAAATCTGGTACTAAAATAGAGAATATATGGTCCTATTTTTTTAAAAATATAATGGCACTTGATGACTTTCGCCTCTGCTTGCGTAATGCAACACATCAGGGCCACCGACAGTGGAGACAGCTGGTGGAAGGGAGGAGGAGACTTGGCTGCCTCTTTCACCCCTGCAGCTCAACAACTTAGACCGTGCTTATAGTGCGCGCGCCGGTGACGGAGCCACGTCGCCGTCGCGGAAACTGGAAGCCGGCAAAATTTGATTTTTCAAGGGCTGTCACGTAACGGCCCTTGAACAAATCAAATTGCCGGAATCCCGCGACCCCAGCGCCCGGCAAAACATAACTTTCGCCGGTGGCGACGGGTGATGTCACCGCCGTGTCGCCATCGACGGCCCTATAGGCACGGCCTAAGTCAGGGCCCAGGTCATGGCTGGGGTCCTGGATCCAGAGAATTCGCTCAGTGGGCCTGCAACAAACATTGAGGTTTATGTAACAAGGCGATTCGAGTCAATGGCCCTGATTTACCGTTCTGTAAAGCTGCCTTTTCCTTGCTAGGGAGGATTTAAATATTGTTAAACTGAAAAGGGCTTAAATCTTCCGCATCAAGGAGGTGATGTATTCATATTATGTTGAACAGAGGCCAATGTAGCAATATGTCTTGCCCCATATTAACTCATTTGTGATTCGGTTGGTATTAATATGACTAATAAGGAGACAATTACTGTACATAAACCACATATTACAATGGTATACATTATATTGTGCAGCTCTGTGCATCATTTTAATCACCATGTTTCCTGCTTTAAAAATTCCCTGTAAATGTCCCTGGTTAACAATCAGCTATTATCGACATCTTTTTGTGCATGTTATGTACGTGCCAGTAGAGAACGATGTACTTATTCCCTCACCTGATGTCTTTGTAAGTCTCCCATTATACCTCTTAGATTGTAAGTTCTTCGGGGCATCGATTTCCTTTTCTATCGTCTGATTTTGCTGCACTTATTGTATTATTATAATTCCCTGTACTGTATTCTTTGTGAAACGCTGAGTACACTTTTGGCGCTATATAAATAAAGACATACATTACAATGTGGTGCCTCAAAACACATTAATACATACAGTACACTATCCTAATTGAGGTTCAACGGTGAAGGGACCTTACTGGTATAAAATAGCTGCCATTTTTAATTTTGACTTTGGAACATTCTCTGTATTTTTATATGGCAAAAACCACAAAGCGTTCAATGTAATAAATGAATGTCATTATGTCCTTTACTGTATTTGTACCACCTTGTTGGCTCTTAAAAAAAATTAGCATTTCAGTATACCATTTACAGTGTGCCTTGCAGTGTGCTACTTCCATGCTAGCATAGTTAAACCTGACGCGCCTGCTCAGACTGCCTTGTTTACTCCTACTCAACGTGCTAGGGTTAGCCTATGTATATATATGTTTATAAATGGCAACTTGTAGTGCTTTTTAGCTTACAACATCAAAGTCACACCCTTAAATGATGTATGTATGCATCTTCACAACAGGATAAAAACCCTGCATAACCTTTCTTTTTTTTCCCCATTGCTATTTCATTGGAAATAATAACATCTTAAATCACATTGGCCTTATTTTTAATAGATCCATTAGCGGGAGCTGTAACCATGTACATATTTACAAGCACGTAACTTTTAAGTATTACAGTAAATACAATTTTTTAAAAATACTAAAATTACAGTAAAAACAAAAAGAAGTGTTTTCTTTGTAATTGTTTGATTTTGTGCATTTATGCTTTTGTTCATTTTGTATCTCAGGACTTTTATGTTTCAGTGTATCTTTCATGCTCACATATTTTTTCTTTAATAAATGAATACACTTCAATAAAAATATAGATGATTAAATCAAGTGGAGGGGAGTGCCAGTCGCTTTTCTTTAACCAGGTAATAGTATAATTGTTATTATTTTTACTGGTACAGTATATACAACTATTTCTGTTACAAAAATCAAAAACAAAAGAAACAAGAAATCGAGGTGTCTTGGAAAATGATTTTCATGTTTCGTATTCACATACTGTACAAGTTGTTACGCCGGAAGCTGCATAAGCTTATAGGGGTCCATATTAAAATGGACATAAAGCAAAACGTGACATGGTGTGCTCAAATACATGTCATTTCCCAGAATCCCTGGCTGCAGTGGAAGCATTGTATGCAGTGCAGATTGAAAAAGATTCCGCTTTTAGCCACTTACCTTGTGCCAACCTCCTCCTTCAGTGTAATTTGACGCTGTGCTGTCCCATTGCCATGGCAACACAACGCCATGTGATCGGCACTTGCCGGGCACACAAGTGTGATCGGTGCTTGCCGGGAGGCGCCTATTGCAATTGAGCACAAGCAGCCAGCAAGCAAGGTGGCAGAAACATTCAGTGCTCGCTAGGCCCCCGCAGTTACTGGGAATGGGACAGCTCTCCCCCTGTCAACTCGCGGGCTGCATGGTGACACCTTGTGGGCCGCGAGTTTGACAACCCTAATATACAGTATATATCTGGTGGTCTTATTTCAAACCAATATCCCAATCTCTGCTATTCATTAAATCTAATGCCTCCATTAAATCTAATGCTGTATCAATAGGTAGTAGAACGAAGGATTACTGTATGTAGTGTCTTAACCCAAAGAAATGTAAAAGTGGGGGCAAGGTTCACAAGTGGACTGAAACGTTGATGCTTGTGCCAGTGGAGGGCCTCTTTTTCTATTTTTAAGTAGGGGCAAGGGAACAAAATAGTGATTGCTTAAGCAGCAATACTACTATCCAACTTATTTTCTTCTTTTATTATTTGTATATGTAAGGCATGTGACAATGTTTAATTCTACATTCTTACCTAAACTGGCAATCGTTTGGTGCTCCTTTTATAAATCTGTCAAAATCCTGATTGTGTGCTTAACATAATGGCTGTTTCAGTCTGGGTAGCTCAGCAACTACAGTCTATCCTTAAATTATTAATGTAACATTATCTATTGTTACAGTTTACAGCTCAAACTGCTGGGAATTTTGGCAACAGATTATCACCAACAGGAAAGTGTTGCAAAGATCTTGAACTGTTGGGGATGTGCTAAAACCTGCCATACAAATCAAAGGGTGCTCAGTATAGTAAAACTCGTTAAAAAGGGCATTAAGAGTTGAATAAAATAAAATAAAAAAACAGTCACTATTATCTAATACTACATAACTGATTTATTTAAAAAAAAAAAGATTTCACATGTTTTGCTGCTTTAATATTCCATACGGCTATAACTAGGATCAGATCTGTGCCACTAATACAGTATCTACTTCTCTTGTGATTAAATGTGTGTGTTTTTAACAATTGATACTTGTACTATGTTGAAACAGTATGTCATTTTAAAGGTATAGTAAAAGTTATGTTTTAATATCTCATTTATCCTGGACATTCTTGTTTATATTGGAGGTTTCTCTATACGCTGGGACACATTTGACTCAATTTTTGTTCTCTAGATAGAGTATGAGTCTAGTCCAATGCTATCATCCTGCAAGATTTACGAAGTTCAAGTTATCTCCTCTCGCTCAAGTTATTTCTCTCACACTTGCATAAGGGTCAGGTCTTTCAAGATTATTATATTTTCCACTGAAGGATTCTTATTATTATACTGTATAGAGTTTCCTTCTATTTTTTGCTGTATCCTATTCCCTTGATCCCCAGTCCTCCCCTCCTAGGGACAGACACCGTCTGTTTTAATTGCAACAATAAGAATCCCTCTTGATTGGTAATGTGTACAACTAAAACAAGAGGTTCTTTCTTTCTCTCCTAGGTATATTAATTTACTTGTTTTCACAGTAAAAACATAATTATTTGATAGCCACAAGTAGAAGATTTTACATACATCCCATTCCAGTCCTGGACTTTCAAGTCGCCATCTTCTATAAATAGTACAAATCTATTTTAATTCAGACTTAATTGGAATCAGAATTACAAAACAAAAAAAAACTGTGACATGAGTCCTGTTCACAATGCTGACGTGCTAGGGAGGTAATAGAAAGATTGGGGTGCCGCCTTATGCAAATTTAGTTTCCGCCCCAATCCAGTTCAAAGCTGCTGCAGCCCTAATCCCCAACTATACCTCGCCCACCCCTCCTTGATATAAAAATCTGTTTATCTTAATCTGAACCGACGTACCTAAGAGTGTGATCAGGGAGAGATTTCTGATTTTAGCTCGTGGTTAGTCCATCTGGTAGTTGGGGACCATTGTCTGACAGAGGGTGAGCTTCTAGATTTGTCAGTCTCTTTCCAGCCCAGCTGCCATTAGGGCATTGTATCAAGTAACTTCTCCTCCAACTCTTTCTATTGCGCCATATACAAACCTTTCCTAGACACTCATTAATGCTCAGAATGCTTTGGTAAAGTACATTTGCTCTAAGAGATATAAATTGCAAATGACTTAATTGGCGTCAACTTAAATGCCAATATTAGAGCTTTGTAAATAAACCTCAAAGTTGTGCCAAGTCATGTGTTCCTCATCCATCTTTCCATCTTAATTGGAAGATTCCTATCAAAGATTAAAGGTGCCAACTTTAATGACACTCCCCTTCAGGGCAATATTATTTCAACTTTTAAGTACAATGTTTCCCAGCTCGTACAAAGTTTGACTTCGCGCTTGCTAATTTGCTAAAGGCTATTTTTCATATCTGCAGCCATTAGGTGGTAGAGCACAGTAGGCAAAAGACAATATTTTTTAATTTTTCAACAATCGTATGGAAGTTATGTCAATGTGATATAATTGTTTCTTGCCTTTAACCTATTCAGTGGTTATTTTATGAGCAGAGTTAAATAGGACTACAGTATTGTGATGACGCAAGAGAGATGCTTCTGACATATTTGGCATTTCATGAATCCACTTTCCTATTGACACTACTATGTATGTATGTACAGTATAGCTTTATTTGTATAGCGCCATCCAGGTACATAGTACTTTGCAATACACATGACATAATATTATAACACAATGGTAATAAGCGCTTCAGGCATAAACAATAGGAAAAGAAGTCCCTGTCCCAAAGAGCTTACAATCTCTAATTGGGTAATTGGGTTAGAACCTACAGAGATAGAAGGAGGGTCTTCTGGTAAGTGCGTCTTCAAGAGGCCAAGGTTACTGCATGTGAGATGTATAGTATCAGCCAACGGAGCTACTTAAAGAGGTGTGTTTTAAGAAAGGTCCTAAAGGTTGGTAGAGAAGGTGCCAGTTGGATATTATGGGGAATGGCATTCCAGAGGTGTAGGGCAGTAAGTAAGAAAGGTTATAGGCAGAAGAGGACTTTAAATACAAAATGGGTAGACAAAAGACATCCTTGAGCAGAGTCAGGTAGGTGTATAGCGAGAAATTAGGACAGAGATGTAAGGAGGGGCAGGGGGTGTATAGCCCTAAAAGAGTGGAGGAGAATTTTGTAAGTAATTCAGGATTTAAAAGGAAACCAGGAGAGGGATTTCAGCAGGAGAGACGATGAGACAGATTTAGGAGAGAGTAAAGAGATTAGGGCAGCAGTGTTTAGGGTACATTACAGGGGAGACAGGTGAGCAGCAGGAAGGCCGGACAGTAGAAGGTTACAATTGTCAAGACGGAAGAGAATGAGGCCCTGCGTTAGGACAGAGGAAGGGTCGTCTTTGCAAAGTTATGGAGGAAAAACTTGTCACTAAATAGTAAACCTATACGGACACTACAAATATATGTAAATTCACTGTTACTCATTACAAAACAATGAATTTTAGAACTTAGAAAAATAAATGGATGCTCACAAAGAATTTGAGAATAATAGAGAGTACAGTAAATAAATGTGGGGATTAGGTTCACTAAACTGTGAAAGACATTTTAAAGGAGCAAAAATTACATGGGCGGTTGTCTAATCTATACAATTGATGTTTTTGGGGGTTCTCCCACTGCATTTATTTCAGCCGCATGCTGCTTTTTTACCACAAGGGATACACTTGGCAATTAAGCAAATTAGGTGCAAATTCACAGGTCCATGAGAAATCGAAACGGCCCGCATTGTTGTCAATCAGAGGTGTAACTTCATTTTTTGCCCACCCCCCTCACAAATGTTGAAAGGGCCCCCTAAACAAAAAACAAAATACATTTTGTTGCTACCGTTGTCCCCATATTAGAGCCCTTACGAGCACCCCCCCTCACACACCTTGCTCTCAGCCCTCACAGATCCCCCCTTTCATCCTCATCCCTCTCATTCTCACACTCACCCCCTTTTACTGTCCCCCTCTCTCCCCCGTATCTCACTCCCTTTCTTACTCCCTCTCACTCATTCTTCCTCCTCCTGTCTCCCTCGCACAACGCCGCTTCTTACTCAATTTCCACACACACACACACACACACACACACACACACACACACACACACACACACACACACACACACACACACACACACACACACACACACACACACACACACACACACACACACACACACACACCCCTCCCCCCACGAACACACACACACACTCGATCCCAACAACAGTCACTCACTGTTTTACCTGGGTGGGGAATGGGGAGGGGGGTTGGCATGCTCTTGTCCTTTGAGCTGCTGCAGACTGGAGTAGGGAAACTGCCAGGGGGGAGGAGGGATTGTCTGTTTACAGGGAAGTCGGCCCCCGCATCATGCAAAGAGCAGAAAAACATGGATTAAAGTCTTTTTTTGGCCTTGGGCACTCTCATTATTGTAGGCCAGAAACAACTATCTCCACTTGCACTACTCTCAATTGAGAATGCGCTTTTGGAGAAAAATTAATTGGAAGATGTAGTCTGCGAGTTTGTTAACAAAAAGAGCCACAGGATTAATATTTAATGTACATTTTCTTAAGTCAGAGCCAATATCATTATACTTAATTCAGATATCCAACACTCTACATTCTACTATTTTATTATGCTTTTAAGCTACTTATTATTAATTCTTGATTATTCAACTTTCCATAATAGCTCAGTTTAATTTAACATTACATGCATGTGTATATATACTTAAACATTTCTAGATGTATTATTATAATAAAACGTTTTTTGTACAGTCATTTAATTAAAGCAAATGTTTAAGTTTGATATAACAGATTTCTTTTCTCATTGGGGATTCATCTAAGACTTTGTTGGGCCTAAAACATTTTCATAGGCCCTTGGGAGCTTCGTGGCACTGGGCACTGTACCCATTGTGCCCAATGGATAATCCAGGCCTAAGCAGCCGGCAAGGAACCGACTTTGGGTCCAACTTCCAGGACTGGGCAACAGGGCCCCCCTGTGCTCTCTAGATCCCCCTACCCCGTATTGCGGAGTTTGGTGGCATGGTAGTTACGTCACTGTTGGCAACGATCACAATGAATAAGGGAATAGTGCAACATTTGCTGATTGACTCCTGTGTTGCACTGCGAAGTCGCTACTGAGCATCTCCTTAGCTTATAGCAGAGGTGGGCAACCTATTTTTCAATGTAGCCACAGGTGTGGCGAATGAGAAGTGAAAATAGCCACACCATGTAAAAATTGAGAAATTAGGTTGTTCAATCGAACATTTAAAACACCACACACTGTTTGTCTGCGTCACTCACCTCAGCGCTATCACCTGCTGCTGGTTCGCTTCATTGGCTCATTCAGAAAGCGGAAAACAGCACACGCCATCAGGAAAAAAGTTTATTTTACTGTGGGAGATGGCAAACTCAAATTCGCCAAACTTTCATGGCCAATTCGCCAGTTGTGGCGATTGGCTACCGGGTTGCCCACCTCGGGCTTATAGGAACTTTACTGGACTTTATTAATCAGCCGATCAGGTGTCTCAGCATTTTGGTTTTATAAGCAAGGGTACAATATGAAAAGAAAGCAGATAAACGCTGGTTTGAAATATCTTCATTCATAGGGGAGAATCGAGATCATTGAATGCTACTTTCTTCTAGGAGAATGTTATTTCTTGTCCCCTGTCTCCGCAAAGATGTCTTGAAATCCTTCACTCAAATTTTCAGTTCTGAAATTGCCTTGACCGAGAGTTAAAACACGGGAACATGAGAAGACTTAAGTTACACTCAGACAAATATTTTTTCTGGCAAGCAGGAAACGGCTTCCGTACATTTAGAACATACAGTACTCTGTCTCCACTGACACAATATGAGAGGTTTAACTATTTAAACTAATAACCCTAAGGAAAAAAAGAAGGCTTACATAAGATGCTTTACTGGGAATTTGACTTTTCTGTATTTCCTTGGATATTACTTTTTTTGGTATGTTATTTTCCAAATGCATTGTTTGATGCATTTCAATCATCTATGGAATGCAAAAGGTAGGAAAGTATTTGAATGGACACATGACATTTTTTCTCTGTCATTGCCCACTAGTTTAACAAGCCATTGCTCAATATGAACTCACTCATGGTAACCACAACATAATGCAGTTTGTGAATTGTTGCTGAAATACTGCATCAAATGTAAAATAAAATACAAATAGCAATTTACAATTACAAAACACTGTCATTATGATAACTTAGTGGAAATTAGATATTTTTCAATATGCTGACAATGGGCCGGGCTATGACGTGATAGTGAAGGGTTTCCATGTGAATGGGCAGGGTTACGCCACGAAGACTAGGGTTTAGGACTTTATCTCTGGGTCTCTCGTCAGCATGAGATTTACATCATTTTGCGTGACTGTGAAACAGAGCCCTAATGAGTAAGACTCGCATTACTTGATTTATCTGGTGATATTTCTTGCACTTGTTTAGATACATGGTCCGAGATTCCCTAAGATCCAGTTATCGGTTATCCAGTGCCGGTTATCGTACCATGATCCTCTATGTAATGCAGTTTAAGTCGGTGGCAGATTACGCAGTATCGTAGTGCAGTATCGTTCTCTTGTTTTTAGCACTTGCTATAAGACAGAAAAATCTAGTTCATTTAATATTATTACCATGGTAATATTTATAACTGTTTGATTCAAAATTTTAGAGCCGCTTGTTTATTCATTACTATGAAATGGAGAGTAAATGGTTGAAATGTTTGCACATCGAGGTCAATCTTCACTACCCTATTACCACTTCTTACAATGGAAAAAAACAAGGCGTTTATCTATGATCTTTTTACTATTATACAGCAGTTTGCTGATATTTTTATTTTTACACCATACAACTCTTCACAGAGTTTAATACATTCATAAGTTACAGGGTTTGAGTGGAGAATCCTAATTTTAGAACGTTCTGCTATTTCCCAAATGTAAAATGTTCTTATTATGGTGTTTAGATTAATACCTGGAACATCCCAGATTCAATAGCCTGATCCTAGAAAGAGGCATATGTTTAACTTTTACTTTTGAAAGCTATTTGAATATATAATAATAATAGATTGTTCTTGTATAGCTCTGTTAGTTTTACGTAGCGCTTTACAGAGACATTTTGCAGGCACAGGTCCCTGCCCCGTGGAGCTTTCGATTTATGGGGGTTTTTTGTGCCTGAGGTACAGGGAAATAAAGTGACTTGCCTTAGGTCACAAGGAATTCAACCAGGTTTCCCTGCTTCAAGCTCAGTGCCAGTCAGTGTCTTAACTCACTGAGCCGCTCCTTCTCCCTGCAGATAATTTAGATATCTTCAAAAGGGCTCAGATCATTCCTTTGGAATAATGCAGTCACGTTGTGGAGATCATTTATTAATACTGTATGTTGGTACAGTATGAGTCAAATACTGACCTACGTTTGGTAGGGCTGTATTTTTGTAAGGAATCGGGGAACGCGTCCCCTGCGGCGTGTTCCCTCCTTACCTTCTGCAGCGCGCATCCCTGCTCTGGTTACAGAGCGCACACGCACCCACAGCTCTTCACGCGGTACCACGAAGCTTGGCTCCGCCCCCCCCGGTCACGTCACACACCTCTCACGCGCGGCGTGTGCACCGCTCCCCAGCTGCGTGTCAAGTGCCAGTATTGCCTCCAGCAGCCTATCCTGTTCTCCGCAGAGGCCGCGCCTCTGCTCCGCCCCCCTTGCTACTGGTTCCTGTTTCCTATTTAAACTCTGCCTGCTCATTCTCTCATTGCTGAGCATAATCCTGTGTAGCCTTGTGTTCCAGCGATTGCTGTGCCTTGCACCTTGTTTCATTGCTGCTTCCCTTGTGTACCGACTCGGCTTTACTTTAGGACCCTCTCTGGATAACGACCCCGGCTTGCATCTGAACACCCGCACCTCTCCATCCCTGACCACGGCTATCGGATATACTACCACTCTCCCGGCTCCAACCCCTGATCACGGCTCAACGGACATAGACCATCCCTCTGGCTCTGCCCCTGGACTTTGGGAAGTATCACAACTAACCAGATCTCTCCTACCCAGACCCGGCTACGCTGACTATCCACTCGCCAGGTGCGCCTCCGATGCTGTGGGTGCGCAGTCTTGTACTTTCCCACCTCAGTACCGGGGTCCCGCCTTGTTCGTGGGGAGCGCAAGAGTTACAATTTTTATGTCAGCAGCCTTATTATGCAGGAAGAAAACAACAACTTTTCCTTAAAATATTTGCTAAGTTTTCAATTCAGATAAAAAACAAAACAATGATGAAACCCAATAAACAAATTTTTGCTAAAAACGTATGCAAATAAATACTGTATGAGGCTGCGGCCCCACTAGCACTGAGCGCGCTGGCACTCAAAGCATGCGTGGCGGGTGTCCTGCGTCTGCTCGCGCGCGGGGGGGGGGGGAGGGGAGTCAGTATTGCAGAATATTGAGCGAGCGGGTAAATATAAATTTTTTATTTACTTAAGCGCATCGCGTGTGTGCCCGCGCATACGCAAGCACACATCGCATGAGCGGGGACTTGCATATACAGGTAAACCCTGTTATAACGCACCTCGTTATACCGTGATTCGGTAATAACGCGGTTTTCCCGTGGCTCCCGTTTTTTTTGCACACTGCACACACTGCAGACACTCTCACTGCACACACTGCACACAAACTGCTCACTGCACACACACTGCTCATTGCTCACACTGCACACACTGACACACTGACACACTGCTCATTGCTCACACTGCGCACACTGCACACACACTGCTCACACTGACACACACTGCACACTGCACACACACTGCTCATTGCTCACACTGCACACAGTGACACACTACTCATTGCTCACACTATACACACACTGCACACTGCACACACACTGCTCACAGTGACACACACTGCTCACACTGACACACACTGCACACTGCACACACACTTCTCATTGCTCACACTGCACACACTGACACACTGCTCATTGCTCACACTGCACACACTGCACACTGCACACACTGCTCACACTGACACACACTGCACACTGCACACACACTGCTCATTGCTCACACTGCACACACTGCTCACACTGACACACACTGCACACACACTGCTCATTGCTCACACTGCACACACTGCTCACACTGACACACACTGCTCATTGCTCACACTGCACACACTGACACACTGCTCATTGCTCACACTGCACACACTGCTCACACTGACACACACTGCACACACACTGCTCATTGCTCACACTGCACACACTGACACACTGCTCATTGCTCACACTACACACACTGACACACTGCTCATTGCTCACACTGCACACACTGCACACTCTCACAGACTCACAGACACTTTCACACACTCACAGACACTCACAGACACTTACACACACTTACTCACACTCTCACACACTTTCAAACACTTACACACACTTTCACACACTCACAGACACTCACACACACTTACACACACTCACAGACACTTACACACACTTACACACACTTTCAACACACTCACAGACACTCTCACACTCTTTTTTTTTGCACACTGCACACACTGCACACACTCTCACTGCACACACTGCACACACACTGCTAACTGCACACACACTGCTCATTGCTCACACTGCACACACTGACACACTGCTCATTGCTCACACTGCGCACACTGCACACACACTGCTCACACTGACACACACTGCACACTGCACACACACTGCTCATTGCTCACACTGCACACACTCTCACTGCACACACTGCACACACACTGCTCACTGCACACACACTGCTCATTGCTCACACTGCACACACTGACACATTGCTCATTGCTCACACTGCACACACTGCATACTGCACACACACTGCTCACGCTGACACACACTGCACACTGCACACACACTGCTCATTGCTCACACTGCACACACTCTCACTGCACACACTGCACACACTGCACACACACTGCTCACTGCACACACACTGCTCATTGTTCACACTGCACACACTGCTCACACTGACACACACTGCACACACACTGCTCATTGCTTAAACTGCACACACTGCTCACACTGACACACATTGCACAGACACTGCTCATTGCTCACACTGCACACACTGACACACTGCTCATTGCTCACACTGCACACACTGCACACACTGCACACTGCACACACACTGCTCACACTGACACACACTGCACACTGCACACACACTGCTCATTGCTCACACTGCACACACTGCACACTCACACACACTCTCACACACTCACAGACACTTTCACACACTCACAGACACTCACAGACACTTACACACACTTACTCACACTCGCACACACTTTCAAACACTTACACACACTTTCACACACTCACAGACACTCACACACACTTACACACACTTACACACACTCACAGACACTTACACACACTTTCACACACTCACAGACACTCACACACACTCTCACACACTTACACACACCAGCACCAACACCCGCTCCCTCCCCCTCCTCCTGCGCAGGAAGCGGGGACAACGGTGGGGAGAAGGTGAAGCGGGGACCGGAGGGTCATCCCCCCTCCCATCTCCTGTCCAGCGGGCTGTCACGCGGTGACAGGGGGAAGCCGGGACTGGAGGGGCATCCCCCCTCCCATCTCCTGTCCCGTGGGCTGTCACGCGGTGACAGGGGGAAGCCGGGACCGGCTCACACT
Source organism: Ascaphus truei (assembly GCF_040206685.1). Taxonomy (NCBI): domain Eukaryota; kingdom Metazoa; phylum Chordata; class Amphibia; order Anura; family Ascaphidae; genus Ascaphus; species Ascaphus truei. The sequence continues at coordinate 243,184,488 of NC_134486.1, forward strand.
GACACACACTGCACACTGCACACACACTGCTCATTGCTCACACTGCTCACACTGACACACACTGCACACACACTGCTCATTGCTCACACTGCACACACTGCTCACACTGACACACACTGCACACACACTGCTCATTGCTCACACTGCACACACTGACACTCTGCTCATTGCTCACACTGCACACACTGCTCACACTGACACACACTGCACACACACTGCTCATTGCTCACACTGCACACACTGACACACTGCTCATTGCTCACACTACACACACTGACACACTGCTCATTGCTCACACTGCACACACTGCACACTCTCACAGACTCACAGACACTTTCACACACTCACAGACACTCACAGACACTTACACACACTTACTCACACGCTCACACACTTTCAAACACTTACACACACTTTCACACACTCACAGACACTCACACACACTTACACACACTCACAGACACTTACACACACTTACACACACTTTCAACACACTCACAGACACTCTCACACTCTTTTTTTTGCACACTGCACACACTGCACACACTCTCACTGCACACACTGCACACACACTGCTAACTGCACACACACTGCTCATTGCTCACACTGCACACACTGACACACTGCTCATTGCTCACACTGCGCACACTGCACACACACTGCTCACACTGACACACACTGCACACTGCACACACACTGCTCATTGCTCACACTGCACACACTGACACATTGCTCATTGCTCACACTGCACACACTCTCACTGCACACACTGCACACACTGCACACACACTGCTCACTGCACACACACTGCTCATTGTTCACACTGCACACACTGCTCACACTGACACACACTGCACACACACTGCTCATTGCTTAAACTGCACACACTGCTCACACTGACACACATTGCACAGACACTGCTCATTGCTCACACTGCACACACTGACACACTGCTCATTGCTCACACTGCACACACTGCACACACTGCACACTGCACACACACTGCTCACACTGACACACTGACACACACTGCACACTGCACACACACTGCTCATTGCTCACACTGCACACACTGCACACTCACACACACTCTCACACACTCACAGACACTTTCACACACTCACAGACACTCACAGACACTTACACACACTTACTCACACTCGCACACACTTTCAAACACTTACACACACTTTCACACACTCACAGACACTCACACACACTTACACACACTTACACACACTCACAGACACTTACACACACTTTCACACACTCACAGACACTCACACACACTCTCACACACTTACACACACCAGCACCAACACCCGCCCCCCCCCCTCCTCCTGCGCAGGAAGCGGGGACAACGGTGGGGAGAAGGTGAAGTGGGGACCGGAGGGTCATCCCCCCTCCCATCTCCTGTCCAGCGGGCTGTCACGCGGTGACAGGGGGAAGCCGGGACTGGAGGGGCATCCCCCCTCCCATCTCCTGTCCCGTGGGCTGTCACGCGGTGACAGGGGGAAGCCGGGACCGGAGGGGCATCCCCCCTCCCATCTCCTGTCCCGCGGGGTGAAGGGGTGAAGATGCGCTGATGCGGCGGCCATTTTTTTTCCGCGACCCCGTTACTAACGCGGTGGTCTCGGGGTGGACCCCGAGGACCGCGTTATAACGGGGTTTACCTGTACATATGCAAGTCACCTCGCCAAGCACCGCCCGCTCAGCGCTAGCGGAGCCGCAGCCTTACTTTACGGTACTCGTGCTGTGTCTGAAACATGGACTTTATGCTAAATATTGTAATGTAGGGAACATATAATTATGAAAGCAAAATATAGGGGCTGATTCTACAGTATATGATCCAAAGTAGCCGATTGGGCCATTTTTAGCCAAGATTTCCCATTGACCTCAATAAGGATTTTGTCAGGAAATTACCCAATCGGTTGCTTCAGATCATATAGCATCAGCCCTATAGTGCTACTTGGGTATATTGTCACTTCATTTCATCTACAGTGCGCTTTTTTGGGTGATTTATTGCAATTTGGTGCAAATTACCTATATACGGTATAAACTAAGCGTAGGTACTCTCATTCATGTTTTGGTTCTAAACTTTTTTTTGTGTTGCGGTTTAGGACATGGTTTTGGTTAAGACTAACAGTGTATCTTCAAAAAAAACAACAACAATGAAACGTGAAGTCATGTTTTTTTTCCCTATAAAGAGCATAGCGCTAACAGATGTTAGTGATATTAACATGCAAATAAAAAGCAAATGAAGCATTATCAAAATGTTGCATATCAACAAAAGTTTGTTTGAAGCTTAATACAGTCACTTAACGTAACGTTACATTAGTTAATTCATACTGTGACAAGGCGCCCTCCTTCTCCATGCTCTGAACCTCACAAAAGAATCAGTGAAGGTCGAGTATTGAAGACCTAGTGAAGGTCTGAGGTTTACTTTAAGTACAGGATCCCTGTCCTCTGTTAACAGAAATAGAGCGTTGGTCCTTTAACTAAATAAACATAACCACAAAATAAAAGCCTAGCTCCCACTAGAGCTCTAACTAACCTATTAGCTGATGACTACTCAAATGACTACTACAAATTTTACTGACCACCCCAGTTCTGCTACCCTGGAGCTGGGGTCACACAAGATAAAGCGTACTGTTTTGAAAATGTCCCTGTTCACTGGAGTACTGTGCGCCAGCTTAATCTCCCTGTTAGCAGCCGCCAGCCGTCTTTCCCTGGTCTCCCTCTGCCCAATGTAAAAGCAGGCCTTTTAAACAGAGCCTGACTTAACCTCAGGTGCAGCCAATTAGTCAGGGCTACAAGGATTAACCCTCCTTCTGCTCTATCACTGTCACAATACCTAAACTTACAGTGTAAGTTGAAGTTCAATATTCTTCTTTTAAAAATAAATAAAATGAAAGGAAAACCTCTTTTAGACTCTTCCTTTTTCTGTTTCTAGATTAATCCCCAAAATAGTTTTATGGGGTGAGGCCCATTGAGTATTTTGGTGCACAAATTACAAGAATAAATAGGGTAGGTACAGTAACTGTATATTCACAAAAGTGTGAAAGTCATCAACAGTGTTACTAGCCATTCACTTCTCGTGGGATGTTACTTGAAGCATTGAAAAAGATGTTTAATATATTATTATTGATAATGGTAACAATAATTATAGTTGTTAATTATTTTCACACTTCAGTGAACAAAGTATCCGTTCAAGTGGATTCAATCAGATGAACCCTTTGGACTATTTCTAAAGCAAAAGATGGATGTGCAAAAAATATGTTTTTATTAAAAGCAGTTTTCTCAACTTTGGCTCAAACATATTACTTTCCATAGCAGAATTTCAGAACTTTCATATTCTATGATTATTATTATAATTTAATTTAAAGAAAAACAGAGCCAAGTCCACACAAGGACAAAGCATACTTCTGAAGATGGCGTCTTGGTATTTTGTTCTCTGGCCCACAGTGTTCCAGTTCCATTTTTTGCTTTTATGAACCATATGTACATACTGTAATATTTGGGAGCACGTTTGATCACTAAGAAATGAAGGGGAATCACATGTTGCCACTTAATCGGAACAGTCTGTATAAATATGATAGTCATTAGTTAGGATTGAGCCTTTAATAATTCAAGAAATACTATGTTTTCAAAGCAAAATAATACAGTACAGTACAACAGTATAGTAGTAAACTTTGCGGTAATCATGACTTAAAGCAAGATTGCAGGTTTGATGGGACACATGGTGCATTGCAAAATGATGATGAATGTTATCACTACACTGACAGCCTTCAACATCTACTTAATCTTAGAGGAAACAAAACAGACAGTAGCGAAAGTTTGCAAACCATTGCCATGCTCAGAATGTTGATGTCATGTTTTACTCAGGCCAATGTCTTTTATCACACTTTCGTAAAGACTCCTTGCCTACACTAGAGCAATGTTGCTCAACTATCCCCTCAGGGAACCCCAGCAAGACCAGCCTTTAGGTATAACCAGTGAATTATGAAGTACACATGTATAAACATATGTATGTGTGTAATTGGTTATCATTAAAAACATGGCTTGGTTTAGTTGTCCGGAGCATTGGCTTAAGGGTTGCTCATGTAATATGAGCTTGAGACAAAAGGTGGCACTGTGTGCTCATTTGCATGCCATTTCCCAGAATCCCTTGCTGCAGTGGAAGTGCTGGGAGATAATGGTGAAAGACAGGGTTGCAGACCTGTCTAAGACATGCAAATGAACATACAGTAATATTTCCATTTGCTATATGCTTTACTGTGGAGGATTTTTGTCACTTTTTTTACCCACCATAACATTAATAAGTGTGATATATATATATATAAAGAAAGTGTCCAGTTGTCATTTAAAATGTACAACATTTGAATTCGAAGAAACACGTGAATATTTTCTACTTTGATATAATTTGCACAGCTTTTGCTTTGGTTTGCCCTCATGGATTTGAGCAATTACTACACAATAGCACTACTTTACAGCAACACGTGACTGTAGTTACTGCTTCTCCCTGGCAGTTCTCATAAGACAGAGTGACATGATATAAACATCACTTCCGGTCTGCAAGGCACCGACATATGGGCCTCTTTATATCAATACGAAGGAAAGGGTGTTTAGAGCAGGGGTGGCCAACTCCAGTCTTCAAGGGCCACCAACAGGTCAGGTTTTATGGATATCCCTGCTTCAGCACAGGTGGCTCAATCAGTGGCTCAGTCATCGAGCCCTGATTTTGATGCATATTAAGAGAGTCTGTTTACAACCGTCTCCTGAATTGCAAGAGTTGGGCATAATCACAGCAGAAAACAGTTCCATATTTATTTAAGACATGAGCCCCATAGAAAGCAATAGGATTTTTGCTGTGATAAATCTGGCACAAAAACTGATGAATGGCAAAGAAGTGATTTATTCTAATATGGGAATTGCCTAACTCAGATACCAGAAACTGCAAAAATTAGGTCAATGAACATCAGACAAAAAATGCACAAATTACCCTGAAACCCTGTACAATTACACATTTACAGAGAAGCAACATTAAAATGTCTCCCTTAGGGGTGAATCTGGCCCTTAGTATGAATTAAATTTGTTATGTACTGTACATCCTTAAATACCCTCTCTTTCTCTTTCACTCTACCCCCTCTCTCTCCCTCTCCCCTTTCTCTCCCCAACTCCCTCACGCCTCCCTCCCTCCCTCTCTCTCTCTCTCTCTCTCTCTCTCTCTCTCTCTCTCTCTCTCTCTCTCTCTCTCTCTCTCTCTCTCACTCACCCACATGTCTCTCTCTCCCCCTCTCTATCTCCGTCTGTCTTTCTCCCTCCCTCCTCTCTCTCTCTCTCTCTCTCTCTCTCTCTCTCTCTCTCTCTCTCTCTCTCTCTCTATCTATCTCTCCCACTCTCTCTCTCCCAATCTCTCTCAATCTTCCCAACTCTCTCAATATCTCCCTCTTGCCCTATGCCTTCCCCCGGGTCATACCTGTGGAGCGGGAGTGCGAAGTCTGTCCAGGCCCTAGCAAGCGCAGGAGAGGGGGCCCACCCAGGTGATTGAAAATGGAAGTTAGGTACAACTTTTGGCAGGGCTGGGACATTTCATTTCCAGACCTCTCCATAATTAGTGATTGTCATTTTATTTTACTAGATACGCTGTTGAAAAATGAGAGAGAAATATAGGGTCCTTTCTGCTGTTCAGACTTCAAATACCAAAATGTAGTTGTAACCCCTCTACTTTTACAGTAGCTCTCAGACTTAGTTATAACTATACCTGAGGCTGGGCCCTGTTCATAACTTACTGGCCATACAATGCCTACGGTCAGACGGCAGGAAGAACACAGACACAGTAGGGGGGGTTACAATTAGTTTACTTATATCTTACTGACTCTGGTACCTTGTGATCCTCATGTGAGGATCACTACGCACAGTATGCAAGTCCCCAATAACGCTGCGGGGGTTTGAGTCATCAGAGTGGTGTAGTAGCGAAACCAATCATGGATATGTTGGCTTGTGATGGTGCCAGCAAACCGTGGGAGCTCGTAGTGCACTGAACTTGTTGCAGGCCTGTTGTTCGAAAATGGATGCTTCGGTAACACTGTGCTTTTGAAGCCGTTGCGGGTCCCCTCCGGCGGCGCTTGATCCCTTATCCATGTCTGGACCTTTAGCTCTCTGCTCCTGCTGCCACTTGCAATCTCTGCAGTCCTTGACTGAACCTGATAGTACTCAGGTCTGCGCAGATCTGATCCAACATGGCCGCCCCCCTTTTCAAAGGCTCCTCTCCCTCATAGTCCCTCCTCTTCCACAGCCGTTATTATTGGCTGCTCTCATGTCCACCACAGTCACATGTCCAGAGCACATTGGAGAGCAACCTGCCAGTGTGAGTGTGTGAGCTCATCACACAGGGGGTTACATAGTTATGATGGCTAAAACTATAATTATTTTACACCACCTCAGTAATGTAGTTCTATGTATGATTTTACTCCAAAATATTTACTGGGGTATATTCACTATAGTAAGTTGCTCAGCATTGGTATTGGTACTAAATATGTTGGGCAATTAAAAAGTATGTTTATGTTTTTGGATATCTAAATGTGTAACTTTTTGCACAATTTTACAAAAAAATAGCACAGTAGAGAAATTACAATTCTGATAATACATGTTACCATCTGTCTCAATATGCGCATTATTTGAATTCTCAGAAGGTTTCTTTATTACAGATTTTTAACCGAAGTGCTTTAAATATAAACTGCTTTTGTTTTCTCTAGCAGAACCTAATCTCGTCTTTGTCGTTTTCTTCTTTGTCTTTCCTCTTTTTGTTACTTGATTATTTAAAGTAGTTGTTTTCATTTGATACTTTAAGAAATTAAATGATTAGTTAAATATATTTTTATTGCTTCATTTCATAATTACATATGTTTGTATTTTTAGTTTGTTTGTACATATGAGTTGACATTTTGATATTTGTTATTTGATTTCCATTTTATTTCTCTTTCTGCCCAACAGTTTTAAGTTGTTCTAATTGCAAGTTAGTGCTGACCACACCCTCCGGATACTTCACTTCTCCATGCTACCCATCGCAATACTCCAGCAGCCTGGATTGCAAATGGACCATACGCGCTCCCCCAGGATTCATCATCCAGATCACGTTCGTGGATTTTGAGATTGAAGAAGCTCAGGGCTGCATGTATGATTCACTGACAATATACAATGGGGAAACCCTCACCCCCAAGATGTGTGGTTTCACACAAAGCCTATCGTTAAACTCAACTGCGAATGAGATGGTTGTAAGATTTCAAAGTGACTTTAGTATCCAGAAGAAAGGCTTTAATGCCACTTACAGTCAAGGTATGTAAGAATTTGTTTTCTAAAAACGATTTTTTTCAATACATTTTTCCTGCTGCACAAATTTTGATGATACACCTGTGAGCTGTCATTCTGTTGTGTCCTGACACAAACTAGTTGTGAATTACACTGTAACCCACCAGAATCTGCGCAGTTCATGGAAATGCAGTTTTATGAGTATCCCTGATGTCCACCAAATCGCAGTAATAATCAACAGGATAATACTTCTCATGTTTCAGTTTTTTTTCTACTGCTATTTGAAGGGGAAAGAAAGGCATCAACATTGGGTAGTAAAGAACCACAATAATATATATATATATATATATATATATATATATATATATATATATATATATATATATATACATACAGTATATATGAAACACAAAAAAAAACCTGCAACAGACCTAAATAATGAAATGTGCTAAAACCAGTTAAATGAAGTGTTAATAGTAAACACTACTGGCGGTGCTGGGGATGAAAATAGTATGAAAACCAACACAGAAAAGAGAATCCCCAAGAATAGCACTCTAGCATGCAAGAAATGTATCAAAAATTTATTCATCACATACAAACATAAATCAATAAAAAGGAACAGTGGTGTCCACAAAGCTGTAATAATAGTGGCCACTCCTGAGATAAGTGGAAGTGAGACTGAAATGAGCTTTAAATTCGAATGCCACAAATCAGGAGCGAGAGACAAAACCTGAAACCTCATGTGTGGATGCAAGCAAGTAGAAACTGGTACACAAATCTAATGTAAACTAGCAGTAGCTATACTAATATATAATATATAATACATGAGTATTAAAGTGTAGAGGTAAACAGTGATTTTACCTCTGAACACTGGGACCAAGGCTAACAAAATGTAGCCCCCTATAAGTTGATAAGGCACACACAGAGAGGCATATAAAATGGCAGATGACAAGCAGCAAAGCCAAAAAAGGTACAAAAAAGTACTTAGCACAAATCCAGCAAGGTGAGTAGCAGGCATCCACAACCGAGAGAGTACTCGTGGGTTCAGGGAAAATGAACCGCAACCGCCACACTGCGCATGCTCCCTGGATAGTGGGAGCATGGGACACAATATTCAGCAGGGAGAGGTGAAACAGCTGAGGGCACCACTGAGTCCTGAAGAAACAAACAAGCCCCGGTGCGCACATTTCGCCACCTGCTTCATCCGGGGGCTTAACGTGTAGACTAATGATAGCCGTATTAGTAGTCGCATATGCTGTGACGTATGGAGTGATCAGAGCAGTGAGTCAGCTGGAGATGGTAGTGGTGATAGGCTGGCTCCATAGACCCTCCTTCATTGGAGGGATCGGCAGAGTAAGCCAGGAGTTAACTACCTAAATACCGGAAAGGATAAAAAAGTAATGAGAAACACACAGAAAACAATGATGTTTAAAAGGGAGATTATTAAAAATGAAAAGATTAAAAGGACAATTAATACAAAAAGATCAAAGAAATTGCAAAAAGCGTGTTTGTATAAACATATATATATATATATATATATATAAATAACTAAGGCGGAAGAGAGAAACGAACAACTTAAATAGAACTATAGACATATATAAGTGCCCATATCATTAAGTCATACCAGAATATCATATCAGAATATAATATCAGAGGGAAAGCTAATTTCAGCCTCACTTCCACTTATCTCAGGAGTGGCCACTATTATTACAGCTTTGTGGACACCACTGTTCCTTTTTATTGATTTATGTTTGTATGTGATGAATACATTTTTGATACATTTCTTGCATGCTAGAGTGCTATTCTTGGGGATTCTATTTTCTGTGTTGGTATATATATATATGTAACGGTATTTCTGGCCCGGCCTGACCCACCCAATCTCACATTGGCCCCTGTGGTCTAACCGGTCCCCATTACAGTGTAGATATGCCTGATGGTGCACCTGTTGGCTACAGGACTCCTGAGTCTCCCGCATGATGGTGTGTGGGGAGGACCCGTCAGACAGGCAGCTGAGGTAGTGTGCTGAGTCTCACCTATTTCCAGTGCAGCGCCTCCACCTCACCAGGGCCCCTGCGTCCGCATGGGGATGATCCTGACGAGGAACTCCTCGGTGGTGCAACCTCCTGTGCAATCATTGGACTCTCACACACAGGGGTTTCTCTGATCAGCTCCATCTTTATTGTCACGGTGGGCATAGCTGCCCTCCACAATGGGTGTATTTAGCCGATCATCTCGCCCGTGCTCCCCTTTGATAGGTATGTCACCTAGATGAGGGATTCACTATTCCCGCAGGAATCACTGCCCTGTGCCAAGTCCCTGAACACAGCCTCCCATGGAGTTACTATAACATAACTAACACTCTGCAGAACTTGAACTCCTTCCTGAACCTTGCAAGAACTTTCCAGCAACTGTACTCGCCTTGAACTCTGACAGAACTAACTCTTGACACAGTGCTGTGCCTTATGTAACTTCTGAGGCTGACACACCTCTGACATCACTAACCATGGAGTCAGAGCATGTGACCAGTCCCATCCATACACAGGGCACCCCACCAGGGTGTGAGGGAAAACCTCCATGATTACTGCTGGCATGCCCACACTTACCAGGCCTTGCTGCCAGCAGGAGAGATGACTGTAGGCATTTTACATGACCGCTACATTTATATATATATATATATATATATATATATATATATATATATATATATATATATATATATATATATATATAGTTATACGTTACCGTTCCAAGGATTGGTAAACAAAAGACAGCACTCAATGTTGAAAATCAAAGTGTATTAGTGAAAGCAAAAATACATCCAGAAACCCAACGTTTCAGTCCTACAGAATGGGACCTTCCTCAGGGGGATATATATATAGACCATACGATACCGGTTGCAACACGACATCAAGGGACAGCACGCAGGTAAGTAAATCATACATTTTCTATATTTGATAGAAGACACAAAAACTGACGTTTCGGTCCCCCAGTGGGACCTTTCTCAAGGGGGTGCACCACCCACTGGGGACCGAAATGTCGTTTTTTGTGTCTTCTATCAAATATATAAAATTTATGATTTACTTACCTGCGTGCTGTCCCTTGATGTCGTGTTGCAACCGGTATCGTATGGTCTGTTATTGCTTTATGGGATAAGCACCAAAACTTATTTACTTGCAAATGGTGTGCCGGCTGTGCATTGGATATTATATATATATATATATATATATATATATATATATATATATATATATATATACAAAGGCAGATGTCACTCGCAATAAAGGTAGAAAGCCGGTGCTTGTCCCATATAATATTGAATAAAATGTAGATTCCTTACCAGGCAGACCAGGAGTCCAAGACCACGCAGCAAGAACCGAGACAGCACTCAGATTGATATCAAATATAAATGTATTGAAAAAAAAGGCACATACAACCGACGTTTCGGTCCTGTTATATATATATATATATATATTATCTGGAAGAGTCTTGATTTGACTGACTCTTCGTAGAAGACTCTATCACTGTGCGGTCACCTTCAGTTTTGCTTTGTATATCAGCATGTTCATTGTTAAGGAAGACTGTACATATTACCGCGCTCCTCCCTTTAGAAGTGTGCTGCTGGTAAAAGGATTGGCCTGACATATATGGAAAACAAAAGAACAAATCCTGCGCTCCTACCAAATTGGGCTAAAATATACTAGTGACATGTTTACATTTTGAACCTTAGTCTGTGTAACAAATTAGTCATTTGGTTGCATCTTTTGATCAAACATGATTCAAGCCTGCCAACCTTGTCAAAGACTCTGTTTAGCAGGTACTGTACCGTCACTGAATATATGTAATTTCTTATTGTCTAGTGGACTAAAAGTTGTGAGACGTGAAAATGCCCTGAAGGGTTTAAATAAATGAAGCATATGCTTTTATGATGCTATTTTGGGTTGCCAAAGTTCCTTCCTCAGCTTCTTTTAGGGAAGTCACATCAAGAACAGGGTTATAAGTGAATGACTGTTTAAAGCCAAAGCCACATGCTGTACAAATTATCCAAAATTTGCAGACTAAGCATGTCTGCCACCCTAAGGCTTGTGAGGTAAAAAAAAACCTGAGAAGGTCTAAGAAGAGGACTCTAGAAGGAGGAAGAACAAACTGGGCATACAGTAAGGGCCACTACAGGGGAGTGATCGTGTTAAAGTGTTTGAGGTGCTTGAGAATCACTAACAGACAGTGAAATACATGCTGTGCATGTACTGAATTAATCGAACTAACCAAAAAAGGCAATGTATACGCAGTTTACATTTCCAATATGATTTCAATATGATTTGTTTTTAATATTAACTTCAACATTAGTGGTTTTTACATGTTATCAAAGTTTTACACTTATCAATCATATCTAAATATTTTCAGCATGAACAATTGATGTTATGTCTATTGCTTTACCTTTTTCAGCTGTACCCCAAATAGAAAAAATAACTATATGTACATACTAACCTGGCTTAGTAACTATCTAACTAGTAACTGGCTTAGTGTTAATATCTTTCTGTTTTTTTTTTCTGATAGTGGCAGTATCATTGAGAAATCAAAAAGTAATCGTCCCACAAAATCGAAGCTCCGGGGTTGTTTCTGTCTCAAGCAACGTTTCTCTCCCTGGTCTAAGCCAATTAACTGTATGCTTTGAGGCTACACTATCCAGTAACAGTTCAGAGGGCTGGAAGGCTTTTTCATATTGGAGTTCTTCCACTGACGTCTTGAGCTTCGGAAAAATTGCAAGTGGACATTCTCTGTTCATCTCAGGTGTACAGTGCATACTTGACTCTGGTTTGCCCTTACTTGGAAATGGGGAGTTTTTTAGAGAGTCATTCGAACAGTTGTGCATTGCCTGGGATAGCCACTCAGACAAAGTTGGCGTGAATACCAAAAATACCTATAGGACTGTTTCCTGTCCAACAACACAGGGCCTGGCTATTCCAGGTAATGGAAATTTAATATTAGGCTCCTATGATGCAAAGATAGGGCCACTGCAAGGGGATATTTACAACTTCCGTCTCTGGGATGTTGCAATGGACTCAAATGCTCTCTCAAACCTCAGCTGTGACATGAAAGGGAACATTGTCAACTGGGAAAATGATTTCTGGAGCATCCCATCATGGGCCAGGAAAGCGGAAAGTAACCTCAGTTGTGGTGAGTTGGGTTTCCAGATGTCTTTCTGTTTTGTTCCCTCTGGTATTGTTGAAAATAGTGTTTGTCAGTAAGAAAGTTTAGGAAATGTGCAGCCTGCTTGGCAACACAAGTCGGAGTTGCAATAAATGGAAAATGAGGAAGCACTCATTGTGTAAAGCTTTCCCTACCAATTTAAAAATGTGCTTAATAAAATAGAATTTAGGAAATATGTTAAATACAGCAGTTTTTCAAATGTAGACAACGTCTGAAAAAAAAACCCCCAATAGTAAATGGCAAGGATGGGGTTGTCAGGCTGTTCAGCATTATGTGGGAGTGCCCCAGTATTGCAGAGAATAACTCATCTCAAACTGGACAGGATATAAAAATGTCCTAAAAGCAATTTGTGTGCAACAAAATAAAATTTGTTAAGTGGAACATTATCCACCCATGTCAACCTATACTTTTTAAAAAATTAACGCATTAATACCATGTTTACTAAGCGGTGCTGTGCGACAAGACTCTTAGGCCTGGATACATCAAACATCGGTAAGCCATAATATGGTTTTATTGCCCCCCCCCCAAATTATTATTCTTATGGTGCAATACATCAACGCTGCACCACTACATTTAACGCATTTTTTACTGCTACCAATACAAATATTGGGACTGATATAAACATGACTAAATAACCCCTACCACAACCCTTACCCCTGGCGGCATAACGACCTTCCCCAGAGCAACTACCCCATCACCCAGCCTCCCCCCTCTATACTAATGGCCAATAGCCCTATTTGCCAAATGTAGCTAAATCAAAGCACCCAAAATACAGTAGACATGTATTACCAATAAAAATACATTACAAATAATAAAAAATACATTTAAAACATAAACCCATTGATTGACACTGTGGCTACCTAGGTCATGTCAATGTAGGCCTAAATTGTCAAAATGGCTATCAATTGTGACCTGTAATAGAAAAGAGTTATATAAACCACCCTGAATGAAGGCCGTCCTCATCATCATGGCTGTAGCCCCCTGGAACAAATCCAATAAAAGCCCGATTTGCCACCAAAAGAAATAAAAAGCCATAAAAAGAATCCAAGGCCCAATGCTGTATTTGTAATCTAAGGCCATTTGTGGCCTGTGACGTGGGATCTACAACTTGACCCGAAGCCCTCAATCCACTGTTGCTTCTTTGGTGAGTATTTCTTGTTTTATTCTTTATTTTCTTCTTTGAAAAGTTGTCTTCTCTCTTCATCGGTATTCTTCAATACCGAATGTGGCCCTGTTGCGGACTTCCTGATTCTGCGAGAGCCCAGGCCTTTTGTAGGTGGCTTGGGTCATTGTAGATAATGTCACTGGAACACATGGTACATCAACCAATCAGATTGCTTGATGTACCATGTGATTCCCTCTCTTTAAAATTGCACCATGCCATGCTGTCATCTTTTAGATAGGGAATCACATGGTACATCAAGCAATGTAGGTAGCCAAGGGGGTAGGCAGTGTAGTTTCTTTGTGTATTAATCTTGGTAGCCACAAGCAGCAAAAGAGTCAATGTTATTTCTACCATAGGGATCTGTAATTACTGATATTACAGAAGCCTATGGTAGAAATAGTAGTAGTGCGATCGCAATGCGGTAATAAACACGTTATTAATGGTCTCGATAATTCCTGCATCGTGACCAGGGGTAAAATATTGCACCCGATAAATTATTACCACAATCTCGATGACTTCCGTCATAACAATGCGGTAATAAGACGCAGTGCATTTTTTTTTTCTTTTTCCGGATGTGATATTAACTCTGTTTTAATGGAGTTAGTTGATGTATCTAGGCCTAAGTGTTCTAAAGGATATATTTATTTCCTTACACTCAGGAAAGGCTAAAGAAGACTGGGGCTGATTTATCAATTGCTGGTACGGATTAGCGTACCGGATCTAAAATTAACTTCCACTGGTTTGAATGGTTGTTAATGCTGGTTCAGGTGCGCTAATGTACCAGTTTTTGATGAATCTGCCCCACTAGCTTTAAAATAAGTGACGTTTTTCTAGTGAACGAGCTTTTATGGCCTTGAGCTGTCAACATTTGCATTCAAAAACTACCACAAAGTGAAGAAAATAATACGAAGCACTAGAATATATAGTGTAGTATATAATACAAAACACTGTCATTTTAAATTAAATACTGTATAATGTAAAAGGCTGGGCTTTTGGCAAAGTTTTGCAACAAAACTAAATCTAAATTCAATGTGGACATTGCAAACCAGACCCAATAAGGTTACAGAGGTTAAAAAGGATAACTTGCACAGTGTACTCATTTGCATATCATTACCCTTGTCCAATTTTGCAGCTTAAAGCAGCAAAGCCCCAAGGTTGTATTTAAAAAAAAAATGTTTTATATAGTCTGGGGGATTCCAGAGCTGAACTGTGCTATTAACATCCATGTTTCCAGAGAATATTAGCTCGGATAAAACTAAAATCTAAGATAGCCACTGAGGTCACCAACATAACGTTGCAATGTCACTCCTGATGATGTGAGACTGGCCTCTTAACGTCCAAGGGAGTCAAAAGCTAATTTCTCTGGGACTGGTGTATCCTGAGAGCCGTACTGTAAGTAGCACAATTCAACTCTGGACACATCCCACACCCTAGTTCAAGGAATGTTTGTTAAAAAAATAAATAAACCCTGAGCAGTGTGGATTGCTGCTTTAACCACTGTTTAAAATGTAACAATGGGATGAATGAAGCAGGTTTTGAGAGCCTGTGAAAGACATGAAGATATTTCCTTGTCTTCGTTGAAGGTATTATGATACACTTTCTCTAGATTGTTCTTTTTTTAAGTCTGTGTCTTACAAAAACACTTTTCTTCTGAAGTCATTCAGGTATTTGCCCCACCCATAACTATTTAACTGTTGTGTCTGCTTTTTCAATTGCTTGCGCTTTTTTTTCTTCTATAGATGTCTTCATCTTCCTAATCACTTCTTGAAAGAGAGTCACTCAGTGCTGTCATTATTTTTGTCAGTGCATTTCAGAAACCACCTGAGCAAACTTACTATGAGGCAGCTGATGGGTAGGCGGAGAGTAAGAGGGTTTGATCCAGGAGGGGGGTCTTGTGGATAATGAGATTTACTTTTTTATTCATGCCAGTTCATGAACACAAAAACAAAGATGGTGATGGGGTCGTCTCCCAGTTGCTGCTTTTTATTGCCTATTGAAGTGAGGCTGACCCAGTGACAACCATATTATTTTGGACATTGGCTGGGGGATTTAAACTCTAATTTCTCATCAACTGAGGGGTCTCGGAGATAGGCGTATTATGGCTGAACTCTGTGGGACCGTTGGCTATAACTTGGTAAAAAAAAAAAAAAATCCACAATATATGAATATAATTATTCAAAATGATTTTTCTCCTCATGGCTCAGGAGAGAGCCACCTGATTTGTGATGTCATTGCTGGCATCAGAAGGATCACTAAGGCTGTCTAAAAAAGAGATCCCTAACTGATTCCATCAAATCCCTCACTGATCCCCCACGTCCTGCTTATTGTGTAACCACACAACCCTTGTTCCCTTGTGTAAAACATTTTGGTTAAGAAACAGAGGGAAAAGACTTTATACAAAACCGGATCTACTAGGGATTAGCGGTGCTGTGCTACTGTATGTTAACAAATTTAAGCTAGGTATGTTGGGAGCCAGAATTTTAGCTTGTGACTGCCAAAAAAAACCTATGTCTGTTCTTGAGATTAAATATAATAATGAAAGCATCTGTTATGGGAGAAGTCATTATGGTAGTTAACAGATTATGAACTGGATCTGCATACGTACTTCACAAATGCAGCGCTTACCACAAGCATAAAGTAAAATCAGGACACAAAGTATCTTTAAAAAGCATTGAATTCCGTTTATGCATTTGATTATAGTGAATTTAGCATGTTGTGCTATGTTATAGTGAATAGATTACTATTCACTATGAGTGAAAATTCTCATATAGGGGCCTATGCAGAGCAGCGAATTTTAAAATTGGCGAGTTTAATAAAAAGTAGCTTTTTTGGAGAGTTTTATTCTCCATATGCAGAAATGTGCGAATTCTGCTATGTTTAACATGAATGCGTGTGGCGAGTTTAAATTGGCGAGATGCGCGCTGCAGAAATGTGTTAAAAAAAATTCGCGCCTTTTTTTTCCCTTTGCTATGGCCGCGAGCGGCAGCTTCTTGCCAACTTTTTCTGGCGAGGCAAAAAGGAGACAACCGCGCCATTTTATTGGCGCGAACAGCCGCTAGATGCCGTTCGCGCCTCTCTGCATAAGGATATTTTTAAAACTGGCGAGATGGAGGTTCTCGCCAGCCGCGAGGCGAGTTTTAGAAATAGAAAAAAAAAATTGGCGCGTTTTTCGTAACTCGCCATTTTCTGCTGTTTTCTGCGCGATTTTCTCCAAAAAATGGCGAGTTTTGAAATAGCGCTGCTCTCTGCATAGGCCCCATAGTGTCTTATTTTTTCATCCCACTGTGCTCAGGGACAATTGATGAGAGATAAAAGCTTACCCTATTCTGAGAAAAGACATTTAAATAGGGAAAATATTGTATGTATTCACAATTGTGGTGTTTCATTCCCTCTGTTTCTAGAGGAGCCTGAAATGTATTGCTTTGCTTGGAGTTGCTTTGTTTGCAGGCTTCTCTGGCAGCGAAGGGTTTGTACTAAGATAGTCTCTATCATGCGCAGTATCGCTTCATCTGTTAAATTCCGTCTGACAATCACTTGAACACATGCAGCATGCTTATCTGTTCCTTTGTTCCCAACCTTTTACATTCCTTGCCTTGTTTAGTGTTCTATATCTTACAATTTGCAAGTCCAAAAAATCTTAATGCAGCAATTCCACCTACTCGGTCACTTTCTGAACAAGTCGTGGGCCTTTCCCTCAATTAAATAATCATTTCTCGCTCACTTGTTTTGCAGTGAGATAAATCCGCTTTTAAAGATACTGACTCCGGTTTATTACATTTGCCACAGGTTGTTATCCAGTGAGCTTGATTCAGTCTCAGACCTAGCCAATATATTATTGATGCAAATAAAGGGGAGACAAATAATGTATGGAGACTCAAAATGTTATGCATTATATTTTTAAATGAGCGTCTCACTCCTAACTTCTTCTGTAGATACCAAATTAAATCCCAGTGCCCTTTTCATAGCTCAAAAAAGACCATAATACAGTACATTGACATTAAGAGATAAAGGATTAAAAATGCTTCTGTTAGTAAATATAGATTTTTTTCCCCAAAAATATTGTTTGGGTGTACTATACATTTTTGAAGTTGTCATTAGTTTTGTACATAGAGTGGCTATGTGGCTTCTCCAATAATACTAGACACAATGGTGAAAGGTGTGACACTCTCGGACACACACACACACCTCTCTCCGATCCATGCTGTTTCCTCCTCTCCTTGGCCCCACCGTCAGGCTCCTGACACCTCCTCATGATTGGCTGTATTACCCAGCAGCAGCTAATTAGGATGGAGAAGGCTGCCCAGCCCCCTACCAACAGCCCTGCTCTCTCCCTGCTCGGTGGAAACCCACGGCCCCCCAAGTCGGTCAGGTCACCATGTCCAGAGGGGTAATCCCCGTATACACTTACATGTCCAGTATTACCTCTCATGTTTTACTGGACAGAGTTTACAAATACAGGGCAGTCCGTTTCAATACTGGACACCTGGCAACCCAATGTGACTTGTACACATACTGTATATATTTTTCTTTTCAACTTTTATAAAGTTTTTGTGTGTGCTGTGCAAGTCTTTATTTAGTTCATCCTTCTAGTTTCATATTACATAATTAAGCTCTGCTCTACACATGCAAACTAGCACACAATTCGAGTAGAATTATAGGTTGAAGCCCATATTAAATAGGCAGTCTCCTGCCATAAGACACCTTCTGGTGTTGGAAGACACCTTACAGTTCATTGACTTGAATGGACTCTCAGGTGTCTTCCAGTGCAGAAAGGTCCTTTATGGCTAGTGTTCCGCATTTGCAGCATTTACTGATTTTCACCAATAAATTACCAGTATTTTTTAAAAATTGATTTCCACCCACTTTTGTAAATAAAATGTTTTATTTAATTTTTGGGGGGAATTGCGGAGTGTAGAAAAATAAGAAGGGGAGATGTGAATACCACCAGTTATCAGTGTTTTAATATAGAAGCACAGATCTTTAGTAAAAACAAGATTTACACCATTTAATCAAACCACTCAGTATTGTTTCCAGGCACTTACTTTTGTTAAATACTGATGCCGTATGCAATTGTTTGTAATGCTGCTCTGAGATTGAAGCAGTACCTGTAAAACACAACAGAAACGGAGGAGGTCGGGAAATCAAGCGAATTAGTATCGTGCTATGATTAGCTAACGTTACAATCTTGTTGTTGCAGTATAACTATTTCATTTAGAAACCGCGAACCTAAGTTAATACAAATATCAGCATGTACTGTACTGTAGTAGAATGTGTACAGATGTAGCCAGCCTGACTGTTCTTGTGGCCGCACCGATCTCGGCCCGGAAGGATTAACCCTGGGGAGGTCCCATTGAAAAGAATGAACCCTCTGCAGCTCCGTCACGGCAGCCACCTACCCCAGCGCCACGGCTTTCCAGCATTTTATCCGCAGTGCCGGAGACGGTAAGATTGGCTACATCTGTATATATAAAAAAAAATATTCACCCCCCCCCTCTTTTTTTTTTAACCCAATTTTATCCTGGATTTAAGTCTGGGAAAATAACCACTGATATTTTTTTTATACAAATAAAAACTGAACACTCCTTATGGCAGAAGTCCTTATTCTTCTGAACAACATATTTTATTCTAAAATAGTTGAGTGGTTTTCTCTCTCAGGGAAATTTTGATATATTAAAAAAAAAATGTGTAGAAACTTCTGAAAAGATAAATCTGGGAATCAAACCTGGGCTATGTAATATATTTAAAATGATGAATTAAAGATGGTAATGCGAAACGTGTTACGTGGTTGAGTGGTTTCACTTTATTGCAGCTCCGATAAATTTAATTCCAAATGTACTTTATCTATTTATCGTGACAAGCTGCTTTTTCATAGGGGAAATGGGTTTACCTTCGTACGTTGTCCGTTATGGAAATCCTGATTTATTTTGCATTCATAAGTGATTTCAGCAATAAATCATATATGATTACATGTTACTTTTCTCTTATATTGTGTACACCCTGTTGTAAAATTTGTGTTTTCTTCACAGCCAAAGGTAAGTAAGCAATTAAACACTGTGTTTTTACATACAGTATCACGTTATAAATTATACCTCTCTCGTTATTGTGTAACTTTAATGACATATTGTAGGCTATTTAGTTATTCGTGTCTCGGTTGCACTATTGTGAACGTTCCCATACTGTGTATAAGAACAGCCTCTAAAGAACAAAGAACATACAATACGTGCCACATACAGTAAGAATGACATAAAGTAGATGTGCCACTGAAGTTTAGCTACTTTGCTTAGAGATGGACCAGCATGGCATCGATTATGTATGTGTACTGTACCTACAAAACATGTACACATTTGATTTATTAAAGGAATGTAATCCTATTGATTCATTGCTCCAGTTTTGCAGCTTGGAGGCCTCTTTAGTCTCTCCAAGGGTTGACGTGCTGATTTGAAACATTGCCCTCTTACTAGCAATAATAACCAACAGCACACACCTACCCCACAGCAGTATTGTGTTTATTAATGACCTCTGAAGGTTACAAGTCATCACGCATTCATACACAGCAAATATATTATTAGTGATACAAATTGCCAACAACTCAAATCTCAAGAATTTGGCATGCAAATTGTACACTCGCGACGCCATGTGTTGGCTTTGCAAATCCACAATAAAACTTACATCCAGAGTGAAGCAAAATCACATCGTAGTGGGTGCAATAATATGTGCTACATCTGCAAGTGACGAGTGAAGCGTGGGCAGGCAAGAGGACAAGTGGTAAGGGAAGGAGAAACTGTAAATGAGATGAAATGATCATCAGAACGTGGAAAAGGGGAGTTACTGGAAGACCGTGAGCAGTACTGGAAGTCTATTGGTTGAGGCCAAAGGTAGAGCTTAAAGAGCGGGAGTGAGACATCCAGGAAACATAGGCATTATTAATATGGCAGTTAAAGTCTCCCACGAACGAGGAGGATGTGTGTAACAGAAGAAAGGAAGAAGGAAAGTCGGGACTCAAAGTTGGACAGCCAGGTTGAAGGGAAGCATTTAGAGTTATGTGGTCATCAATAGATGACTGACAGCTACCTGAAGAGATAGGCAGGAGAAAATTCAGAAGTGACTGGTACCGGCAATGAGAAAACAGGGGAAGCTGGACACCTCCACCCCAATAAACAGGGCAGGCTGGCGGGCAAAAATAGGTGCCACCATATTCAATGAAAACTTCAAGTTAGAGTCAGATTGAGAATGTTTTCATTAAAGCAAAAAGATTCCGCGAGCGGAGGCAGAAAAGATCAGAACAGCCATGAGCTTGTTAGGGGGGTAGCATACTCTCCAAAGAGCACAGGAGAAAGGTAGAGAAGAGGTAGGAAGGCAGGGAATAGAGATACGGTTGGAATTATTGGCATAAGGAGGAATAAAAGATGAGAAAGATGGGTGCGGGGAAGTAGGGATAGAATAAGTCCAAGGGTTGTGTGATATGTAACTAGATGCAGGTAGGAGGAGCAGGGAGGAAGAGGAGATGAGAAGCTGATTTCTGAGTTCATGCTACAGGTTGTATAGATAGACATGTGGGATGAGTATAGGAAGTAGAAAAGTGTACAAGTGCAGAGTAGTGGAGAGGGGAGGAGTAAAAGGGGCAAATGAACAGAAGAGGTGGAAAGGGGAGGATGGTGGAAGGAACAAGTTTGGAGAGTGCAGTGGTAGAAAACAGAACAAGAAAGAAAAAAGTACTATGGAGCAGTGCAGTATGGTGTAGTCTGAGAAATAATAGCTGTGCTTAAAAGCTGTATGAACAGTGATGCATTTGCTTATTTGGGCTCCATGTGAATGTATATTCCAGGCAAAAGGTGACACATTGTGTGCTCATTTGCATGTCATTTCCCAGAATCCCTTGCTGCAGTGGGAGCACTGTATGCTAGGTGATAATGGTTGAAAGGCAGGGTTGCAGACCTGTCTAAGACATGTGAATTTGCTCACAAGTGATATTCTTTATTGGCTATATATATATATATTTAAAAAATCAAAAACAAATACTTAATACCGTTCTGTGGCTAACTAAATGCCTTTATTTGTGCGAGCTTTCGAGATACACTGATCTCTTCTTTCGGGGATGTTACAATGGATAAGCGGGAAAAGTTTTACTTTAAAACAGCCTGGAATGTTATCTGTGAATGAAACCTATCCCTCCCCCCTGTGCAGTATGCGATTTATGACATTATGTGTCAAATGGTCCCTCAATGTTTGTGATGTAAGAGTGTTATGTGTATGTGTGTAAATATAAATTTATAAAGCGCCGACAATGTATACATCACTTTAAAAAAGGTGTGTGTAGAGGTGGAGTACCCATGGTGTTGGTGGGTATTGAAATGTAAGAGGGTGTTGCATTACTATAAATGTGTGTGGATGCTATGTAGTCCCTATTGGTATAGAGATAGAATTACATTGTACATTTGTATGCTAAACGAGAAGATGAGAAAGTGCACACCTTCTGGTGCAATAAAGTTTTTTACTCAAAATATAAGAGAGCCAGTAGAATTACACTCACAAACATCCAACTAAAATGGGCAGTGGTTTGGCAAGTTGTGCTTCTGATATACAGCGCCCCTCCTCTGTAAGGATACTCCACCTGTTGCCACAGCGTGTCCGCTGTTCCCCGATGCCTTGACAGAATCCGGAGTCTCCTTCTGCACCACGTGACCCTTCACTGTTGCGTCACCACGTGACTCCTTACTCCGTCGCAGCGTTGCAGCTAACCGGCAGTTCAGGTATGATTGAGTCTCTGCACGGATCACTAAGTGATGCGCTCCCTTCCTTCTCCTCTGCAGGGGCCCACTCTGTACTCCTCACACTCCAAACCTTTCTCTAACACACATTTGTATGTGTAAAAGACAGGTGTGTGTGCATTCATATTGTGCAGTATTTATAGACATGGGATTTAGCACTCATGGGAAGAGAGTTCTCTTGTGTATTGGCTCATGAAACTGCAGTCTAGGTTTAGGTCAGTGTCCAGAACAGTTTAATAAATTTGTATTTATGCAACCGTCTCTCTTTCGGTGTTCTAAGATTACCATTGAGTATGGTCACCTTCAAATAGTTCAACTTATGGCCAGAGTCAGACAAATATTCGCCGTCAGGACTGTCCCTTGTTCCGCGTGTGATGCTGTGTCAATGCAGGTTCATTCTCTTGTTTAGCCCCTGTCCCATCTCACCTATGTAGTAGCAGCTCCCTGGGCATTTCATGCACATGATAAGGTACATAACATTGCTGGAGGAACAGGTGAACCTTCCTTTCATTTTGTACTCCAGATTCCTGTGTGGTATGTGTATTGTGTCCGCTGTGCATTGCGCAGGTTTTGCATCTTGCGTACTGACATGGCCTTGTCCCGCATTCAATTGTACTGTTGAATACTTTACCCCTCACCATCATTTTCTTGAGATGATGAGTTTGTCTGTATGATAATAAGGGTTTTTCATGGAAGACCGTTTGCAGTCTTGTATCTTCCTGGAGAATGGGTTGTAGTTCCTTGGCGATCTTGCGTAGGGCTTCTATGTGTGGATTATATGTGACCACCAAAGGCACCCTGTTACTTGTCTCTTACTTTCTGTATTCAAGGAGATCACTTCTTGTTATTATGGTGGCTTTATGGATTTGATGGTCTACAATTCTGTGGTTGTATCCACGGTTTATCAAATCCGATCTCAAGGCTGTAATCCGCTGTCCTCTGTCTGCTGTGTCGGAGCATATCCGGTTATATTGTATGGCTTGACTATAGATGGTTGCATGCTTAGTGTGTGTGAGGTGGAAGCTGTTGTCCCTCAAATAGCTGGCTCTATGTGTAGGTTTGCGGTATATAGATGTCTGTAGCTGGTTGTTTTTTGTAGTGGGCTAAACAAGAGAATGAACCTGCACTGCCACAGCATCACACGCGGAAAAAGAGACAGTCCTGTCGGCGAACATTTCTCTGCCTCTGGCCATAAAAGGAATGATCTGAAGGTGGCCATACTCAATGGTAATCTTAAAACGCAGAAAGAGAGATGGGTGCATGAATACAAATGTATTAAACTGTTCGGGCACTTACCGGTGGCTTAAACTAAGACCGCAGTTTCATGAGCCATTACACAAGAGAACTCTCTTCCCATGAGTGCTAAATCCCATGTCTATAAAACCTGCACTCTATGAATGCACACACACCTGTCTCTTACACATACAAATACACTATGTAATTCTATCCCTATATACCAACATGGACTACATAGTATCCACACACATTTATAGTAATGCAACACCCGCTGTATATATACACTGTGGGCACTTTATAAATTTATATTTACACACATACACACATAACACTCTTACATCACAAATATTCACGGCCATTTAACACATAAAGTCATAAATCGCATACTGCACAGGGGGGAGGGATAGGTTTCACCCACAGATACATTCCAGGCTGTTTTAAAGTAAAACTTTTCTTGCTTTATCCATTGTAACATCGCCAGAAGAAGAGATCAGTGTATCTCGAAAGCTCGCACAAATAAAAGCATTTCGTTAGCCACAGAACAGTACTGAGTATTTGTTTTTGATTATTAAGAATTATTATTAAAAATTATAAATATTTTTTATCTGTAACAATAATCTTATGATCAAATTAATTATTTAAAAAAAAACACAAAATAGTTTACTTGGCCACTTTTTAAAGCATTTGTTGAAAATATGCTTGCTTGCGGTATAGTGCATTTCTGGGTGGAAAAAAAGCATCAGCTATTTAGTATTTATTATAAATCTCTAAAATGGAATCAAAACAACATTATACTGTATATACAGTATGACTACATTAGGAATTAGATAAAATATAGTAGGAATAGCTTCAGTGAAAGATTTAGATTATATAGCATCAAAAATCATTGTGTGCAGCTAGAGGTTGCGAATGTTCTAAAACGGCGATTGAGAAGGAATGGAAAAGTTAAATGGGGCAATCATTTCCCTGATTCATACTGTAACTGTGGCAAGATTGTAAGCTCCTTGCATCAAGACCTCATCTATTGTACCCGTGTATGTATTGTGCTGTGGAGTAAATTGGCTGAAAGATTTAATAAAGAGGTGACAGATGATATTTTATTAGTATGGCACCAACCAGTGGCATAGCTAGAAATGTGTGGTCCCTCGGGCAAAAAATATTTCAGGCCCCATTAATACTAACTGCAATTTTTTTCCCCTTTTCCTCATCATTTCTCCCACTCCTCCTCACCATCATCAGCTTTCTTCCCCCTCATCATTTCTCCCCCTCCTCCTCACCATCACCAGCTCTCTTCCCCCTCATCATTTCTCCCCCTCCTCCTCACCAGCTCTCTCTCCCTCATTATTTGTCACCCTCCTCCTCACCATCACCAACTCTCTCTCCCTCATCATTTCCCCCCCTCCTCCTCACAGCTCTCTCCTCCTCATAATTTCACCCACTCCTCCTCACAGTGACCAGCTTTGCAGATGCAGTCCCCATTGGATCAAGGTTAACTAGTGCCAATAGTACTGTAGGTTGTTGGATTGATTAGTCAACTTACAGTCATTCTTATGAAGTACTACTTACTGCATGTTTAACAACAAGCCACAAAACAGTGGCTTTATGTTTCTGCTGCCGAATGTATGAGCTTTTCTTAAATTAATATATATCTTGCCACTGCTGGAAATTATTTTAACACTTTGTTGTTATATTTTTCTAAAGGTACCTCTTTACCAACAACGCCTTCGGCAGAACTGACCACCTGCGAAAGCCTTGGAGGCGTTTGTCAAGGTAGAAATGCAGAGGGATATAATAATCTTAGCATAGTGCTACCATTTCAAACATTATTGTACCTGAACAATGCAGGGTCAGTCACTATGTTTATACTTTGTACTGAGTACAGGTAGCTAAGGTCAGTGACACAAGCACAGTCATATGGATCTGCCACTGGTACTTGATCTGTTGTCCACCTCAGACAAAAAGGATAGTTTTTTGTTTCTAGTTCTAGGTTTCCATTGGATGTGGTTCATCCATTTTGAGAGCAGCCGGAGACCCCCATACCAGCATCAATTGTCTAGTACCTTATGGACTAATTCAAAAGGATTAGTTCTATCACTTTCTTTTTTTATTTTATCACTGATTGCACATCCAGCACTATATACAATTATTGTTGAATTCATTTTGTGTATTATATATATATATATTTTTATTTTTTTAATATATTTTTGTGTATAAATTGCAGTAGCATAGGGTTTAGTCTTACCATTAGAATAATTTTATTCACTATTGGGGTTTGATTATTTTAATATCACTTTGGCGCTACTTTATTTGTTCTCATATATATATATATATATATAGCCTTTGATTACCTTTATTGAAAACAAATTACCTAAGCTGCTGATTGATTCAGTAACGACCCTGCTTCCAGGGTTCACTAAATTGCTGCCTTTTAGTTTCAATCAATCCTTCAGTCAGTGTAACTCCGCAGCTGCAATGTATCTTGATATTACTAAGGTAACATTATCTATTGCTATTGGCAACAAGTTATCACAGAAAAATGTTGCAAAGAGCTTGCAATGCTGGGGACATGTGCTAAACCCTGCTATATAAATCAAAGGCTATTGAGTATATTAAAACTCCTTAAAAATGGCATTAAGTGTTGCATTTAAAAAAAAAGAATAATAATGCAGTAAGTCTTATCTAAAACTACAGCACAGATTTATTTTTTAAATAAAAACACACGTAGGATAGTGCATGGATTGCTCCTTTAAGAGGGTCGAGGTTTTACATCAGTTAGGAAAATAGGTCTACTACATGGACCACGATATTCTTATTTTGTGTCAGTTTCTAGGTAACTGCATTTTTTCCTGCCAGAAAAAAAAGTGACTTTCTTAATAAAATAGTGAAAGTGTATGAGTGTCAAAAAAATAGCGGTACTCCATATTCCTTGATACCGTCACACTGCTCACCTGAAAAACTGTGATAGTGTCATGTAAAGTAAACAACAAATTTGGTAATGCTTGAGTTAAATCAGCTGCTGTTTACTGTGTGACAGCTACTTCCATGTGAAGTTACCTAGACACTGATACAATGCCCAATTCAAACAATGCCTTTGAAATACTTTCTCAGCAACATATACCCATGTTGTCATTTTGCATCTCAGTGCAAAATCATGAGTAGCTCATTTCTATCTGTAAAATAAATGACATCCTTTCACGCCATGAAGACATATCAAGAGCCTCTGCAGGAGAGGAGGCTAAAACAGATCCAAGCAGTAATCTAATCCATCAGGCCTATATTGTTAGCACCTTAAAAACAAATATATAAAATACATAATTTAAAACCAATGTCGGGCTCAAATTACCACATGAATAGAAATTATATGTATTCAGAAGACGCAGTATGTTTATTTTTGTGGATTAAAACCTGTACAGAGAAGATCGAATAAAGAGGAGTTTATAACAATATTACTATTAGTGGATTGGAACCGTCCACTGCAGGGGTGCTCAACGCCAGTCCTTAAGACCCCCCAACAGGTCAGGTTTTAAGGCTATCCCAGCTGCAGCACATGTGCCTCAATCAGGGGCTCAGTTGAAGACTGTGCTGAAGCAGGGATATCCTGAAAATCGGAGATATAGCACGTGTGCTAGCCCTTAAATATTAGTATTCAGAATTAGTATGCAGCTTGTGAAGTTCAATATATTAGTCCAATAACTCCTTGTTGAAGATGAACATGAGCAACATTAGGGATGTCACAGGTGGGTTAAAGATTCCAATATGTCGTATTATAATTTATAAGCTTTGCTGGTGTACTAGAATTAGCCACTGGAATGAGAAGCCAAGCCTGGCTTCCATATCCTGCCTCACCCACAGTCCAAGGAATAACAGGAACAAGAAATAACATGCCTTCATGAATTGTGTATCGTTCCTAATAGCTATTGACCTTCCTCTCACCCACTAGCCATTTGTTTCTTAATCTGCCTGACCCCAAATTGTTAAAGATCGGTGAATGTCTTTCACAGGACCGGCTTTAGGGCAATGTGAGCAAGGCAGTTGCCCTGGGCTCTGCATCTTCATGGGGCCCCACGCTCCCTCCTCTCCCTCTTGTTAGCACTAGGATCTAAATTCCACCCAACTGGAAAGGGGAGAGCTGGAGAAGGGAGCTGGAGAGTCCCCAACAGCACCACTGCTCACCACAAGGTAGAGATGGTGGGTGTGTGTGTAGCTGGGTGTGGTGCGTGTGTGTGCATTCAGGGGGTTCTTACCCTATGCGGAGTGGCCTTCCTCCTGCTGCATCGCATTATCATGGCAACACGATGAGATGCCATAACAATGCAACATCATGTTACGGCGTGGTCATAATGCTGCAGGAGTAGGGACCATGCTTCCGGCATGCAACTTTGGTCCTCGCCAAAAGTAAGGCCAGCCTAGCGGCTATGAGGGTATCAAAAACCATGTGCACATTGAGGCAATGAAAAGGCTCTCGTTATAGAAAATGTCCTCCTTTTCGAGAGATGGTGCTAGTGCAACATGCATGCAATCTATTGCACCCATCACATTAGATAGCCCAGGTATCCTATATAAGGCTAGTTTTAGGCCCTGACATGATTTCCTTTCACTATGAAATGCAATGTAGTTATCAGTGTGTCTTTTTAGGACTTTAAGTAATTGACCAAAAGAACGCATTCATGTGGCCTGAGATATTCCGCCTGCAACAGCCAGCATAGATTGAAAAGACCCAGATGCAAAGAAATGTAATAAGCAGAGCATGTTTCTCTCTCTCTTCTCTCTCCTCTCTCTCTTCTCTCTCTTCTCTCTCTTCTCTCTCCTCTCTCTCCTCTCTCTCCTCTCTCTCCTCTCTCTCTCTCTCTCTCTCTCTCTCTCTTTCTCTTCTTCTGTGTGCCTTCTCTATCTCTATTTATTGTAATGAGTAATAGCAAGAGAAATGAGTACTTGGGGGTTTATTTAGGGCTATAATAAGCATTGAAACAGCTACCTAAACCAGGTGCTAATTATTTCTGATATTTGAATAAACAAATGGCTTAACATGATTTGATTGGTTTACACATCAATATTTAAACTTTGCTGTAATAGCTCATTTGCATGCTGATTTACATGTCTGTACCATTAAATGTATCTAACAAATATCGTATTGGTAAAAAAAACTTTCCAATGCTGCATTATTTTATATAATAATCCATTAATAAATTAACTCAAATTTTTTCATATTAATTAAAATTTCATGCAGTGACGGAGTGTTAGTGAATCTAGTGCCATAAATTCTAGAAGATTTTGGGGTGACCTACATTTGTGAGGTATTCGTTTACCAATGCATCCATCTTTTTCCGACATTGGCACCAATAACCTCAATGTCCACAAAAGTAAGAACTAGTGATTAGAAAAAGGTCTCCCATCTTTATAGAACAGTATTGAGCTAGATGCAGAATTATGTGTGAAAAGTTTCTTCCGGTGCCCAGCACAGAACAATCCGGGGTCCTGTATTACTGTTGTAACATATACATATTTATGAACTGATTTTGCTTCCCCATGTATTACTATTATTGAGTTATTTATGTGTGTTTCTTTTTTTGCTGACGTTACCAATAAGTAAGAATACGTGTTTTGCTGTCAACTATGCATATGCTGTTTTCCATGGAGATATACCTCATCGGATTGTCATTGCACTCAGTGGCGTACCTAGACATATGCGGGCCCCGGGGAAAATATTTTTTCAGGGCCCCATTAATATTAATACTGACTGCGATTTTTTCTTCCTACCCCATCTTCTCCCTGATCCTCTCTCTCAACATCCCTCATCATCTCTCCCTCTCCTCATCTCTCCCCTCCTCGTCTCTCCCCCACCATCACCAACTCTCCCCCACCATACCTCTCTCCCCACCACCAACACCTCTCTCCCCCCCACGTCACCTCTCTCCCTTTCCATCACCTATCTCCCCCCACCATCTCTCCCTCCCACTATCATCTCTCACCCCCTACCTTCACCTCTCTCCCCCCACAATCACCTGTCTCCCACCTACCATCACCTCTCCCCCCCCACCATCACCTCTCTCCCCCACACCATCACTCCTCTCCCCACCAATCACCATCACTTTCCCTCCCACCATCATCACCTCTCTCTCCCCCCACCATCATCATCACCTCTCTCTCCCCCACCATCATCATCACCTCTTTCTCCCCACCATCATCACCTCTTTCTCCACCCACCAACATCATCACTTCTCTCACCCCACCATCATCATCACCTCTCCCTCCCACTACCATCATAATCACCTCTCTCCCCCACTATCATTATCATCACCTTTCTCTCCCCCACCATCATCTCTCCCTCCCCCATCATTATCATCACGTCTCTCTCCCCCCAACATCATAATCACTTTTCCCTCCCCCACCATCATCATCACCACCTCTCTCTCCCCCCACCATCATCATCACATCTCTCTCCCCACCATCATTATCCTAAGCCGGCAGAGGAATCAGCAGCTGCTACACAGCAGAGCAGGACAGTAGGGGAGGAGGGTGCTCTAGTGGTCTGACCCAGAAGTATTTAAACTTCTGGTGTCTGATGCTAGAGCGTGCTCCTCCCCTTCTCTGCCTGCATAACAGCTGCTGATTCCTCTGCCAGCTTATCTTCAGTTTAACGTTGGGGGCCTGCTGCCGCATACCATCTCCCCCTGCCTGTCTGAAGAGAGCGATGGGCCGCCGACAGGGGGGAGAGCGGGCCCCTCAAGAGCACGGGCCCCCGGGCTTTGCCAGGGCTGCCTGGGCTAAAGCTACTGATGCAGTGGCCATTATTCGAACACATAACGGTGCCGATTTTGAGTTCACTGCTGTTCCCCACGCAGCATGAACGCGGCCAATCGCCCCAGGCACCCGCGCTTATCGCGGATGTTTTGTTTGAATTTCATGGATTCTGTTTCTTCGTTTGCAATAAAATGGATGAATTGTAATATGTACAGTACTGTGCTACTGTGCTACTGTGTCAATTTCATGTTTTTATAAGCCAGAACACTAAAATTCGTTTTTCTGCACTCACCGCGCTTGCATCTTAGTGCGGGAAGGCTGGAATTCATCCCATGGTATCAAATTGGGATTCTGATCTACATGACGCGTGAAGTGTTCGAATAACGGCCGGTGCATCAGTATGCCCCTGATAGCACTTTAATTCAAACTATTGTGTTTTCATCTAATAATGCTTTAGACTATTTTTTTTATCAATTTGCTGCTGTTAACAAGCACAAGCATGTATTGAACCTATTTGTATTGTTTAAAATCATCTGTCTTTGCCATTGCTGCTCCATTGCCATTTAGAGAGAATCTTGGCTATTATCCAGGTTCCAGGGAGCTACATTTTGTCTAAACTGTAACATAGATCAATGTTTTTCTGCAATAATTTACTTAATTTTCTTTTCTGGTGGTGACTGTTGCCTTCCATGCAAATTCAATATTTTTGAGCTAGCACAAGGTTAATAGAATAAGCAAATAAAACCTGATAAAATACAGTTAGTTTTTTGTTGAGGTTGAAAATTCAACCAGCATGAAAGGGTCAGTGAAGTTAAAACTGATGTAGATATGCTACATTATAAAATATATACCAAGAAAATGATACAGTAGAGCGAAAACAAGTCAAAAGGATTGAATTATATAGAAATTATGCTATAGAAATGCATCTTACTATTTTCCTGTGGCATAAAATGTAGGAAATATCACTGACCTGGATGTTATTGTTTTGCGTGTGAAAGAAATAACGTTATTTACGGTTATACTCATAGTAAGAAAGGATCAGATAGGGGTAGAATTAGGAAAGTTAACCCTTCTTACTGCCACAGGGACCAACAACACAGACATGTATTATGTGCTGAGTTTTCTGTGATAGCAATATATTGGAAACTAGTAAAATGACTGCTGTGCAAAATGTTTTTTTTGGGGGGAAATAGTGATTTATCCTTGTAAACTACTGTACATAAACTAAGCGCATATTACAGGGGTCTCCATACTCAGTCCTCAAGAGCTGCCAACAGGCCAGCTTTTATGGATATCCCTGTTTAAGTACAGGTGGCTTAATCAGTGGCTCAGTCTTCTGAGCCACTGATTGAGCAACCTGTGTTGAAACAGGGATATCCATAAAAGCTGGCCTGTGTGCGGCTCTTGAGGACTGAGTTTGGAGACCCCTGGCATAGTATAATGCAGATGGTTTTAAACTATGGGTTGAGGATCGTTGAATTGTGACTAACTCGTATTCCATCCAAGTTCACCTCTTTCTTTTCTTTGTTACTAGCTACTGTAACATCTACTGTAATACCTTCACCAACCATTGTCACCACTAACATGCCTGATATTCATAGTACCAGTGTCACATATGGTAAGAAAACTCATCTTTCATTTTCCAATTCCAATCCAATTTCCACTTCTTCAAATAGTCCTGGATCCAGGAAAACAAAAGTTTGCACTTGGAAATGTATATTTCTGCTCTTAACTCGTCTCCAGCTAAAAAAAAATGCACGTTACTCTATAGGCATGACTTTTGAATGATATTTACTCCACTTGCTGTTTTTATTATGCACGATACTGCAAAGCCTTATTTTAACAATGGTGCCATGCAAGTTCACATGTTTATTCTCTTTTACCAGCTACTGTAACTTCATCACCATCTACCATGATCACTACTAACATGACTGATACTAATAGCACCGATAGCCCAAAACCTGGTAAGAAAACCCATCCTATAATTTATCCTTTTTATCAAGTATCTCCAGGGTCAGAGTGTAGGGTCAACCGAAAATAGAATGTGTCCATACATCCATTATCACACCTAAGATATCTACTGTATATGTATCTATTGTATTTTTGTGTTTTCAGGATTGACAAAATGGTTTGTGTGTAATATTGCTATATAATTTAATATTTTTATATTATATATTGCTATTGCGTGTTACTTTTTCGAATTATATTTGTATTTTTTTTATTACTTTAAAATTATTTCAATTATTCTTCTGATTTATCTTCTGAACATTTTTATTTAAATGATTAAATTGTGGAAAAGACGCCCAAGGCAAATTATAAATTGTCAGGAAATAAAACATGTATGAATCAGGACTGGATACAAAATACATTCTATAGTGTTGATGTAAGTAAGTTTTGGTTACCAGTCAGCCAACAAGAAGTAACCTGAACATCAATTAGTTTAGCAAAGTCAGGGGGGGATTAGTTTTCAAGATTCTGGATGGCAAACCAAGGAAAAAGTAGAGCAAGGAACGACACAATATTTCTTAGAGTAAAAAATTCCCATTCATTTTAACAGGATTATTTTTATTGTGTAAATCTAATGCACTGTTTTGGTCCTATTTCTGCCCTGGTTTTGCAGCCAAGAGATTTTAATACATATCCCCCCCCCCCCCCCCCCCAAATCTCTATTTAACAAATTGACTTTTTTCTGGTTAACGGCAGTTAGATCGCCTTGCTACTTAGATGACTTGCTCAAATATCTCACTTGAGCCTTCCAGAAATGTTGGAGTATTATGTCTAAGCAACCTATTTAATTCCTACATTTGTGACTAGGTAATGCTGACCTGAATATGAAGAAAGGGTTTGTTTTAGAAAATCCTGTTACTGTTGTGTTGTGCCTAGGTGAAGCATTTCTAAATGTATTTAAGACTTGATTGAATTAATACGCAATTTCCCCAGTGAGTTCTTCGCATAAAGTCGTATTAACAGTACTTTTCAACACCCATTTTGAATAAACAAAGTTTTGTTAGTTTTTAGTGATAAAGGGGACAGCAACAACCTGCAACACTAAATGGCTTACCCATTAAGGTGATATCTCAATGGTGTCTAAAACCATGCAGAGTTGTATTGATGAACAGGGGTGTATGTGCAGAGGTAGATATGTATTACTATCCTTATCATTTTTGCATCAGTAACAGCTTCTTTTTAATCCATTAACTGTATGGTATAACACATGCAGATCTGCAGGAACTCAAAGTTCCTGCTGCATTTTTCATCAGAAAGAAGAGAAAAGCAGTCACAGCTTACTGGACACATTTGCAGATACAATTGCAGGACTCTAAAATAAAAGGTGTAAGGAGCATAGGAATTATCTCTACCCCTATCGTTTGGCCTGTGAAACAAAGACCTCAATCTCCAGAGAGAAGTTCTCCAATGAAGGACCAGGAACCAGAGATGAAATACACATACACAGACAATTTATTTTTTATGCCCACCCAATCTTCCCCGACACTATCTGCAAGTCTTAAAACTACTACAGAAAGTGAAAAGAATGCAACTGCAGCAACTCAGTTCACCCATAAAGTTGTCCCAGGTCATTATAATAACTCAGCTGCAGGTAACAATGGTTCAGATCAACTGTATCCTGTCTCCAGCAAAGAGGACGTGTTTTTTCAATTGGAGACAGAAGGTTCTGGGACTGAACGTGGTTGGAATTTTGTTTCTGGCTTGAAAATGTCAAACACCTATTCGAAAAGCACCACACAACGTACCTATTTGAGACAAACATGGGAGTCACCATGGAATTCTTACATTCATCACAGCACTACGTCACCTCGCAATAATGAAAAAGTAACTGTAGGGCTTGGGAAAGAGCAGAGTAAAACTGCATCTGATTATTTATTTCATGACCTTTCAAACGAAAATACCTATCTTCCTCAGTCATCTACAGTTCGGTTTCTTCAGGGTTTTTTTGTGTCATACAAAAGTATACAGTTAGATGAGTTTTCAGCTGGAAATAGGATACAACTGTCAAGTTTGTTGGCCACAACAATGGAGGATGGTTTAGAGTCAATAAAAGCAACTACCATTAAAGGCAACAATGGTGTAGTGGCTGACAGACATGCTACTCTTCTAACACCATCTACTCACGCAGCACATGTTATGGAAAATACCAAAGAAACAAAGACCTTTTTTGAGCCTGATGCCAGCCCATCACAAACATGCATGCCTTTTCAACACAGCACTCTCTCAACTAATTTTGCATCTGTCATGTTAAGAAATAAACACATCCATTCAGTAAACCCACAAGACAAATATATTACTTTGGCAAATTCCCCCGTATGTAATGAGCTCTCTGATTGCACTTATTTACAAAGTGAATTTGATGACAGGAGACATATATCCACTTTGCCAAAACAGGAACCTGGAAGTATTCCAGCTCTCACAGAAAATATGCATGTGTTCCTAAAACCCTCCCTAAGTACGAATTGGCAAACACAAGAAGTATTACCCACAAAACAGTTAGGGGAAGCAGAACAAAAAGTGCTTGATAATGAAATGTTAATACCACTCGATTATTCCATAAAGCCGCAAAAACTTGATGTGGAAGAAAGAAATGTAGACATTTCAGCTTCTTTTACAGCAGGCTATGATTTACTGCATCCACAATGGAGCGCTCATTCATCACATGCAGATTTTTCTGCTACTTTGACATCAAGTTATGGTGCACTACACCACCAATGGAAGGGATACACGTCATTATCTTATGAAGAATCCATAGGGAACTTAAAATCTTCCTTTAAGGGACCTAATTTTACACCAACTGAAAGGCTTCCATTTGACAGTTCCCCTATTGAACCAGTTGTTAACCCTATGAAAACTGCAGGGCCCAATATAGAAGAATATGATGCTGAGGTAATGTACTTTTCAGGGGACAAGGATTTTTTGGAAGCAGAAAAGTTTTTTTTAATCTCCAACATCCCAATAATTGGAAGTTTAGGGGGTAATAAAGGATTTTCAAGGGGCTTGAAATCAGAATTGACAATTCTTCCCACAAAGAGTGTGCATCTTAATTCAGCATCTTTTCTTTCTTTTTCTGTCCCACCAGAAACGATGCACATTGATTTTCCTTCATGGCATACCGATTCAATTTTACACACAAATGTGTATTCTTCAATAGAACCGGAAAGTTTAGCAAACTTGGCAAATTTGGTGCTTCCTAATGTGCAAAATAGAAGTGAAGTATTTTCTATAAATGAAACAAGCATAATGTATCATACCATGAAAATATCAATACAGGGGTCTACTGCTTACCCTGTGTATTCTAGTAACATAGCATCTGAACATATGCCACGTGCAATAGAGAAATTATTTAATACAGGATCAATCCACTCAAGTAAAGAACAAGCTATTTCTAACACAGATTTTTTACAACCTCTGAGTAGTTTTGAAAATACAGAAAGATCTTATTTAGAGAAACATATAGGTGTTCCAACTGTAGGCACTTATAATGATACTGCAATAGAACCGACTCATATATCTTTCAGGACTTCTGATTATTCAGAGATAATGCTCAGCAGATATGTTGCCACACCTCTATTGACACAAACCTCTGCAATCCATTTAATAGTTGCAGGACCTACCATGGAAGATAGTCTAACCCATGCTGAGGGTAAAACCCAAACTAGAAAAGTGTCTGACTACATTGGCACTGAGAGAACGATCATGTTACAAGGGCGACCTGGCTGGGAAGGCGGTACCTATTCAGCGTATAATGAAGAAGATGCCAATGTCATCCGAATGTCTGTCAAAAGTACTAGCTCGCTGCTTGGCACACAATGGTATCATTGGGTGGGTTCGGCCTATTTTGAACTACCATTCCGTTATGAAAAAACAGACGACAAAATGTCTCAGATGGAAACGTTGACGGCAAATACAGCAGATCAGCTAATTGCTTCTTCTTTTGGATTTACTGATTACTTAGAAACTAACACTCCTACCAGCACTATATCAGCAACAAAAACCACAAAGGATGGACAAAGCACAGATCAACCGTATCCATCTACAGTACAAGGAAATTCCTTCAACCGAACTGATCCACCATATATTAGCTATGCAGCACAAAATCCAAGTGTATGGCCAACAACAGTCCTTCGGCCCTGTGGTTGTGATTCCATCAGGGAAGTGGCCTGTTTGTGTGGACAGGAGGTTAACAGCAGTATGTGAGGATTTATTATTAGTTTTAGATATCAACCTGACCCTTAGTGCTATTAATTCTGCTGTAGTTTGAGATGGATTAATTAACATAGCTATCATTTTGCTTCTTGTAGACAATTAGATCATTACAGAATTTGAATATCTTACATTTGAGTAATTTTAGTGCTGTGGAGGAATGGGAAGGGGAATTTATCTAAGTCGGCTTTGGGTTTTTTCCCTGTAAAAAAAAAAGCATAACTTTTCCACTTTCATTTTTCACATTAAAAACAATTTGATATATTTTATTGGTAAAATTGAAATTCCAAATTCAACTCTGATAAATCCCCCAATAAATAATCTATTTTCTAATCGATACACTATCTCTTAGCATAACTAATGAGACTCCAAGGAGACTGCAATGAATGGGAATATAAATTCTTATAATGATACCTTAAGCTTAAAATGTTTGATCTCTCCATTATAGTGTGGTCTTAAATAAGCCTTTGTGCCCATATTTACTAAGCGGTGCTATTCCATATGACACCTTGACGAATGTGAGGTGTATAATGGGCCTTTATCGGTAGAATATCATTGCTGATAAATGAAGAAAGAATAATGAACATCGAACATGAACACCAAATAATAACTTATTGGTTTATTGCTACTACATGTATAATACAATGTTTTAAGTTGTTCAATTATGTGGGACAGCCTTTAAAAAGCCACTATACCTTGTACATGCTGATGTTTCCCTAACATGAAAAATAATTGCAATCAGATTTAATTCAGGGAATGTTTCTCTCCTTCCTAACTTCCTCCAATTGCTCTCAATTATGAAGGTTTAGGGATTAGTCACTGTCTGGACCGGTTCTTTAGGAATTTTTCCTAGAAGAATCCCGTTGAGTATAAATGTAGTTGCTCTGCAAAGCTCATTTAATGCACATACGTATCATACTTAATCATTACTTAACTTTTAATTGAATTCACTGCTAAAGCATGCCTCATTCTTTTACCTTACGGTTAGAATGCTGACCTGATGTATTCACGAGTGACCTGCACTGTAATGATGGGATTAAATCATAATTTGGGACATATTTAAAAATATCCAATATTTATTATTTAAAGATGGTTAAAAAAGGCTTTCATTGAATATGTGTACAGTAATTCCCAACTGAATGCACAGTAAAATGAAGGACTGACAAATTTCAGTACACCAGTGGAGTCAATTTGGTGGATGTCTGTACATAGCAATGGAAACATGCATGACTAGATATGATTTGAATCTCTGTGGCAAGATGCTGAGTTGAGAACTTAATTCATTATAATTACAGCTAAAACTAAGACTCAAACTTTGCTGCAAGTTACACATACTGTAGAATGGGAGATATCTCCCTTTAACTCTTCAGTGCCAGAGGAGCTTCAAATACACTGTTGCATTGGCACAAAGGACAATTATGATTATGTTTATTAATCCTGATATACTTGTTTATTCTCAGGAGCAATAAAATGAAATCTAGGTTTGGTCAGATACAGTGCAAACATATTTTATCTACAGTAACTGTGCAAAAAGGTCAGCCAAAAAATAAAGTTACAGTTAAAGATCAATTTTTTCTCCACATACAGTTTGCACATAAAGGCACAATGTTGCACACTTTTTGGTGCTTCTATGCAGTCTCCTCAGAGTGTTCAAACATGTCCAGTAGCTGTATTGTACTATACTAATCTTCCCAGTCCCAATGGCATGCTTTCATTGATGCCACCTAGTGGTACTGTAGGTACAGTATGATGATTAATCATTCGTACAAGTTTTGAAGGTGGATGATTCTTGTATAAAAAGTGTCTATGTATATGCCTCCTAATAAGTTAATCAAGGCGCAGAGCTCTAAAACATTTTCTCATCTTCTCCAAGTATATGACACAACGCAGATCATAAGATAGGGACGTTTAGGATTAGAAAGATTTGGTGGAGAATTTTGATGCACTCAACATAGAAAAAGATGATGCACCCAGATGCAGAAATTGGTATCTTATTAAAATCTGTGCATCTTCTAACTACTAAAATATCCTTATTAAGACACTCAGGCCCTTATTCTGTATGGTGTGATAATGCAGATGACGTGCTATCGCAGGAAAAGTCCCATTGACTTTAATGGTGCTTTTCATGTGAAAGCACATGCTGCGCTATTACACCTTACAGAATGAGGGCCTTAGACACGTTTAAGATGCCTCGCTCTGCTTCAATTATTCTCCACGGTGTTCCTTTATACATCACCTTCATTTATGTATGTTACCTGCTTCAGTGTAATTTTGCACTGCAGGATTTTCCAGCACTAAATGATGCTGGGATAGTGGATTTATATGAATTTATATAATTATCCCAATGAACAAAATCCTTGGCCAGTTAAAAGATGTAAATACAAAATTGTACTAAGCCGAGCAAGCACAGAAATAGTACTAATGATATATATATACTATATATATATATATATATATATATATATATATATATACACACAGCTCAACCCCGTTATACCGCGAATCTGGTTATTACGCAATGTGAGCATGGTTCCCAATAATATGTAGTACCCCTACCATGCCGTTTTCCAGCCTCTCCTGCTGTTCCCTGCTAAGGTGACCAGGGCTTGCTAGCTGCCTGCGCCCCCCCCCCTCCTCCTCGACTTCAGCGTCAAATGATGACGCATGGTCACGTGATGTCACGTTGCCATGCCAACGCGACATCACATGACCCCTCATCGTCATTCGACGCCTGTTACCATGGCGATGCGTCGCTCTGACGCTCTCCTATCTCCAGCCACTTCACTGATTTCTCCACGGCAGGAGCACATCGACAGACCCCGGTGACCTGCGGAACAGCGTGAGTAACTCATTCAGTCTTTCATTTCACCACGGACTGCAGCACACACACACATACAGACACACACAAACACACAGGGAGACATACTGTCTCTTTAAGGGAACTGGCTCTGATTTTCCTCCCTCTCCTGTCAGCTGGAAGCTGACAGCAGAAGCAGGGAGAGGAGAGAGCTGCCAGCTACTGCCAATGCCAGGTAAGTCATGCATAGGGGTGTCGCTGTGACGCCCGATCTGGGGCAGCTGAGAGAGTTATCCCAGCTCTCCCCCTCCGGCGGCCGCGGAACCCCTGAGGGATGCAATTCTGGTCCAATTTTTTTTTTAACGTGAGCCACTTATAACGCAATGTGCTTCTTTGGATCCCAAGCACCGTGCTATAACGGGGTTGAGCTGTATATTATATATAATTTTTCTTTTATTTCAAATCTTTCTCACTTTACTTGAAATAGCTGCCACAGGGATCACTATTTAACAATAAAGTGATGGTAAAATAAACTACACATGAGATAATCACAGTGCTTGTACACTATGTTATATTTCCAAGACACTAATAGTAGTAAGAGTGAGTAGTGTACTGTAGGTGGAGTTAGAGTAAGCAGGACGTGTTTGCCCACACTTTCTATGTTTCAGTGTTAATCTTTCTGTACAGGTGGGACATTTTATAGGATTTCCATTACCGTTTTCAACTACAATCTTGATGCTCAAACACAAGTCCAGCAGACAGTGTCAGACTGGGTAAGTGGGTTTACTTTATAAGTTCAATTATCAGTGTGTGAACAATAAAGTGAAGCTGTGTTTGTATCAGATTACATGGTTTCTGCAATTACCATTATTATCTGTTTTTTTCTCGATAAATTATATAGATATAGCCTATATTTTGATATATAAATACATTTTATATACACATTAATATTTATTGTGTAGCCTTTGTAAAACAAGACTGGCATTATAGAGGAAGGTGTATCACACGATCCAGGGGGAGCATAGGGAGAAAAAACATAAAAAGGCTCTAAGTGCAGATGTTTAAACAGTGCTGGGAGTGTCTCTATAAAACTTGGCTCCTGTGTTATTCCTACTCACAAGAAGATTATGTTTTTC
Source organism: Ascaphus truei (assembly GCF_040206685.1). Taxonomy (NCBI): domain Eukaryota; kingdom Metazoa; phylum Chordata; class Amphibia; order Anura; family Ascaphidae; genus Ascaphus; species Ascaphus truei. Next base: position 243,225,063 of record NC_134486.1, read on the forward strand.
AGGCAATTGAGATTAATATACTGATACATGTGTATCACTGGCTTTCAAACTCCATGGGATATACCTCAGCGAGAGGGGGAGAGAGAAACACACATAGTACAGCTCTGACAAAAAAAATGACCCTTTATCAAAAATCAATAAAATGCACACTTACAGTGTTTCAAAGTTAAAACAGCATTTGCAGCTATAAAAGCTAATTGACGCGGCTTGGATGAAGGTATACACCGTCTCTCACCACACCGTCCCCGTCTGGAGCTCCGATCCGATCACCCCCTCTGTGTGCAGGTGGCGCTGCTTGGCTTCCGGTCGCGGAACAGTGTCGTCACTTCCGGTCGCGACACGGATCGTCGGTGCGTATGTGGAGTAATCAGGAGTCCTCTTCCCCAGCAGCGTCACGTTGTAGGTGGTACAGCTCTACGCGTTTCGCCTGTTCATTGGATCGGCTTCCTCAGGAGACACCAAGCCGCGTCAATTAGCTTTTATAGCTGCAAATGCTGTTTTAACTTTGAAACACTGTAAGTGTGCATTTTATTGATTTTTGATAAAGGGTCATTTTTTTCGTCAGAGCTGTACTATGTGTGTTTCTCTCTCCCCCTGTCGCTGAGGTATATCCGTGGAGTTTGAAAGCCAGTGATACACATCTATCAGTATATTAATCTCAATTGCCTGAAAAACATCATCTTCTTGTGAGTAGGAATACCACAGGAGCCAAGTTTTATAGAGACACTCCCAGCACTGTTTATACATCTGCACTTAGAGCCTTTTTATGTTTTTTCTCCCTATGCTCCCCCTGGATCGTGTGATACAAGTTCTACTCTTTGGGGATAAGTGAAAGCAACCCCACCAGAGGGTTGAAGCAGAGGGAATATTACATTTATTTAAATTTTTCACTTGTGAGTCATTTTATTGCACTTCTAGATCACATCTTGTCACTTGATATACTGAGGACGTAGCGCCTTTTTTAAACCTTTTTGCTGCACAATTATAGAGGAAGGTGCCAAAAGGATATACTGTGTTTAACTAATAATATACTCTAACTGGATATCATTTTGCAACTGTAAACTATTCTCTAACATTGCACTTCTAACTGAGGACAATATAATGACTTCAAAAAATAGCAGCACATGGTGGCTGAGATGCCACAATCAGCTAGAATAGCGCACATTTACAACAAATGAAAATCCCTCTTGTGAGCACATTCACATGCCTCAGACAGGTCTGCTACCTGCTTTTCACCATTGTCTCTTAGCAAAGAGGTGCGCAAACTGGGGGGGGTGCTCGCCCTAGGGGGGTGGGAGATTTTTCTGGGGGGGCACAGGTGGTTGCAGAGGCCCCAGGCTCTTCTCCAAGCTCTTCCTCAAGGCATTTAAATTAAATGCCGGGGGATTGCTCGAGGCCTCTACAACTCTATACTTACCATGATTCAGATGCTCTGTGACGCGTCGCCATAGCAACCCGGGGTCATGTGACATCACACGCGTCAAATGACGCCACGGGTCACGTGACGTCACATGACCCCCGCAGCGTCATTTGACGCAGCTCTACGGTAGGGAGGGCGGTGCGCGAGCATCGAGGCAGGGAAAAAAAGGGAGCACAGCAGCGAATGTTTGCGCTCTCCTGTCCAAGCACACAATGCTTCCAGTGCAGCCATGGAATTTGGGATATGACAGGCAAATGAGCACACAGATTTACAATAAATTAAGCCAAACAGACCTTATTCAGACAGCCCTGAACAAATATGTCATCAATCAAAGGTCATTGTGGAATACTTGGACAGAGTAGCAAATAGCCCTGTAAGCATCAAGAAACATAAGTAACAATGATATTAACTAGTCCAAATACTTGGCTTCGTGTATAATTTCAGTGTTGTTTCTAGGCATTTAAATTATTTTATAAATATATATTATATTACACACTACAGTAGACATTGACACCTGTAATTTTCTTTTTGCTCTTAATTATTTTGTGCATTTTTTTTTACTCTTTCCTCACATTTTAATGTTTAGCAATTTTGGTCTCTCCTGCACCGGAGGGTTTAGCAGAATTAAATCCCTTGGTAATATTCATCAATTTTTTGTACAGTTAGCTATCTTAATAGAAGGACTTAAAAAGATTGTTATAATACCACTTTTCATACCAGTGCTTCATTTTCTTTTTAGTTGAAACAGACATTCCAGAACTGGAATTACACTGTCTTTGTACTAAATATGAGGTAAGTAACAATTTAATAGCTCATGTGAATATGTCCCATTAAAATGATATAATGGCTTACATAACAATTTATAGTATTAATAGTGATACACTGAACCTCTTTTGCTATAATTTGCACTACGGTACATCCATACGGGTCTATTTGATCATGCACAGTGAGTACCATCTTGTTCTATGGATATAAACCTTAGAGACAGCCATTATTGTAGTTTTATTGTGGGAGCTTAACACTTTGCACTTGCCAATTATTTAATATTGAGGTACTGAATCATCTTGGCAAGCATATATGATTTGGGGTATTTAGTACCTGGAATGGTAGCACATCATTAAAATCCATATTTAGGGGTAATCTTTAGAGCTCAACACTGATAGTCTTCATATATATATATATATATATATATATATATATATATATATATATATATATATATATATATATATATATATATATATATATATATATATATATATATATATATGGTTTAACATGTTTTGCTGCTTTAATGTATTCGGGTAAAAATGTTGCACTGTAATGGGTGTTTGTTACAATTTAGTGTTTTACAATTGAAGAAAACACCCATCTGAAGCAAAGGTCAAACTTAGCTTGGTTTATGATACCGTACCTGTAGGTGGTAAATATACAGTATAATGAAACGTGTATCCACATAATAAATCTTTGCTATTTACAATGTGTATCCCTGGATTTCATTACTAATTACCTAGGGGCTTTAACCAAGTCCCAACATACAGTATCGTACGTATGCTGGATGGCTAGTTTAACATAATGTGATGAATAGAATGCATGTAGTGATTCTCATACCTATTATACATTGCATTTATTCTAGAGAGTCTGTGGAGAAAAGGGAGGAGTAGGGGGATCTTAGCTGAAGTACTGTAGGAAGTCCTCTATCACAAAAAAAGGAAGAAACAAAAGTTAACAGACATTGACACACAAATATTGTGAGTGGCTTCATAACGGTCATTGTGACACAGAACTGGAACATTTGTGTTGCAACCAGCAAAGGAAAACATGGTGTGCTCTCACTTCCTCATCCTTCCAGTTGTGTGAAACTCATGACTATTGTTCTTTCTAAATACTTAAATGAGCTTTAGTTTGAAAACGCATTTTTGGGACACAAATACTTTCTTAATATCGGTGTGTGCACATTACAAAAAAAATCCTGTAGCTCTGTTGAATGAAGATTTTTTATTTTATTTTAGTAAATTGAATAATAATTTAACATTAATGATCATCTTAAAATTGGCATCCTCGTTTGTAACTGTTAGTAATGAATTTCATGCTATATTTCCATCTTAAATTGATTTAAGTTGATCAACAGTGCAGTCATTTCAGAAATGGGGTTCATAGAGCTCAGCAGTGAAAAGCAGGTGTTCAGTAGTAATATCAACATAACAATGCCCATGCTATTTGAAAGTCTAAAAAGAAGAACCAAGTATTCACTAGCTATGAATAGGATTCCTTGTCTGTCACCTGCAGACTACTGTGTGATAACTTTTCTTTTGGGCAAGTGTTCGGCAGGATGGAGTTTTGCCTTCAGTTCTATTTTGACCATAACATTATGTTTGTGAACAAGCAAGGCTTTAACAGAACCAGTGTTTGTTATAGCACTGTTACCCTTTATTAACGGGCACTTGAATGACTGTTAAAATTGTTTAGGAAAATATTCTAGTGCCTTACAAATAGAACGAATGGAAGAAAACAATATCTAGAGTAGCTTCTACCACAACATATTGATCATTCAAACACATAACCTAAAAACCTATCCACATTTGAGTGAAAAATCCCTCTGACTTATTACCATTTTTATGTTTGATATAATCTAAGGAAACACATATTTAAATTTAAAGTAAAGTTAGCATGTCATCAATTACATGACAAGAACCACAGTCTCACTTCCTTGTTTTGTTTTATTCATTAATGGCCACCTTCATATTGTATATAATTTGCCTAAGCTTTACAAAGCATATACCATTATCATCATCTACTCTTCCTGTGCCCAATCTTTACAGATGTGGGTCATAGGAATCTCTGTACATCGTTATGTTCACCACCTCGTAAGACTTTACTAGAATCCCTCATCTAATTGTTTGCAGAGACACATGTAATCTATCGTTTTGATGGGCTGTCACGTTAATGAAAAAAGACTGCATGGTCAGTCACTGTATAAGTGCAAATTTAGTAGAGTATGGTGATATTGTAAGCTCTCACGAGCGGGGCCCTCATTACCTTTTGTATCTGCTTGTGAATGCTTGTCCATATTTATATGCAACTGCATATGTAATGATCAAACCTTTGCATCCCGCGGTACCGCGCTGCAGAATATGTTGGCGCTTTTACAAATGGATGATAGTAATAATATTACACCCTTCAAATGTTCTTCTCTACCCATGAGTCCACACTGTAGATGCAGATTGGACACCCTTCTTCCTATAGAGCAGTGGTTCTCAACTCCAGTCCCGAAGGGCCACCAAGAGGTCAGGTTTTCAGGATATTCCTGCTTCAGTACAGGTGACTCAATCAGTGGCTCAGTCTTTGACTGAACTACTTGTGCTGAAGCTGGGATATCCTGAAAACCTAAACTTTTGGGGGTGCTTAAGGACTGGAGTTGAGCACCCCTGCGATAGAGCTCACTGAGAAACTAAGGCCTTGAATATACCAAGAGCTGCAGGGCGGCAGCGCTATTCTGTGGTGTCACCGTGTGCTGCTGCCGAGCAGCAGCTTGATTATACTGGGGAGACAGGAGAGAAGAGTAGCAGAGGAGGCGTGGCAAAGGCGTGGCCATGAGCGGTTCACCCTCATTGGCTGAACCCCTCATGTGACGCGACCGTCGCCTGCCCAAAACAAAATCCTCTGTCTCCTCTCCAGTCTGCCGCCCGGCAGCTCAGGCGGCACGCACGTCGCTGATGGCATAGTCAGCTACATAGGATTTCAACAGTTTGTTTTTGCACTGCTGGCGTTTTTTGCTACAATCACAGCCTAAGAAACCTGTAACTCTGAGGTCTAATACAGTGGCGACCTTTTAAGATTGTCTACATTATACTGAAATGGAAGAGTGGACACCACAGTAGTGTTACCCCTTTCGCTTCCACAGCAATGCGTTACAGGTCCCTCAGGCACAAAAAGGGATCAATAGGCTAAGCAAGGCCGTCCCATGAAGAACTCTGGTGCTGTTTATGCTGTGCTTTTCCTGCACATGAGAAAATGACACTTTTCAAAATGACTTAATTGACAAGAACATGCCACTGTCTTTTTAAATGCTACAGTGCAAAGTGGAGAGAGTGTTGCTGAAATTTTTGGCTTCATTACAGCAATCACCAAACCCATGGAGAAAATGCCATATTTATACATATAGAGGAAAAAAATGCTCTTTTCTTTTTTCCGTGGTTCCCCAGATCCCGCCAGCATGGCCGGCTTTTGTTAAGTTTGCTAAAAGTCGTTAGGGCGGCAGAGGGATTGAGGAACTATTGTTATGCAAAACAGAGCAGAGTACAATATCAATTCTGTATGACAATGATCAGTTTTTATACTATGCTTTACTTTTCTCCCCAGCATTCAGCAGAACCACGGAAGACATGTCAGGGACACGCAAACCATCAGCAATAAAAGGTAGTCATGCAGATACTATATTGAAAAAAAAGATTCTGTCTTACTGTATCTCAGTATCAACTTTTATACAGCACATATTGCAGAAGATCGAGGGCATTATCTTTACAATTGTGCCTAAATGTACATTTATGTTTAGGCATTCAAGCAGTGTGTGTCAGCCAATCAAATCCCTAGCTTCCCAAGCTCAACGTAATAAAATGCATGTAATGCAAGTAGTAAGTGATGCAATGTTCGGTCCCATATCATTTATGGCTCTTCAGCCATATCATAACTGCATCCATCTTGCTTATAAACGAACATGATCGGATTCTTTTGTACCGTACTGCAGGGCCAACATCAGAAATCGTGGGGCCCAGGACAAACATTCTAAGCAGCCCCTCCCCCCTTGTCGACGGTATTGCGAGCCGCCCCCTCTCTCCCCCCCTCTTCCCATGTATTTCTCTCCCTTTCGTCTCACCCCCTTTCACACCCTCTCTCCCGCCTCAAATGTATTTCTCTCCCCTTCGTCTCACTCTTACGTCCTGTTTTCCTCACACCCCCTCTCTTCTCCCTCCGTTAATTACCCCACAATCACTCATTCCCTCCCCCTCACATAATTCCCCCCATAAGATATATACCAAAAAACATCCCACCCCCAAATACATATAAAAAAATCCCCATCCCCCAAATATATTCAACCTCCCCCACCCCACCAAATGCATACGACAAAAACACCTACCCAATACATATAAAAAAACAAATACAAATTCCCCCAAGACCCTGAATACATGCAAAAATTCCTCCAAAGCCCCCCAATACATATAAAATACCCCCAATACATATAAAAAGACCCCTAACCCCAAATACATGTAACAAAGACCCCCACCCCCCAATATATATTAAAAAGACCCCAACCTTCCCAATGCATATTTTAAAAAAGCCCACCCCCCAAAACATATAAAAAAAAGACTCCCACCCGCACCCCAATACATATTAAAAAGACCCTCACAATACATATAAAAAAAGACTTACCTTGTGGATGATCAGGCCGGGTCCAGTGGATGTGGGGGCCCGGTGGCCGGCACTGCAAGTTGGGCTCGAGCTCTGGCCAAGCACGGCTACGGGTGATCTTGCGGCCGGACCCCAACTCTCCCCTCAGCAGCAGCCTGCATGCCTCTATCATTCTGTCCCACGCCAAGCTTCCGACAGGCCTCCTTCCCATGCTGTCGCGCTGGAAGCAGAGAGCGCTGATGTCAGCGCTTCCGGCGCTGTGATGTCAGAGAGGCCTGTCGGTTGGGACAGAGGGATAGAGTCATGCAGTCTGCTGCTAAGGGAGAGCCGGGGGCCCGGTCGCAAGAGGACCGGCAGACCGGCCTGGCCAAAGGTTGGGCCCAACTTACAGTGCCGGCCGGCTGGGCCCCCATCTTACCGGGCCTGGGACACCAACCCTGGCAGAACCACCCTGTTGGCGGCCCTGCCCTACTGTAATAACATAGAAATAATATCCTTAACTTTATGGAGGAGTAATGTTCTCCTGCTTAAAATCAATATTTCCATGTGTAGCTCAATATTTATCAAAGGAAAGAATAAATGTTTTTTTTTTTGCTTTATCAAAATGGCTATTTTATTTTTTTACACCAGCAATATACCGTTTTTGAAACAGGGAACTTTTGATACATCACACCTTCTGCCTTGATGTGGTTTAAATGTGCTCTCATTTATATAGTGGCAATCACCAAAGTTTTTAAGATGCATCACATCCTGGTGACAAATATCATTCTTGCTAATCTTGCTAATATATTTATATAGGCTTTTCCGTATCTCAAGTTACAAACCAAAAACTACAGTTCAAACATACATTTTTATTTATTACTGACGATTTAATCCCTGGATGAGACAGCAATATACTGCACTCCAGCACTGAAGGAGTTATGTTTGCAAGGCTCTTCACTTGGCACATTTCCATTTAACAAATCAAGCTGAAATCTAATTGCTATAAGGCATTCTTTCATAATTTGAAAACAGAAATCAATGCTGCCTATTTTTTTCTTTCTGTTATCCTACCTAAACCGGGAGGTTCCCTCAGACCTGCTCTGTGTTGCCAAGTTGTCAAAGGAGTCTCCTCCCACCCCCACCTCCATCTTGGATACAAAATGGCTGTGACTCGCTTTGGTGGCCAATAGACCTTCTATCGATGGGCTCTGTGGCAAAATTTGCAGTTATTTTCTCTTACCAGTACAATAAAAAAAAGTACAAATATTTCTGGAATTGGGGTTGTGTGGAGGCCAGAGAGCAGCTCTGGGGGGGACACAAGGGTTTAAGTAATAAAAGTTATTTAACAAAAATAATATTGTGGGCCTGCAGTTATTGGGTTAATAGCAAACTATTTTGTACAGTGAACACAAAAGCTGTGCACTGTATGTCTATTTCTGTATTCGTATTACTATGCAGTACCTGCATGTTTAGTTTATTGTCTAAATAACAGCGAATTCATTATTTTGCTGCTCCTTTATGAAAATTAACCTCACATGGTAATTTCTTTGCAGCTTTCAGGTCTTGGCCCTTCTGGTTTATAACAACACCAATAACATTACATTAGAAAAAGAAACTATTCACGATAAGCTCCTAAGCCATAATCAAAGCATAGGGGATGGACTGAGTCTTCAATCAGTCAACGTTCAGCCAATTGGTAAGTTCATCAGCACTTGTGCGTGCAATTGTAGTGGGAAAAGTACCTAGAGATTGGCAGCGAAGCAATTTGAGATGTAGGACGGGAGTCTGGCCTTACTTTCCTGTCTGCGGATTGAGGACCCAGATAATGTGATGCCATGCAAGGCACTGGGTTGTAAAAAGTGGCAGTTTCAGGGAAGTATTTATAGGTATATTCTTGCTCCAAAAGAATAGGGGTTTGCCTAAGTGTAATGGCTTGATTCCTTCCTGTCTCCAATAGCTGTGTTACTAGGGACACAGATAATGATATCAGATGTGAGAGTGCATTCAATACCTGGATTCAAATGTCAATGCTATAAAGCATTGGCTCCATACTATGGGACACAGCTGTGATCATAGATTATATGTGAAATGTAGGAGAGTAGTGTTCGAAGACATGATAGTGATTGTCTGGTGACCGTCTCACCTATCCTTTAGCACTCGCATTGTACGGTAAAATCTGCATTTGCTTCTGTGTCTCTGTTAATCATTCTGTTTTGCTGTGTAGTGTATAGTATCTCTCTCTCTCTCTCTCTCTCTCTCTCTCTCTCTCTCTCTCTCTCTCTCTCTCTCTCTCTCTCTCTCTCTCTCTCTCTCTCCCCCTCTCCCTCTCCCTCTCCCTCTCTTCCTCAATCTACCTCTCTCTTTCTTCCCTCATATGACCCTGCAAGTTTGTTTTTGCGAACATTGATGTTTTTCCTTATTTTTTTCCGCAAAATAGATATCACATTTCACAGAATTTGCAAGTTTTTACTAACATTTTGTACAACTTTAAAGAATATAGATTTGATGTAGGGGACCAACATTAGGGTTCTTTATAGATGAAATTATAGTGCACAAAACTTTTGAAACATCATTAATTATTATGGCTCTGACATTGATTTGTTTCAGAACAATGTGAATCTGAAGCAGAGCCACCTTTGTATGTCTGGCCGGCTACTAAGCCAACAGTGACTCGGATAATCCCGTGTAAGAATAACCCTGCACAGACCGCCTCAAGGACGTGGTGAGAAATACCTGGAAAATAAGTGAATAGTTACAAAGAAACTATACATTGAGATCACATACCCTATTAATGATTGTTTATTGTCAATAACAAAAGTAACTTGTATATCACTTAACATTTTTATCTACTGTTCACCATGATTTTTATGTAAAGTTAGTTACTAGGTAGATGATTTATTTATTCCAGGCATTTCAAGTCAGAAAGCTAAGTATTCAGCACCCGTCAGGGACGTTTTAATAATATTCTCCTTCTTCTTAGCATTTTAGGTGTGCGCAACTATACTTCCTATTGGGGACATCCTGATCTGAAAAACTGTACTGGTAAGTATGTACATGTACAATGAGTGTTTTAACCCCATACAGTATATCAACAGATGAAGTACCAAGCATTGCATTTAAATTCAGGAAGTTGCATAATGTTGCATAACTATTTTTATGATGATTGTTTTTCTGAAATATATGTGTGTGTATGTATGTATGTATGTATGTATGTATGTATGTATGTATGTATGTATGTATGTATGTATGTATGTATGTATATATATATATTTACATGTTGCTTTCATTATCCCACGGCTAGTAGCTAATTTTCTGTCTACAGGCTGTCAGCTTCTGCTTTGCCCACACTCGAGTATTGCTGCAGTCTGTTCCTCCCAGCAATTTCACACACACACACACACACACACACACACACACACACACACACACACACACACACACACACACACACACACACACACACACACACACACACACACACACACACACACACACACACACACCTGTGTGTGTTTTTAAATATATATATATATATTATATATATATATATATATATATATATATATATATATATATATATATATATATATATATATACACACAGTATATCATCATCATCTTGAGTCCTTGTCGATCAACTGTTTCTTGCAATATATTCAGCCCACTAACATTTTAATCTGTGAGTGAGTGAGTATATGTATATGTATATATAAATACAACTGTAAATATTCCTGTATATTCATTTGCATGTCTTAGACAGGACTGCAACCCTGTCTTTCACCATTATCACCCAGCACACAGCACTTCCACTACAGCAAGGGATTCTGGGAAATGACATGCAAATGAGCACACAGTGCCACCTTTTATCTCATGCTCACATTACATGAGCAACCCTTAGCCAATGCATGCTGCTTTAAACACAGCTTTTAAGCAAGGGCTTGGGAGATGCAAAGCCAGTAAACCCACTCACAGACATGTTTCAACCTTGATGGGTATCATCAGTGTGAGGTTGGTTGCTGGCATTTGTTCAAATGAGATAAGAGTCGGTAATCACCACACTTATTAAGGTTATGGTGGGTAAAAAATGTGACTAAAACCCTCCACAGTAAAGCATAAAGCAACTGTAAATATTCCTGTATATTTACTGGCTTTGCATCTCCCAAACCCTTGCTTAAAAGCTGTGTTTAAAGCAGCATGCATTGGCTAAGGGTTGCTCATGTAATGTGAGCATGAGATAAAAGGTGGCACTGTGTGCTCATTTGCATGTCATTTCCCAGAATCCCTTGCTGCAGTGGAAGCGCTGTATGCTGGGTGACAATGGGGAAAGACAGAGTTGCAGACCTGTCTAAGACATGCAAATGAATATACAGAAATATTTACAGTTGCTTTATGCTTTACTGTGGAGGGTTTTAGTCACTTCTTTTTACCCACCATAACCTTAATAATATATATAAATATATATATATATACAGATGCAGCCACCAGTATTAAATCACTTGCCTGGGTAAAAACTAAGGCACATCACAGTAAATGCCTCAACATTTCTCTGACATTCATAATGTCCCATCGGATTAACACAGAAGGGGGTCCCTGCAGTCCCGGAGCGTCAGAGCAGCCTCCCTGACTACTCGCAGCCCCCACCAGAGTCGCACCCTTCCACCGTAGCATCCCCTGTAGCCGTCCCCCGCCGGCAAGCCAGGAGGTTAAAAAAGGGGGACCTGGCTACAGATATATATATATATATATATATATATATATATATATATATATATATATATATATATATATATATAATAAATAAAACACAAAACGTTCAGGGCACTCTATCTGGGCAAGGTAAGATAAATAACTTATCTTTGTAGATCAGGGTGCTTGCAATGCAGCCAGGATTTATCAATAATATATCAGGTTTAATTCATCTGCAAGCATCAGGGGGTAAACACAAGAAAAATGGAGCAACGTTTCGGACCTTCCGGTCCTTTCTCAAGCCCCTACATATATATATATTCTTCTGTTGGCTCACCAGAAAGAGGCTGACATAGGAGCCATTCTAATCTCTGAGAAGGGATAAAAGGAAAGAAAATGTAAAGGTAGACTAAAAATAGTTGACCCCATGTGTGCATTTACTGGTGGGAGAGGGAGACAGACATTGAATTGAAACTCGCACCTAAAAACATTACATTCTGACAGATATCTGATTATGGTACAACCACCTTACACTAACAAACCTGAGAAACAATCCAATGACAAATCCTACTGCATAAATAGGCCATCCAACACCAACACCAACGTAAGCAGTTTAATCTTCAGGCCACATTATGCCACTTATGTGTTGGGTTTGCTTGTCAAGTCACACTGTTTACGTGGATATTCTCCTACACAAATATATGTGTGTGCGTGTGTGTGTGTCATGCTAGAAATCTCCTTCCAAGAAGATGTGGAATAAAAATGCACAAGATTGCTAACTGACTAGCATTGGAATGCAGGAATTGTCGTCAGGAAGACAACACAAACATATGTTTTTCAGCTAAAAATAAGAGGGGTCTCCCTCATAAATAAGGCGAGTTGATTAGTATGGTATGTATGTGTATGTATTTAATCTAGTATTTCACAAGCCTTTCATAAATGATCCATTACACTTAGATTGCAACAATTCTTTTTACTTTACAAAAAAGATGTGCGAAGGTTTGCGAAAATTATTACAAATTGTATTAAAAAATGGCAAAGGTGCAAAAGAACACTTTGTATTTTTATCTTTCCTAAAATATAGAATCTTTCTGTTTATCATGGCAAATAGCAACGTTTTAAATTTTTGATCTCTACTAATAGTCTAATGACTTTTGTATGTTTTATTTTTGTGTAACCTACGTCATTGCAAATAAGAAAAGGCATTCAAATTCCAAATTCTGTTTTCTTGCTTTTCCAGAAAATGCAGAAGACTTAGCGAACCAACTTCTAAATCTCACCGGGAGTGGCCAGGAGCTGTCACCAGAGAAAGTTGATGATGTTGTCCAGACACTTAAAAAGATAGTCAATGACGCTGATATCAATGCTTATCTGGGTTCAACTGTAGTGAACGTCTTTTCTAATATCTTAAACAGTTCAGACAATGCATTGGCAAAGTCCTCTTTCGAGTAAGTTCTTCCCTGTACATTACTGATGCCTTCTAATTTTGAAATGTTTTAAATGCTCATTGTTGTTATTGGATGCTTGTACATATCATAGTCCAGAGGTTCCCAGTTCCAGTCCAGAGGGCCATTAACAGTGCATTTTTTAAGGATACCCCCTGCTTGAGCACACATGGTTCAGCCAAAATGATTGGGCCACCTGTGCAAATGAGAGGATAAGCTGCACTGTTCATGGTCTCTGAGGACTGGTGTTTGGAACCTATGTGTCATAGTCCATCTTTCATTGCTCTCTATATGGTCTATATTGTACATTTGGGTTGAGGATAAAACTCTGTTTATCCTTTGTCTGTTTTTTTTTTTACATAGTACGAACTGTGGTCTGCAACTGGACCTTTTTATTTTCAGCGATGGAAATCCCCTGGTTCCAGAGATATTTACAAATATGGCTGTTGGTGTCAGCCAGTAGAAAGCTGCATCGTCATGGTGCCAGTGTTGTCGCTTGCTAATTAAAGGGTTACACAACAGCAATATTTATTTCTGGGAACGGAAAAAGGGACAGCTAATAAAATTGTATATAAAATATAGTGAGTACCAGTATAAAATAAAATAAAAACCTAGTAAAGAATTGCTGCTTTAAAAGGTTTTATTTCATGTAATGGTCAAAAGAACCATTCCCAGTGAGTCTGACAGATGTGGCGGACGTTCTGGCACACCCATTATTGTGCGGGAATGCACTAAATTGTACAATTTAGTATGCAAATTTTGCAGTGCTGTAACGTAAAAAAAACTTGTAATGCATTATTGTGTGATAACGGGTGTAATAACATCTGCTATATCTATACCATACAGTATGTTTGCATCCACTGGTACACAAAATTAAGCCGGAACAGAATCTAATAATATAGACACTGTTTTTTATCTTATGTTAACGAGAGTTTGTCTTCCTATGCTGAATTAAGTACAAATAGTAGTGTTAGTACAGTTGTGAGTTGCAGAGTAAGCGTGTACTTCAATATTACTGTAGGTGATACCTTTTTTTATTTGGACAAACAAAAGATATTATAAGATATTATAAGACAAGCTTTCTTTGTCTTATAATAGCTATTGTTAGTAGAAAGAAAAGGTATCATCTAATTCTGAAGTATTCATTTACTCTTCGTATACTAGAATTAGGCTACGCTTATAGTGCCGGAGATGTCAGGCTACGGTCGCTGGAAAAATCAAATTGAGATGACTTCCAGCGATCGCGACCAAGCCGTCGCTCCGTCAGTTGTGATCATGTAAGGCTCTTTAATAATAATACATGCGCAAAAACACATGAAAGTATGATTTTGGGAATAGCACAAAAATGGGTATCAGAATCTGCAGCTAATCATGTTTTGGGTTCCTGTAGCTTGTAGCTTGTAGCTTGTATTATGATACAAGAGGTGGCATAACCATTGTTACGTTTGAATACCAAATGGATCTAAGTAAATGGATGTGCACTTGTTTTTCGTACAATATAATGTGTGTTCTCATGTATTGTTTGTATATTTCAGAGCCCTGAAAACAATTGAGGCTTTGGCTTTAAAGATTCAGTTCTCTGGACCGTCTGTCAGTATTGTGTCACGCAACTTGGCCCTGGGAGTCTCCAAAGTAAACTCAACCTTATACAATGGCTCGTCCTTCAGTGTTGCTCCTCAAACCAATAACTCTGATTTTGAGGTAAATTAGTATTTTCATGTTTATACCCCTTGTTAGAAAGACAAACTCTACAGAAAGGCAAATATGAATCCTTATTTTGCCCCTCCTAACGATGCTATGAAGCCATCTTCTCCTTGCGCAGGACGATGTGAGCTTTATCCATTTGTGCTGGGCTGCAATCCAGAACAAGAGGAAGACGGCTTCGCAACCTATTCGCGGGGAGATTTGTATTGCGAGATGTGTGGAATATTGGAATGTTCTTTCAGAGGTTATATAGGGGAATTCTAATTATCAGAACCTGTCATTATTTTAACATGCTTCTCTGTTGTACTGTGCCTTCAATCCAGTATGAAAGAGAGCAGTCATTCAGCGACCTATCTCACTGACAAATGTATAGTGTCTACAACTGATGCTATCAGAGGAGCAGTTAACAGCTCCTAAAAACTATATATATTTTGTTTTGCTGGTAAAATAATTATAAATAAAATAATAAGTGGGATCAGTAGTGGTAATTGTGCATTTTATAATGGGTTTTGTTCACAAAGCAAATGTAACACTGTACAGTTGAAAGTGCAAATCAATGCTCAGTATTGATTTATATGATAGATTATTCATTTTCAATGGAATAATGTCCTAAATATTAGCAGCTTCGTTATCATGCAGCAGATGGTGTTGTGTGTCCTGGGGTATATAGATTCCGCAGAACAATGTTTTTGCGAATGTTACCATTTCAGGACAAGGGTTGAGGATTTTTTCTCCCGAGTAAATTAGATGAGGTGGAAGTTGGTTGAGAGATTTTATAAACCATTTCCTTTTTTTATGTGCACATGAAATCTGAAGAGAATATTTTCCTGTTATGATTTGTTCCCCGACTATTTTTGGATGTAATACTGGTGGCGCCTTTTATCTTCAAATGATTTAAATCACATGTAGGCTGATGAAAACGTTCCTTGGTTTGTCCACTGCAAAGCAGACAGCAGTGTAAGTGATAATGCACTAAATGACGAGCTGTGAAATTTACTTTTTGAGCCCAATGTGCAAAAAGTTAAAGAATTTCAATTTTTATGTACAGTTTGTTACTTGTTAAAAGAATGCACGCCAAAAAATGAAGGAAAGTTATTGTACGTCTGTGCATACTTTGGGATTTATTTTCTTCCCTATATTGTTCATATTGAAACTGGACGAGCTGATAAGCCTTTAAGTGGATAAAAAAGGAGAGTGACAGTTTACTAAAATAACAGGGCGAAAGGCACACATGTTTCTGAAGATGTTATCAGCATGAACTACTGTAAGCCAAGGCAGGCCTGAACTCCTTCACGTCCTTGACAAGGTTACTGTGCAATATGTGACCTGCAGTGTTGCCTACTTCAGTCTATGTCATGAGATGACAGTCCAGCCCTTGTTTTCTAACTCTGCTCTCAGTGCATTCTCATTTACAATAGTCATATATTTCTATGGAGTAAAAAACAAGATGGAATCTCACAACTCCCAGGAGTCGGGTTAGAAATGCTTTACCTCTATTCCACTATACTGTGTGTGTCAAATAAGGCAGAGTATTAGTGTACTTGGTAAAATAAATATGGTTGCTATTGTTTTAACCCATACATTTTTTAGAATTATGTAGAATGGTGAAATTAAATTTAACAACAAATAGGTGGAGCATAGAGTACACGTCATTTATTGGGTTGTCAATAGCAGCAAAAAGCTGGTACTTTTGCTGTCAAAAGTACCAGCAAGAATTGGAACTGCTTCGACAAATGTTATTAGGTGCCTGTACTATACAATGCATGGATATCTCATTACATGTACTGTAATTGCACAGATAGTTAGTAAAGTGTTGGTAAGTCTCTATAATACATTGTAACAGTACATCAGTACTCGAACACCAAACACAAAAGGCAAGATTTTTTTTTTAATAGTCATGTAGTGCCTCAAATTAATTTAATAGTTTACACCAGTATTTTTCAATAAGGGTTCCAATGAACACTTGGTTTTTCCGGGAATCCCTATAAGGTTCCCTGCAATTTTCAGGTCTTTTGAAAATGGTACCAAATATAGAAGAATTGACAATGCATCTGATTTTAGACTCGCTATTAGAGAGGGCTAGGGTTCCTTACAATGCATCTGATGCCAGACTCGCTATTAGAGAGGGTTGGGGTTCATTACAATGCATCTGATGCCAGACTCGCTATTAGAGAGGGTTGGGGTTCCTTACAATGCATCTGATCTCAGACACGCTATTAGAGAGGGTTGGGGTTCCTTACAATGCATCTAATATCAGACTTGTTATTAGAGAGGATTGGGGTTCATTACAATGCATCTGATCTCAGACGTCATAAATGAGAGGGTTGAGGCTCCTTACAATGCATCTGATCTCAAACACGCTAGTAGACAGAGTTGGGGTTCCTTATCTTAAAATTATTATTAATTAAATGTTTAATTCTATCACTGCCAGGTGGGCTAGTAATGCATATTGTACTGTATGTCCTTTATTCAGGGATGAGAAGAACAAACTAGCCACAAACATTCACGTACAGCCTTCATTATTTGTGCATGTCCAATAAATGCTGCCAAAGACAGAGGTCATTACACTCTGCTCATATTACTCGACCTCTCTGCAGCATTCGACACCATGGACCACCCTCTTCTCCTTCACATTCTCCATACTCTTGGTATTCGGAACAAAGCTTTATCCTGGATCTCCTCTTACCTCTCCCATCGTACCTTCAGTGTCTCTTTTGCTAACACCTCCTCCTCCTCTATTGATCTCTCTGTGGGGGTACCCCAGGGCTCTGTCCTGGGACCCCTTCTCTTTTCTCTCTACACACTCTCTCTAGGTGACCTAATCACATCTTTTGGGTTTAAATATCACCTCTATGCTGACGACACACAAATTTACCTTTCAACCCCTGACCTTACACCTGCTATACAGACCAAAGTTTCTGAATGCCTCTCTGGAATATCATCCTGGATGGCCATCCGCCGACTGAAACTTAACATGGCAAAAACAGAGCTCCTTATACTACCTCCCAAACCTGGCCCTACTACATCCTTCCACATTGCTATTGGAAATACGATCATTCACCCAGTAGCCCAAGCACGCTGCCTAGGGGTCACACTTGATTCCTCTCTCTCATTCTCCTCTCATATTCAAAACGTTTCTAAAACTTGTCGCTTTTTCCTCCGCAATATCACAAAGATACGCCCTTTCCTCTGTTACTCATCTGCCAAAACTCTGACTCAGGCCCTCATTCTCTCACGTCTCGATTACTGCAACCTCCTGCTGTCCGGCCTTCCTACCTCTCACCTGTCTCCCCTACAATCTATCCTAAACACTGCTGCCAGAATCACTCTACTCTTTCCTAAATCTGTCTCAGCGTCTCCCCTGCTGAAATCCCTCTCCTGGCTTCCGATTAAATCGCGTATCTCACACTCAATTCTACTGCTCACTTTTAAAGCTTTACATTCTTCTGCCCCTCATTACATCTCAGCCCTAATTTCTCGCTATGCACCATCACGACTCTTGCGTTCTTCTCAAGGATGTCTTCTTTCTACCCCCTTTGTATCTAAAGCTCTCTCCCGCCTTAAACCTTTCTCACTTTCTGCCCCACACCTCTGGAATGCCCTTCCCCTCAATACCCGACTAGCCCCCTCGCTATCCACCTTTAAGACCCACCTTAAGACACATCTGCTTAAAGAAGCATATGAGTAGCACTGGATAATCATGGACACATGACACAAAGCTTGGCCCCCTGCAGACGCACTTACTAGTATTCCCTCCTACTGTCTCTGTACGTTCTCCCTACCTACCAATTAGATTGTAAGCTCCTCGGAGCAGGGACTCCTTCCTTAATGTTACTTTTACAGTATGTCTGAAGCACTTATTCCCATGATCTGTTATTTATATTTGTTATTTATATGACATGCATTACTACTGTGAAGCGCTATGTACATTTTATGGCGCTATACAAATAAAGACATACATACATACATACATAAATAGTATCGTAAACAGCAGTTTCTTCTTGTTTCCATATAGCTAATAAAATGTTATACTATGTTTATTTCTGTTAAAGTGTACATGAGTTATTTACATTAGCTTTCTTATCCAGATTTTTTCCCCCCTATCAGTTACTGAAATAAGTCACTGGATAATCTTCTTATAACATACTTGAGCTCAATTACACCATGTTGGATTTCACTAATTTATATCATCTTAGGGTACCGTCTTGTAGTATTTCTGCATACCGGTCACATTTCCACTTTGGTTAAAAGGAAACAAGTCAACCACGCATACATACTGTACTGTACACCAAAATGTTATTTTTAAGTCTTTTATTTTCCCATTTTGAATTAACGCATTCATTTTTGGATTGCCTATCACATAATCTGTAATAGCTGCCTTTTGCTTTAGTAAGATGATATCACTTCATTTGGTAACTTTAATGATGGGAGACCATCTTTCAAGGTAGGATAATCAGATAATAACATCTCACGGATTAATGAGACCTGCAACTGATTGTACAGTAGACTTTGTTAGAGCCTCTCCGACATTTACAGTTGCCAAGTCCCATTGCTGTCCTTATTGCTTCCTGTTACCACAACATACTGATAGCGAAAACACTACAACTGGTTATTACTTTGTGCTATAAATCAGCTGAGATGTGCACCACACTAAATGGACATGGCAAATGTGTGCTGTTCCTTTAAACTATACTGTGTATTCCCTGAAGAAACAGACAACAGGTAATGAGTGTATAGACATAATAAGTATCAGTATCGCGTCCTCTCCAGAGTGTATAGACATACTAAGTGTCAGTATCGCGTCCTCTCCATATTCCAGTTCAGATTCAAATTAAAAAAATGAATGAAATGTTACATCTTGTACTGTAAAACTGTGCTGTCTTTAATTCTGGAAAATAATGTTATTGATACAATAATATATACAGTACGTTTTTTTAGGACTCGTTGATGTGCAGATATTAATCACACTGTACAGTAGCTTACTTATCCCATGCCAGCTGAAATAATTGATGTTTTACATATACTGTATTTTAATAGTTTAAATATATATATATATATATATATATGTGTATATATATATATATATATATATATATATATATATATATATATATATATATATATATATATATATATAGATACAGTATATAAATATTTGATATTGATTCATCAAAGTTATTGTTTACCTTGATTTCATTCTTTAAACAGATTGACATGGAGAAAGATCAGACAAATCCCTTGGCTTCTGTGATCTTACCGACAAGTCTACTGTCAGAATTAAGTCAAAGTGATTTCTATACAGTTTCCAGAGCTCAGTTCACTTTCTTCAATAAAGTTGGACTTTTTCAGGCAAGTAAGATAGTATTAGCAAAGTGTAAGGAACAGAAACAAAAGCAACAAGTAATGGTTCTTGTTTTCACAACTGTATAGAATATAAATGTACAAATGTATTTTGCCTCCTTTAGAATATTCAGAATATTTATAATATTAACAAGATTATCGCTCATAGGGCCAGATGTACTGAGCTGTTGAATCCCGGCAAATAACGTGACGTTACCTAAATAGGTAACAGATGTTATTTTCTCATAGTTTAATGGGTATCCATGAAGCTAATGATAAGAAAAATAGTGTCCATCACCAATACCAGTATTGTAGTGATAAATGCATTAGTGGCTACGTTAAATGCGCTCAGACGCATTAAGCAATACAAGACACATGCGCATTGGAAAAAATGTAACATACATTTCAATTAACGCATATGCGTTCCAGCTGAGTAACGTATGTTATACCTAAACAAAATGTTTTTGTGATCAATGCCAATTGAGATTGTGTGCTACATTATGTTCACTTTATTTTTCAGCCATAGTGCTTTAACTGTATGTACAGTATGACTAAATGTTAAGTATTTCCGTCTCTGTGTAATTATTCAAATAAATAGTTGTAATGTCATTAAACACACAATCTAGTTAGTTCACAATATATAACATATTATGGTAACTGTAATAAACATACCCTACATTAACGTTAAACAATTAAATAAATGATACAGTTTATTATATAACCTAAATTATACTTTATACTTTTCAGATGCACCTCTTGATGTTTTTCTGAATGGTATATAATTGTTAAAATATATCTTGGTGTGACACTATTGCAATAGAAAGTGCTAAGTACCATACCAAAATAATATATTAGGGTGCCGCTTTTTACATCCCTTTGTCATTAAAGCCCACTGCGTAAAATAACGTTATGAAATCCATAGCGAACAGTCAAAGAACTTTCCAAAATATATATTACAGGGGTGCACAAAGTGGGGGGCTCTTTTTGGGGGTTGCGGCGGTTGTAGAGGCCCTGCGCTCTTCCCAGTGGTATTAAAATTAAATTAAATGCCTCTGCAACTTCAACTTACCGGGATTCAGCCGGCTTCTGGACACGTCACTATGGCAACACGGCGTCATGTAACATGAGGTGTCACCATGGTGACGTCACATGACCCACTGCGTCATTTTACACGAGTTCACTGGAAAGGGGGTGGGGTGCGACAGTTGGGGCTGACAGGGGGCGCTGCACAGAGACTTGGTGCACACGTGATATAGTAGATACTATTGTATGATTTGCAGAGGGTGAGAGTGTAATACTGTAAATGGCAGTGCAGTCAGTGGCGGATTTCCCATTAGGCTCGATTGGCCCGTGCCTAGTGCAACAAATTTTGGAGCAGCAAATTTCCTTCCCCCCTCCCCCGCCCCTACATATACAGAGGGTCCGTTCTGTTCCCCACTGATTGCCGGCGGGAGAGCGTGGGGCCTCTGTAAAGTTCTTACCTTCTCCTTCATGCTGCGCTCCTTCTTCGTGCCACCCTCTTCCTTCTTCAGTGTGAAATGACACTGTGATGTCACATTACCATAGCAACGCCGTGCGTGACACCATGTGACACTGAAAAAGGAGGAGAGTGGCACCAGGTAAGTGCCTAAGGGCAGCCGTTTTGTAAATCCGCCACTGACTGCAGGATATATATTTTTATATAAACATACAGTTTAGTAAGAATAATATTTGTTTTCCCACTTACCACTTTCATTTTATTCCAATGCCAATCTGATAAGTACATGCTATTTGTGAAAGGAAGTGATCTAATGATATTAGAGCATGTTCTCATCAAGCATTGTTTAGCTTACAGCTTGTGATATCGTTATGATGATTGGTATGAGAAATGTACAGCGATTTCACCCATTTAAGATTCTATCACGTTTGTTTTTTAATTGAAATGAGTAATTGAAATGAGTAAAATAAGTAAAATAAAGCCTACTGGGAAAAATGTGAATGCTTCTGTAAATATAAACAGGACGTTTGGTTGAGAAGGTAACAAGCTTCTCCTACTGTATATTTGACAAATGTAACTCCATGAAACAGCCAGAATATCTATTTTTAGAAGCCTATATATACACACACACACACACACACACACACACACACACACACACACACACACACACACACACACACACACACACACACACACACACACACACACACACACACACACACACACACACATATTATATGTACATAGATACTGTATATAAATGTGTATGTGTGTGTTTATACTTGTACTGTGTAAGCATCTGGACCCTTATTCTGTAAGATGTGATAGTGCAGATGATGCACTAAAGCATAAATAGTCCCATTGACTTTAGTGGGGCTTTTCAGGCGATAGCGCAGCATGTTCTATCACACCTTACAGAATAATGGCACAGTATGTGTATGTATTTATTTTTATATATATATATACGGTATATATCCTATTTACTAGTCTGCATTTAATTATTTTAAAACCATACTGTTGATATATATACATATATACTGTACATATATATATATATTATAATTATACATACACTTATAAATCACACACTATATATACCTACCTAGGGCTTAGTTAGTACGTTCTTTAAGGTTTGTGCAATTACCCACTATCATAAAATCAATGTATGTAACAGGACTTTTTTTTGGTACGTTTTTTGCTCTGTGTTGGCTCTTCTCAGCTGCTTGTCACTAAGAATGTTCACAGCTAAAAGTTCCAATGTCTTTATCCCACTTCCATATGCTGATGCTGAGAAACATCATCTTATTAAAGCAGTTGATTAAGTAATCAATCCTACCAATTTACCTTTTTTTATATAGGATTTGTACCAGGGGCATCCTCCGGAGCTGAAACATGCTATTTTTAACTCTGGTGACCCACTGAATTCCGAGTTAGTTACTGATTCAGTTACCATCCATCCAGCCTATTTTGATCTTCCCGCAAGGGTGGAAACACACCGGCAACTAAACCAGTTTGTATCTTAGAAACCAGGGGATCACAGGAACTAAACATAGCATGGTTTATTTCCGGAGGCCCCCACAGTTCAATGCCTGTAAAAACATCCGTTGTTAAAAACAAAAAACACTAAGCGGGATTGCTGATTTAATGACATACTTTAATGATCAGATGTCCCGGTTTTGCCGGGACAGTCCGGGTTTTTTTTGCTATTTGTTCTGGATCTCACCTTTTCTGGCCACTGTCCCAGTTTTTCTCTACACTGGCCTCAGATGCGCAATCAACACTTTCCGTCCACTCGTGCGCATGCGCAATCGGGGCTTGCAGGCCAGGCATGTGTGATCGGTGCTTGACGGCAAGCTCCGATCGCACATGCGCATAACCGGCCGGCAAACACTGATTGCGCATGCACGGCTGGAAAACACTCATTGCGCATGCGCAGTCAGTGCTTGCTGTTTGCGCATACGCAGTCAGCGCTCGTCATTTTGCGTGACATTTGGCCCACTATTTGGCGGGACAAATATGGTCACTCTATACTTACTATCTAAAATAAATTTATCACGCAATAGCACCAAAAATGTTATCATTCTGGGAAATAAAACACTACTGCAATTGATTTAAAGCATAATTTTATGTCAGTGTTTATTACTACTTATTTGCTATTTTAATTTCCTTATTTTTCTTTTATACAAAGGATGCACAGTTGAGCAGCTCAGGACAATTACTTGCCAGTTATGTTGTAGCATGCAGTATTGGAAACATTACTATTAGTAACCTTTCAGATCCGGTCAAGATTATAGTCAAACACAAAAATATCCAGGTAAGGAAACTTTAGTATATGACCGTTAAAATGTTCCTGTCTTCCGACTTGTTTAGATGATCCCCAGGAAGCGGCGGATTTGAAAATCCGCTGCCCCATGGCACCTAGCTGTTGCAGCCGCCTACTTGTGCCGTCCCACTCCTCCTTCTGAACCGCAGTCTCAAATGACGCTGCGGACATCACCAACGGGATGTCTCATGGCGGCAAGTTGCCATGGTAATGCGACATCATTTGATGCTGCGACTTCACATTGCCATGGCAACGAGACGCTGTGTGATATCACATTGGTGACGTGAGGCCGTGGTTCAGAAGAAGAAGGAGGGCGGCAGGTAAGGAGCTGGCTGTAACAGCTAAGTGACTTCCCATCAGTTCCGATAGGCCTGAGAGTGCGGCAAAAGTATATGAGGGCGGACCATATTTGCCGCCCCAAAATGTTGGCTCCCTAGGTCTGGGCTTAATGGGAAATTCCCCTCTATTCCAGGCAATCTACTTGTTCAAAAGCAGCAATCCGTGCTACTTAAGATTTTTTTAACATTATTTTTTTAAAGATTATCTGCTCTGTTGTCATCCTGATGTCTGGGAACACAGTGGTTCCTATTTTCCGACAATGGGTGTAAATATCTGACTGCTGGGTACAAAATGGCTGCGGGGGTCAGGCTGAACATATGCGATGTAATTAGGATTACATTACAGATATAGTGTATGACATTGTTCCATTGGATAACATTACAGTACATATCTCAATATAACACATATTATCACAGAGTTTTCATAGAATTCAATTTCTTTATTTTATTTCTAAAAATGTTTTACCAGGAAGTAATACATTGAGAGTTACCTCTCATTTTTAAGTATGTCCTGGGCACAGAGTTATAAAAAAAAATACATGGTTACATTAAAAGAACAGGGTTATACAGTCAATTCACAGACATTTAATGGCAATGTTAGTGCAGTATATATAATCTAACCCAAAATATTACACTTGAGAGAACAATGAACGCTGTACTTGGTGTCGCTGGTGTATGTACAGTATAGTAATATACTGAACGGATACCAATATCTGATAGATTACATACTGTTGTGTTAGATGGTACGTGCTGAGTTTGCAATGAAGAATACTTACTCACTAAGCAACATTAGTCATTGCGGTGAAATATTTGGTCCGATTATTGTTGTTGTCATTATAACTAATATTAAACATAATGATATCATTTATTTATAATTTATGTGTGCGGTTGATTCCCTGAATGCCAACTTAAAGGACAGTGCCAAATATTTCCCTTGGGTTCTGTTTTCTACTTGTGTTCTACTTTTGTATGATTTTGTGTTTTTTGTTTTATTGTTTGGTTGGTGCTGTAGAATGAAATGTTCGGTTATCAGTTTTAGAGTTAGATCCTCAGAAGTCTGTAGAATTTGCGCTAATAACCATTACCAAATACCAAATACCAAAATAGGTCACGTTCGTTAGTTTCAGTTTAACAGGAATCCTCAGCTAAGCTAATGAGATGCAAAAATGATGTGCGTTTGTAAAAGTACCAGAACTATTAACGAGGATTTTCATTGCGCAGAGACGTGTTAACAAATACACTGCACATATACATTGGCCAAACATTAACGCGTGTTATTAATGCACATATCAAAGACGTGTTACTCATGTGCATTACCTGAAGCTAATGCAATCATTGTTGTAATATGGATAAATTGAATTTTTTACACTTTTCAACTTTTTCCGTTATTTATTGTGCCCTTCATCCATTTATTTTAATTGTACATTATTACAAGTTAATTATCCATTATTATTATTGAGATATGTATGGATAAACATTACTGTACACCCATACTAAATACAGTTATGATTACAGTATTTTAGGTCACACAAACATATCCTACATTTGCTTTAATCACTAAAACCATAATATACGGTAGTTTATGATGTGTTTCAGATTTATATGATCCCTAATATATATCTTTGTATGACACGTCATTTTTTGTAATGAAAGGGTTAAGTGATATACTCAGTACATTGCTTTTAGGCTATTCCCAGAAATACCGCTATGATAATCATGGTCTGGAAGTTAGTACCAGGTTTTGGTTTGACCTGATTATCGTTGCATTATTTCTATGCGCTAACATTAACCGAGGTTTGAGGCTCTGCGCTGTTAGATAAATGGACCATTAGCATATGATTGGCATATGATTAACCCAGACATCCATTAAAATTTATTGATGCAATATTTTTCACGTTAACGCAAGGGCATTATAACGCAAATCACCTTTGTGGATATGCATTATGGTTATTGATAAAATAAATGGCAGTAACGTACCGATAACATTTAACTATTTACTGTATGTATATCTGAAGCAGAAATATTTGTATTGACAGTGTTCGACAAACCTATACATTTGCTCGCCCCAGGCGAGTGGATTTAACCCCGAGGCGAGTAAATATTGGCCCAAGCAGCACACGTTTGGTACTAGGTGGCGAGTAGATTTTTTTGTGTGGCGAGTAGATTTTTTGGTGATTTGTCAACCACTGTGTATTGATATATACAGATGTAGCAAGACTTACTTCGGTGCTGCAGTTGCTTACGTTGCCGTGACCACGCACAATTGAGGCACAAATCTAGAATTAATCCTTCAGAGCCATCTGTGTGAAGCCAAACAGAGTGGAGGAGCTAAGCAGAGTCCGAGAGCAGCTTAGAACTCGTGATGCAAGAAGCAGTCTCTGTGCAAGGGCTAAGGACATTTAAAACTGTCCAACCCCTTGATGACGTAGATGACCAAATATGGTCCTAAAGTATTTCCGCTCATGATGTAGATACCCATATTCGGTTATATACGCCATCAAGAGGGTTGGACAGTTTTAAACGTCCTTAGCCCTTGCACGAAGACTGCTTCTTACGTCAAGATTGCTCTGGGACTCCTCCACACTGTTTGGCTTGTCCGATTAAGCGATGGATTAACACTGTGAGGGTCCCATATAGAGGCATGAACCCCCACCCCAGCGTTAATCCTCCGGGCCGCAATCAATCCCGCAGGCACTGTCCCTAGCACCGCAGACTTTTGCATCTTTGTTAGCCGCGCCAGTCTTGTTACATCTGTACTAACTAGAGTACCGTCACCTTGTTGGACAGTTAACAGCAAGAGAAAAACTCATTGGCTACCCTGCCAATTCATAGGGGGATTTTATAAGAATTTGTCGGCAGAAAATACTTTAAGGCCTTATTGCTTTAATTATAATTTTGACATTTTTACATTTAAACTTTCATTTATTTCTTTATTTTATTTCTAGAAAAAAGGAGCGCCAATGTGTGTCTTCTGGGATATGCGTATAAACAGTATGTTATTAGTTTTCTTTATATTTATTTTTATGTCATCTGAGTATATTTCATATTGTTTTCATAGCTCTCATATCATCATTTGCTATACAATCACTAACGTTTATTCAAATGACAAACATTTAAATATCTTTACATAGAAATCAAACTTAGAAGTAAGAATAAATGTTAAGTTTAGGTTTTCTTTAGTAATATCAAGTATTTATGTTTGGATGTATTACTGACATGTACAGTAAGCACCTCTAGACCAGGGGTGCTCAACTCCAGTCGTCAAGCCCTCCCAACAGGTCAAGTTTTCAGGATATCCCTGCTTCAGCACATGTGGCTCAATCAGTCCCTGCTTTGGCACAGCATTAGTACCTTTTTAGTGTGTATGTGTAAGGTCCATGCACAAAGCCTACTGGAGCTGTGATTGTGAGGTCAAGCTGTTCACCACTCTTAAAACTGAATACTGCCCCTCCTGATATCAGTCCCAGATGGTGGCATCTAGATTGGTCCTATGAAAAATAGAATGGGTACTCATGCTTGTGATCTGCCGAAGATGTCCGGTTTGTATTGTGTCATGTTTTGCAATCATCTCTAAACTCATTAACACATTGAAATAATTACATATCACATATATTATTGACACTACATTGCGCGATCTCTTTTTCTACAAGGAAGTTTGTAAAACACCAGGTCATGTTTAAGAAAAAAATATTGCCCATTTGAAAATCCCCATTCTTCATTAGACACTGGTGCTGAGTGTCTTTATAAACCTCCAGCCCCAAAAGCTCAGTAATAATCAATAAGAGAGTCCTTACTCGCAACATACTGTGATTGATCTGTATCTGTTGATGTGTTGAACATAGTTTAGAGCATTAGAAATAGCATTAGATAGGCAATTGTAGTAATTATTGATGGGAATTAAAAATTATTTTGGTAATGTCTGTCTCCTGGAAGATTTGAGATGGTTGGAAATGTGCAGTAATACTCAATACCTCCTTACAGTGCAGCATATGAACTATCAGACTAAGAAACCTAGGACGTGTTGACAGCCATAGCTGCATTTCTAGTGACTATTAGTCATCCAATTTTACATTTCCCTCAGATGGCAGTGGGGGTTGGAACCCATCAGGCTGCACAGTGCTGGAAAATGAATCCAATGCTGATGAGACCGTCTGCCTATGCAATCACCTCACCCACTTTGGTATCCTGATGGTAAGCGAGAAATACCCCTTTACATCAAGAGTTTTCAGGCAAATGGAAACCTCTGAACCATGTTGGCTGCAACACTCTAAACTATACCTGTATCTGTATGTCGTGATTTTGTACATGGTCACAAGTTTTAAAGTGCATGTAGTGATGAATATGAATTTTTCATTGAAAAGAAGAGATAAGATGAAACCATAAAGCATGTAAGTCACTTAAAATCATTAGCGGAATATGTTGGCATGTCGACATTCATGCTCATTTTTTGTACAGTGTGTCATGTTGATACAGTATGTATGAATGTGCACGGAATTGTCTGCGTCTACTTTTTGTCTTTTTACGGCAAGAAAAACTTGGGCAGACAATTGTGACGCTCCTCTGGTGCACAAAAGTGGTGCATACTTGAAGTTAATTATTATATATCATTTACATACGGTACTGTATGTGCACCACAGACAACATCCAAACTCCAAACATTGGTGCATGGAGATGCACTAACTTGCTATTTGTCCGTGTGTCTGTTTTCTGATAACAGCACTTATAACACCATTGTACATTAATATGTGAAAGTAGAGCAACTAACTCATAGGTCAATAAATAGCAAGATATAACAAAGAATTAACATTAGGCTTAAGAGAGTTGAACACATGTACCTGCTACTTGGATTCTCAATATCTCCATCTCCACTCTCTTCCCCATGAGTTGTCTGTATCTTATCAGCTTCAAGCCAGATGTTTTTTTTTTGCTATTGGTTTGTACATTCCACTCTGCATCGCTACTCTCTTTCAACGTCTTCAGATACTCCTCATTCACCCTGGCTTCCACTGGTCTCTTTTCCTATCAGCTTATCCCTGGAGCTGCATGGATGGAGTGTATTTAAGCAGATGTGCTAAGAAGAACCCAGTTCACAATCACTTTATAATTATGCAATTTTTGTATTGAAAATACATCTTCAGTGCTGCACAACCACGTTTAGAAGCCTGTATGCCAAGTAGTTTTAATTACTTTTATTATATTAAAAAGTTTGTTTTGGAAAAGGGGCACAGAAAATAAAAAGGGGGGAAGGGGGGCGATGGGGTAGCAAGTCCATCACATTTTGAATCTCGCACATATATAGTCAGTTGTACAATAATTTGCAAGATGCAATTACATACATCAGTTCAATACTTTGATTAATTACCTGAGACCTTTTATGCCCAGTAGTTTTTAATGCTAATGTAGTTAATAATTAAGTAGAATGAATATACAATGCAAAGAGATGCAGTGTAAAGGAAATTCCAGGTGGCTTCTACAGGCTCTATAGCTCCAAAGTCCAAGTGATGGGGTTTACGTTAGAAACAAAAGCATGGATTATCTTCTGTGAAGGAGCTAAATAATCGCATACACAGTCAGCCAAAAATCTGCATAATTTTATATCTGAAATGTGCATACAGTATGTGCATGAAGTGGCTTATGCAAGAACCAAATCCTAGTTTGAATAAAAACTATTGTTCATATCCTACATGATCGTTATATCTATGCCCACCATTTGCTGCAGTTCTGTACAACGTTTTTATTGTCATTTTCACATTTGTTAGGGTGAGTGAGTAGCTACATTAACAAACTTGTTTTCCAATAACTGTGCTAGCATATGAAAATTGGGCACAAGAAGATAAAGTTAAAGATAAAGATATCCTCATCAACATGCCTTTGCACAGGACGTGATCTTTGATATCCCATTTCCCTAACCACAAGCAACTTCTTACAAATAACAGTACCATTACAATAATAATAAAAAAAAGTCATATGTACTGCTCAAAGTCTCTCTTCCTTTACAGGCATTTATTTAAAATGCATAATACTTTAGGTCTTTTTTTAAAGTTATGTTTACTAAATGCGGGCCATTTACAGTATAATAATATGACTGCATTACATGTAACGTTGATGCTAATACATATATTGCATAATTAGATTTTATATTACATTATATCATATCATATTGTATTGCATTGTATTACAGTATGTTGCATTGTACTATATATAAGCTATGGTCTTTCATTGGTGTGGTTGCAGCATGTGTTTCGTGGCAAAATAACTGTATTATGGGACCACAGATCTAAAAGTTGTACTTTACTGTTTGCAGGACCTGCAAGGAACCTCGCAACAAATTGACCAGAAAAATTCCCAAATCCTCACCTTTATAACATACATTGGCTGTGGAATATCTGCCATTTGTACAGCGGCCACACTTCTGACATACATTGCATTTGAGTACGTATTTTATTTCCGCGTTGCCTGGATTGGTTTATTCCTTTGCTTCCTGGAGTTGGTTGACTGCTGACAGTTTGTATGACGACACTTAAAATGCTGCATTTTTTTTTTCACTTTTAGAAAAATAAGACGTGATTACCCTTCGAAAATTTTAATGAACCTGAGCACAGCCCTGCTCTTCCTCAACCTTGTCTTCCTCTTGGACGGCTGGCTTGCATCCTTTGACATTGAAGGGCTCTGCATAGCAGTGGCTGCCTTGCTCCATTTCTTTCTTCTAGCTACGTTCACATGGATGGGACTGGAGGCTGTACACATGTATATTGCACTGGTCAAAGTTTTCAACACATATATCCGGAGATACATATTAAAATTTTGCATCATTGGCTGGGGTAAGTTTATCTTTGTAGTGTGTTACATTTTCTTCTAACTACATTGTCTGGCAAATCGGTTTGCTGAAATAATAATAATAAGCCTATTAGGCAAAATTCAGCCGTCTACTCCCAAAGCTATTTTAAACTATCTGTGTTTGTTTAAAAATAATGTGAAACTTTTGAGACATGTCAGTACAGTAGTTTCAACATCATTTTTATTTTGTGAAGCTGGTTTTTAAATGTTACCCTTTCAGAAAATGGAGTAATGCTTCAAAACAAACTTCTCCTTTCACTTTATATACATTACTCCATACGTGTTTTCTCATTTTTAATCATTCTCAATTTATTTGTTATACTGTACACAATATGTTACCTTTGACCTATTTGTTTAACCATTTTTTTCGCCAGAAAGGATGTATGAAGGTAAATATGATTTGTATGGTTTATTTGTATTGTAGGTTTACCCGCCGTAGTGGTTGCAATTGTCCTTGCGAGTACATATAAAAAAAGTGCATACGGGAAAAGCGTGTATGGCAAAGATACTCAGGGGAATGGAGGTGATGAATTGTAAGTAATGAAAATGTTTGAATATGTATTATCTTATGTAAGATTTTTGAAACTGTATAAAAGTTCAATGTCTTGTGTGAATATAAGCCTTCGTAACAATGGTAACCTTTTTCCCCCCAGCTGCTGGATAAATGATAAAATTGTTTTCTATGTGACCTGCGTCGCCTACTTTGTAATCATGTTCCTGATGAACGTAGCCATGTTCATTGTGGTGATGGTGCAGATCTGTGGAAGGAATGGAAAGAGGACCAATCGCAGCGTCCGAGAAGAGGTCCTGCGGAACCTGCGCAGTGTTGTCAGCCTGACCTTCCTTCTAGGAATGACCTGGGGCTTCGCCTTTTTTGCCTGGGGCCCCCTGAACCTCCCCTTCATGTACCTGTTTACTATTTTCAACTCACTGCAAGGTATAAAGAGTTTGGAATGTTATCCTCCACTGACTTGATCCATATATGCCGCTTTTCAATACATGCTGTAAAGCCATATTCCATATTAGTGAAGTTCTGGGTTCCATTCAGATGAGGGAAGCTCTGACTTCTATTCATTTAAATAGAGCTCAGAAGTTCACTAACACGAGGACGACAGCCTCATTGCATGTTAACTTTGCACCATACAGTAGATGTTCCCTGCCTCAGTATAGTTTGGACGAGATTTTGAGAAATGATAAAGTGAGTCTAAAGAATGAACTGTAGTAGAGAAAAACAGGAAAGAAGCGCAATGCCAGGGAGTCAGGTGGTATAAAGAAAAAATTCTATTTATTCAGCACAAGTACAAAACATCACCCAAAGGAGGTGAAATCCCTCCTACGCGTTTCAGACACGAATGTCCTTTATCAAGGAGTACTCCTTGCTGAATAAATAGATTTTTTTCTTTATACCACCTGACTCCCTGGCAGTGCGCTGCTTTCCTCTTTTTTTTTCTATGTCTGAACTTCTGCATCAGCGGCTGGCACGCCATTATGGACTCTCCAAGACTCAAGGAGTGGGTAAGATCTTTTCAAGATATTTTAATGTGATTTATGGACATGGATGAGTACCAATATGTGTTATATTTCCTCCAATGAGGTTGCATCAAGGTGATATATAGCATTATTGATTGTTTCCTTCAGGAGAAGTTATATTGATTATTGACTGGTCACTCACATATCACACTTTATCATATACCCACTCCATATTAGAGTCTCATGCATGAGCACCATATTTGGATTATGTTTGATGTTATTGCGTGAAGATATCACCGTCTCTGGAGCACCCACTTTCTATATACATTGAACTCTTTAAAGTATGAACTGCACTTTATTCACCATGCTGCCAGCAAATGTTATAGTATCACCCCCACTGTTGACCATTTCTAGAGTACCTCCTCCCTGGCCTGGTTTATTTGAGACATGTTTCTCACTTTGATCTGCACTGGCTTCCAGTGATCTTCGGGGTTCGGTTCACGTTGGCTGTAATGACCTTTAAAACCGTGCAAGGTCAAGAGCCTGCCTATCTGCAGTCTCGTTTGAAGCCGCAGAGGGATACTGTCTATGATCTCAGGTCCACCACGGGGGGAGGGAGGGTGGCAGAGGGAGGGTGGCAGGGGGAGGGTGTATGCCTCTCCATGCTAAGGGTACGGCACCATGGCCTTGTGGGCAGTTTCAGTGGTCTGGAACCCTCTACTGCCAGAGCTCAGATGTATATTTACTTTACCACTGTTTCGGGCGCAGTGAAATACTTACTACTTCCTTATTGCTTTTCCTGTGCAACACAAGAGGTGACATTAGTGGGAACATTTGTTTGCACTTTTTTCTTGTAGATATTGTTTAGCTTAACAGAATTTTTTTTCAAATGTGTTTTTTATTATTTGCATTGATCCTACCCATTTTAAGTACAGAGGATACTTGATAAAGGCATGAACATGCAGTGGCATTTTTCATTCAACACAAACATATATTCGTTACAGGTTTATTTATATTTGTTTTCCACTGTGCAATGAAAGAAAATGTACAAAAACAATGGAGGAGACATCTCTGCTGCGGAAAACTTCGACTAGCTGATAACTCAGGTAATATTTCAGTTAATTGGAGATTGAAAAAAAGAATAATGTTTTTCTGTAGCCTCTTGTATGCACATGTAGCAACAATGAACAATATAATTAACAGCGCTCTGAAATTGTTTTGCAAGCTGTATAGTGTAATGGGAAGGCCTCAGGACTTGCAAAGAAAAAATTGGCGTCAGCTAATATCTACTTCATTATAATAACTTCCCATGAAATAATATTTCATGCAGCAGATATTAGCTTAACAGAAAATAAAATACTTTATTTCTTAGTTTTGTTATGTAATGATGTATTATTGCATTTGTTCTAATTTGAGGGGACACATTAGAGCAATTGCTATATGCTTTCGTTTGGGTTGCCAAGACAAATTCAGCAATATGTATTTAACTACTACAATAGGGCGTAGGATACCTCACTGTCCATTCAAATGAAGGTGCCTTATAGTTTGTAAGTCTGTGCCAGTGTTGTACCTGATAAACCCTACAGTACATTTATACTTTAGGAAAAACAATCTTAAATTCAGATTAACACTGTGAGTCCCTGTGCAGTTTAGTTCTTAAGAGTCAAAGACACAAAACAAATGTCTATACTAAATCTAATTATATTGAAAAGTATTAGGACAAATCTAGTTATTAAACTTTTGAAAATTGCAGTCCTCTATTGTACAGATCATTTTCATGATTATGTACTGTAAAGTGTCAAATTTCTGTAAGAAATTATATGTATAGAAGACATGAAAAGTCACATATTGAAAGTCAGCAAGGAGTCAGGACAGCTCAATATGGGATATTGCACCCAATCTGGTAGTTACTGCCATTAAAATCGTGGCAGTTACCACCAGATCGGGTGCTATAGACGCATCACACTTTGATGACTCCTGGCGTACTGTATATTCTTTACCAATTAAAAAAAATTACATGTTTCTAAACATTTGATAGCTAATTCGCCATCAGGAGGTATTTTATGGAATAGCAAATATTGTCCATAATATAATTTCTTTCGCCAAACATAATTGGTGTGTGCATATTTCTGTTTTGTAAGATTAGAGCCAGCTTTGCCTCGAGCCTTGCATAACTTCTATCCATCAATCAAAAATAAATATTAAGCTTTCTTTTTTTTAAATAATTATCATGGTTCTCTTTCTCGTGGGAATATTTCTTTTTCTTCTGTAACAGAGTGGCCTTCGTTTAATTTTCTTTTCCAGACTGGAGTAAAACTGCAACTAACAATACAAAGAAGGTCAGCTCAGATAATCTTGGGAAATCCCTTTCCTCCAGCTCCATAGGCTCAAACTCTACTTACTGGACATCTAAATCTAAATCCAGCTCTAACCCATTCTTTAAAAGGAACAGCAGCAGCACAGGTAAGCCACAGAGCCTCACCCTTTATAATTTTTCTTGACTCGAAGCTACAACAAAAGATGACATTTAGCTTAGAAAAGTCATGGGAATTACTGGTAACTACTTGTTTACCAGACATTTTGTTCCATTTTTCAGAGTTGATATTAGAGATGGGCACAATTGCGGGTTCTAAATCCAAGCAAAGTTCGAGTTCTAAGTGGAGTTTTGAAAGAGCTTGCGAATCAGAGCAAAATTCTAGCAAACGCCCGAGAAAGGCTTTGTGTTTATTTATTTTTTTAAAGAGGCCGAATGAACTTTTTGAAAATACCTACAAAATTTTTGCAAAAAGATCAAAGGTTAAAATTATTTGACCAAATTTCCACCATTGTTTTATAAATGCAAAATCAAAAGTCAAGTTCTGGCAAAACTAAAACCAAAGCACAATTTTTTTTTTAGTACCAAAACACCTCTGAAAGTGCCCGGCCTTAATATACATTTCCATGTAATCATATCTGTCTTCAGAACATAAAAAGAAACAATGTTAACTTACAGATGAGACAACGATTATTCTAAGGCTTGCCTTAAACTAGCCCGGTTACATGCTGGGTACATACTGGGTGTAACCTGGCTAGTTTAAGGCAAGTTTAAGGCATTTCTGCATTGACTAATGACCCATCGGATTAACACAGCAGGGGTCCCTGGCAGTCCCATTCATTTTGAATGGGACTGCCAGGGACCCCCGCTGTTAATCTGATGGGCCATTAGTCAATGCAGAAATGCCTTAAACTTGCCTTAAACACGACCCAGCATGTACCCAGCATGTACCTGAGTCTTTTTGGCGATTGCCACTGGTTTGTGTTAGAATAACCGTCTGCCCTACAGTTGGTTTTCATATTACCCAATACAGTTAATAGGCCGTTTTTATATATATTATATAAATTATATTATATATTTATTATTGTTATTTTAATTTTTTTATTGATTTCAGTTTGCTTTCGATGGAATTTAGTAAACTTCTTCACTGCTAAAAAAAATATGCTGCACTATTTTCTTGTTCCCATTTTCAAACTGGTTTAGCATCTCTCTATCACAGTTGCTACCAAATCCCAGTGCTGTTATCTTTAAATGGTTGCGTTATTTTTAAAAATCTGGACTGCCTAAAGCTTTGCTCCTAAAATGGAGGATGACTCCAAGGACGTATTAAGGCAGGATGTTGTAATCTCCCCTCACCATTCAAAAAAAATAGAAATATCTTAGGCTGTTCAGGATATCATATATGACTTTGCTATTTTCTCACTCACTTGAGCAGTTTGGAGGAGTAATGTGTAGCTCAACAGTAGGAAATTTCAATGAAAATATGTTTTAATGAAACAGAAAAGGTCAGCTAGCAGGGCAATTCAGAAGCTTAGTGAATTCCATCTATCGTATACAATACACTTTGTGATACAGTAGATATTGTTCACCTGTCTGTTACTCCCACAATTGACCCAGGCGTTCATATGTTTATGGTATAGATAATGGCTTCTAAGAGCATTCCTTAAGCAGAGGTGGAGTCATCCAGGTAATGTTCCTGTAAGGTTTGTGGAATGCATGGCCTTTCAGCAAATGGGTTGGGTGCTCTTGCATGAAGTCATACAAGGGAGACAAACAGACTTTGATCTAATCAGAAATTCTGCTCATTCTGCTCCTACACCTTATGCCATCGATTCTCATTGCTGTGGTGATAAAGGTTTACATTTGCTTTTCATTCTGTATTGCATCAAGGGTGATCTTGATTCTTCTTGATAAAATAACATGGCAGGGATGTCAAATAGCTTCACAGGCACACTCATTATTATAAAGACTGTCTTACCTAATATTAATTACAGCCAAATGAATAGCAGATACAATGTGAATGATAAATATATCATGTTATATTGATAGAAGACCAGGGCTTCACTTCTTAAAGAATGATGTTGAACAGGAACAGACTTCTAGCTATTGTGTATGCTGTTTCATTACAGACAAATCCAATGTACTGTATAATGCAAATATGCTTAGAAATATTGATGAGTGTGACCTCATTTCTGCATAGTTTGGTTTGTAAGACTTTAGCCTGAATTCACTAAACTTCTTTAAAGAAGACATTTTATTTTTATTTTTACCGGGTATTTCGGTAACTTGTTATCACATGAAATAACACATTTGACTGTATGAGTTCAGTTTAACGGCAAACATGGAAATGAGCACGAAAATTAGCTAATAACGCCTGATTACTTATTCACACTACACTAAACTCTCACGTGCTGGCCACTGTGAATTTAATCATGGATGTTTGATTCAGTTTAAATATTTTTAATTGCAATGGCAGTCTTTTTTTTATGTACTTTATCTGTACCAGTAGAAGAGCATGGGCTAGTGAAGTAAGAGAACAGTGACCCTGATGCAATTTTTGAAAGAACAGAACCTATTTTACTATGATTCTCTATAATCATATGCTTGTAAGAGTTTCCCTCTGATGCATTCCTCATGCTGCCTATGTCTTTTCCTCCACGAACCAATCTGGGTTGCTTCCTGTTCCTATATGCACAATCTGATGTCTACCTAATAGTATATATATATATATATATATATATATATATATATATATATATATATATATATATATATATTTTTTTTTTTTTTAATAAAGGAAATGGTGTTTGACTTTTAGAAACATGCACTGATTGTAAAGTTTACATTTATACACAGCGACTGCCATTGATATGCAATTTTGGCCATTCTTAGAGCATCAGTGCCACTTATTTGTGACAAAACTGAGCAAGTAAGAAATTCATTAATTAATATACTCTTTGCTTATTTCTTTGTATGGCATGATATATTTGTTTGGGACAACATAAGAATGGAAAAAAAATCTTATAAGATGTAACAGATATATTTATATAAATTTCAGAAATACAATTTTTGTTACTCCTCTCCCAGATTTTAGACTCTGCAAAATCCATCCATAAAAGGACTATATATAGTTCTTTCTCAAATAATGTAATACATACAGGACACCTACAAGCTCATATTGAACCCCCAAAATAACCACAACATATATATAAGCATATAAGTGTCACAGAGGAGTGCTACTGAGCATGGCAATATATATTTAAAACCAGAGACAGAACATGAAACACAGACAGAGCTCAGTGCACATCCAGTGAAACTTATACACAGTACAGTGCCTAAATATATATGTATAGATATCTATTAAATAAAATTGTCTAAATCATTCTTCCTGGTAATGCACAGGTTATTAAGAATTTATATTAGTGTTAGGGACCCTTGAGATGTGGTCTGCCGTGTAGTGGCTCAGGGGCTTACAACACTTTGGCCAAAATGTTAAACTAAAAGACCATTTTATGTAATAGATATCTATACATATATATTTAGGCACTGTACCGTGTATAAGTTTCACTGGATGTGCACTGAGCTCTGTCTATGTTTCATGTTCTGTCTCTTTTTTTAAATCAAATAATGTAATATCAGAAACCTCAAAGCATTTGCAATACGTCTTTATTGCACGTCAAACACCTAATGAATGATCAAACGTTCCTGATGTGTCTCTAAATTACACAAAAGTGCATGCTGCTTACTCAGAAGGTCTGATAAAGAAATAGCAGTAATTAATACAGACATACTTAGCAGTTTCTTGTTTATTTAACTTTTACAGGTTATATTTTTGGTGACAGACCTTCGGTCAAATTTACCCCGGTGGACGGTGAACAGACATCAATTCTTCCAGTTCATCATGTTATTGACAAGGTCAAGGGTTACTGTAACTCGCATTCTGACAACTTCTACAAAAACATCATCATGTCAGATTCCTTCAGCCACAGCACAAAGTTCTAGTCCCCAAGGAACCCTGCAGCAATCCAGAAAAATGGAAACAGTTGCTGCTTCGTGAAGAAAACCTAAGATAGAGACTGAAAGGGAACAAGAAAAGAAATTTGATACTAGGAAATGGAAAGCCAGTGTTCTTGGATTGGGTTATCTTCTGATTTCCTCTAAAAAGACTGAAATATGTCCAGACACTTTTCAGTATCCCACTAGAAGGATGGCAAAGAAATAGAATGTCGGTGGAGCAGACAACTTTGTCTTTCAGAATAGACTTGGTCTGCTGGGCAATATACCTGCATACAAAGAAGGAGAACCAAAAATAACATATTCCTTGGCTTCTTATGGAGCACATGTTGCTGAACCCGTGTATGATATTTATAAAAAAAAAAAAAAAAAGACTTAAACGCCTCTCTGTTTTATGCTGGTACATCAAAATCAGTTAGGACCATAAACCAATCATATGCTTTTAACTACAGATAATCCAGAAAATGGGAATTGTCTTGAGCCAATACACTTAAATCCGGACGTCTATAAAGTGAATTACTCTTTTCAGATATTCAGTGTCGTTACTGAACTTTTCACAGACATCTGTACTAATGTTTTATAGCTGTTGAAAAGGACGACAATCAGGAATCAGCAGGCTTCCTGCTTCTTTTTTTTTGTTATTTCATGGAGTTAATGCTGTGCTTCAGATTTCCACACTCACCCTATGAAACTGCCCTAAAGATTTTTTTGCAATACATTTTATGGTGAATTTAGGAAACTGATATGTATTTAGAAACTTAATCTAATAATCAATAAGAGAATACAGAAAGCCCTGTTTAGCAGCGCAGAAATGTGGTTTACAAAAGCATGTAAAGGGAATAGAATGGATTATTTGCAGTTTCTGATGCTGTACCTATTTAAGACCATAGTCATATAATGGTATGTATACCTATAATCTACAAATACAGTAATGACATATTTGAAAATGGACATTGTTGATAAATCCAGCACCTAATAAGTTTGGCAACTTGCAAAGCAAGAAGAAAACAAGCAAATGGAATAGCAACTCCAAAGCTACAAACAGTGCTATATACTGTACATACTGTACCTGTAGCAACTACTGTGACTAACCCCTAAACACACAAAATCCTTCAGGGACATCATTTGTGTAGAGAAATGTATAATAAATCCACCAGCACTCTCCGTTTCATTCATTGACAGCAGTAAGACTGGAGCAGCAGATCCCAAACTGCAGTGATCAGCTCTAAAGTAAAAATGTAAGAATATATCACAAAAGCTTGCTGATATTTCATAATGTATACCTAAATGTGTGAGATGCTTTTTTCTCCACTTTTCATGTTTGATTGCATTTGTTGGGTATGATGAATACAGTATTTCAGTATAGCACGCTGATACTTGCGTTTTATGGCAACTATTTTAGCCTACTGCTTTTTGACAGTTGAGTGTAAAAAACTAATGATCTAATTTATGTCAATGGCAATTAACAGTGGATCAGGGTGCATTACCCCACATCAAAGCTTGATTAATCTTCTCCCTTTGAGCTCCCTAACATTAAACAAGGATCAAAGAAGACAGTTTTCTAGATCCTAAAATTGAACTTGGTGACAAGGTCATTGAATTTAAGACATGCAGAGACCAAGGGGCCTGTTTATATGATCATTGAGTGTTCAGTAATACCCGTAAGTATATTTTAATTTTGATCCACCAAGAAGAAACACAACTAATTAATGCAATTTGTGCCGTGACCGATAAAGTTTCTAAAAATTTAAACTTATCTTGGACATATACAAAAACCCTTGCACAATCATGCCTCAGTGCTGTATGGTAACCATAACGTAATGTAAGAGACCTGCCATAGAGTATATCGTTACTCCACATGAAAAGTATACCAAAAGGGAAGACAACTCACAGCGAAGAATGAATTCTAAGAGTGCTTATTAAAGAGTGGAATCATTGTTCCAATGTGTCCTTCAGATTAACATACAGTCTGCGTACCTGTATATGTTGCAAAGTTTGTAAAAGTAGTCGTATAGTTTTTTTTTGTTTTTACTACCATGTAGTAGAATTTTAATCTTTTTTTAAAGCCAATGATTTGATTTTCAGCTTCTCACCGTGGTGGGCCTTCCATGTCAATGCTCGGCAGTTAATCTCCAGCTTCTCAACGCTGTGTATTGTGTATTAATTCCTCACTGTACAGTATCATGATTTTTAACCTTTCACGACCAAACTGTTTCAATGTTTCCGCAGTTATGCATCTGCTGTCTTTGACATGGCCTGCCTTGTACATATTTATTTATTTGTTTGGTTGAATGTGTCAAAATGTGGCTGTTTCTCTGAGCTTCACAATGTCTGCTTTCATCCTATCCTCATATCACATTGTGGTGGAAAGGGGCCTCGTGAGATATTCAATGATGTTATGTAGAGTTGGTGGAACAATTTATACCACCTGTGCCTTTCACTGTAACAAGTAAAATGACTGTGTGAACTATTAGTCAATGGAACTTAGAGCAACTGATGTTATGATAATAGCTTGTTTTAAACAGAAAATCTAATTTTTAAATAAATATGAATTTCTTTCATTTATCTTGTGTTTTCTTTGCATGTGCATATTTAGTAATATTGCTTATTCATTTTTTTCAATCGCAATATTTTACTCGATGAAGAGGCATATTTGCAGAAAAATGTCGGTCAACTTTTATTACTTATGTACATTTTTGTACCGAGCTAAGGAAGCCAAGTATTCAAAGATGAGCCCTTACTATAATTCATAACTCAAAACGCAGGCACCATATGAGCAACATTTATATACATTGTAAAAATAATTGCAATTATTTACATTGAAAAGGTATGAAATGCTCAATGCTTCAGTCCCACAGGGACCATCCATAGGAGTTGATCCTGCCGTGGTCTATCAATGCAAATAAATACAAATTTACAATATTTCTGAGTTCTAATACTACATGGTCTCAAGACTTTTTGATGTCAGTACTACACATTGGATTTTGGTACAACTGCACCTTTAAAAATATCAGTGATTATGTAAGTCTGTACCACCATCTATAATTCTCTACATTTCACAGGACAAAATGTCCTGTAATTCTTCTCTGTATTTTAAACTACAAGTCTAGCAAGCACTGAAAGGCCAAAATATCCTTTATTTAGTTGTTTATGCAACCTTTTAACAAGTCTTCCTTTACATTTTTACTCAGAAACCATCGGTAAATATGTGCTTATAAAATCGTATGCTTTTTGTCACAAAAAAATGCATGCGTTTTCTCTCCAGATGAATAGTGGTTGAATACAGTATAATAATGGATGGATTTTTTCTCTTTGCAAAAGGGGCATTGCATTGGCGTCAAATATGTGTGAAACTGTCCAAAATGCTGTTGCAACAGTTTTGGCTTTTTTTTACATTCCAAATTATATTCCTTGCAAAACGTTTCACCAAGCCTCAAAGGGTTAACAATGTCGCACAATTAGTACGCTTTCACCAGAATACTGCCAAAGAGTGAGAAAAACACAATGTACTGTATGGGCCCTATTTATAGTCAGCATTAAGCAAATCTAGAGATTTTAAGGAATTTCTTAAGTGCAGTTAGCAATTTTAGGGAATTTAGCAAATTAGCATATGAAATAAAATTGTAGTGCAGATTAAGCTGCTGTTTATATTTTTTTTTTATTTTTTTCCTCTATTCAATATGTGCATCAATACAATGTACACACTGACAAGTGATTAGCTAAATTGCCGATCGATCCGTTCTCCTGTGATCGATCATCGACGATTCAGCTCGGTGGTTCACTAAATCCCTGTCAGTGCAGCAGAATAGGACCCAAGATGCAAAGTTCTGTGGGGAAGATCATGTGACCATGCCGTCACTAGATACAATTGGTGCACTGCTAGAGAGAGGGCAGGGCTCAAACGGGGTGTGCCAGAGCCTGTTTCAGAAGAGGAAGGGAATGTGACTTTGTAAATGGTTGCTATAGAAAAAAAATATGCTTGTTACATTATAATACAGTACATTAAAAATGTCTTAAATATTGTTTTTCTTCTTTTTTTTTTTAAATGGTACAAGTATTTTCTCATAGTACTAGATAGATTTATTTAAAATAAAAAAAAGCACATGTAGGATATTGCTTGAACTGCAGCTTTAATGCTTGGCGAATCACTTGAGAACTCCTGACACATTTGCACATTTCTTCGCGGATGAAAAGGGCACATTTTGTCTGTTTCGCAATCTCTAGTTTCAAATGTAAAAAAGGCAGAACTGTTGTTTGCATCAACATCATGGTGCAAATGTAGAGAAACCTTGAAAAGGAAAAATGGTTCTCAAAGGTTTTGAATTGTGGTACAAAAAAATAAAAAAAGCACAAGGGCAGGAGAAAAGATGCGAGGGGAAGGAGCATGAGAAAGGTCAGATAGGTGCAAAGAGCATGAGAAAGATTATGCAAGGAAAGATAAGCAATGCAGGCCAAGGGGAAAAAAATCAGTAAGAAAATAGCAAGCACTGAGGAGCCTGGTACTAGTGATGATTAGCAAAGAGCGAATAGGCAAGGTTACAGATCAGGAAACAAAAAGCATGCCACAGGTTTTTCATCCTATTTATATATTTTTTTTAATTGTTCGTAACTGATTAGCAACACAAAATTCTAAATACAATTACATTTCTTTGCACGCTGACATACAGTGGCTCAGCTCCCATATTCTCAAGTGAGGCTACTAGTGGAGACTGGTGTGTGTGAGAGAGGCAGAACTGTACTGTATGTAAATATTGATTGATTTCTAAACTAACAGAACCACTGCTCTTTATCTACAAGACCATGGTTTCCCTATCCTATAAAAAAAACCTACATTTATTATTTCTGTTTTCAGAGCATAAAACGCATAGAATCAGTTCAAAAATATTTATTTTCAACAATTATTTGAAGCAACATTTGTTTTTTATCTGTACCTGAACTGTGGTGGGGAAGACCCCCAGGGTGGTGGGGAGTCCCCCTAAAGCTTAACCGTGCTATTTTCAGCTCTGGGTTCCAAGATACTTAAAAGTTTTAGGTGGCCTCTCTTTGGTGGCCATTTTGTTTTCACTTGAAGGGGGAAAAAGACCAGCATTGAAAACTAAGTATATTGGGAACCTGAGGGTGCCCAGAGCTGGATGAAACCTCTATTAAAGAAACCCTCCCTCAATCCACTTAACACAGATAATTACCGACCAGTTTCTAATATTCAAGTTTTAGCTAAAATCATTGAAAAACTAGCCCTGAAACAGTTAGTGAACAACCTAACCAGATTTAATTTGTTGGACTTCCACCAATCTGGATATAGAAAACATTACAGCACTGAGACGACACTGATAGGTGTCACTGTCCATCTTATAGCAGGCAAGAAAAGGAGAGGAGAGACCACATCTCGCCAGTATTACAAGATCTTTACTGACTCTCAGTGGAGCAAAGAGTTTATTTTAAGATCTTGACCCCCTTACCTTCAGAACTGCCTAATCAGTAACACCCCCAATCGGGCTCTCAGATCTGCCATCGCCCCTCAACTGATTGAGTTTCAGTTTAAGGTCAATATAGCTGGTGGGAGAGCTTTTTCAAGAGGCGCCCCAAGACTGTGGAATAAACCCCTGCTGTTTAAAAAAAAAATCAGAAACCTTTACTCCCATTCAGAAAGGAACCAAAAACCTTCCTTTTTAAACAAACATTGCAAGCAGACCCTAATACACTGGCACTCAGCTTTCATACTCCATTTAACGTTTCCCACCCTTTATTTGTCTTCCTCGTTGTTCCTCTGTATGTTTTCTTTCTGTAGGTTTCAGTCGTAGGTCTATGATGGGTTCCCCCGAAGTTCCTACACATGCTCTAGTAATGAGTTTCTTAGTGAGTAGATACATTTGTTT
Organism: Ascaphus truei; assembly: GCF_040206685.1. Taxonomy (NCBI): domain Eukaryota; kingdom Metazoa; phylum Chordata; class Amphibia; order Anura; family Ascaphidae; genus Ascaphus; species Ascaphus truei. The sequence continues at coordinate 243,269,701 of NC_134486.1, forward strand.
AAATGCTGAAGAAGAAAAAAAACAGAATCGGGATTGCTACTTTAACCGTTAATAGTTAAAGTACCTTAATGATGTACCTGGTACAGCATGGGCCTTGGTACAGCAAAAGCCCTTATGACATTCCTTATGACATATTTGTTGTCTTGGGGCAGATGAGGCTTACCGCTCCAATGGAAATGGAGCTCCTACCATTTCCATTTTCGCCATCCAAGGACTGGTCAATACTGAAACTGCTGGAGGTTTAGTACCACTGGAACCTGGGCACTGTAAAGGTTAAACATAGTTATTATACTTGATTGATTTGGAGAAGTCAATTATCAAGATTAAGGACCTCATGCAGTAAACGCTGATAAAAAAAAATCGCCAGGGTTTTTAAATTGTCTTTTTTGACAGCGTTGCTATCACGGTATGCAGAAAGCCCTGAATACCAGTAAAAGCTACATTTGCAAACATGGCGAGTAGCCGGTGACTAGAAGATCGCCCCTCTGAAAAGGGCTCACCCGATGAGTTCTATCTGCTGCAGAGAGAGAGAGAGAAACGCCTCTCTGCGCAAATCTCGGCCTAAATAAAAAAAATTGAATTTAAATTTTATTACTAGTGTAGATGAGCAGGGGGTCTCCGGAGCAGAACCACGTTGATTTTAGGTTCGGGGAACCCCTTCTTCTTGAGATACAGCCCCGTTATGGGGTGCCGGTATCTCCAATGCTTTTGATTCCCACGGTCATGTGACGCGCGACATTTCATTGCATAGGAGATACTGGCACCCCATAACGGGTCCTGTATCTCGGGAAGCAAAAGGTCCCCGGACCTCAAATCAACAAGGTTCTTCTCCGGAGACCCCTTGCTACAATACACTAGTAATAAAACCATAATAAAAAATTTAACACATTTGTTACCGTAGCGGCTATCTGCTATGATAATGAAGCTCCTTTAATGTAATTTGTATTAATAGTTTGCTGGAGCAGGTGTCTCCTGAGATGAAGTGTTTTGATTTCAGCCTCAGCGACCCCCTGCTTCCCGAGTTACAGAACCTGGTATGGGCATTGGGTGCCAGTATCGCCGCCATTTTTAAATCGTCCGCGGCACGTGACACGGAACATTTAAATAATGAAGAAGATACCGGCACCCCATATCTGGGCCTGTAATTTGGGAAGCAGGGGGTGCCCAAGCCTGAAATCAATGCGGTTCAGCTCATGAGACCCCCTGCTCCCGCACAGTATGAATAAAAACTACATTAAAGCAGCTTCATTACCTTAGCGGTTAGCCGATAAGGCAATTAAGGGGTTAAGGTACAATAGATGCTTTATTGAGGGCAGAGATGTTGATTGTAGTGGGTTCTTGGCCCTCTGCCCCCAATAAACATTACAATATGTATTAAGTACCATTACATAACCCACCCCCTGTATCCCAACATAAAACCATTTAATTTAATTTCACACAGGATTAATAACATAGGCTGGCGGGTGTCCCTGGGTGGTCCCCATGGGTGTCCGGGGCCCCACAAAGGGTCCTTGGATGAGCCACGTGGGTGTCTGGGGGTCCCCGGGTAGGTCCAACAGGTGTCTGGGGGCCCTCAGGTGGTTCCCATGGGTGTCCGGGGCCACAAAAGGGTCCCTGAGTGGTTCCTCTGTGTGCCTGGGGGTCCTCGGGTGGTTCCTGTGGTTCCCCGCTGACCTGCAGTAGCAAACCTGTTGTAAAATAAATAAATATGACATACATTGCAGTAAATACACCTCCCCCCCTACCAAACACATACAGTACAGTAATGTGCAAAATAACTATTAGCCAGATATGGATAATAGCTCATTTGCCCATTATTTAATCAAATAATGTAAATTAAACCGTTCTACTTACCCCTTCCATCATGAAGGGCGTCCTCGTCAGCATACTGCAGGGCCATGTCCTCTGATGCCAGCAACAATACATAAAAAAATACAATCTAATGGCCCCTATAGTAATTAAGTAAGTAATTAATTAACCCCTGTCCACCGCTACCCACCCTGGAGGCCTAACCGTCCACCCAGATCCACTATGCCTCAATCAGACTTAGAACTATGCAACTAATTTTGACAGATTTATTATAAATCATTCTTCCTGGTAATACACAGGTTATTAAGAATTTATATTAGTGTTAGGGACCCTTGAGATTTGGTCTGCTGTGTAGTGGCTCAGGAGCTTACAACACTTTGGCCAAAATGTTAAACTAAAAGACCATTTTATTTAATAGATATCTATACATATATATTTATGCACTGTACCGTGTCCAAGTTTCACTGGATGTGCACTGAGCTCTGTCTGTGTTTCATGTTCTGTCTCTGGTTTTAAATTTATATTGCCATGCTCAGTAGCACTCCTCTGTGACACTTATATGCTTATATATATGTTGTGGTGAATATAGGTAGGGCTGCAGTTTCCGCAGAGCCTGAACAATGGCCAGGCATTCTTTTTCAAATGTGGCATAAGCCACTTCTCTGGGTAGGAGCTTCCTACTCGGGTACACAATAGGATGTTCACCTCCTTCCTCACCCACCTGGCTGAGTACAGCACCGATACTATAGTCTGAGGCATCGGTCTGTACAAGAAACTTATTTGTGTAATCTGGTGCAGCCAGGATGGGAGCACAAGCCAGTTCTGTCTTCAATGCCTGGAAAGCTTCTTCACAGGCAGGAGAGCAGCTACCAGAACCGAGAGTCGTTTCTGAGTCAAGTCAGTCAGGGGTTTAGCAATGGTGCTGTACTGGGGGACAAACTTTCTGTAATAGCCAGTAAAGCCATTACCTGCTTTTTGGTCCTAGGGGCTGGCCCTGCTTCAGCAATCCTGCTTAGCACCTGCTTACATGCACTAAGTGGGTTTCTCATGAATTATTGAACACAGAAATATCATCCAGGTATGCCCTTGCGTAACTCTGAATCCCTTCCAGTAACCTATTGATCAGGCGTTGGAAGGTAGCCGGGGCATTTTTCATACCAAATGGCATCACCAAAAATTCATATAGGCCACTGGGAGTGACAAATGCTGACTTCTCCCTAGCCTCCTGGGTCAGTGGGATTTGCCCTTTAGACAAATCCATGGTTGTCAGATACTTTGCACCCACAAGCTCATCTAAGAGCTCATCCATTCGGGGCATGGGATAACCATCTGACACCGTATGAGCATTGAGCTGCCATAGTCCACACAGTGCCGAGTGGTTCCATCCTTAGGTACCAGGAGTACCGGACAAGCACAAGGGCTCTGAGACGGTACAATTACCCCTAGGGTCAGCATCTCTTCTACCTCCCTCTCTATACTGCCTTTCACCTCTGCTGATATCCGATAGGCATGCTTATGCAGAGGTCTCTGATCACCAGTGTCCACTGGATGGTCAGTAATATTATATATATATTATCCGTGAACAGGATAACAGGCTCTAACATAGCCTTTGCCTGCACTCTCTGCCGCGCACTGAGCTGGGACCCTATCTCCACCTGCTCTATGGTGCCCCTGTGCCTACATTCCCCTAGGAGTTCAGGCACAGCATTGCTCACTGAGTCTCCCATCGGTGGGCTACAGATAGCCTTCACTGATGCCACACTGTGTAAAATACTCCTTAAGCACATTAATATGATAACACCTATTTATTCCTGTCTTTCCATCTAACTGTACAACGTAGTTGCACTCATTCATCCTCCTGAGTACCGTGTACAGTCCAGACCGGGAAGCCATTCATTTGTTCTGACGAGTGGGCTTCAGAACAAGCACTTGCTTTCCAGGGATGAATTCTCTGCTATGGGCATTTTGATCATAACAAGTCTTCTGCTTGGTCTGAGCCTCTCTGAGATTGGAAACTATATACAGACAAAGAGTCCCTAATGAATGCACTCATAAAGAATAGTGTGGTATGATAATTGTTAATTTAAAAACCTTTTAATTAGACATGCTAAAAAAAAATTTGTAAAGGGACTGGTTAAATAGATCCAAGACCCATCCCATTAACCGTCTAAAAGGTCATGTTGACCTTTTACAATAACAATTATAATAGCTGTTTAATATTGAAATAGGGCCCCCACTATCCATCGTTCCCCGGAGGGGGAAGACTAGAAGAGGAAAGGTGGGCTGGTGTTAGAAACAAAGACACCTGAGCGTACTGGGGCAGGTCGAGACGCCATCCATGATGACACAGACAGTAGACCCCGTAGTTCACAGTAGTCAAATAGTTAATCTTTCCTGTTATATATTGACTGATGGACAAACAAGAGCCCCGAATAAGAGTCTCTCTTTTTCACCATCCAAAAATTTTAAAGTTTTTGACTGGATTAAGAATACACACATATTTGTGAGGAAACTCCTTCTACACAAGTTCTTTAAAAGAAGAGAGCAACATCAACTTAGGGCTGAGGGTATAGAAGATTATGACTATCTAGATCTAGAAACCCTAAGAGATCTTACAGCCCTAGAGGAGGAAAGCTTAAGGACTCTGGGCGAGGGCCCTATTTCCTTAATGAAACCAAGATCAAAATTCACACCACCTCTCGAGACTAGTTTGAATGTGGCAACATTTATCAAGCTGGTTACTGTAACGCTTGCGCTTACCACGAACAAGGCGGGACCCCGGTACTGAGGTGGGAAAGTACAAGATTGCACACCCAAAGCAGCGGGAGCATGCCTGGAGGGTGGATAGTCAGCGTAGCTGGGTCTGGGTTGGAGAGAGTGGGCTAGTGTGAGTACTTGCCGGAGTCTGGGGGCAGAGCCAGTGGGCTGGTCAGTGTCTGTTGTGCCATGGTCAAAGGTAGGAGCCAGGAGAGTGGTAGATTGTCCATAAGATGAGGTCAGGCATGGAGATGTGTGGGTAGTCAGGTACAAGCCGGGGTCTTTATCCAGAGGTGGTCCAATAGTCAAGCCAGGTCGGTTCACAGGAAAGCAACAGAGAACACAGCAAGGCACAAGTAAAGCAAGGCAAGGCAAAAAAAACACAGAAACACAAGGTCACAAGAGTTATGCTCAGCAAAGCAGGAAGGGAAGTGAGAGTCTTAAATAGCACACAGGAACCAATGAGGCTGGGGGCGGAACAGAGGCTCGGCCTCTGCAGAAGTCAGGATAGACTGCAGGAGACAAGGGGCACTCAGGATAGTTGCCACGCACCTGGGGAGTGTTGCACTGCGTCACGTTAGCGCACCTTGCGCTAGAGAAGCGTGGCGCATCCGAGGGCGCAGCTAGACTCTGTGGCACGGCTAGAAGAGCTGCGCGTGTGCATGCGCTCTATAAACAGAGCAGGGATTCGCACGATCAGCAACCAGTGCAGAGTCTGTGATGAGGCAAGTAAGAAGGGAACATGCCGTATAGGACGTGTTCCCCGATTCCTTACAGTTACAAAGGATTTGGTAAAACTCAAAGCACAGATAATATCAAGTAACCTGACTGAGGCTGAGCGAACAGCTCTTAATGAACTACAATCCAACAAAACTATTACAATAAAGCCCTCCAATAAAGGGGGCAATATTGTAATATTAAACACTAGTGACTACGTCAAAGAAAACAGATCTCTACTGTCTGACAGAAACTGCTATCTGACACTAAAAAGTGATCCTACAGTACAGTTTACTAATGAACTTAAACTGATATCAGATCAAGGAATAATATCCAAGGCACATTCAAAAAGGAAATTTGAGGCACTTTTGAATAAAACACCTAAGTTAGCGACCTTCTATTCACTACCCAAGATCCATAAGGGCATGTGACCCCCACAAGGGTGTCCAATCGTCTCTGGTATCTCAAACATGACTGAACAAATTATCATCTATGTGGATCATGTTTTGAGATTGTTTTCATCTCATTGTCGTTGTACCTTCGTGACACAAAGGACGTGCTTAACAGACTAAATAATATCACTATTGATGAAGAAACTCTTCTGATTAGTCTAGACATTGAGTCCCTGTTCATATCAATAATTCCTGACAATAGCATTAAGGCTGTTGAATACTTTCTGCAAACCAGAAGTTGTGATTTTGTAAACCATAACCATTTGGTAGTTAGTTTATTGCAGTTCATACTAACACACAACTTCTTCACTTTTGACGGGAAGTTATATCATCAAATCAGAGGAACAGCTATGGGGACCACCAGAGGTGGTCTTCCAGGAGGTGTACCGTCTGTATACATTGTCCATTCTTTTATGGGCAAGGTATATAGACGATATCCTGATCCTGTGGCGGGGTACCAGGAAACTATTTGAGGAGTTCATTGGTGTTCTTATGAATGAATGAATTTAAGATTGACATATAAAATTAGTGAGACACAGGTCACCTTCCTGGACCTTACTATTATATGAACAACACAGGGTAGGAAAGAAACTTTGCAACACCGTAAAGATACTGTAACTAACAGCCTGTTACAGGCTGATAGTCATCATCCCCATCATCATGGGGATCCCAGTTGGACAGTTCCTTCGAATTAGGAGGAACTGTTCAACAGATCTGGATTTTGAAAAAGAATCAGCTTTATTAAAAGCTAGATTCAAAGAAAGAGGGTATAGCAATAAATCGATCAAAAGGGCTTACCAGAGAGCTAGAAAAACAGACCGCAATGATCTCCTGGCTGATAAAAGGATCATAAGAACGATAAATACATCGTATGGTTTATAGGAACATATAATAACCAATGGTCAGAGATAACTAACATTCTGAATACATATTGGTATGTTCTCTTAGAGATAGCGATTTGAGCAAAGTCCTGACCAATAGAGCAACATTGGTTAGCAGAAGGGCCACTAACATCAAAGATCTGGTGGTCCACAGCCATTTCCAACAAACAACCAATGAGACATGGCTGGTGAACAGATCTGTTGGTACCTTTAAGTGTAACAATTGTAAAGCTTGCTCTTCGCTACTTTCATGTAAATCGTTCTATAACTGGGATGACAGCAACAGTTACAGAACTAGACAATTTATAAACTGCAAAACGATGGTGGTTGTTTACCAAGCAGTCTGTAGCTGCAGGAAAAAAAATGTATGCAAGACCATCAGACAATTCCGACATAAGATCTTGGAACATCTGGGCGATATCAGAATTCATCGAGATATGCCATATGCAAATCATATGCACCATATACTGTACATCAGGGAGACATAACTGGCCTAAAATTCCTAGGGATTGAATCTGTTCCGAGAAACAGCCGTGGAGGAGATTTGGATACTGATGTCCTACAGAAAGAATCCCGCTGGATTTTTAACCTGGGGACATTATCACCCCAAGGACTCAATGAGGGGTTTGTCTTCTCCCCTTAATTTAATTGCTCACAGTTTCTGACTAGTTGTGTATGCTGCATTCTGTTTGTGTTACACCCCAGGATCCTATCGCCAGGTACAGTGATAATTATATAGTCAGTTACCAATTTATGGTCAGAAGATTAGCATTAATTTTGAACGATACCTCTCTCTTCCCTTCATAAGTACTGATAGTTTGTATGACAGCATTTGTCAGTATTAATCTTCAACGGTTATACTCCTCACAGACAGAATAGGCCATTTTTAGTGGCAGTTTAGTGCTCTGACTGTGGGGGATATCGGAGTACAGACTAGGTTTGTAGAAGGGGATTAATTATGACCCTCTGAGATAAGGACACCACAAGAGGTGGGGTGGGGTCTTTTTTTGGGGAGGTTGAGGGTCAATCAATGCGATTATGGCATCAGAAGTTGTGCTGAGGAATCCATTTGTCTGTACTTTCTACATTGGAGCCGTCTATCTGTGTATACTAGTGTCTATAGCAACAGAGGGGGTGTGGGGGGTCGCTTCCTCCTCTAATCACTGATGCCTTGAGGCCAGCCCCCAGAAAGATCTAAGCCTATTGAAAAAAGATGATGTCACGGAAGGAGGTGCTACATCGCAGCTCACAGGCTCTCTCTGGGTAAAGCAGCATTCAAGCCATACGTGTGGGGAATACCGAATCACCATTGTTCTTGATATCTTCTGACTGCAGCACTAGAAATAAGCCTAAGTATCAGCACAAACTCTTTTGATTCTTCGGTTGGGACTTTAGAACAAGAAATTTGTTCCCAACACTCAAAATAATGATAGAAATGAATAATGTCAAAATAATAGTTTTTAATGGTATAGAAGAATAATAAACAGCAGCATATACAGCTAAACCCCGTTATAACGCGCCTCGTTATACCGCGATTCGGTTATAACGCGGTTTTCCCGTGGCTCCCGTTTTTAAAAAAAAAAAAAAAAAAAAAAAAAAATTTTAAATTTTTTTTTACATTTTTTTTTTTGCACACTGCACACACTCACTGCACACACACTGCTCATTGCTCACACTGCCACACTGCACACACACTGCACACTGCACACACACTGCTCATTGCTCACACTGACACACTGCACACACTCACTGCACACACACTGCTCATTGCTCACTGCCACACTGCACACACACTGCACACTGCACACACACTGCTCATTGCTCACACTGACACACTGCACACACACTGACCACACTCACGCACACTCACACACACTTACGCACACTCACGCACACTTACAGACACTCACACACACTCACACACACACACACACACACACACACACACTTACACACACTTAGACACTCACACACACTCACACACACTTACACACACTTACACACACTTAGACACTCACAGACACTCACACACACTCACACACACTCACACACACTCACACACACTCACACACACTTACACACTCACAGACACTCACACACACTCACACACACTTACACACACTTAGACACTCACAGACACTCACACACACTCACACACACTCACACACACTTACACACTCACAGACACTCACACACACTCACACACACTTACACACACTTAGACACTCACAGACACTCACAGACACTCACACACACTCACACACACTCACACACACTCACACACACTCACACACACTTACACACTCACAGACACTCACACACACTCACACACACTTACACACACTTACACACACACTCAGACACTTACACACACTCACACACCCATATACACACACACACTTTCTCTCCCATATATACATACACACACACTCTCTCACTCTACACAGACGGGCCGCGACCAGCACCACCACCCGCTCCCCCCCCTCCTCCCGCGCAGGCAGCGGGAGCACCGGGGACAGCGGTGGGGAGAAGAAACCCCCCGCTACAACCTCCATGCAGGCAGCATGGTTCTGAGGTAAGCGGCGACCTGAGGGACATCCCCACTCCCATCTCCTGCCCCGCGGCCTGTCCCGCGGTGACAGGGTGAAGCGGGGACAGGAGGGACATCCCCGCTCCCATCTCCTGCCCCGCGGCCTGTCCCGAGGTGACAGGGGGAAGCGGGGACAGGAGGGACATCCCCGCTCCCATCTCCTGCCCCGCGGCCTGTTCCGAGGTGACAGGGGGAAGCAGGGACAGGAGAGACATCCCCGCTCCCATCTCCTGCCCCGCGGCCTGTCCCGCGGTGACAGGGGGAAGCGGGGAGCGGAGGGACATGCCCGCTCCCATCTCCTGTCCCGCGGGATGAATATGCGCTAAAGCGCGGCGGCCATTTTTTTTTCTCGCGACCCCGTTAGTAACGCGGTGGTCTCGGGGTGGACCCCGAGACCCGCGTTATAACGGGGTTTAGCTGTATTTGTGTTACGCAAATGACTGCTGAGGACAAAATAGTAGATCAAAATTATACAGTATACACTAATGTTGCAAAATACATAAAACAAAAAATCCCAAGTGAAGGGAGGGAAACATAATGGGATAGACAAGGAGAGAGAAAACAAGGGGAGGGGAAAACCAGGGAATAAGGGGTGCAATGTAACGTTTGGAGGCACCTGGCCCCTCCTTCTGGCCCGTTCCCTTAGATCAACAGATCCAGGTACTTCCCTTGTCCCTGTCAACATAAAAGTGTTCCCTAAAACGTAGTAGAGCAATAATAAATGCAAAAAACAGTAGGGGTGTCTATACCTAGAGACCCCACAGTGTGGTACTATACACAATGATTGTGTTTGACACCACTTCTAGACCAACAGGCTGTCCAACAAAATATAGTCTGATTATTTAAACCACTCCACCAAGTTTATAAGTGCAGATGTCTAATATCAATGATAGCACAGACCAGGCCTGCACAACTCCAGTCCTCGAGGGCCGTAAACAGGCCAGGTTTTCAGGATATCCCTACTTCAGCACAGCTGGCTCATTAGTGGCTCAGTCCACTAATTAAGCCAGCTGTGCTGAAGTAGGGATATCCAGAAAACCTGGCCTGTTTGCGGTCCTCGAGGACTGGAGTTTTGCAGGCCTGGCACAGACTATCAAATAATTACAGTATTCTAATCAACCCTTAACCTGTCTCATGAACTAATAGGGCACTTTATACCTTAATGAAACACAGTAAAAATGAAATAAACCAGCTTAGTGATAATATACTAGTAGCCTAGAGAACCACCGGACTATAATAAATAGCAATATAATGCAACAAGTAATCTCTAATTATCAAACCAGAGAGAGAAGCTGCCAGCTGTGAACCCCAACTGCAGGGGTGTCCTGCATATGGACATTAAAACCTTAAGCTAATTTACTAAGGAATCACAGATCAGGTCAAATTCACTGCGAAGCTATATTAATATGCCAATTTTTGCAATTATGAAATTTATATACACACATGATCACTTTATTTCATATACAAAATATTTCTTGCAGAATTTTTTTAGGAAATGTATTTACCATGTATACATATTTATGACCATCATATAGCTCATATTCATGAATTTGACCAATACACCAGCCCCACGTTTCATGATAAAAGGTCATAATGAATAATCAAAGTATCCATCAGAAAGATGATTTCCTAAAGGATTATATAAGAATAATATTTATCAAAATATACAACATGAAATTATGAAGAGGTGCATTGGGTAGAACATCATTGTAAAAATATCCCATATATGAAACAGAAAGTTTGTGTATAAACCTTCAAAGTTGAAGAAACTCAGACATTTAAGAAAATACTAAATGGATGAAGAGATTTTTCTTGATGGAAAATAGTTAAATCTTTAACAAATTGGGTTCATTTATCAGGATATAGAACTATAAGAAATGATCCATGGTTCCCTAATATATAAACTCATTAATCTAGGAAGGGACCAAGGTCCCAATCTGAGTTTAAAACCAAATGGAACCCTCGTCTTCATAGTAAATATCCAAAATAATTCACAGTGATCCAAGATATTTACTTTATTTCTGCCACTGACAGACAGCGGTACTTGTTCAATTCCTGTAAAGGAGAACGCCCCTATGCCCCCTGAGCTACAACAAGAAAAATGATTAGACAATGGGTGTGTCAAGTCACCCTTCTCAATGAGTCACACATGTTCCATTATTTTTACTTTGAGAGCTCGAATAGTGCGACCCACATATTGTTTCCCACAGTGACAGGTCAGCAGATAGACCTCAAAACGTGTATTACAATTAATAAACGTTCTGGCTCCAGACCTGTCGCTTCTGATGAAAAGTTGGGCCCAACGTTCATGTATTTACAAATCTTGCAATTTGAGCATTTGTAGCTTCCTACTGGTAACTGTGTATGCACAGTATTCCCTGCCTGAAATAGGCTGGGTGATACAAAATTGGAAATGGTCTTAGCTCATCTGAATAAAAATTTGGGTCCCTCTTGAAAGATGTATTTTAATGCTGGATCAACTGACAGTACAGTACATTCCAATGTCATTAAACGATATTTTTTATTTGTTCTGATTGAACACTATACTTAGTAATAAACATTGGAGTTTGTTGTGGCATACTTATCTTTTTGTCAGTTCTTCTGTCTTTTGTCTTTAAACAAGGTTGTTAACCTAACCATTGTTACTACTTCCTCAAATGCCCTATAGAGGTTTGCTTTTCTATAACCTCTATTGAGGAACCTATCTATTGGATCTTTAGACTGTCTTTCAAAATCTTCATGGTTTGAACAGTTGTGTTTTAATCGTATAAATTGTCCCTTAGGGATTCCTCGTATTAGGGATTTGGGGTGGCAGCTGTCAGCTCTCAAAAAGGTATTACGAGAATTAATCTTTCTATAAATGTCACTTTGGATGGTCTTTTGCTGATCAATAAATAAAAACAAACCCAAGTATTGAATATGATTAAAATTATAATTGTGTATAAAGTGTAAATTTTAATTATTATCATTGAGGTGATTAATAAATAATAAAAGTTATCTTTTTTTGATATCCCTGGTTGTGCTCTGCTACTCTCTTCTCATCTTGTACCCTTACTATTTATTGCCTATTCTGATGTCACTGTCTCCAGGCAGAAGGGGGCGGGCCTTAAATTCTGCTGAGTCACCCCAGCACGGTGTGATGGGGAAGGGACATTATTCTGTCTGGGCCCATACAGTTAACCCCTTAAAGCCCTAGTAAAGGGGGTTACATTTGTGAAGTACGAGGCCAGAACCTAGTAACACAACTACATTTTGCATGAGCTCCAATGCTGTACTGGCACCAGCAGTGGCCCATTAGTTAGCATCTGGGCCACCGAGACTGAGTAAGAGACACTGAGGGGCAATTGCCCAGCGGGGTACACTTTTATCCTCTTTATATTATTGTCATAAGTATTGTGTGTGGTCCTCTGATTCTGAGGGCCCCAGTATGTGATGATTATCTCTCTCATATATGTAAGGTATTGTTATCCAAAAGATACATCTCTCTCCCTGAGTTTTCTGACCCCAGTCTGCTCCCTTGCTGACTGAGTAGATTATTTTACACACAGGGGAGGTGAACACTTGCCCCCACCCTAGTATCCAAACTTTAATATAACATGGGAAATAAGGAGGAGCTGCACATGTAAAACATATAACTCCATAACTCAACAATGTTTAAAGGAAATGGATATAATAAAAAAGCATTAACTGTGACATTAACACACGTAAGAATAAGAATCATTCTCTTGTTATAATATGTTTTTAAAAATATATATGTAATATGGTTAGTCCAGACTACCTCTCTACTCCTGTCACGTAAGTCCTTAGCAGTCTAGGCTGTGACAGGTTATTATGTTGGGCTTTGACCCCCCCCCCCCCTCATGCTACTCTCTGAGTGACAGGACTGATGGTGACTCAGGGTCTGTGTACAGCCTATCAGGGTACTGATCTTGAGACCTCCCCTTCTGGTTGTTCAGAGAGGAAGTTCCAAATTATAGGAGTTCACTTCCACCCCTCCTACGGAGTGGAAGTGTGTGGGCTGCCTCCTCCCGGCTGAGAGTGAGAGAGGCCAGTCAGCCCCTCATGGGTTGGTTGGTCATGAAAGATTCAGGGCCTTCATATTAAGAGAGCCAAGCACCATCCAAAGGCCTGGAATCCTCTGAGACCCCTGCATCTGCTGTGTGGGTGCTGGAGCAAGTGAGCTGGGGGTTCCCAGCAGAGCAGTGTCGGGGATGGGTGCTGGAGCAGGTGAGCTGGGGGTTCCCAGCAGAGCAGCGTCGTGGGTGGTTGCTGGGTCAAGTTCGGGTGACCAAAGCCTTTGCTTTAAGTATATGGCAGCCATTTTCTTCACATAATAAAGCCCAGGGTTCTTAGCCTTTGGAGTCTTCAGCACATTTTTTTATTCTCCTTTTGCTTTGGCTTTGGTTTAGAAACAGCTTCCACCTTTCGCTTTCTCGTGGTCGGCACGGCAAAGGCAAGCATGTTCCTGCATCCATAGAATCGGGGTTGATCCATGGATGCAGATGGTATAAAGCACAGTAAAGTATCTGTACAAGAGCAAGTTCAAGATAGAGATCAGCGTGTGGGAGGCTTTGCAATTTGTGTCACCTTTTATACACTGTGTATTTGAATTATTTCGCGGGACATGAGCTGCATGTGTTAAAAGTGGGCATACTGTGTACTAAACCTGTTGAGCAAGACTGAGGCCCATTAAATTAAATTAAAGTATAAATACACCATCCATTTTGTTGATTCAATGCACATCGAATATACATAGAATATACATTCCTCTGTGCTTAATTTTTTTTCTAAAAGCAGCGATGCTGAGGAAAAAGATTTGAAACTATCTCAGCATAAGAATACAGGATATGTACAAGAATGGAAACTGAATTTTACAGATCCAACACTGGTTACTTGCTTTGGGCCTCAATTTAACAACAAGCACAGTCTGTTATCATGCCCGTGGTAAGGCAAAAAGTGTAAAGCAGAATCCCACAGTCACTACAGAGTAAGTATTTTTGTTTTCTTTACTGTACAGTACACTGGCGACACACTTTATTCGAGCTCGGCTAGTCCCACGAATTCGGGTATACCCGGGTGTATTGAGGTTTGTGACTGTTTTCTGCCCGAGTGCATTGAGGTATTTTCCAAGCAGGGATTGAAGCATTTTATTCCTGCTGGCTGCAATACTGCACAGTATATATATATATACTGCATTACAATTCATGAATTTATGCCATCTGGTAGACACGCGAAGCATTGCAGCCTATTAAATCCTAATCATTATCATTTAACAGATCAGCCGCCCGTCAGCCAGGCATGAACCCAGGCTGGGAAGGCAAACGCAACGGGGCTTGTCAGAGGTGAGGAGCGGCGCATTCCAGGTATCTGCCAGGTACATACTGGGTATTTGCTCGAATAAAGTGTGTCGGTGCAGTATGTACTGTAATTACACTATGACTGGTAAAATGCATTAGTGTGTTTTACAGTACTTTTTTCCTAGGAATTATTTTAGAGAAAAAAAATTGTCCTATTACTCTAATAACGTCTTGTATGCACATTTTAAATATTTTATCACTTTTTAAATTCTTAACATCACTTACTTTTTATTTCGACTGTATACTGTACATGTACTGTATGAGGTGGCATAGTCAAAAACAATTAGGGGTGGGGGGTTATTGACAGCATGTACTGCAGTGAACCTTTATTGTTAAACCTTTCAAGTGATGTCTTTGAACTACTGTGCAGTGTATTATCCTGCACACCCGGACTGGCAAAGTTGCACCTTCCCCCCTCAAAAAGCATACTGTAGGAGAAGGACTGCATTGCATATTGTATTGTACTGTACGTCTTTATTTATATAGCGCCTAAAGTGTACTCAGCGCTTCACAAAGGATACAGTACAGGGAATTATAATAATACATTAAGTGCAGCAAATAAGCAATAAGTGCAGCAAAATCAGATAACAGGAAAGGAAATACCTGCCCTGAAGAGCTTACAATCTAAGAGGTTATAAGAGGGAATAAGTGCTGTAGATGGCAGTGCTTGGTCACAATGGGTGGTAGGAGTGACTGTGTGGGACAGTACCATACGTGCAGGCTATTGAGATGCTTGATTTGTTGGGCAAGTTTTAAGGTTAGTCAGTATTAAATTTATTTTAAAAAACATTTGGGGCCTACTGTAACAAATTGTTCTGTTTTCCTTTACACTGTAGGACGACAACAATTCTGGTGGACCAAATAAGTGAAGAGAATGATGAGAGGTGCGCAGCAAGGGTCAAGACAGCTCTGGAGAAAACACAATATAAGAGCATCTGAGACCAGCATCAGGCAGATGAGATGCAAATTGGGATGGAAATATGGACGTGTAAAGTAAGTGTCTTATTGGGACAAAGTAGGTAAAAGTGTGGTTTTACTGTACCTGTAAAATTATTCCTTGTCATTACAGAGTGTATCCTATGTTAAGGGACGCAAACAATATCAAAAGAGTGGACCAAGCATGGGCATGGATCGAAAGTGGCGAGACTTTTCAGGATGTCATGTTCACTGATGAGACAACTGTAGCTCTTGAGAGATTTGCCACTTTTGCATTACAAAAAAAAGGACGCCTATCTCTGAAGCCGCGTTCCAAGCAGCCAGTGAAGATGCATGTGTGGGGTGCAATCTCTAGACGTGTACCAGGATACATCATCATCTTTGAGGGTAGAATAATGCACAAAGTCACATGCTGTGGCCTTATGCACTGTACAACTGTAGTGTATTTTTCCAAGAGCAAATAGTCCCCGAGATTGTTGAATACATTAGGCATGATTTCCCATTTGGTCACCATTTCTTCCAGGACAATGACCCGAAACACACGGCGTCTGCTGCCTTTTCTTGCGAGCGGTATCAACTGGATAAAGACGCCACTGGAGTAAGTTCACCAGTTCTCCAGTGTACTGTACAGTAACTGTTTCTCATTGTTTTACACTGTTTATATCTCTTTAACTAATTTACCTTCCCCCCCACCCCCCTCCAATTCAAGATCACCAGATTTGAATCCCATCGAATTGGTATGGCACCAGATGAAGGATCATATCAGAAAAGTTGTGAAACCGTCCAAAAAGGATGAATTGGCTAAAGGAAAACTGAGTTTCTGAACAACATACTCACCGCACAACTATGCAATAAATATATAGATCATATAGCAACGTGTTGCCCGTTCTTTTACAGCGTAATGGGCAAGCCACCGGAATGTAGTAATGTACTATACTGTAGTAAGGTAAGTACAGGTACAGTAAGTATGATACAGGTAAGTATGGCACTCAATATATATATATACATATATATATATATATATATATATATATATATATATATATATATATACACAGTATACAGTGTAATAGTTATACAGTATATAGTTAGTGCAATATAGATAAAGTGAAATATTGTGAAATACTCAATGCCTTTAATGCACTTTAATGCACAGGATGTACACTGTATAGTACATTTGAATTAGACATGTGTGTGCTGTCTAACCTACAGTAGTATAGTTATAGTTATACAGTATATACAGTAGTTAGTGCAATATAGATAATGTGCAGGAAATCTCCCCTCCCTCCAATACTGGCAGGTACTGTAAGACACAGTGCTCCAATCCATAACTTGTTATAGTTATACTGTAGTTATACATACTGTATATAGTTTGACAGTAGTTATACTCCAATGTTGTGAAATACTCAATGCACTTTAATGCACTCATTTTTTCTTTTCTTTTCAGAGCTGCAGCACTACAAGAAGGGGGGGGGGACATGTGTAAAAGTATTGTACTGTGTGTCTACGGTAGTAACAGTCAGTAATTGACACTAACCCCCACCCCCCTCTTTCAATGACAAAAGAACTACTGACTGCAATGCAGCCATTGCGAAGAAGATAAAGACATGTTTGTAAATTTTGAAGAAGAGGCGACCTACTGTATTTTTGTATTATTCCTTTTTCCATGATTATCCTGCACAAATAAAATTGTTCCTTCTTTAATTCATGAGAATCATTTGAACTTTGTGTGTGTGTTGGGGGGGGAGAGGTGTGTATGCAGGATTATTAGATCAAATACATCTTTTGAACAGGCCATCAGAATGCTTAGAACCCTACACCCCCAAATAAAAATTACAGTATGCCACCCACCTCATAAAGTACAGTATACATGACTGTAGTGTAGAATTAAAATGCTAGTGATTGATTCTAAGAATAGCAAAAATTGTTATGCAAGCCCATGTCGAAAAACAAAACAAAAAAAGGGGTCTATTTTTTTTTCCAGACTTGAAATTCACATTGACTGAGAAGTAATTCTCGCCAAAGCCCCAACCCAAGAAGGGCTTTTCACACATGTGCATACGTGTGTGAACCCGGCCTCAGGAAGATTACACTATGCCACAAAGCCTCCAATTACAAATGAATGGCTTTGGGGGAGGTGTCAATAATCAGTAGAAATACTTTAGCCTTTGTGTATGTGTGGGGGGAGGGGGGAGAGGGCTGTATGCAGGATTATTAGTTCAAAGAAATCTTTGAACAGGTCGTCAGAATGTTTAGAACCCCACACCCCCAAATAAAAATTACAGTATGCCACCCACCTCATAAAGTACAGTATACATGACTGTAGTGCAGAATTAAAAAGCTAGTGGTTGATTCTAAGAATAGCAAAATTTGTTATGCAAGCCCATGTCGAGAAACAAAACAAAAAAGAGGGGTCTATTTTTTTTTCAGACTTGAAATTCACATTGAATGAAAAGTAATTTTCGCCCAATGACACACACATTCTCGTCATTCTGTATGCGTTTCAAGAAGGTTCCAATGAGACATACACGCATGCGCCTAAATGTGATGACACACATATGCATTTCAAGAAGGTTCCAATGAGATATACACGCATGTGCCTAAATGTGATGACATGCATATGCGTTTCAACAAGGTTCAAATGAGACATACACGCATGCGCATAAAATAAAAACAGTATGAAAAGAAGAGCAAGCCTACAGTAGCAACTTGACAGTATTGAATAATAAATAATACATACCGTTTAGAAAAAAAGATATACACTTTTTTGGGGGGGGGGGTTCTTAACAGAGACATATTGTACACGCATGAGCGGAAAAAATATTTAACATTCGGAAGAAGAAGCGACGTTGCATTTTTGTATTATTATTCCCTTTATTATCATGTACAAATACAACACTTAATTCGTACAAAATACTTCTTTCCCATGTACACCATACAGTACTGTATGAACTTGTAACGTTAATCTTCACATTACAATTACACACTTGCAGAACTTTACGGCAATAGAAGGTAGGTTTAATTGCTACAGGGTATTAGATTTTTAAGACAACAACTCGCGATCACCCACTTGAATTTCTCAACGGTATTGCAGACTGCGCAAAAATTCAATTTTCTGAACCCGATAAAAACCCGAGTCAACACGCGTCTTAAGGTGGTACAGTTGGAAGAAATTGCGCGCCATCACATGGGTATTCCGAGGTATAAACAGCGTGAATTCGTAAAATTATAAGCCTTTATATTGAAGTGAACATGGAGATCTTGAATATACAGTATGATTTTCTGTTTTTTCTTTCACCTGGAACATTTAAGCTTTTTTGCCCACATTGGAGGGCAATTTGAGAACAAGTATCTCCTGAGGATCAGACATTCACTTATGGACTTTGGATTGATATAGAAATGTATGATTGTTACTTTAATATTGTAATTGAGAGCACTAGTACACACATTTATTCACATTTGTGCTTATTATATTTAGTTCTAATTTCTCTAACTTCGATTGTGAAGTTTTTTAACCTGTGATTAAGTAAGATGTCTTAACTATGTTGAACCACTTGACTAAGATTTATTTCTGTCCATAGAGCCAATGAAGAAACAGCTGGATCTATGCACCAATTTTTATCTTTATTCTAATGTTTCTGTCTGTATTGATACTATATTTGCATTTTTAGAACTATATCTTGTACATTTTAGTTGGAGTTCTTCTATAGTATATGCCTATATTTTTTTAATAGCCTTTTAAAATAGTTGTTTGAAATATGTGAGTCCCATTGAACTACAGTAGTTGTGTTGTTTACATTAT
The DNA here is from genome assembly GCF_040206685.1 of Ascaphus truei. NCBI lineage: Eukaryota > Metazoa > Chordata > Amphibia > Anura > Ascaphidae > Ascaphus > Ascaphus truei. The sequence goes on from NC_134486.1 coordinate 243,289,002, forward strand.
AGCACATCTTCTGACCATTTGGTTATGTGCTTACCCTAAGTAATCTATCAGTGTGGATTTAGCAAGACAACCTTTTAAGATTATTGTCTGACCAAAATATAATGTTCCTTTATTTTGTCTTGTGTTGAATGAGCACTTTCAATGTTTTTTGTTTGATATATTAGCTTTCATCTGATTTATTTTAATTTATATGTATAAACTCATATGAGTATCTGGATCTCATATATGTCCGTCAACAGTAAGGTGCAAACTATGGTTAACCATCGTCTGTCATCGTCTATCCTCTATTGAAGGGAGACGCTGTTTTCACTCTTCTACTGTTATTGCTACATGACTGTTCCTAAACGGAGGACAGGCTAACAAGGAACATCCATTTATTTATTTATATATACTACGTTTTGTAAATATAGCGATTGAGTGCATATTGCGATGCACATCATGATGTACATACCATGTATCAGGTATACAACAGTCTATTAAGTTTGAATTGCCAATCAGCGATTAGGGTATAAGCATGACAAGGAAGGCATGCGACCGGCAGGAGCCTGAGGAAGCGAGTGATTTCGCGAAATGCGTAGTTCCCTGCCGGTGCATGCTTGGAGTTTGGTCACTGTCGGCTTCCGTACCATAGACGAGCCCTCTGCAAGCGGTCCTGACGTCGGACGCGGCTGCAGGGACACACTGCAAACGGAGGATTCGAGGCAGTATCCGGAGCTGAGCAGTGCATTTTTATGTATGAGTCTTTGATATTCGTTATGTTATTAATAAATTGTACATGATTTTGTCTGCGGATTTGCTTAATTCCTCATTGGGACTTCGGGAGAGACGTCAGTCACTCACCACCAGTTTCCGATCCAATTGGTGGATTGAAAAGGAGGAGGATCTATATCTCTGACCACAAAGATCTCTTTGATGTGAATTAACTCACACACGGCTGTGTGCGTATTTTGTACTTATATATTTATTTATTGTCACTTCCCCCAACACTGTGTTTTACTGACACTTCATCTTAAAGAGTGAGAGACATTTTTATGCTGTTTTTTTTTATCTCTATATGCGCTGACCATAAACAACACACTTCCAGTGAGAGGAGGTCAGGTTTCTTCCAGTGTGGGGCTATGGCTACCAATAATTTTTAATGACATTTCACCACTGTCTTAACAAATCAGTTCACATATTTCATATGTACATACGTATAACAAATACCTTTTTTATGTATAGCGGTAGCGGGTCAAGCTAGCTCTCTACCTACCCTGTCATGTAAGTTCTAGTAAGACACAGACAGTGACAAGCTGTCCTATGGGGTTTTCCCCCTCCTCATGCTGACTTCCTGAGTTACAGGAGTTGTGGTGCATGTGCTGGGTCCTTCCTCTTCGAGCTACAGGAAGGAAGTGCCTAAATTATAGTATGAAGTTCAGCCCATTTGGGTGGGTCCTTCAGTCTGTGATTGGGGTTCCAACTATCCCTTCATGGAGTAGGAGCTCTGAGCTCTCCTCCTGACTGGGAGGGAGAGACATGTGCTCAGTCCCTCATGGGCTGAGGCAATAATTCAATCCAGAGAGGCCTCACTATTACCAGCAGGCCAGTACCAACCAGAAGCCAGGGATCTACCTTATCAACCAAAGCATTTGCTGTAGCAACATCACAGTGGCTGCTATAATAAAGATCATCCTCATTTATACTTCTGGCTCGGCAGCAGTCTGTGTGGAGGGAGGTATTGTGAGTTAGGACTGTCATAGCGGGTACCGCCTTCATCCTTGCTGAAGCCCCCTATGTCTGGAGGTGCTGTCACCAAGAAGAAGAACCAGAGGAATCCCTAAAACTCTGCCTGTCTTCCCCCATGCCATCGTGGGTACCTCAGCTCTTCTGTGCCAAACAGGCAACCTGCACTACACCTAGCACTAGCCATGACAAAATCTCCCAGACTGGGAACATGTGCTACATATGTTTTTCTAAATACCTCACACATTGGAGGTTCAGACCCTGTTACATTTAGACAGATATTGAGTTACAGAATATTGCAAACACATTTATTACCGTTTTTCTCACTTACAGGGAGGATATTTCCTGCTTAATTACTGAATCAGGAAATACCTAACCTAAGGTCATTGGTATTATTTCCTCAGAAGGGAAAAAAAATAAAGATACAGACTTCGTGTTTGTTTAGTAGAGACGTTTCTTTGTTCACAGGATCATTATCTCAGGGATAGAAAACCCCAGCTAGAGCGAGCCACAAACAGACCCAATTTTAACGATGTCTTAAAAGCAAAAGTGCAGGAAACTAATTGGTAAACTATAAAAGTTTGCATAATTGTAATTTTGTTCTTCATTCGTAAAAGTAAATTTTCTGATTATTGCCAACATGGAATCTGTCCATCTTTAGCCAGCCATCGTCCATTGGTTAAACTGGGACAAGTTGGACAATAAACTGTGTTTTTTTTCATGTCCACTAGGTTAGGAAAGTATAATATATTAATAATAATAATAGTAAAACCTGGCCTGCATGTGACCTCTTAGTTCTCCATCCTTAGACTGTACGGTGGTAAACAGTTCTTATAGCAAAAATATTGTTTATATCAAGGTTAATTTTATCTTTTACCATCCAAGTAATCAATCATACTTGGCATAGATACACAATAACTTTCTGAAATGGGAAATAACAATATACATATGAAACAAAACAAGAACAATGATTAAGTACTGACCAAGTCTCGTAAGTAAAGAAAATGAGCAGAATCAATTAACCATCTTTATAGCTATTTTAGATGATTAATATCAACTGAAAATGATTTTTCCCATAAATCCCAAGAACAAAATAAGAATATAATTAGTAATTGCAGTGGTTCTTAGCTCTATATTTACATTGGCCAATATGTGAAACTAACTTGCATTGCTTAGGATTTCCTTTTATTAGGAACAAAATGGGAGTATGTTTTTATATCTCACCAAAAACATTAGTGCACTCATTTATATGAAATTCATGTTTATTGTTTATTGCAGAAACATGCATATTTGTTGTCTCCTTTTGAATAATGCTCTGGTGTTAATTCCATGACAGAGGATTAGGGACATGGGGGAAATTCAGTAATGGTCAAGGATTGCAAACATTGACAATATCTAGAAATATTTTGTTTCAATAAACCTATCCACTAATGGCATATCACCAGCAGTAGAGCAGAGAAAAGAGGCTTATTACAGAGGTGATGTTTGTAATGTGATGTATGCAAATTAGTAATTATCACAAAATTACTTATTTACATTGCTATTAACTATCACTGATTTTTAGCACTTACCTCAGGCATTTCTTGACTATGTTTAAAAGTCACTATGTAACTGAAAAAAAAGGGGGGGGGGGTGGTGGTGCCGAGCACGTGCATTTTAAGCGAAACGTATTTGTCTTTTGTCACTGGTTTGTCACAGAAATGTTATTTGTGATGGTGATGTTTTTAATTAAAAATCAAAACACATTTTCAGTGACAAAACGCAAAGACGTTTGACTTAGAACGCGCGTGCTCGGCACCCCCCCCCCGTTTGAGCTATTTGCACTTCTATATTTATACTAACTGTAAATTCATGTGTCTGTGTGTGTATGTGTGTCTCTGTGTGTGTGTGTGTGTGTGTGTGATTATGTCTCCGTGTGTGTGTGTCTCTGTGTGTGTCTCTCTGTGTGTGTATGTGGGCATCTCTGTGCGTGTGTGTGCGTGATGTCTCCCAAGTGTAGCTGGGTCGCTGCTGCTCCTGCATGTGTGCGTGGCGCTGACAGCTGCTGCGCATGTGTGCTGCGCCGGCGACTGCTGCGCATGCGTGTGGCTCCCTGCAACAGCTGCGTCTGCGCAAGCGTGCGCCGACAGCCTCTTTTGCCCACGACGCGCGCCGACAGCCTCTTTTTCCCAAATTGACGTCACTTCCGTCTCCACGAAGGAAATTCACCTATGTGCCTGCAAAGAAGTTTCACTTCAAAAGACTGCATTACATAAACTTTAATCACTTTTTACCATATTAAACCTTTATTTGCCCAAGTGCAGCCCTGTCCGTTCTCATGCAGTTTGTGTCACTCTCACAAACCATGAATTAGGGCTCTGTGTCAAGGTCTCACGCAACATGAGACAAATCTCATGCTTTCAGGAGTCTTAAACTATGTCCCCAACATTATAACTCAACCCCCAATCTCATGAGTCCACCTCTAAAGTCACAGATCCGTCCCCAAGTATTGTAACTCTGCCCCAATGCCAAAGACCCCACCTCCAATGTCATAGATCTATCCCTTTTCACTTCCCGGGTGTCACAGACCCCATCTCTGGCAGAACTTAGATCCCTTTCCAGCTAGGCTTGGGTTTTATCATAACTAGCTGGGTACGTGGGTTTCTAAGAGATTAATATTGAATCAAATTTAACAATTTCAAATTAAGTTTATTGTTGTGTGTTGATTTAACAAAGGTGCCATCATATTCACTTGCAATTCATTGGTAGACCCTCCGTCATTGAATCGGTTAAATCCCTTTGCTGCAAAATGGTACTGTAATGAGTCTTATTGTAGCAATGGATGCTATATGGATTTTGGGCGTCCAGGACTGGTTGGATCTAGGGTGGATCAGCTGTCCATTGAACAAACTGGAAACGATATGGCAGTTGGGGTCAGGGCTCACTCAGACGGCCAATAGAAAAGCATCGACATCATCAGAAAAAAGTTGTGGCTTTCTATTGGAGACCTCAATGGTCATGTTTGTAGTCTACCTCCATATTTGTAGTTTTGTTTGTGTCTATACCAGAACAGAAAAACTATAAATTTCTCCTGAACCATATCGTCTCCAGACATCATGGGACCACAGATGAGGTCGAGGGAACCTCAGGACAGGTGCCATTTAATAAATAAATACCAGGCAGCAGATTTGCTGCTTTATTGGAGTAAATTTAAATAGTGCCCACTGCAGATCTCCTTCATTAACGTCAAACACCAGTTTGCAAATGTTAGCAGTAATTCCAGTTTATAACACATATATCATACTTAATGTTAATTACTAAATTGGTAAAAATATTGTGCAGCAATAATTTTCTTAAAGCCAAAATGTTTTGCTGATTTAACCCTTAGGCTGTCCATTTGATGTTCCCTGTACGTCATGAGGGGTGAAATTCCAGGATACCTTATGACATACAGAGCATGCATCTGGAGATACAGACCTCTGTAGGGGATGCTGGTAGCCGCTCCGGCTGGGATAGCTTCCTATTTGCCCATATGGTGCAGTAGATTTATACACTATATAGTGTATAAATACTGTACTAATTAGTGTATACTGTCTGCTGTGAGACTTTGTTCCCTCTATCACTGTATCTAAGCTTTAATCGGCTGCCTGTGGGAGATTCACTGATCTAGTGCTGGTTGTCGCTTAATTTCCGTGACCCCAGTGACGTCAGTGACTCCGCTTTGAGGCACAGAAGCTGCAGGCTTGCAGCTTGGGCTGAGTGAGCCTTAGGTTGCAGCCACGCTGCCGCTGAGCGCGCTCATGCTTGAGAGCGGTGACGTCACCACCTCTCCAAGCATGAGCGCTCGGCTGTCCTTCACAAATTCGAGAGCCGGAAACGGGATGTGGCGTTTAAAGGAAGGGGTGTGTCATTGGCTGGTTCGGGACTGTGTGTCTGTGTGCGTGTGTCTCTCTGTGTGTCTGTGTGTCTCTGTGTGTGTCTGTGTGTCTCTGTGTGTGTCTGTGTGTCTCTGTGTCTGTGTTTGTCTCTGTGTCTGTGTCCCTCCCTTCTCCCCTTCCCCCTTCTCTCCTTCCCCCTTCCCTCCATTCTCTCCCCTTCCCTCCATTATCACCCTCCCCCTTCCCACTTCTCTCCCCCCCTTCCCACCTATATCTCCCACTTCCAACTTCTCTCCCCCTTCCCAACTCTCTCCCCCTCCTTACCTCACCCTCCCCCTTCCCACCTCTCCCCTCCCTTTCCCAGCTCTCCCCCTTCCCACCTCTCTCTCCCTCCTTTCCACCTCTCTCTCCGCTCTTCCCACCTCTTTTCCCCTTTTTCCCACCTCTCCCCCCCTTCTCACCTGTAAGGATCCGTGAACCACGCCACCTTTGGCTCGCTCCCCGCTTACCCCAACCCATGACCAGGTGCTCCGCTTCCTCTGCCTCCTGCAGCACGTCATGTATGCCAGCCACTGCCAGCCACGGTACTACGGGCGCAAGCGCATCCCACATGGAGGTGAATATTGACACTTCTGGTCCCGCCTCCGGGTTGCGGCCACGTGGTGACATCATCGGCGCACAGCGCGTGCAAGCACTGCATCACCTGTCCTCATCAGGGATCCTCCCCACACCTGTCTCCTGCATCTGAACGGCCTACCACTGTCAGCCTTACTGACAAGGCTCCTCACAGCCTGCAGTTCTCATTGGTCATTGCTCCCTTTATATGCTCAGCCTGTCCTCTGGAAAATTGGCTGAGCATAAACCTTTGTTGTTTCGAAGTGTTCACTGCTACCCTTGCCTCCACAACCTTGAATATTGGTTCCTAGCAACTCTGTTCCTGACCCCGGCTACCTCTTGGACTCCGCTCTTCTATACACCTGACCCTGACTACCAACGACAATCCGTACCTCTCCAACCTCGACCTCAGCAACGTACCACGACTATCCTTATCTCTCCAATCCTGACCACTGCTAATAGTACCTGCAACGATCTGCACCTCTCCAACCCAGACCTCGGCAAGTATCTTGACTATCCTCACCTCTCCAACCCCGACCTGGCTACATCGACTAATCTACACTCCAGACGCGCCCACGCGGCTGTGGGTGGCGTTATATATCTATCCCCACCTCTGGCCCGTGGTCACGCCATGTTTGTAGTGAGCACTCCATTTCACCACCTCTCACCCCCTTCCTGCCTCCCTCCCTACCTCTCTCCTTCCCCTCCATTCTCTCTCTGCTCATTTGATAGTGTCTCTCTCTCCCCATTCTATGTCTGTCTCTCTCCCCATTCTGTGTCTGTCTCTCTCTCCCCATTAGTTTCTGCCTCTCTCTCCCCATTGGTTATTGAAGGGTCATGTGACCCTGTTCAGTGCTTGGAAATCAAATTTCCTTATCTCTCCAAGAAATATAAAGGGGATGAGACCGCTCAACCTATTAAAATGTTTATTTATATACAATTAGCAGGTGCTTAAGGGATATATATACATATATTTTCAGATAAGATCCAAGAAGGATCAGAAAAGTATCCCCAAAGTGAGCACTCAATGCTAGAAACAATGTAGTTTGGATAACAGTGATCCAGCAGGGTCTAAATGTCTGTATAGGGTATGTATGGGGATTAAATAACCCCTTGAGTCCCACCAAGTCAAAAGAAAAAATAATAAATTTTTATTTAGTTATTACTTGTTTAAAAACAACACACACATATATCAATCATACTGTTAAAATACCTCTAGCTAGAGGTGGTCACTGTGGTCAGTGTTTAGAGTAAGTCTATATTAGTATCCCTCTTATTGACTCACATGCATCCCAACAAGTAATCACAGTCTTGAACTTATTAGTTACATATAGTGATCCCCTGAGCACTGGAGACCAAGTATCAGGCTATCTAAATCTATTGGATTAGCTATAATGTTGTACAATGTAACTGTCCCTCCAATTCCTAGAGGTTCAGTAGTGCAAACTGATTGTTGTCCACACATATATATACACACATATGGTAATTATCTATGCTAATAGACAAGCTGTTTCAGCATAGTGTCTGTATACAATGTAAATACACCTTTATCCAGATTCTATTTCTTTCATTCGTTGTATCTCGTGGAACTATAGTAGCTTCCGTGGTTTTTATCTGCTGTTTAAAGGTCAGCTGTGATCGCGGTAGACCATTGGATTTATCCACACATATAAACACAGTAATTCTCTGTATTAATAAACAGGCTATTCCAGGATACACATTTTAGCCATATAGGATTATCTCAAAAGTTATATGCAGTGAAGTTATAATAACACCGTTGCTCTTATCTACTATCTGGAGGAGAGCCGTGATCGCGGTGGATCGTTAATCTGTATTTGTGCTCTGCCGCATATACAAGCCTGTCTTGTCTCCGGCTGTGGAATCATAGGGATGGCGCCACCTCTGATGACGTCAGCTCGTGGGTAATCAGACGTCACGAGCTGACGTCATCAGAGGTGGCGCCATCCCTATGATTCCACAGCCGGAGACAAGACAGGCTTGTAAAAAACAAAAATAAACTATGTGCTACTATCTAACTCCTACTTATAAATAAATAAAGTGCAGTGACTAAACCATAAATGTGCTGGATAAACCACAATACCAAGTGAATAAGTGATTATATAATAAATTATATCATAACCGTGTGGTGATAAGGGCGTCTGCTGCTATAAACATTGGGGGTGGCTCAGCACCCCACACACTCTAAGAAATGGAAACAAAAAGAAAACAGCGCACAACGCCAAATAGTGAAGCAAGTAATAAAAATGTATTACAATATTTGAGGGGTATAAAATCTGCGTACATCAATTAGAAAAATCATAAGCATTTAGTGTGTATCACACTCAGTTACCACTCCATGGTTGTAGACAAGGGAATCTGGTACTCAGCTTTCTCTACAGGAGCCTCTGTGGTGATTGTGGGGCACAGGATCCCTCATACACTTTTCATCCAGCAGGATGTTGCTTTCAATGAAATTCCTTAACAGCAGTCTGGCTCCACTGCAGGTTCAGGTACTCAGTGGAACCGAGTCTCAAGCGGCAATATGCCTCTTCCAGGGGCTTTTTTCCTTTTACAGTCCTTCGTTTCTCCTATGGAGATATCACCGTTTAGTCGGCTGCTGCAGTAGCCGGGCAGTTCAGAGCCGGTGGAGAGGCTCAGCAAACACTTCCGCAATTGCGTGCGCCTGCACAGCGTGCCACGATGCCGCTTAGTCACGTGATATGGCGGAGTGACGTCACAGTTCCCGTGGCAATGGTGAAGGAGCAGGAGAAAAGTCCCTTAGAGTCTCAAAAGCGGCGCATAAGCCGCTCAGTCAGCGCAATAGCTCAAAAAATATTGGATTAAATGCAGATCCAGGGGATAATAAAACAATGTGGTGGCATAGGTTACATACATCCAACGCGTTTCGTACATCTAAGTACTTCTTCAGGGAATAATTTTAGGCCATTACCCAGAGGTTTAAATACCTCTCAGAGATGTCTCATTGGCCAGACTATTAAAGTTAGACCAATCATCTGAGCCATGGTCAAAGTGATAGGGAAGATATACTATTACTTTTAAAACAACAACTTTATTGACAAAATTTAAAAACACAAATAGACAGTTAGCTCACCTCTAATCTAGCCTACCATAAATATAACATAAATATATAAAAAAAACCATGCTGGAATAAAAAGAAACACAATATTAGTTTATCAGAAATATAAAATATTAAAATAGACATCTATTAATCCTTTAAATATATATGTATATATAATAGTTAACTAAGAGTAATAAAGGATATAATACAATAGGGAGAAAAAGCAGAGTAAGGAGAGCAATGGCATGTCCCCAGGGTCTACTGCGGATATGGGTTATTGATTATAATTTAATACAATGCCCAAATATCCACATCCTCATTAAGCCCCTTAGGTGACATGGTATCCAATTTATGTATCCAATAAGTCTCCTTAGAGGATAGTGTTTTAACTCTATCCCCCCCTCTTCTATTTACTGGAATGAACTGAATCCCCTTAAAAGTAAGACTAGAAGGGTCTTTACCATGGTGTATTAAAAAGTGTCTCGAAACACTATGTTTCTCAAACCCAATTTTGATGTTCCTGACGTGTTCCTGGATACGGATTTTAAGGCACCGTTTGGTTCTGCCGACATATTGGTATCCACATGCACATTCCAACAAGTATACAATGTGTGTGGAAGTACATAAAATAAAGTCATCAATACTAAAAACCTCTTGTGTGTTATTAGATTTAAACGTTTGTTTCACAGGGTGTCAATACTTGCAAATACTGCATTTACCACATGCATAATTACCTTTTGGTTTGGTTCCAAGCCATGTGTTAGACGTAGTAGTATTACTACATACAAACACATCACTAGGTGCTAGTATGTTCTTAATATTTTTAGCTTTCCTATATATGAACCGTGGTTTAGTGTCTAAATGAGATCCCAATATGGGATCTTTACACAGTATGCCCCAGTGTTTACTAAAAACCTTCTCAATATCCCTATATACAGAATTATAGTTAGTGATAAAAGCTACATCTACCAATCCACCCTTATTTGATAGGATATCAATATTTCTTTTTTTATTATTTTGTATCAACAGTTCTTTACGATCCAGATCACGGACTCTTTTTATCTCTCTTTCTAAAAGTTCTTTAGGATACCCCCTCTCTCTAAACCTTAAAAATAATTTGTTGGCCTGTTGGTTAAAAACCTCTACATTGCTGCAATTACGTCTGAGTCTGACAAATTGCCCTCCTGGTATGTTTTTGATCCATGTGCCCTTGTGACTGCTATTTGCCATCAGCAAATTGCTGGTATCCACCTCCTTAAAGAAGGTCTTGGTTTCCACAGTGCCATCCACTCGAGAAGTAAGTCTAAGATCTAAAAAGTCTATCTGTGTGGCATCCATTCTGTGTGTAAACTCGAGATTAAAATCATTTTTATTCAAATCAGTCACAAATGCACTGGCCGAAACACAATCACCATCCCACACACACAGGATGTCGTCTATGTAGCGTCTCCACACAACGACATTCCTGTGGTGCGGGTTGTCGGGCACAAGAAACTGTGACTCCCACTTACCCACGTACAGGTTCGCGAAACTGGGGGCAAATCTAGTGCCCATAGCAGTCCCGCAAACCTGCAGGTAGAAAGTGGAGAGAAACAGAAAATAGTTATGTTTTAGAATAAAACTAATAGACTCAAGAATGAACTCTCTATTCAATGGGTGCAGTGTCTGATCATCCTCCAAAAAGGAGTTAACCGCATCTAGCCCTTTTTGATGTGGTATGTTAGTATACAGGGCCTTTATATCGCATGTAATCCATACATATGAACTCTTCCATTGAAAATCCTTAAATAAGTTTAAAACAGCAGTCGAATCTTTCAAATAGGAGGTTAATTTTCCATCATAGGGTTGAAGAAAGAAATCCACATATTGACTAAGGTTGGCTGTCATCGATTGTATACCTGACACAATAGGGCGTCCAGGAGGATCAACCAGAGCCTTGTGGATTTTCGGTAAGTGATAAAAAATGGGGATCCTAGGGAATTCCGAGAACAAAAATGCAAATTCCACTGTAGTGATAACAGAAAGGGCGAGTGCATTGTCTAACAGGACCTTCAGCTCCCTCAAAAACTCAGGCGTCGGGTCTTTAGATAATTCTATATATGACAATTTATCATTTAGTAGTCTTAAGGCTTCTTTTTCATAGTCACATCTGTCCTGGACTACTACGCCCCCACCCTTATCAGCTTGCCTTATAATTAAATCAGTGTTTTCTTTTAGATTTTTAAGGGCTAACGACTCGCTATTACTGAGATTGTGCTTAATATCACCTGACTTAAAATTACGGGATAGAGCATTAAAATCATTGATGACCATGTTAAAAAATGTATTAATGTGATGACCTTTGGAATGTGCAGGATAAAATTTGGATTGACTTTTAAAGTCAGTATGTCTAATAACCAATTCCATATCGGTGTTATTTGCAGAAACCGTTACGGCCTTACTATGATTAGTATCCATATCTTGTTTCAGGAAATGTCGCTTAAGGGTAATGTTGCGAGTGAACTTGTGTAGATCCTTGAAAAGTTGGAAGGAGCTTGGTCCACAGGCCTTCGAGAAGCTCAGGCCCCTTCCAAGTATGCCCAATTGATCTTTACTCAAAGCTGTAGAGGAGAGATTAAAGACACCTTTGTTAGCTACGGTGTCCCTTCCCAAGAGTACCCTCTTCTTTTGTGCTCTGGTCCCTCCTCGTGTTCCTCGTCTGACACATCCCTTATCTTTCTTTTCTCTTGTGGGGTATTCGCTATATCCTTTACAGTTTTCACCTTCCTCTCCAACCTTGTTCGAATTAGGTCTAAAAAAGAAGGTGAATCTGTAGTTGGTTCCAGTCTAGCTGGGCGTTTAGGTGAGAATTTGGGGGAGTTTCTGGGTGAGTATCTAGATGTTCTTACATGGGGGTTTTTGTATTCATTTTCATAGTTTCTATATTGGCCCTGAGGCTTAGAACCATATCTAAAACCCTCAATGTAATTTTTCCCTTTATAATTGGGATTACGATACCCCTTACCATGGTTAGAGCGTGATCGATCTCTATTTGATCTATCATTTCTATTAGTTCTGCTCTCTCTCTTTTCGTCATAGGTGTGATGATCCTGATATCTGTTTTTTGAATGTGCGGATCCCCCTCTCTCTTTTTTATTGGGGATATATTCATCACCTGTTACCCTTCCTCTATCTTTTTTCGCCCAGTCTCTCTGTCTCCCTTGCTGATAGTCTAATTTATCTCTTAAAAATTTACTGTGTTTTGTTTTTAAAAGCTCATCTTCCTCATATTCTAACTTTACTTTAAGACAGGCTTGTATATGCGGCAGAGCACAAATACAGATTAACGATCCACCGCGATCACGGCTCTCCTCCAGATAGTAGATAAGAGCAACGGTGTTATTATAACTTCACTGCATATAACTTTTGAGATAATCCTATATGGCTAAAATGTGTATCCTGGAATAGCCTGTTTATTAATACAGAGAATTACTGTGTTTATATGTGTGGATAAATCCAATGGTCTACCGCGATCACAGCTGACCTTTAAACAGCAGATAAAAACCACGGAAGCTACTATAGTTCCACGAGATACAACGAATGAAAGAAATAGAATCTGGATAAAGGTGTATTTACATTGTATACAGACACTATGCTGAAACAGCTTGTCTATTAGCATAGATAATTACCATATGTGTGTATATATATGTGTGGACAACAATCAGTTTGCACTACTGAACCTCTAGGAATTGGAGGGACAGTTACATTGTACAACATTATAGCTAATCCAATAGATTTAGATAGCCTGATACTTGGTCTCCAGTGCTCAGGGGATCACTATATGTAACTAATAAGTTCAAGACTGTGATTACTTGTTGGGATGCATGTGAGTCAATAAGAGGGATACTAATATAGACTTACTCTAAACACTGACCACAGTGACCACCTCTAGCTAGAGGTATTTTAACAGTATGATTGATATATGTGTGTGTTGTTTTTAAACAAGTAATAACTAAATAAAAATTTATTATTTTTTCTTTTGACTTGGTGGGACTCAAGGGGTTATTTAATCCCCATACATACCATATACAGACATTTAGACCCTGCTGGATCACTGTTATCAAAACTACATTGTTTCTAGCATTGAGTGCTCACTTTGGGGATACTTTTCTGATCCTTCTTGGATCTTATCTGAAAAACTTATCTCTCCAAGCACTGAGCTTTGGAGAGCATACGTGCACGTGCACGTGCACGAGCGCACAAGCGCTGCGTGAGCGTGGCCGTACATATAGAGTTTCATTGAAGTGAAAGCGGCAAGCGCCAAGCGCGCTCAGTGGCAGCGTGGCCGCAGCCTTAGAGCCGTCAGTGAGGGAATATTTGTTCCAGCCATGTGCTGCCATCTGGGTACCTACCCATGGACTTTCTACCGAGCGAAGGACCTTCTGGAATACTAAAGTTACTGGATGTAAAGACTTTCCATCCAGACCGGAGGTTGATCGCAGCAGGGATCCATGTGGTGTCACATGTATCCACGAGCGGTAACATGTGCCCTAAACATGCCCTGGCTATATAACTGATATTTCTGTATGTGCATCTATTACCACAATTTTTGTTGCATTATATTTACTTACCTACACTATGATAGTGAAAAAAAATACCAGCACAAGAATTCTAAAACATACAGAACATCTACAAGCTCATATTGAACCCCCAAAATACCAACAACATATATATAAGCATATACGTTTCACAGAGGAGTGCTACTGAGCATAGCAATATATATATATTTAAAACCAGAGACATAACATAAAACACAGACAAAGCTCAGTGCACATCCAGAAAAACTTATATACGGTACAGTGCCTAAATATACATGTATAAAAAACTAATAAATAAAATGGTCTTTTAGTTCAACATTTTGGCCAAATTGTTGTAAGCCCTTGAGCCAACTGCACGGCAGACCACGTTTCAAGGGTCCCTACACTAATATAGATTCTTAATAACCTGTGCATTGCCAGGAAGAATGATTTATAATAAATCTGTCAATATTAGTTGCAAACGTTCTAAGTCTGATTGAAGCTTTTATTAACCTGTACATTACCAGGAAAAGCACTCTGTAATAGATTTGTCACAATCACACTGTAAGCAGGCAAGTTCCCCTGAGAGTGGGAGATGCCATGGAGTGAGCTTTTAACCATTTAAATGTGGGAGGGAGGGAGTGAGCTTCAATTAGGTAGGAGGTTGCCACACTCCAATTATAAAACATACAGAACACCTACAAGCTCATATTGAACCCCCAAAATACCCACAGCATATATATATAAGCATGTAAGTGTAGCCATGCATAATAATGACTGCATACATCTTCCCTGTTGGCAGTAAGTCCTGGTAAGTACAGGCCTGCCAACAGTAGTTATGGAGGTTTTCCCTCACACCCTGGTGTGGTGCCCTGTGTAAGGAAGGAAGTGGCTGTATGCTCTGAGTCCCTGGATAGTGACATCAGAGATGCGCCTGCCCCCTGAGGTATAAAGGGCACAACACTGTCAGTTAGTGTTGTGTTAACCAGCAGTTGTGTGAAGCAGCTGGTAAAATGTATGCTACGGCATAAGGGATTGGAGGAATACTTTTGTGACCCTAGTGCTGTAACTAGCGGTAGCAGAGTGACCAATCAAGTCTGTCTAAGCCACACTGTGTCCAGGGACCTGGCGCAGTGGTGATCTCCCTAGGAGAAAAGGAATCCCACTTCAATACGGGAGGGCGTACCTGGCAAAGGGACAGCACGGAGAGATGTGCGGCTAGAGCCGGCAGCTGCATGGGGCAGTCTGCTACATCCCAACCTACAATAAAGATGTTGTGTTCAAAGAAACCCCCACTGTGTGAGTGTGAGATTACTCTGCAGTGGCAGTCACCACCGAGAAGGAGTTCCTCACCAGGACCATCTCCCTGCGGAAGCATAGATCCTGATGAGGTGGAGGCGCTGCACGTGAAGTAAGTTGGACTCGCACCCACTACCTGCTACCCAGCTACCTGTCCTGATGACATCCCCTAATACCATCAAGCGGGAGACTCAGGAGTCCTGTTACTTGCAGGTGCACCACCACACACGACCTTGTAATGGGGACCGGTTAGACCACACGGGCCAATGTGAGATTGGGTGGGTAGAACAAGGGGGGTCCACCCGTTACAATTGGAGGCGCTGCTGAGAGACCTGTTAACAGGACAGGCTTTTGCTAGGCACACATTAGGAAACAGAGAGAGTGTCTGCTGCCACTTTGTGCTGCGTGGGACGGAGCCAGGGGTAGTCAGGGAGATGCTGGAGCTGCATGCCGCAAAGACGCCTTGGGATCCGTTAGGGGTTAGTGAGTCTGGAGCCGGGGGCTATTGCTGTTCTAGTCGCCTTGAGGTAGCGCTAGCGGGGGACGCCTGAAGGGGTAAACTGGTAACTTAGGGCAGGATTTCTGGAAGGGTCCGCACTAGGCTAGCCAAAAGTAGGTCGACGCCCAAAGTACTGCATGGAAGAGCCAGAGTACTCTAGTCTCCATTCCAGACCACTTACCAAGGAGCACAGACTGGAGGAACGTGTTACAGTAGACACAGAAAGAGTGAGCCTAGCCTGAGGTAGTGCAAACACGAGTCAGATCTACGTTAGGTACACAAGGTGGTGCACAAGGCATGTTTATTGTACGGATGTGGTAGCTGCCACGCAGAGCGGAGCTCCATGTACAAGAACCCCGTGTTCAACGACCAAGAGAGACCTGTAGGAATGGAGGATCTGCACAGAGTAGAAGGTCCAGGATGGCGGGGAGAGAGAACCGCAAGAATGGAGGATATGCACAGAGCAGAAGGTCCAGGATTGCGGTCAGAGGAAGAACACGCATATGAACTGTGCGTGGACGAAGAACAAGCTACAGGAGAGACTCTTGTGTGTTTGTTGTGGAATGGCGTGAAAGCCGTGGCTGCGCCGTGTTTATCATGTTTTTGTTCTCGGGATGATACCCCTGAGAATAATGAGCATGACAGTGTTATCCGATGGGAGGAACGAAATGGACTTTGTTATACCCCAATTAACAAACAGCCAGACGCTACCTTCAATGGGAAAAAGGACAATACTTACCAAAATGGCGGTTCCCGCGTTCCCGGGACACCGCGTGGGCATGCTGCAGAAAGTCTTGCAACTTTGCAGTTTGCTAATTGTTGGTCAGGATTGGCGCCAACGAGAAAACTCCACCCCGATGGGGAGTTTGGCGCGAAAGCTGGAGCCGCGCCCTCATGGACTATGACTCACTCTGCACCTGTGCTGGGTCAGCCTACAAGTCTACGAGACATCCCCCTAGTTTCAACCAGGGGGAGTGGTTTGCAGTTCCACTGGATATCGATGGAGAAAGAAGGAGGAGGGATTGCCAAACCTGCCCCTGCACTCCAGTTGCGAAGAGCTGTGTACCAGTACAGACCTTTGAAGCGAGTACTGCCACTGGTGAATATGGCTGGAGTCTCTGATAAAGTGGGACAAAATCCCTTGATCACTACCCATCCTTACTCGGCTCCAGGAGGCTTCCTGGTCCTCCGGGTAGAGGGTGTGGAGACGGTGATGTGTCTCTGACTGCAGTGCAGACTGCCGGGCGGAGCTGTGGGCACTGCGGGCCGATGTCAACATTGTGGACTGCAGTACCTGTGGCCCATGCCGAGTTTTGTGCCGGTACAGGTCGAGGAAGCCAAAGATGATGTCCCGATGTTAACTGCGGAGCTTCTGGGTGCATTGTGGCAAGAGGATACAGGTCCCGAAGAACGGGGACCAGGACAGGTTTTCAAGAGGGAGAAACCCAGCCATCGGAGAGGTGATCACCGAGGAGCCCATCGCCGGTCTCCTACTGGGATGCCTCGGCCGAATGGCAAGTTAGAACCCTCGGACGAGGAGTGTGCTAGGCTGTCGAGTAAGAAAGTCATAAAAAGAGACTGTCATACTATTGGTACGCCATGGAGAGATGCCATTCCTCGTGGTGTGGAGACACGGAGTCGAGTGTCTCCAGTACCGCGACCACCTGATCGCCGGAGTCCCACTGCCGTGGTGACTAGTGGATCGGAAGGAGGTCGATCCACCCCGACCCTGCGAGGTACTAAGATGACACCGTGCCTGTCGCAGACCCAGGGGGTGGAGGAGAAGGAAGAGCGAGTCCAGAGCCAGACTGGATCGCGCAGCAGACGGGCGTTGCCGGATGTCCTCGTGGAGGAAGAGATCCCGATTGGGGATCCAACCCAAGATGGCGTCGCAGCACGTGCGTGTGCAGAGGTGATTCCGGATGACCAGAGCGGCATCGAGTGGGAGATGATCGCGCCTCTGCGGTCGAGCAGCGGAAGTCGTTCACCTACTGCCAGACGGAATGGGCGCTCGAGTCGGAGAGTGAAGAGCCCAACTGCCGGTGAGAAAGAGAGACTTTGTGCCGAAGCCGAGACAGGTATTGCTGGGGAGCAGGTCGTGACCCTGCCTATACCTACGGTTCGGTCCCGTCCCCAAACCCCGTCCACACCCAAGGTTAGCCCCAAGGCCCTAGCTAAAGCCCCTGTCCCCGTCACTATTTCATTCGGGTCCAGTTCTAGCTTAGGGTTGTCCGGGGAGTCACGGGGTCCTTCCGAGGATCGGACTGGAAGCCTGGACTGGGGAACTTCGGATGATGGGTCGGAGGGAGGAGGGAGGATGTCCCGACAAGTGTCGGTATCCAGTGATTGCCCTAGTATGCTAAGCATTACCGTTAGAAACACCGCACAGTACAAAGGAGTTGTTGAGCGATCTGAGGGTACGTCCGGGGTATCTTCGGGTGGGCCTGATGAGGAGTCGATAGAGGAGTCTATAGAACCTAGCTCCGAAGAACGGAAGGAGACTAGGTGGTGGGCCCCGTTATACGAGGGGTATGTAGCCTGGTTCGACCGCACCCGATTTATCCTAGAGAGGGAGGGGGTGGTTGATCACTGGTGGGCTGCCGGGGACTTTGATGACGAGGCATACCTTAGGGCCCTAAGGTTAAGGTGGGATTGTATCCAGGCAGGCCTTATTATCCCAAAGGGGTCCGCAGGGTTGGATGACCCGGTAGAGACCGATGAGCCCCTGTCATGGGTGCTGCCCGGGGCGGCTGGCGAAAGTAAGTTGACCAGGGCTTGCCGAGCTGAACGGGCTGTTGCGGCAAAATACAGAAGGTCGCATGGGCTTGATTACCCGTATGTCCCAGAACCTCTAATGAGAGAGATAGAGGAGAATAGGGAGAGATGGCTTAAAAACGATATCCAGCACTATATCGTAGAAAAAGGGGGAGCCATTAAAGGAATTCAGGCCGAGCAGAGGGTGTCCCAACTTATGCGGGTCTGGAAGGTAGGACGCAGTGTGTACATGCACAAAGTGGTGTATTGCAATGAGCGAGGGATACCACGGGAATACAGCGTGACTGTGCATGATGCCGCGGGGCGGGAGGTGAAGAAGCCGGATCCTCGACATTATTATTGAGTGCCAAATTAGAGTGGTCTGCTTTTTCTTTAGCGCTCCCTGCTGGTCAATGAGTGAGATGGGCTTGCATTATTATGTCAATGTGATGATGTTTGCCATGTTATTTGTGTGTTCTTTTGCAGTGTTTCCTGGCGCAAGGTACACAAAATTTAGGTCCCAGCCGGGATGGTGGGTATTAACCAGGGGGAGTATGTAGCCATGCATAATAATGACTGCATACATCTTCCCTGTTGGCAGTAAGTCCTGGTAAGTACAGGCCTGCCAACAGTAGTTATGGAGGTTTTCCCTCACACCCTGGTGTGGTGCCCTGTGTAAGGAAGGGAGTGGCTGTATGCTCTGAGTCCCTGGATAGTGACATCAGAGATGCGCCTGCCCCCTGAGGTATAAAGGGCACAACACTGTCAGTTAGTGTTGTGTTAACCAGCAGTTGTGTGAAGCAGCTGGTAAAATGTATGCTACGGCATAAGGGATTGGAGGAATACTTTTGTGACCCTAGTGCTGTAACTAGCGGTAGCAGAGTGACCAATCAAGTCTGTCTCAGCCACACTGTGTCCAGGGACCTGGCGCAGTGGTGATCTCCCTAGGAGAAAGGGAATCCCACTTCAATACGGGAGGGCGTACCTGGCAAAGGGACAGCACGGAGAGATGTGCTGCTAGAGCCGGCAGCTGCATGGGGCAGTCTGCTACATCCCAACCTACAATAAAGATGTCGTGTTCAAAGAAACCCCCACTGTGTGAGTGTGAGATTACTCTGCAGTGGCAGTCACCACCGAGAAGGAGTTCCTAACCAGGACCATCTCCCTGCGGAAGCATAGATCCTGATGAGGTGGAGGCGCTGCACGTGAAGTAAGTTGGACTCGCACCCACTACCTCAGCTACCTGTCCTGATGACATCCCCTAATACCATCAAGCGGGAGACTCAGGAGTCCTGTTACTTGCAGGTGCACCACCACACACGACCTTGTAATGGGGACCGGTTAGACCACACGGGCCAATGTGAGATTGGGTGGGTAGAACAAGGGGGGTCCACCCGTTACATAAGTTTCACAGAGGAGTGCTACTGAGCATGGCAATATATATATTTAAAACCAGAGACATAACATAAAACACAGACAAAGCTCAGTGCACATACAGAAAAACTTATATACGGTACAGTGCCTAAATATACATGTATAAATAACTAATAAATAAAATGGTCTTTTAGTTTAACATTTTGGCCAAATTGTTGTAAGCCCTTGAGCCAACTGCACGGCAGACCACGTTACAAGGGTCCCTACACTAAAATAGATTCTTAATAACCTGTGCATTGCCAGGAAGAATGGTTTACAGAGTTCTTTTCCTGGTAATGTAAAGGTTAATAAGAATTTATATTAGTGTAGGGACCCTTGAAATGTGGTCTGCCATGCAGTTGGCTCAAGGGCTTACAACAATTTGGCCAAAATGTTAAACTAAAAGACCATTTTATTTATTAGTTATTTATACATGTATATTTAGGCACTGTTCCGTATATAAGTTTTTCTGGATGTGCACTGAGCTTTGTCTGTGTTTTATGTTATGTCTCTGGTTTTAAATATATATATTGCCATGCTCAGTAGCACTCCTCTGTGAAACTTATATGCTTATATATATATGTTGTGGGTATTTTGGGGGTTCAATATGAGCTTGTAGGTGTTCTGTATGTTTTATAATTCTTGTTCAGCTAGTCTTAGGTGATTGGACTGTGGCAACCTCCTACCTAATTGAAGCTCACTCCCTCCCACATTTAAATGGTTAAAAGCTCACTCCATGGCATCTCCCACTCTCAGGGGAACTTGCCTGCTTACAGTGTGATTGTGACAAAACTATTACAGAGTGCTTTTCCTGGTAATGTACAGGTTAATAAAAGCTTCAATCAGACTTAGAACTTTTGCAACTAATATTGACAGATTTATTATAAATCATTCTTCCTGGCAATGCACAGGTTATTAAAAATCTATATTAGTGTAGGGACCCTTGAAACGTGGTCTGCCGTGCAGTTGGCTCAAGGGCTTACAACAATTTGGCCAAAATGTTGAACTAAAAGACCATTTTATTTATTAGTTATTTATACATGTATATTTAGGCACTGTACCGTATATAAGTTTTTCTGGATGTGAACTGAGCTTTGTCTGTGTTTTATGTTATGTCTCTGGTTTTAAACAGCACAAGAATTCACCTAATAAATATTTAGTAAAGCATATAAAAATATATAAACAAAAACAGAAAGGGCAGCGCATCATACAAAATGACACAACATATAGTGCAATACCTCAGTGCTTATCTGCTCATGAAAAAGGGTAATTTAGTTAAATCCTTTGGCCAAAGGTTATAAGCCTGCAGCCACTTCACGGCATGCCCAATCTGCAGGTCCTAACACTACCTGGCACAATTCTCATGTACCTCTCTTTTCTGCTGGAGGGAGAAAGACCATACTGAGTCTGTGATTCACAGGATCATGATAACAACTGCTAATTGGAAAGTGGGGCGGGGCGAGCTTAAAACCAGGGGGAGCAGGGCCACACCTCAAGCAACAACAGCTACATAACCCATCAAGCTCCAGAACCCCAAAACCCACCCTAAATATATGTATATATGTATATAAAAAGCACGTAACAGTGCTACACAATATTGTATTAAAATAGATACAATAGATACAGTGTTACCAGGTTCCCCATAATATCACGAAGTGATCTTGGTTTTAAGAAGAGATTCTCCATGTTGTAGGACAGAGTGGTGAGTGTTTGCACAAAGATAGAAATAACGCCGGTAGGGAAAGCACCCGCTCCCGGCTCAATGATGTAAATGATCACATTCCAGATAGAGAAGAAAGGTGTCTAAAATCTGATGGCTCCCACCTCCAATTGCCGCAGCAAACAAATGCCCGGTGCCCGTTGGATATGGCTCAACTCCAGTTAGGGAATGCACCTGCTCCAGGTCCTCAGCATTCAACTTCACGTGACACCGTCATGAAAGTGGAAGATGGCTGGATCACCTGAACTGCACCACAGCTGTTGTAGTTGAGCACGAATCAACCTAGTCTTCTAAGTGTGTTTGGCAACTTACAATGAAAATAGCCAGAATGCGATGATAAGCTAAATATAGATTATAGCAAAAGAAACAGCACCCAATATATTTCCAACGCGTTTCGTATCAACGGATACTGCACCGACACACTTTATTCGAGCAAATGCCTGGTTTGTACCTGGCAGAAACCTGGAATCCGCCGCTGCTCACCTCTTGCATGCTTCGTTGCGTTTGCCTTCCCAGCCACGGTTCATGCCTGGCTGACGGGGGCCTGATCTGTTAAATGATAATGAGAATGATTTACTAGGCTGCGATGTTTCGATTGTCCACCAGATGGCATAAACTCATGACTTAAGTAATGTGTGGCCTTTGCAAGTTGTTTCGTTTCCAAAAAAAAGTTACTTTATCCCAGTACAGTATGCTATTGTGTAACTTGTCCTTGAGACTGAAGGAATAGTTGCAAAAAATGTATCAATTTAGGCTTTACATACAGTAATGTATTAAATAAAGACAAAGAT